>NC_090984.1:67036613-67672113 GCF_041146395.1 Eulemur rufifrons
ATGATGTTGAGCACCTTAAATGTGTTCATTGGCCATTTCTACATCTTCAGAGAACTGTCTATTCTGATTTTTTGCCTATTTTTAAAAAATTAATAAACTTTATTTTTTACAACAGTTTATTTAGGTTTATAGATAAAATGAGCAGAAAGTACAGAGTTCCTATATATTCCCTCACCACTCCCAATATGCACACAGTTTCTGCTATTAATAACATCTTGATATAATGTGATACATTTGTTATAATTGATAAGCCAATGATGACACATTATTAACTAAAGTCCATAGTTTACATTAAGGTTCATTCTTTTTTTTTTTTTTTTTTAGACAGAGTCTCACTCTGTTGCCCAGGGCTAGAGTGCCGTGGTGTCAGCCTAGCTCACAGCAACCTCAAACTCCTGGACTCAAGTGATCCTCCTGCCTCAGCTCCCGGGTAGCTGGGACTACAGGCATTCGCCACCATGCCCGGCTAGTTTTTTCTATTTTTAGTTGTTTGGCTAATTTCTTTCTATTTTTAGTAGAGACGGGGTCTCGCTCTTGCTCAGGCTGGTCTCGAACTCCTGAGTTCAAACAATCCATCCGCCTTGGCCTCCCAGAGTGCTAGGATTACAGGTGTGAGTCACCACACCCAGTCTGAGGTTCACTCTTTGTATTGTGTATTCTATGAGTTTCAACAAATTATAATGGCATGTGTTCACCATTACAGTATCATACAGAATAGTTTCACTGCCCCCCAAATCCTCTGTGCTCCACCTAGTCAATCCTCCCACCTCTCCTTCCCCCCAAACCCTGGCAACCACTGATCTTTTTACTGTCTCCATAGTTTTGCCTTTTCCAGAATGTCATGTAGTGGGAATCATATAGTTTATAGTCTTTTCAAACTGACTTCTTTCACTTAAACACGTCTTTTTGTTTCCTCAGTGTCTTTTCATGACTTGATAGCTCATTTCTTTTTGTCGTTGAATAATATTCCATTGTATGGATGTATTAATACCATAGTTTATTCATCTATTGAAGGACATCTTGGTTGCAAGGAATCTTGGTTCTAAGTTTTGGCAATTATTAATAAGTGTCTGGCTCTAAACATTCGTGGACAGGTTTTTGTGTGTACATACGTTTCAACCCATTTGGATAAATGAATGCAATTGTTGAATCATATGGTAAGAGTATGTTTAGATTTGTAAGAAACTGCCAAACTGTCTTTCAGAGTACTCATACCATTTTAGATTCCCACCAGCAATGAATGAAAGTTCTTGCTGCTCCCTTTGCCCATTTTTAAATTGGATTATTTTTCTCTTTATTACTGAGGTGTAAGAGTTCTTTTTTTTTGTTTTTGAGACAGGGTCTTGCTTTGTTGTGCAGTGGCTTCATTATAGCTCACTGCAACCTCAAACTCCTGGGCTCAAGCAATCCTCCTGCCTCAGCTTCCTGAGTATCTGGGACTACAGTTGTAAGTGTACCTAGTTAATTTTTCTTTTTTTAGTAAAGATGGGTCCCTCGGGCTGGTGTTGAACTCCTGGCCTCAAGTGATCCTCCCGCCTCGGCCTTCCAAAGTGCTAGCATTACAGGCAGGAGCCACTGCACCCAGCCAAGAGTTCTTTATATAGTCTAGATATAAGTCCCTGATCAGGTGTATGATTTGCAAAAGTTCTCCCCACTTTTTGGGCTGTCTTTTTATTTTCTCATTGATATTCTCTGAAGCACAAAAGTTTAATTTTTATGAAGTCCAATTTATCTCTCCTTTTTTTTTTGCTTGTTCTTTCAGAGTCTTGTCTAAAAAGGTTTTGCCTAACCAAAGGTCATGATTTATTCCTATATTTTCTTCAAAGAGTTTTATAGTTTTAGCTCTTTAATCTATTTAAAATTAACTCTTATATATGATGTGTGTTAGGACTCCAGTGTCACTCTTTTGTATGGGGGTATCCTGTTGTCCCAGCGCCATCTGTTGGAAAGACTGCTCTCCCCGACTGAATTGTCTTGGCATTCTTGTTGAAATCAATTGACCGTAAAAAGTGAGGGCTTATTTTTGGACTCTTAATTCTGTTTTATTTTTCTGCATTTGTATCCTCATGCCAGTGTCATACTGTCTTGATTACTATAGTTATGTAGGAAATTTTGAAACTGGGAAGTGTGAGTCCTCCAGTTTTGTTCTTTTGTTCAAGATCATTTTGGGGCCAGGAGCAGTGGCTCACACTTGTAATCCTAGCACTCTGGGAGGCTGAGGCAGGTGGATCGTTTGAGCTCAGGAGTTTGAGACCAGCCTGAGCAAGAGCAAGACCCCGTCTCTACTAAAAATAGAAAGAAATTATATGGACAACTAAAAATATATACAGAAAAAATTAGCCAGGCATGGTAGCACATGCCTGTAGTCCCAGCTACTCGGGAGGCTGAGGCAGAAGGATCGCTTGAGCCCAGGAGTTTGAGGTTGCTGTGAGCTAGGCTGACGCCATGGCACTCTAACCTGGGCAACAGAGTGAGACTCTGTCTCAAAAAAAAAAAAAAAAAAAAAAAAAAGATCGTTTTGGGACATGTGTGAGTTACATAAGCTTCACGAGGCCCCGGGCTCAAAACTAGAGTGAGTTAAATGCAACTCACATGGCAGTTCATATGTTAAAGTCCTCACACAGCAGAAGAGGAAGCTTGAGCAACCCTCCCACCCAGAGAGGATCTATAAACATTAAAATGTCCACACATGTAAAAAAAAATTGTTTTGGCTATTCTGAGTCCCTTGTATTTCCATATAAATTTTAGGATTGGTTTGTCAATTTCTGCAAAGAATCAGCTATGATTTTGACAGAGATTATATTAAATTTGTACATCAACTTTGGGAGTACTGTTATAAGTCTTCTGATTTATGAACACAGGATGTCTTTACATTTATTTAGATCTTCTTTAATTTATTCCAATGTTTTTGTAGTATTTGCAGTATAAATTTTACACTTTAGAAATTGCATTTATTCCTAAATATTTTATTCTTTGTTTTTTTTTTCTGTCTTAAAACATCACAAATTTATTCTCACATTCTGGAGTCAGAAGTTTAAAATCAAGGTGTCAGCAGGACTGGATTCCTTCTTGAGGCTTCAGAGAAGCATCCATTTCCTTTCCTTTTTCAGCTTTTAGAGGCTGCCCACATTCCTTGGCTTGTGGCTCCTTCTTCAAATCACTCCAATCTCTGTTTCCTTTGTCACATCTCCTTTATTCCTAAATATTTTATTCTTTTTATGCTATTATAAATGGAATTGTTTTCTCAATTTCATTTTTGAATTATTTATTGCTAGTGTAGAGAAATACAATTGATTTTTATATAGTGATCTTATATGATACAACCTTGCTAAGCTGGTTTATTACACTAATAGTTTTTATAGATTCATTATGATTTTCCATGTGTCAGATCATATGATCTGTAAATAGAGAAAATTTTACTGTTTTCGTTTCAATTTAGGTGATTTTTATTTCATTTTCTTGCCTACCTGATCTGGCTAGAACCTCTAGTACAATGTTACTGGCAGTGGCCAGAGTGGACATCTTTGTCTTGCTGCTGATCTTAGGGAAATAGCATTCAGTCTTTCACTGTTAAGTATGTTAGTTGTGGTTTCTTTTTTTTTTTTTTAATAGATGCCCTTTATCAAGGTATCTGGGAAGAAGAGAGAGAACAAAGAAGCAATGGAAAAATGGAAGTTGGTGGGTCTTTCATTGAAGGTCCTGTGTCCAGCATTTTGGACAAAGCCCCAAGGAGAGGATAAAATCTGTGATTGTCCAAGGCAACCAAAAACAGAGGCAGATTGTGCCATGCTCCATAAAGGCAGAATTAGGGTTCAAAATAGAAACTGATTTCAGTTGTAGGAAAATAAGTTATATTTTTTGCTCATGCAAATTGTGAGCTGAAATTCATAATCACTGAGTTACTATTAATCACTAAGTAGCTTTTATAGCAGGACTTTTTCAGTCATAACTAGCAATGGGCTTATATAATAATAATTTTCAGTAATGTATTCTTTTTGGATGCCTGTCCTGTTCAATATGTATCAACCAAGTGTCTTAGTGAATAAATTTTTTAAATGCTAAAACATATTTTGGAATTATTAATAGCATTGATTTTCTCAAGGAGCCTCCTTAGGACATAACAGCATATTTTTAATTGATTTGGAGTAAGTGAATATAATACAGTTATAGAAAAGATAATCTCATTTTACATAGAAATCAATGACATTTTACCATGTAAAGGCTTTTGGAAAGCTGACAGAAGAGTTGAATCTTGAGACAGTCACTTTTACACATTCAAAGAAAACATTTATTCATCTATATAAAGTTAAAAATTATGCTTTCTTATTTTGTAGGACTGTTGTATAATCAGAAGCAGGATTTCATATAAAATATGGACATACATAATGATTTTCCTAGCAAAATAATTATACTGCATTTTAATTTTTAAAAAGTCCATCTAAATTCTTGAATTTGACCCTAGAATTCAAAACAAAAAATATTTAAAGTACTTTTTTTCTACATTTTCAAAAATTTACTCATTTTTGAGAAGCCTACATTATCATATCTACTTGAGTGCTTACTTCACTTCTTGAAAACTTAGAATAGCATTGGCATTTTGTGTTGTTTTTTACTTTAAACCAGTGGATCTTAATCCTGGATGTACATTGGAATCAACTGAGTTGCTTTTAAAAAATAACAATCCCTGGGCCCTAGGTACTCTGGGGTTGGGGGTCTGTCACCAGTATTCTTTAAAAGCTCCCCAATAATTTTAGTGTACAGCTTGGGTTGAGGCTGTTGTTTAAATGATTGTCAGAGCTGGTGAATTTTATGGTATTTAAATTATGCCTCATTAGCACTGTTTAAACCAATAATTATCAACAGGTATCTAAAGCCTCCTCAGAATAAAGTGACGTACCCATATGAATATTGGGTGCCAACAGTACCAGTTTACCCAGAGCCGAGAGACTTCTCCACATTTGGGACTTTCAGTGCTAAAGCTGGGAAAATCCTGGGCAAACTGGGAGGGGAGATCACCCCATCAAATGGAAGAGATGAACTTCCTGGATAGAAGAGGCCCTTTTCTCCTTCCTGGTGAAGGTTATTTGAGGAGAGACAGAAACGGTGCTAGTTTCTTGCCCTTCTAGGAGACACTCATTGTTGCCGCTTCTCCACACACACACTCACTAATTATTACCTTGTCTTTTGGCTTCCAACCCCACCATCTCATTGAAATTACACTTCTGGAGATGACCAGTGACTTTTTGGTCACCAAATCCAATGTGTCACCAGTGTCTCCTGCTGATCCCCCTCCATTCTTCCTTGCTTTCTGTGGCACAGTATCAGACTGCTTTCCCCACTCTCCTCGAACTATTCCCATTTTCCTTATTGGCTCCACTTCTTATTGTCCCCTGGTGTAGGCACTTTTCACGTTGTGTTCTTGGCTCTCTTTTCTCACCTATATATCCGTCTTATTTCAACTGATTCCTTTCTGTATATATTCTCTGTTGTCAGTAGCTGTTATCAGGACTGGAACAGCCTTTCTCCCTCAGGATCTATGGACCTACTGGGGTAACAGAAAAGAGAGAGACAGACATGGCTTGCAAAATCTTAGATAACTTTATTGTCTTCGTGATGAATCCTGACATAGGGGGGGAGAAATGTAATGTGACGTATCAAGATAAATCTATAGGAATTAACTTTGACAAAAGTTTATATTTCTTGCCTCAATAAATTGCAAACTCCATGAGGAACTGACTATTGTCTCCCTAGCATTTAGAAAAGTGCCTGCCATGTAGTAGGTGTTAGAAATTAATAAAGAGTAATGCATCTTCAATAGCGATACATTTTCAGTTGCCTCTCGGTTCACTCTCTTTTACACCATGCTAAGCCAAACGGAGTAGGGAGGGATGGGAAAGGCCTGATTGCAAACTACGAGTTTTGGCTTGGGGGTTTTCTTGAATTCTCTCAGAGTCTTGTGACATATAGCATTTATCCAGGAGCCCAGGAAAGGTTTCTGGATGAATCTAGATACTTTAAAGATAAAGATGTTGCCATCTCAATTTCCATCAAACCTCAAGGTTCCATAAATCATAACAATACTAATTATATCCCACTTGCAAAAGAACAATACAATATTCCAGGTAAAAAGGAATGCAGGGAAATGGTCTGCAAGGAACCTAGAAGAAAAGGAGTCAGAGGGGAAAACTTGGATATCATGTCTCTTCCTCTGTCTAGCAAGATGGTAGACAGATCATCAAGCAGAAGCATTGCTGACCTTTGGCAAATATCTCTCTATGGCGTTAATGAATGCATGAGGCTATCCTAGCCATGAAGATTTTTCACGTAATTCTCCTAGCTCTGATTCTATGATCAGCAAGTTGGAGTCAGATCATGTTCTAGCTACCAACATAGACATTTCTGTAGGCATTAACTAAGCAATGTGAGCTGTACAGTTTAGTTGACAGTTATGTTTCTCATTTTAATATTGAAATTCTGACTTTATATCAGTCTGTAATTTTAGCATGCGTCACTTGTCCCAAGCCCAGTTATTTCTGGATGCACTGACAAAATTTTAAAAAATTTATTTTTTGAGACAGAGTCTTGCTCTGTTGCCTGGGCTGGAGTGCAGTGGCATCATCACGGCTCACTGCAACCTCAAACTCCTGGGCTCAAGCCATTCTTCTGCCTTAGCCTCCTTAGTAAGCAGGAATTACACATGTGTGCCACTACGCCTAGCTAATTTTTCTATTTTTTTGTAGAGATGGAATCTTGCTCTTACTCAGGCTGGTCTGGAGCTCCTGGCTTCAGGCAATCCTCTTGCCTCAGCCGCCCAGAGTGCTAGGATTATAGGTGTGAGCCACTGTGCCTAGCCAAAATAAAATTTTTTTGACCTGCAAAATTGGGAGAATTGGAGTACATAAAGAAGGTAACACCCTGTGAACAGTAGGCTGACCCCTTAGACAAGCAGTCTGCGATCTTTTTGGCACCAGGAACCGGTTTCGTGGAAGACAATTTTTCCACAGCCGGAGGTGGGGGGAGACAGGTGGAGCTCAGGTGGTGACAGGAGCGATGGAGAGTGGCTGTAAACACAGATGAAGCTTCCATTTCTTGCCTGTGGCTCACCTCCTGCTGTGCAGCCCAGTTCCTAACAGGCCGTGGACAGGTACTGGGGGTTGGGGACCACAGCCTTAGACATGTCTGGTTCCACTGTTTCTGCTTTTGAAGTCCCTATTTCATATTTCTAGCTCTAACTTCTTTTGAATTCCAGTCATCTGGGCATCTCTACCTAGATATCCCAGGCCCATCTCAAACTCATTCCTAAATGCAAATTAATAATCTCAAACTTCCAGAGCTACTTTCCTGCTTTGTATTTCTTCATAGGACCCTCTGGATTTGATAGCACTTACTTGTTTTATCCACTGTTGGTTTCCCTCCAGCAGAATATATGCTCCATGAGGATAGGAGTTTTTGCATGTTTTGTTCACTGCTGCATCCCCACTGCCAACAATAGTGCCTGGCATGTGGTGAGTATTTGACAGATATTTTTTGAGTGAACGAAGTTTTTCCAATTCTGTTTTCAGATATCTTTCGGGTTAATGTCATCCTTTCCCTTCTCATTGACACCATTATGTTAGCACTTGAAAACTCTACCTGGAACTATGAAATAGTATCTACCAAGTCTCATATTATCTAGTTTTTTTTTTTTTTTACTTTAATTAAGCCTATGTACCACTGCCAGGTCAATCTTTCTTGGAGCTCAGCTCTCATTATGACATTCCCTTACTTGAGTCTCATCGTTTTAAATACTGAATCCTCAATCTGGCAATTGGAGCCACCACAGTAAGGCCCCAGTCTGTCACTTGTTTTATCTTCCATGTTTCCTTTACAGATTCCTTACAGTACTACCACATTGGGCTGGCTGCTCGTTCTTTGAGTACTTCTTGAACTTTCCCACCTCTGTACTTTTCCTGCAGTTCCCTTCTTTAGGAATGCTCATTACCAGCTGTTTCTTGGGGTATTTTCTTCTGTATAGCCAAATAATATTCATATACTACTGTTTTTAAATTCATTTTTTAAAAAACAATTGACATTGTAGTTTGATGAGAATTTAGCTCTTTTACACTATCACACTTCATGTCTGTTGCAGACACCTTCTGTTTGTCCCTTCAGTTCCTCTGTCTCAGATGTCTCATCTGCATGGGCCACATTAATGGCCTCCTTCCATCCTCCCAATTTAGTTATGTTAAAATTTTTGGTTAAATCAATATTATTTATAATAATATGACGTTATAAATATAGTGTTCCCTAAGTAAATTTCTTTCTGATACAGCCTTTTATTTTTCTACAAGCTGGTTATTATCTCATTTTCTCATTTGCTTAGTTTTATATGTAACTTTTGCTACTTCTTCATAGGAAGACAGTTGAATACATCAGGCACTCTGTAAATTCTATTCCTTCCTTGAAACCTCCCTCCTGCAGCCTACCGTATTTCTTTTTCTCTCATATTTAGGAATTATCTAGGCCTGAATTCAATATCCCTGGAATCCTATGACTTTCTCTTTCTTGATTTACTCCTTTGCTTTGCTGAGGCATATGCAATAGTATTTTCCCAAGAAATGGGAGGTAAATTCTATGAGGTCTTGACTGTCTGAAAAAGTCCTTGATAATTTGGTTGGGTACAGAATACTAGGTTGAAAATGGCTTTTTCCTCAGAATTATGAAGGCATTGCTTCATTATCTTCTATTATCTTATATTTTTGTTAAGAAGTGCAATGCCATTCTCATTTCCTAACACTTAAATGTGACCTTAAGAGGTGTTTAGAAAAATAAGCACCACATGTACTCACCAGCAAACTGGTTTCCCTGATCATCACCTAAGTGCACATTTGAGAATAACACCAATTGGGTATGGGACAGAGGTGGGGGTTGGGGGGGAGGGATGGGTGTATACCTACTTGATGAGTGCGATGCCCACTGCCTGGGGAATGGACACGCTTGAAGTTCTGACTGGGGGGATGGATGCATACCTACATGATGAGTGCGATGTGCACTGTCTAGGGAATGGACACGCTTGAAGCTCAGACTCGGGGGGATGGGGAGGCATGGGCAATATATATAACCTGAACTTTTGTACCCCCATAATGAGCTGAAATAAAAAAAAAGAAGTTATATCTTTGTGTTGGTCTTTTGATTTTTTTCATTGTGGTTGACCTTTGATACATCCTTTCACTCTGGATATCTGTGTCCTTCAGTTCTTAACATTTTTCTTGTATCATTATAGAAAACATTTTTAGCTGCCTGTTCAAAAGACATTCTCCTCATGGTCCTTGCTAACAGAATCCTGATTTTATTCAGGCAGCAACGTGTCCAGTCCTACAGACAGATTCATCATGATTGTTAAACCAGTCATGGTAATGCCATTCCCATTTGCCTGATACAGTATGTACTTTTCCAGTTTACCTTATAACTAAGGATGGCCACCTAATACATTTCTTTTGGCCAATGAAATAAATGCAGAAGTCTACTGGCGGGGAGGAGAGGGTTTCTTATATGAGCCATGTCAATGGAAAAGAAGCCAAACTTTGTAAAATAATTTAATGAGGTTTATTCTGAGCCAAATTTGAGGACTATAGCCCAGAGCCACATCTAAGAAGACTTGAACAAGTGGACTCCCTATGACTTCAGTTTGGTTTTATGAACTTGGGGAGACAGAAATTATAGGTAAAGTTATAAATCAATACGTGGAAGGCATATAGTGGTTTTTCCCAAAAAGGTGGGACATCTTAAAGCAGGGGGTTATAAGTCATAGGTAGGTTTAGGGATTCTTTAGTTGACAATTGGCTGAAAGAGTTAGGCTTTGTCCAAAAGACTAGGAATCATCGGAAAGGAATGCTGAGTTAAGATAAGTGTCTTCTATGTTTTATGTGATGCTATACTGGAATCAGGTTGGGAAATAAACCACATCATAAAAACCTGTTTACGGAGATTTTATCATTTGTAGGCATGAGTCACCAGGGCCCCTTACAAAGGAATTTTCTGGGCAAAGAAAAAGATCAGAGTCCAGTCCTTAGCCACATGCTTGGGAAGAGCATATTGTGTTGTCTCTTTTCTCCTGCTTTGGATTTGATTGGGAGATAGCGTGTTGTTACCTTAAAATTGTGATAGCTGGCCAGGCGAGGTGGCTCACGCCTATAATCCTAGCACTCTGGGAGGTCGAGTCGGGAGGATCGCTCAAGGTCAGGAGTTCGAGACCAGCCTGAGCAAGAGTGAGACCCCGTCTCTACTAAAAATACAAAGAAATTAGCTGGCCAACTAAAAATATATATATAAAAAATTAGCCGGGCATGGTGGGGCATGCCTGTAGTCCCAGCTACTCAGGAGGCTGAGGCAGGAGAATTGCTTGAGCCCGGGAGTTTGAGGTCTAGCCTGGGCAACAGAGTGACATTCTGTCTCCAAAAAAAAAAAAAAATTGTGATAGCTGGCCATGTGAGTGTGGCGGCTCATGCCTGCACTCCTAGCTGTCTGGGAGGCCTGGGCAGAGGGAGGATCATTTGAGGTCAGGAGTTGGAGACCACCCTGAGCAAGGGCAAGACCCTGTCTCTACCAAAAACAGACATAATTAGCCAGGTGTGGTGGTGCGTGTCTGTAGTTCCAGCTATTCGGGAGGCTGAGGCAGGAGGAGGATTGCTTGAACTTGGGAGTTTGAGATTACGGTGAGCTGTGATGATGTCACTGCACTCTACCAGGGGCAACAGAGTGAGACTGTCTGAAAAAAAAAAAATTGTGATACCTATCTTGCTATCCAGAGGGGACAAGCCTAAGGAAAAAATGCCAAAATACTGAGAATAGCGGAGTTGATCGAGTCAATGTATCGAACGTAAAGGTGTCTTCCTTCAGATGTCATATTTTCTGAGATAAACGAGCACTTTTACAATTTTTGCCATTTTTGTATGGGTATTTTGTCAGCTGCAGGCAAATGGCCACTGATGCATAGCCCATTGATAAGGCTTTCTCTTCATTTTCTCTGTTTTCTTTCTGGAACTCCTATTCGAGTTTCTGTATTACCTTTCCCCACTCTTTTTTCCCATCCCTTTTATCACTGTTCTAATTTTCTGGAAACCATCCTCAATTTTAGCTTCCAATCATCCTGCTGAATTATTCATTTAAGCCTGATATCAGATTTTTAATTTACACAACCTCTTTTTCTCTGATAGTTCTTAAGAAATATATCTTGTCTCCTTTCATGGATGTAATATTCTCTTTTAAATCAGAGGCCGTTAGTTATTGTTTTGAAAAGTTTTCTTCTTCTGCCTGCATTGTCTCTACTACTTCTGAGTTCCTTTTTTCCATTTATTGCTTTTAGGTTGAGGGCATTCCTCAATTGTTGGGTGATACTGGGTTGTCTTTATATTTGCAAAAGGTTCTAAGAAGTTGATTGGGAGCTTTATGTAGGTGGATAAACTTCCTTGTAGGGTGATCAGGAAGCAATCAAGCTATCTTTTGTTAAGAAATCTCAAAATAGCAGTATCTGTAGGTCTTTTCTTTTAGGATTTTAAATTTCTCCAAAGAAGAATACTCAAGGGAATATACAGATACCTGCAAGCATTCTAGGAGTAAGTGGGTAACAGTGATTATGGACATCACAATTCACTACCTAGACTTTAATCCTTCTGAGTGATGCACTGGTAAATGTTAACAACTAGCCATCTGAAAGAACTAAAAAAGCCCTGATTTGTAGCATTTGTCTATATCTGTAGTGTAATTATTCCCATCATGGCCAATTTCAACTTACCAACATGATGTTACTTAACGTGGAGCTGGGAAGATATGCACAGTAGCTCTCCATGATATATTATTTCTACCATACAGACACAATAGATGTAAATAACCTCAAGAGAATAGATAGTAAAATGAGTAAAAATAATTAAGTAGTTATGAGCTTTGAATATCTATTATGTCTGTTTTTAATGCAGTTTATTTAGTTACAAGCTTATATAATTTAATTTTTTAAAATGACTGTGTTTAACAACTGGCTTCCAAAATTCCTGAAAATTTAGCAGTCAGTTCTTGTGAGCTGGTACAAACTTGTTCCACAGCATTGCTGCTGCTTCTAGTCATAGGCCCAACCCTCACTCTTTACTCTGGCCTTCCTGACTCTGGAGCCTATATTGCTGATTTTCTCCTGAGAACGTAGTTCTGGAAGCCTGCAAAGTGGGGCGGGAAAGGATAAAGCGTTGTGGCCAAAATGTATGGGTTGTGAGTGAATAAACTCAGGGCTCTACATCTTACTGTACAGGCTTTTGACAAATCTCTGTTTTCAGCTCCATACCTAACTCTTGCCTTCCACAGTACCTAATGTCACAGAGTCCTAAGCCCTCTTTGGCTCTGCCAGTAAAATAAGCTTCTGGGTAGCACTGAACAACAGTGCCTCTGCCTTCCCAGGTCAGTGGCTGCTGTTCTACTCGCTTCCTATCTTCTAAGATGTTGACATACTCGGTTATTATCTTTACTCTCACTCTCTTTGTCCTAGTGGATTTATACATTTTATGTTTACTTTCTCTATTTTACTTGCAGCAGATAAATAATTGTGTTCAGTTAGGTTTAACTGGAAGAATAGCTCAATAAGTATTGTATTTAAAATTTGTTGAATTGACTTAAGATTCCTGGAGTGCTTGTAACAGCAAATGAATTCTGTCAATTAACAGGAGCTCACTAACTACTGATGTGTATTATTATATTCTAGGCCATTAGATATCTACTTTGATTTTTTCCTCTATTCTCTTATTTTGAATGAACGTTTTATTTCAGAATAGTTTTAGATTTACAAAGTTACGAAGACCATACAGAATGTTCTCACATACCTCACACTCAATTTTTCTTCTTATAAATATCTTACCTTAGTACATTACATTTATCACAATTAATAAACCAATATAGATACATTAATTAAAGTCCATACTTCATTCAGGTCTCTCTGATTTTTACCTACTGTCCTTTTTCTGTTCTAGGATCATATCTAGGATACCACATTACACTTAATCACCATGTCTCCTTGGGCAACTCTTGGTTGGCTGTGATAGTTTTCAGACTTAACTTGTTTTTGATGATTTTGACAATTTTGAAGAGTACTGATTAGGTATATTATAACATGTCCTTCACTGGAATTGTCTATTGCTTTTCTCATCATTAGATTGGTGTTATGGGTTATTGGGAGGAAGGCCACAGAGGTAAAGTGCCATTTTTATCACAAGGGTACAACAACACTTCAATGAAGTTCTGATGCTAACCACTTGGAGTTAGCACAGACTCCAGGTTAAGGTCATAGTCCTCAACAAGACTGCTCTCACTTCAGGTGCCAGCCATAAGTTTGGGGGTCTCCGGGCCACCCACACGTTTGACCAACTAGCTACAGATTCAAGCCCCACATGCTCCTCAGCTTTGATAACTCACTAGAATGACTCACAGAACTCAGGAAAGAGCTATACTTATGATTATAACTTTATTATGAAGGATACAAATCAGGACCAGCCACGTGACAAGACACATAGGGAGAACCCAGGGAGAGTCTCAAACACAAATTTCCATGTCCTTGCCCCAAGGAGTTAGAATGTGTCACACTGCTGGCACATCAATGTGTTCTCCAATTGGGAAGCTATCCTGAGCTTTGCTGTCCAGAGTTTATACTGGGGTCTCATTACAAAGGCTTGGTTGATTGAATTATAGGCCACATGACTGAACTCAATCTCCAGCACCCCTCCCCACCATGGGGGAGGTTGAGCTGGGCTGATCACCTGGCTCAAAGCTTCCAACCCTCTAATCCCATGGTTGGTCTTTCTGGCATGGCCAACCCCTATCCAGAGCTATCTTGTTAGCATAACTCAGGTATGGTCTGAGAGCCTCATGAATGACAAAGACACTCCTGTTACTTGGGAAATTCCAAAGATTTCCAGTCTCTCTCCCAGGAACCAGGGATGAAGGCCAGTCAAATTCTTTATTATGTAACAGGTAAATAATATCAACATGACTTATCACTGTTGATGTTGACCTTAATCACTTTGCTGAAGAAATGTTTGTCAGGATTTTCCTACTATAAAGTTATTCTCTTTCCCAACCTTTTTCATACTCTAGTCTTTGGAAAGAAGTCACTCTGTGCACTTAAGGTGTGGAGAGTTATGATCAAGCTCTTTGAGGAGGAAGTATCTACTTAAATTATTTGGAATTCTTTGACAAGGGAGACTTATCTCTTCTCCCTATTTATTTATTTATCATTTATTTATATCAGGATGGACTCATGCATTTTTTATACTTTGAGTTATATTCTAATAATACTTTATTTTATTGCTTACATTGTTCTAGCTTTGGTCAATGGGAACTCTTTCAGTTGGGTCTTGTGTCCCCTTGACATACTCGATCATTGTGTTCTGTTTTGTTTTTGCTTTATTTTTTTTTAACATTTCCTTTCTTGTATTAGAAGATGCTCTAAGGCTCATCTTATATTTTCTGCCCAGTCCTAGAGTCAGCCATTTCTTCAAGGAACACTGATTCATTTTATTGGAGAATGGTATTATCTATATTCTTCTTAATCATTTTCTTTTCTTTCTGATTTCTTGTCTAGGCTTTATTTTTGGAAATACTATTACCAGTTGGTGTTCATTCTCATTTTGATTTGGGTAGGATTACTAAGACATAACAACTGTAAATCAGTCTGCCTTTTCTCTTACACAGGAGATAAAAACAGCTTTAAGTAAAAATTGCAGTTGCAAGGTCTCTGAATGTTTTCTTTTTGATAACTCCCATAATCCCTGAAGGAATGGAATTGTCTAATATGAAATAGAGATGTGAGGCTCAGGGAGCTGTAGGATGAGGCTATGGAAAACAGTGAGAGAAAACATGACTTTGACTTGGTAATTTTTGTCCCAATTTTTATTTTGGAGATTTAGTACTGGAATTTCATCCCTGGGAAGCCTGGGATATCTTTTTTCTCTTTTATTATGAAAAATTCAAACATACAGCAAAGTTGAAAGAACTTTAGAGTGAAATAATTTTACAGCAGAATCTATTCATACCACCTAGATTTTGTCATTAGCTTTTTGCTCTACTTACTCTAGTATATATCTAGTCATCATTTTATCCCTCTATTGATCTATCCATCTTATTTTTGATGCATTTTAAATTGCATACATCAGTATACTTCTCCCTAAATATTTCAGCATGTGTAGCAATAACTAGATTTTAATATTTCTTGACAGTTTTTAAAATGTAAAATTTACATACAATGAAATGTACAAATCTTAAGCATATATTCATTGAGTTTTCACAAATAAGCAAAGCCACCATTACAATGTAGAACATTGCTATCACTCCAGAGAGATTTTTTATCCCACCCTTTCCAAACAATCCCTGCCTTCACCTCTTCCAGAGGTAATTGCTGTTCTAAATTTTTCTCTGTCATGGATTAGTTTTGTCTGTTCTAGAATTTCACAAAATGGAATCATATGGCATGTTCAGTTTCTTTCATTAGCATGTTTTTGAGATTCATCTATGTTGTTGCATTTTGATCCTCTTAATTACCTTTTATTTATGAATACACTACACTTTTAAAATCCATTCTTCTATTTATTGACATTTGGGCTGTTTTCCATTTGGTGCTGTTATAAATGGATGTCTTATGAACATTTGCATTTAAGTCTTGCCATATGTTTTCATTTCTCTTGAGTAAATGCCCAGGAATAGAATTGCTAGGTCATGAGTGGTGTATATTTAACTCTTAGAATGCCCATTTCCAAAGTGGTTGTATCATTTTAAATTTCCTCCAACAATGTATGAAAGTTTCAGTTGCCCCACAACCTTGTCAACATTTGATTGCCAGTTCTTTAAATTCTAGTCATTTTGGAGAGTATGTAGTGACATATCACTGTAATTTTAATTTGCTTTCCCTGTTGACTAATGATGTTGAATACTTTTTCATGTGCTTACTGGCTATTCAGGTAGCTCCACTTATACGAAGCATCTTTTCAAAATTTTGTCTATTTTTCAATTGGATTTTTAAATTGTGAGGTGTGGTTTATAGTCTAGATCAATGCTGTCCATCCAACAGAACTTTTTACATTTTCCAATATGTTTATTTTGTTTATTATTTATTTATTTATTTTTTTTTTTTGAGACAGAGTCTCACTTTGTTGCCCAGGCTAGAGTGAGTGCCGTGGCGTCAGCCTAGCTCACAGCAATCTCAAACTCCTGGGCTCAAGCGATCCTCCTGCCTCAGCCTCCTGAGTAGCTGGGACTATAGGCATGCGCCACTATGCCCGGCTAATTTTTTTTTTCTATATATATATTTTTAGTTGTCCATATAATTTTTTTCTATTTTTAGTAGAGACGGGGTCTCGCTCTTGCTCAGGCTGGTCTCGAACTCCTGACCTTGAGCGATCCACCCGCCTCGGCCTCCCAGAGTGCTAGGATTACAGGCGTGAGCCACCGCGCCCAGCCCCAATATGTTTATTTTGAAATGTGACCAGTGCACAGGCTGAGCATGGTGGCTCAGCCTGTAACTTCAGGCTTTGGGGGGCCAAGGTGGGAGGACTGCTTGAGGCCAGGAGTTCAAGAGCAGCCTGGGGAACATAGCAAGATCCTGACTATATAAAAAAAGAAAAAAATTACTTGAGCATGCACCTGTAGTCCTAGTTATTCAGGAAGCTGAGGCAGGTGGGTCCCTTGAGACCAGAAGTTTGAGGTTGCAGCCTGGTTGACAGAGTGAGACCCTGTCTTTAAAAATGTGACTAGTGCAAATGAGGAACTGAATTTTTAATTGTATTTAATTTTAATAAATTTACATTAAAATAGCTACATTGGCTAATGTTGCCATATTGAATAGTATAGTTCTAGATACCAGTCCTTTTCAGATACATGTTTTGTGAATATTTTCTCCTAGTCTGTGGCTTGGCTATTCATTTTCTTCAAAAATTTTTAATTTCTATAGTTACATAATGGTTGTACTTATTTATGGGATGCCTGTGAAATTTTGATAGAAGCATACAATGTAAGAATCAAATCAGTATAACTGGGATATCCATCACTTCATTTCTTTGTGTTAAGAACATTCCAATTACACTCTTCTAGTTATTTTGAAATATACAATAAATTATTGTTAACTATAGTTGTCCTATTGCATTACTGAAAACTATATCTTATTCTTTCCATCTAACTGTATTTTTGTATCCATTAACCAACCCCTACAATGAGATATCATCTCACCCCGGTTAAAATGGTTTTTATCAAAAATGTAATAACAGATGCTGGCAAGGTTGTGGAGAAAGGGAAGTCTCATACTCTGCTGGTAGGAATGTAAAGTAGTAGAGCCACTACAGAGAATAGTAAGGAAATTCCTCAAAAAATTATAAGTGGAACTACCATATATATGCTCCAGCTATCCTGCTGGGAGTATATATACAAAAGATAGGAAATCTGTATATCAAAGATATATGTATACTCCCATGTTTATTGCAGCACTGTTCACAATAACTAAGGTATGGAATCAACCTAAGTGTCCATCAATGGATGAACGGATAAAGAAAATGTAATATATATACACAATAGAGTATTATTCCACCATAAAAAGAATGAACTTTTTCATTTGTGACAACATGGGTGGAACTGGAGAACGTTATGTGAAGTGAAGCCAGGCAAAGAAAGACAAATGTCATATGTCCTCACTCTTATGTGGGAGCTAAAAAAATTGATCTCATGGAGATAGAGAGTAGAACAACAGTTACTAGAGGCTGGGAATGGTAGTTGGGAGGGGGTAGTTTGGTTGTCTGTGCTTTCAAGGTCTTACTCAAGAAATCTCGCCCAGACCAATGTTCTAGAGCATTTCCCCAATGTTTTCTTGTAGTAGTTTCATAGTTTCAGGTCTTAAATTTAAGTCATTAATCCATTTTGATTTGATTTTTGTATATGGTGAGAGACAGGGGTCTAGTTTCATTCTCCTGCATATGAATATCCAGTTTTCCTAGCACAATTTATTGAAGAAATTGTCTTTTCCCCAACATACGTTCTTAGGGCCTTTGTTAAAAATGAGTTGAGAGTAAATGCATGGATTTATTTCTGAGTTCTTTATTCTGTTTCATTGGTCTATGTGTCTGTTTTTATGCCAGGCACCATGTTGTTTTGATTACTATAGCTTTGAAGTATAATTTGAAGTCAGGAAATGTAATGCCTCCAGCTTTGTCATTTTTTTAAAAAATTGAGACAAGGTCTAGCACTCTATTGCATGGGCTAGAGTGCAGAGGCATCATCATAGCTCACTGCAACCTCTAAATCTTGGGCTCAAGTGATCCTCCTGCCTTAGCCTCCTGAGTAGGTGGGGCTACAGGCATGTGCCAACACACTCAGCTAATTTATCTATTTTTTTGTAGAGATGGGGTCTTGCTATGTTGCTCAGGCTGGTCTTGAATTCTTGGACTCAAGTGATCCTCTCACTTTGGCCTCTCAAATTGCTAGGATTATGGGTGTGAGCCACCATGTCTGGCCCAGCTTTTCTCTTTTTGCTCAGTATTGCTTTGGCTATTCAGGATCTTTTGTGGTTCTGTACACATTTTAATATTGTTTTTTCTATTTTTGCAAAAAAATATCATTGGTATTTTGCTAGAGATTGTATTGAATCTGTAATTGCTTTGGGTAGTATGGACATTGTAATAATATTGATTCTTCCAGTCCATGAACATGCAATGTCTTTCCAATTTTTTTTGGCCTCTTCAATTTTTTCATCAATGTTTTATAGTTTTCCTTATATAGACCTTTCACTTCTCTGGTTAAGTTTATCCTTAGGTTATTTTATTTTATTTGTAGCTATTGTAAGTTTGCTGTTCATTTTCCTAATTGAATCTCTTGAGGAGCAAAAGTTTTAAGTTTTGGTCATCCTAATTTTTCGATTCTGTGACCCATCTAAGAAACTTTTGATTACTCCCAAGTCAGGAGTAAGTCCCCCTATTTTGCTCTTTGTCAATTTTTTTTTTGGATATTCTAGATATTTTGAATTTCTGAATTAGCTTATTAACTGGATTATGATTGGGATTTTGCTGAATCCATAGATATAATAAAATCAACACTTATTTTGATATTTTTAGGGATGGATATCTGTGTAGGTTGACATATTTTAATACTTAGTTAAAAAGGAAAACAAGGCTTGGTTAGTCTTCTGAGGTTTAGGCCAGAAGAGAGCCTACAATAGTCTATGTTTCTTATATTTTGTATTGTTTACTCAGAAGGGACTTTGGTTAACAGTTTCTTTTTATTTGTTTATTTATTAATTATTTCAATAGATTTAGGGAGTATAAGTGTTTTTTTGTTACATGGATTGTATAATATTGAAGGCAGGGCTTTTAATGTACCCATCACCAGAACAGTGTACATTGTACCTGATAGGTAAAGGAAAACAATTTTTTTAAACAGAACCTGGAGTTAGAATTGCAGGCTCCCTGCATGAAAAGTCAAGAATAGAGATCCCAAAAGACAGAAGAGAAACCATTTCCAAGAGAACTAATGATGGAAAAAATGAAAAATCCACACATAACCCTTTGGTTTATATTCTATTAATATTTAAGGAAGGCAGTACACATTGTGCTTTTTCTAGTCTGATGTATCTCTAAACTATTTGCCTTGATATTCTCAAAATCATTTTAGAAACAGTAAGTTACAGAACTGTGTTCTCTTCAGTTCATACTTTAGTTCATTATGTGCTTGGAAGACAAATCTACAGATTATTTAGTGTAATCCCTTCATGGTATATGGAGGAAATATATTTAGAGTTAAATGATTTGTCTGAGATCATACAGTTAGTTAGCAGAATTCTGACAATATCCCATTCTTTCCAACTTCTCTACTCCACTGATATTCCCACTATGCATTGTTGGTATAATAGCTAACCAGTCTGTAACTCCTAAGTCCCTACAATGTGCCTGACACTGTTCTATGCATAGATGATACAAATTATTATCATGATATTATTCTGGTCCTCAAATACCACAAAGTCCTACTACAAAATGATAAAAGACTATATATATATATATATATATATATATATATATATAAAATAAAGTTCAAAATTGGATAGAATTAAGGATAAAATGGTATGGATGGAATTTAAAAGTAATATTATACCTCATTTTAAATAAATCTGGCTGTGTTATAGCAATATTGAATTGTGATTGAAAACAGATTGTGTAAGAGAGATCTGATACAGGCAAGCTTTGCTAATTTAAATGTATAAAGTGAAACCAATCAAATTGCACCTTTAATTTATGTTCTTTTAAATAAAATGTTAACTGTTAAGGAAGGTGAATATTAATACTTGATGAAATTATCAGAAAAGTATGAAAAAAGAAAAATGTGAGATAGGATTTCAAGAAATGATGGAATTAGGAAGGGTTAGGGATTATAAACTATTATTGGGGCACAAACAATATTTTAATGAAAATTTGAATACCCTATAAATTAAAATGCAATTTCTTATTTATTTATTTATTTTTTGTTTTTCAGCTCATTATGGGGGTACAAAAGTTCAGGCTACATATATTGCCCATGCCTCCCCATCCCCCCGAGTCTGAGCTTCAATTGTGTCCATTCCCTAGACAGTGCACATCGCACTCATCATGTAGGTGTGCACCCATCCCCTCCCCCCACCCCCATCCCCCCCAGTCAGAACTTTAAGCGTGTCCATTCCCCAGGCAGTGCGCATCGCACTCATCAAGTAGGTATATACCCATCCCTTCCCCCCAGCCCCCACCTCTGTCCGATACCCAATTGGTGTTATTCCCAAACGTGCACTCAGGGAAACCAGTTTGCTGGTGAGTACATGTGGTGCTTATTTTTCCATTCTTGGGATACTTCACTTAATAGAATGGGTTCCAACTCTCTCCAGGAGAACCAAAGAGATGCCATATCGCCATTATTTCTAATAGCTGAGTAATATTCCATGGTATACATATACCACATTTTGCTAATCCATTCATGAATTGATGGGCATTTGGGTTGTTTTCACATCTTTGTGATTGTGAATGGTGCTGCTATAAACATTCGGGTGCAGGTGTCTTTTTTATAGAATGACTTTTGTTCTTCTGGGTAGATGCCCAATAATGGGATTGCTGGGTTGAATGGTAGGTCTACTTGAATCTGTTTAAGGTATCTCCACATTGCTTTCCACAGGGGTTGCACTAGTTTACAGTCCCACCAGCAGTGTATGAGTGTACCTGTCTCTCCACATCCACGCCAACATGTATTGTTTTGGGACTTTTTGATAAAGGCCATTCTCACTGGAGTTAAGTGATATTTCATTGTGGTTTTGATTTGCATAAAATACAATTTCAATGCAGTTCAAGGGAAGGCCATTAAATATGTTTATTGGCCTTGAAATAAATTACTTTTAACTAAAGCTAATGAAAACTAAATTTGTATGAGAAGCTTGGACATGAAAATGCTCACTGAATTAAGTAGTGAAGTCGGAATTTAGATTTCTTTTTGCAGAGGTGGTGCTATTTTCTTCAAGTGCTTCTTCTCCCAGGAACCCTATATAGGTAATAAGAGACCTGGATCCCCACTTTGCTTTCAACAATTTGCCCTAAAACAAATTATCTAATCTCACTGATTCCTTATTTCTTTATCCAGAAATGGGACTAATAATAACTGCTATGACAACCTCATGGCAGCTGTGCACCTGAATACATATAATTTTTGTCAAGTATACCTCAATAAAGCTGGTGAAAAAAAGAATTATACAGATTATGGTTCAATGAAAATTCTATGAAGATATTTTTAGGGATAAATTCTGTAGAGTTCTTTGCAGCACTGATTTGGTTGTGTCCAAAGATTATAATAGGCATTAATTACATTTTTCCATGGGTTTAGATAACTATAAGATATATGTACAGTATGATTAATTGAATGCTTCATATGTACTGAATCCTTTTTTTTTACCAACGAGGCTGATTTATAGTTATGCAGTTAGCTGTTATTTAGTGTGTCATTGGAAAATTATTGTTTGTTATTACTTTTTATTTATACATTAAGTACAAAAATTGCTTTCTTCTTACTTGAACCCAGATTAATTACAGTATTAAAGAATGATGATGAACTGCTAATGCAAACAGAGAGTGGAGCTGCAAATCTAGTTTCTTACATAACCAACGAAGAGAAGACTATTTGGTCATTGAGGAAAGAGCAGAATAGGAATTGTAATAATGTCTGATTTTTCTTTCACTTAGACATGACTGAGGTGAATTCAATTGCTACTAAGAAAAACAGAACCTGGTTCGTGAAGCAAAGAGATTTTTCAGTTCACTGTCTCTGTATCCCTATTCTTTAGTACCTAGTATCAAACTATTATTTTATGGGGTTTGGTAATTAATATTATAAAAATGAATAAGTTACTAGTACTCAATAAAATTTGATAACTTTCAATGAAGTTTCCAAATACACAAAGGATTAAATTTCTTAACAAAATAGGCAATTTTCCCCCTCAAGATAGCAAAAAAGAATTGCCCACAAGAAACTATACCTTGAATAGAGTCTTATTAAAATGTGGGTTACTGAGTATCAGTTATCTATTGCTGCAGAACAAATTACACAAACATGGTGCCTCAAACAACACACATTTATTACCTCGTGGTTTCTGTGGGTCAGGAATCTAGACACAACTTAACTGAGATCTCTAACGAGGCTACAATCAAGGGGTAATGAATGGCTGGACATTCATCTGAAAGCTCAAGTGGGAAGGATTTGCTTCCAATCTCCCATGGTTGTTGGCAGAATTCAGTTCCTTGCAGGCTGTTGGACTAAGGGCGTCAGTTCTTTGCTGGCTATCAGCTGTTCTTTGTCACATCTGCTTTTCCACAGGGCAGTTCAGAACATGGTAGCTTGCTTTATCACAGCCAGCTGAGGGTTTCCTAGCTGGATGGAAGTTACAATCTTATCATAGAAGTGACATCTGTCACTTTTGCTGTAGTCTATTGGTTAGAAGTAAGTTACAGGTCCTGCTCACTCTCAAGGGAAGAGAATTACACAAGGGTGAGAATATCAAGAGGTAGGGGATCACTGGGGCCATCTTAGAGTCTGTTGGAAAAGAACAGATTAATTTGACATATGGCAGAGCTAAAAAGAGAGAGGGTAAACTTAGAAGCCCTCTAACAAATCATATTCAATTAATTCTATAAACTAGAAAGCATTGGTGGGAACAACGTAACAGAATTTCCAGTTAGCTCTATGGTATCACAAACTAATAAGCACAAGGTACTAAGTACATTATTTTCTTCTACTATTCTGCTCTTTCTCCAGGGCTGTCAGCTATGAAATGGAATGCCTCACATCAGACCCTGGAAAAGTTGTAAAGAGTTGTATTTCAGAAAAGCATTAGGGAAAAATACAATCCTTTAAAAAATTATTTGAATAGTGCATTTCATCAGCAAATTCTGTCAATTTTGTTATAATGGTAACTGATTGCTATTAAAAATGGAATTCTCAACAGCACATTGCCAGCATGTTACCCCACAAAAATAGTGTTGGTTAAATAAAATAGCAATTCTTGCACATGATTAGAAGTCTGCATAAGAGATTAAATGTGGCATTGATATAATAAAGTTGTTTACTTTGATTAATTACTTTGACAAAACTCCATCAGGTATCTAAAAGAGCTATTTGTTTTCCCAACCAGATCAAAACACTAGCTATTAAACTCCTTAGAACAACATACCCCAAATAAACATTTCCCACACAAAAACATTTTTGTATATTTTGAAGAATAACAAATACTGGAAAAGCATAAGATGGGAGAGATTCAGCAGTGTTTGGATTGTTGAGTTATAGTTAGTGGATGGCCTCTAATAGGATTGAGAGTAAGTTCATTACGTTGTATCATGGGTGTTTAGGAAAGTCCTGTTTTCAAAACAATATATAGTTTAGCCAGAGAAGAAGATGCTGTCAAAATGGACCAAAATACTGCCTGTAAGAATGGTTGGTCTGAATTGGAGAATTACAGACAGCAATAGAGCTGTGTGGAAGACAGAAGACAAAAATCAACATCATACTTTTAAATTTGCCAGTCAATCCTAGACTAAATTGATGCTACAACTCTTAATGTTGGTATTTCTGTTCTATTTCTCTAAATCAGAATATAGGATGTATTTCGAGAGATTATAGTGATTTATAGGACTTCCTTGATTATATAAATAGACTGGACAAATTTTGGACCTGCTATTCTTATCACATATAATGTATAATATCTTTATGTATGGTTAATAAATTCTAAATACAAAAGGTTAATAAGTGAATCAGTAAGATTTGGTACCAGGCTACCAAGTAGACTAAGATATTATCCAAGCCATGATTATAGAAAACATCCTCACATTTTGGTAGCAGCAAAAAACAGACAAAAATCTACATTATCTCCGTTTCCTTGCAGAATAGAATTTCGCATTAGCTAAAGTGAAGGTTTGGTATCTTGACGGGGCTCTGCTTTGTCATTGTCATTGGTATGTCCTCTAAAGTACAAACAAAATTCCCTTCTGAATACATAATGAAATAAGGTTTCAGCAAAGTCTTTTATAAACTTATGTCCTCGAATCTCTAGGACAAAATTGAAGGGTCGGAGGGGTTTGGCTGAAAGAATACTTGTTTGGTACTGGAGAAAATAAAATAAAAAAGCCAAAGCATGGGAATGCTGAGGTCCTGTGTGTAGCAAGTATCTGCCTTGGGTGAAAAATACTTTTTCCAAATTCCAATTGTGTGGCTCCTATTTCAGGATAGAATCTTCTTTGAATTTTTCAACATTTAATAGAGACTATATTCAGCTGTAATGCAAGCCTGTGATCTTTGTCTGAGGATTCAGTTCAATCTTATAAATCAGAAATTCAAATGCCAAATCATCCATGATTTATCCAGCTTTGGATATGGGCATTTAGAAACACATCTTGTCACATTCTAGGGGTGGATTTTTAGTTATTTGGAGGAATATTCTCAGAAATCTATCCAGTCTATGAAAATTATACACACACACATGTATGTGTGTTTATATATTTGTAATTTGCTTTATGTAATTTTTAAGAATGGAGAACTTCTTTGATAGGACTGGTTTATGTGTGCTAAGATATTGAAAGGCCAGCAAAGTTCACAAACTTTCTAGACCAGGTTTCATATGAGAAACTGGCTCATTGGGAAGCTATTCACTTAAACAGAATTATTCTATATTTTAATGTGCAAATTAATATTAGATGTAGGTAAGAGACCATTTCATGCTTAGAGTCATGAACATGTTCGGAAACAAATTACACTGTGTGTCAAGTCAATTAATGGGTTTGTCTTTAAGACAAGTCCCATAGATGGGGTGAGGTTTTCCTTTTGGTGACCTCTTGGACAGGATGAGAGGGTCAGTTGTGGACAGTAACCTCAAACTGAAGGAACTGGCATTAGTTTCTAAGCTTTCCTTAGTAAATTCAAGAGACAGGAAACTGTCAGAGGCACCTTATTCTTCCTTTGTGAGTTGAGCAAGGGAGTGAAGAACATATTCTCAACTGACATTGAGGCAGCCAGGGGCTTAAGGACAGGCAGGGAATAAGGCAGGCTCCTCACCTGTGTGGGAATTTGAACTGAAAGTCTTTGGTTATCTAAGAATGATGTCTTTTTTTTTTCTTTTCTTTTCTTTTTTTTTTTTTTTCTGAGACAGAGTCTCTCTCTGTTGTCCAGGCTAGAGTGCCATAGCGTCAGCCTAGCTCACAGCAACCTCAAACTCCTGGGCTCAAGCAATCCTCCTGCCTCAGCCTCCCGAGTAGCTGAGACTACTGGCATGCGCCACCATGCCCAGCTAATTTTTTTCTATATATATTTTTAGCCGTCCAGATAATTTCTTTCTATTTTTAGTAGAGACAGGGAGTCTCGCTCTTGCTCAGGCTGGTCTTGAGCTCCTGACCTCGAGCGATTCTTCCGCCTTGGCCTCCAGAGTGCTAGGATTATAGGCGTGAGCCACTGTGCCCGGCCTGTTACTTTTATTTTTTAATAAAAATAATCTGTCTGGAGAAAGAATCTGATTGGTCCAATTTCTGGTTGTGCATCAGTGTTTAATCCCATTAGTGACCCTGGGAATGGGGTCAAATGACGTAACAATTCTCAGGAGCTAAAGGAGAATAGTCTTTTGAGAAGGGGCAATGGGTATATGTATGTGGGTAAGTGGTTGTTGGAGAAAAAACATTGGGCATCTCTAATACTCTCTTGAAAGCTCAATCTGCTGAAAGGTAAACCAAATTATTGATTCATTTATTTTATACAAATTAGTCTCATTTGCTCTTCCCTTTATGTTCTCTCTTAAGGAATGTCAGCCCATTCATCTAGTTGCCCACATCATAAACCTGTCCACATCAATAATTATTATAGTAGCTAACATTTATTGACTCTGTGCATTATGGGACAGGCATTCTATATGCATTATCTTAAATTCAAACTTACAACCCAATAAGTATTATCTATTTTTATTGCTAAACAAATTGAAATTTAGAGATGTTGGATTACTGCAATAACCTCATGTCTCCTTACCTCTGATTTTGCCCCTCCAATCCATTTTTCCTTTTACCCAGTAATCATAGTGGTATTTCTAAAACACAAATGTGATCATATTACTTTCCTGCCTAAAACCCTTTATGGTTCCCTCAGGATAAAGTCCAAATTCCTTTATATGATATACAAAGCCTTACATGATCTGGGCAACTTCCATCATATCAAGCTCTATCCTCGTCTCTTTCAGTCACTGTCCTAAGCTCCACAGATTATTTGCAGTTCTTAATAGTCCATTTATTACTTCTGTTCAGCCACCCTCTTGCCATTCTCTCAGCTAACTCCTGCACATTACCCACACTAAGGATTCAGATTAGATGTTACCCTATTCAGAAGCCTCCCTGATTAAGTTGAGTGCTCCTTCTTCTAATCAATGCTCCTGATTAAGTGAGACTCCTGTCTCACTCAGTACTTTTCTCCTATTTATCACAACATATTGTAATCTTTTGTTAACTTATTCTGTCTTTTGCACTGGATTGTAAAGTTCTTGAGTGGAGGAATTATGTCTGGTTCAATGCTGAATACCCTAAGACTAGTGTAGTGCTTGGTACATGGTAGTTGCTCAATAAATATTTGTTAAATTAATGAATTTTAAGTAGAAGTCTGGAAGAACTTGCAAAGCTATCTGGAAAGAAATAGATATTCAGCATTTCTTGTTTAGTGCATGATTATTCTGACAGCTGTTCCCCTTATCTGTATGCTTTTGGCTTGTAATTTATAAATTGAGTAGAAAAAAATTTAAACAATAAGATTAGGCCCGGCAAGGTGGCTCACGCCTGTAATCCTAGCACTCTGGGAGGCCGAGGCGGGTGGATCGCTCAAGGTCAGGAGTTTGAGACCAGCCTGAGCAAGAGTGAGACCCCGTCTCTACTAAAAATAGAAAGAAATTATATGGACAACTAAAATACATATATACAAAAAAATTAGCTGGGCATGGTGGTGCATGCCTGTAGTCCCAGCTACTCCGGAGGCTGAGGCAGTGGGATCGCTTAAGTCCAGGAGTTTGAGGTTGCTGTGAGCTAGACTGACGCCACGGCACTCGCTCTAACCCGGGCAACAAAGTGAGACTCTGTCTCAAAAACAAACAAACAAACAAAAAAAAAACAATAAGATTAGTTGGGAAAACATGTCACAAAATAATAAGTGATATAAAACAATAAGCTGAAAGTGTCAAACCTAGTGTAAGATAAAGACAGGTGAATGAAACAATAAGGTTGTGGGAAGGGGAATGTGCTTTCAGAGCTTACTAAACGTAATGTACTTTGCTGGTAAATCTCATTTAATCCTTACAATAATTATTTGAGGCTGATATGTTATGCCTATATTGAGAATAAGGAAATTAAAGATTAGAGCAAAAAAAGTTGAATGAACTTGTATCTTTGATACAAGTGACCTACGAATAAGAAGCAAATGAAAATAAATTAAAATCAACCCTAGAAAGTATTATGAGGAATATGCGAGGGTAAACTGTCCCATACTCCAGATGACCCTTTTGCTGCATCTGTAGGCACACTTCCTTTCTTCCACTAGGATAAACTCCATCTCCTCCCTCAAGCTCGGGCTCACTCAGTCAGATTTCCTCTTGAGCAAAACTTTCTTCATTACACCTGCTTTCTGATATAACTAAAGTTTTTCAAATCTAGTAAAGCACCCTGACCTCTCTTTTAGGGAAATGCCAGACACTCCAGCAGTGAATACCAACACAAAGCAGACTATTGTTACAGATCACGCAAGAAAAAAAAAGAGGCAAAACCCTTAACAATGGCAGTGTTTAAGTGACCACATACTGCGCAGTAAGAAATCCTGGAGTCATTTTTAAGTTCCACCACTTCCTCTCTCTGTTAAGTTGGGTCAAGTATCTTTAAACTTTTCAAGTCTCAGTTTTCTTACTAATAAAAAGAGGATACTTGTAAGAGTCTTCTGCCTTACTCCTGGACTTCTATAGCGGTCAAATGAGATGTATGTTAAAACGCTTCACATTTAGTAAAACGCTGCAAAATGTTTGGTAGCTGGCTACAAACAAGACTATGGCAAAACGAAGGCCGTTCGCTAGGAAGAGGGAGCCGAGAGGTGCCCGGTGACGTCATCACCCTGCGCCTGCCGAGAGGGTTTCCCAGCAGGGCCCAGGGCAGCTTTCCGCGCCATGGGAACTTGGCAGCGTTTGCTGCGTTTTGGTGGGGTGGTACTCCGACCTGGTGGCGGGGCCACCGCCCCGCTTGGGAGAAGCCGAGCGTTGGTTTGTCGGCGCCAGGTCCGTGGTGCTGCAGGGCAGGGAGAGGCGGGCGGACGGAGTTGCTACGCTGCAGGGCCTCGGGTGCACTGGTATTGACTCTGGGCGAGGACTCGCGGGCCCACGCCCACTTGGCGGCTCTATGAGACCCCTTCAGTCTGCTGGACGTCCTTGCTTTTCAGGCAGGCCTCCAGTAGGACCAGGCTGAGGTTTGGCGGGACGTGAAGCGTGATTAGAACATAGATATATGCCGCGTTGCCTTATTGGTTTTGAGTTATTTAGTAAATAAGATAAAGAGAAGGAAAACACGTGTAAGATTTAACTCCGCAAAGAGGCAGCTTATTTACTTTCCATTTTTTTTTTTAACGTCAGTGTATCCTGGCAGATAAATTTCAATTTAAGCAATGTATCTTTATAATTGGTATCACTAGCAGTAGGTAAATATCACTAAAGTGGAGATGAACAGAATTAGAAATGAAAGCCCTCTTAATCGCAAACCCCGAATTGTTTTTACTTTACAATGTGGTAATGGAGATGTCTTAGTTAAAACGTTTTATATTTTATTTTTTTAAAGTTATCTGGTGCTGAGAGTGAGACACTAAAACAAAGAAGAACACAAATCATGTCCCGAGGACTTCCAAAGCAGAAACCGATAGAAGGTGTTAAACAAGTTATAGTTGTGGCTTCTGGAAAGGGTGGCGTTGGAAAGTCTACTACAGCAGGTATTATAGGATATTAATTCTTATCCTGATTAAGAATTTATGCCAACTGGCAAGTGCATACTATTAAAGTTATGGTTTTGTTTTTTGAACAAGTTTATTTGTGAAGTTCTTAGTTTCAAGAGTTGGTAGTACTTAGGAGCTTACATTTTGAGGTTGGACAAAGCTAGGTGGGTAACCAGGTCGTCTACCCCTTAACTGAGGAAAAAGTGATCAGATTGCCCAGCAGATCTTCAGTTTACTTAACTGTAAAATGGGCATGATAGCGTCTTTCACAGGATGGTTATGCAAATTAAACAAGCTAACCACTTAGCCCAGTGTCTCCAACATAGCAAGTGCTCAGTAATAGGTTGCTGTTATTTTTAAAACATCTAGTAACTTTAATATGAAATTATTTTTGTTCGTTGGTGTTCTTTTTCAGTCTTTATCAATGTAGATAGCTACATATTTGCAATGAGATTGTTTGTTATTGTGCCTTTTTTATTTAACCATAATACAATTTTCACCATTTATAAAGTCAACATAGATCTAATATTTGAAAATGCGTGAAAAGATTTAAGATTGTTTTAATTATTTAAGATGTCATCTAATCTTTATGTCTTTTATATTAACATATTAAGAGCAGAGAATTTCTTTTGGTGGGTCTTTTTATTGATTGTAGATTTCATTGTCGCTGCAATACTACTTTCAGAACCCATATAAGAAGTGCCACCAGAAATGAGTTAACAGCCAAGACTAACAACGAGATATTCCCAAAAATTTTCCAAAGAAAACTTTTATTTCTAAAAACATTATTCCAGTCTAATAATTAAAGGAGAATCTCTCTACTCCCAATTTTACTCACCAGAAGTAACTTGTATTATTTTTTTTCAGCTTTGTTGGGGAATAATTGACAAATAAAAATTGTATGTATTCAAGGTGTAGAACATGATGTTTTGATACAAGTACATCATCAAATGATTTCTACAATCAAGCTAATTAGCGTATCTTCATCCTCACAGTACCTTTTTGGGGGAGGGGGGTGGCGATGTGATGAGAAAGCATACTTAAGTTCTACTCTCGGCCGGGTGCGGTGGCTCATGCCTGTGATCCTAGCACTCTGGGAGGCTGAGGTGGGTGGATCGTTTGAGCTCAGGAGTTCGAGACCAGCCTGAGTAAGAGCGAGACCCCGTCTCTACTAAAAATAGAAAGAATTATATGGACAACTAAAAATATATAGAGAAAAAATTAGCTGGGCATGGTGGGGCATGCCTGTAGTCCCAGCTACTTAGAAGGCTGAGGCAGGAGGATTGCTTGAGCCCAGGAGTTTGAGGTTGCTGTGAGCTAAGCTGACTCCATGGCACTCTTGCCTGGGCAACAGAGTGAGACTCTGTCTCAAAAACAAACAAACAAACAAAAAAAAAACAAACCTACTCTCTATTCTCTTTGTGAATTTCAAATATACATTATTAACTGTAAACTGTAGTCACCATGCTGTACATTAGGCTGGCTGAACTTATTCGTTTTATAACTGCAATTTTGTACCCTTTGACTTGTATTATACCCTTGTAACTTATATTATTAATTTGGAATCATAAAGCACTCATGTCTTATTATTGCCTCATATTGAATTTTCAATCATTTCAAATAGGAATGGCTGCTAATTCAGGTCTACCCAAATGATCTTTTTTGTAGTTGATGTTTAAAAAATTATCCTTATTATTAATTTTGACAGAGTTTCTAGACTGACAAGATATTTTATATTTTGAGTCTTTTTCAGACTATTTACCTAAAGTTGGAGCATATATTTACCTTAAAATTCTTTTGTTTTTCTTTTCTTAAAATTCTTTAGTTCCATTGAAGTCAATGGCATTTTGAAATAAGAAGGGCCAGGTACAGAGTTCTGTGAATATCACTAGAGATTTTGTGTGTTGACTTGAAGCCATATTTGGTACTTTCCAACTATAGCAGTTTTATGATTGTACAACTAGCTACAAATCCAACTATAAAGTGTTATTAGCTCCATTTTTCCCCTATTTTGACCAGAAGAGAATTGTGGAAGAATTTGTCAGATGTTTTGAAAACATTAAGATTTACCAAATATTGTATTTGTGATAGACCCCTAATCTATTACTATTTGATAGACACTATATTATTATTTTAAAAGATTAGTGATTTGTATTTTTATTTATTTTTATTTTTTTAAAGGCTGGTCAAGTGAAGCAGTGGGAGTGGAGAAGGAACAAAGGAATCTCTAACTGGTTGTGATCAATTAGTTGTAAACACCACTGCACTCAGACCAACCTGTTTTTAATGAATTCATGCAATATCCTATACATTTTTGCTTTCTTTCCTAAGGGCCTAAAATCCATCTGATTGATGTTTTTTTTTTAAATTTAGAAGCTCTTAGTTTTTGGTTCTAGAAACTACCTCTTCCTGTTTTTTGAAAATTTAGAGTACATTTTCCTGTTTTCAGTGGTATGAATCCTTTTGCATGATCTGTGATTCCTTGGAGTAGATAGAAAGTATTTTCACGATTGTAGCCATCAGTTCTTTGGGTTTTGTGCAATGCAATTTGTTGGGTCTGTAGGCCAGTACTTGTTTAAAATAGATTTTTTATTATTTTTAATTGGAAGGTGATCTGTTGTTATGGAATGTGAAAGCATCTAAATAGGAAAATATATGAGAAAGTGTACAGTGTGTGACATACAGTAGGTGCTTCTGTAAATGTTCCTTCTTTACTTTCCTTCTGTTAACATTATGCCATCTGTCCCAGACAGCTGGCCTATACTTTTTCATAACAGCTCTGTCGGCATACCTAAGCCTTTGAAATAAGTTATTTCCATGCAACTCTGTTGGTATTATATTTCTTTCCCTTAGATGTATTTATTCCTCTCCCAAACTATTTCAAAATACTTCCCATTCGAATGTATATGCTAGAGATAGTTTGGATTAGAATAACATTTGATAAATACCAATCATGCACTGTGATTCTGTTGTATAAATGCAGATAAAACCTAACTTTAAGATGAATTACTCTCTAAAAGTTTCTGCTTTAAAGTTGGGTTACGTTTAACCTATGCTGAGCCTGAAATTTAGAATTATTTTTATAATTTTTTTTTTTTTTTTGAGACAGAGTCTCGCTCTCCTGTTCCAGCTAGAGTTCAGTGGCATGATCATAGCTCACTGCAGCCTCAAACTCCTGGGCTTAAGCAATCCTTTTGCCTCAGCCTTCCTAGTAGCTGGGACTATAGACATGCACCACCATGCCTAGCTAACTTTTTAATATTTTTTTGTAGAGACAGCATCTTGCTCTGGCTCTTGCTCTGGCTCTGGCTGATCTCAAACTCCTGGCCTCAAGCAACCCTTCTGTCTCAGCCTCCCAAAGTGCTAGCACTACAGGCCTGAGCCACTGGGCCCGTCCTGTTTTATAATTTATAAAAATGAATTTATCAAGTTCTATGCCCTAGGTTAAGTACTTAGTGTTTCGTTTAATCCTCACAACAGTATGATGTAGGAATTATCCTCCTTTTACAGAAGAGGAAACAGATTTATGGATAAAATAACCTATTCAAGGTTACACAATAGAAGGTAGTGGTGGTGCTGACTCGGGAAGGGGGGGTGGGAAAGGGAGGGATATATACCTCATGATGGGTGCAATGCGCATGACCTGGGGAACAGACACGCCTGGAGCTCTGACTTGGGGGGAAAGGCGGTACAGGAGCAACATATGTAACCTGCAATTCTGTATCCCCCATAACAAGATAAAATAAAAAAAAAAAAAAAAAAAAGAAGGTAGTGGAGTTGGGGTTTGAACCAGATCTGCCTTAAAAACTTACGCTCTTAACTACTTTAAAGGAAACAACCCTGACATAATTGATAACATTGTTCTGTAAGGAAATGTGATTCAATTATAAGAGTCTGTTAGTCTTGGAAGTGTGTTACTTTTGGAACTCTCTTTTCAGATGTAGCATATCCATATTGCTGGGCTAAAGCTGGCTTTGGGACTACTACTTTCTTCCTTTATGTCTCTGGAATTCACTGGCATAGGCAGTTTTGGGAACATATATTACCTCTCTACCTTTTACCCTTTTCCCTTCCCTCTGTGCACAGTGGTCCAGCCTTTCATATACTGGGCATTTATGAGTTAGTTATTTGGAACTCCTGCAGCAGTTATTTTTAAAAGGCTATAGGATCATATCCATTTTTATTTATCAAAAGGTAATTTTTTTACAAAATACACTTTTGGAAATAACTATGTATTCTGTTAACATTCTTTTTTTAAAAAACTAAGTGATTATTTGAACAAAATTGTAACAAATTTTAAATGGATTATTGAAAATGTTAATTTTGGGGCATGTGTCTATTGCTTATGTTGTAAAATTACTTTCTTTTTTACCTTTTACTTTCTGTTTCTCTCCATGTCCTTGTTCTTTACAAGTAAGGGAGATATATTAAAAATTTCTTTGCTTAGTTTATTACATTGAAAATATTAACAGACAAAATGAACTTTAATAGAAGGAAAGTTACTAAATTCAATTACTTTTTTGTTTCTTACAGTGAACCTTGCACTTGCACTAGCGGCGAATGATTCGGTAGGTGTTTGTTAATAGAAATATTAATTTATTAAAATGTTTTTAAGGCAGTGATAAAGAGCATATTGGTGTTTTTCATTTACTCTTTCAGAAGTTTTAATCAGTTGCGTGTTTCTAAGGAACTCAAAAAACTGACATCAGTATTAGTTACATTTAATAATAATGATGCAGGCCGGGCGCGGTGGCTCACGCCTGTAATCCTAGCACTCTGGGAGGCCGAGGCGGGTGGATCGCTCGAGGTCAGGAGTTCGAGACCAGCCTGAGCAAGAGCGAGACCCCGTCTCTACTAAAAATAGAAAGAAATTATATGGCCAACTAAAAATATATAGAGAAAAAATTAGCCGGGCATGGTGGCGCATGCCTGTAGTCCCAGCTACTCGGGAGGCTGAGGCAGTAGGATCGCTTAAGCCCAGGAGTTTGAGGTTGCTGTGAGCTAGGCTGACGCCACGGCACTCACTCTAGCCCGGGCAACAAAGTGAGACTCTGTCTCAAAAAAAAAAAAAAAAGTAATAATAATGATGCATTTAAGTGTTGACCATATATTGTTTGCTATATGTCCCACAAAAGGCTTTGGCGTTCTTGCATGGAGGTCATATCCTAAGCCAATTTTCCCATTTATGATCTACAGAAGAATTATTCTGAGTTCAGTTTTTAAGTATTAGTAATTCAGGTTTTTTTTAAATGTAAAAGATGTTCTAAAAGTAATGTATATATATTGAAACAAAATTCAAACAGAATATGTGTGTAATATAAAATTGAAAGTTAATATACCCCATTTTCTTCCAAAGGATTAACTGTAGGCTCTAGTTTTATGTATATCCTTTTAGCTCTTCCTCTGTCCATATTAAAATTTTTAAAAATACATATTTGTGTATGTGTGTGCATACAACTTTCTATGTTATACCTCATTCTTAATGGCTGCTCCATTAATGGTGGGCCATAATATATTTAACCAGTTTCCATTTGATGAAATATTTAGATTGGTTCACATTTTTTTCCTATTCTAAATGATGCTACAGTGAAGTTCTTATATACTAAGTGATGATATTTTTGTAGGTTAGATTCCTAAAAGTAAAGCAACTAGGTCAAAAGGTATGCACACTGTAGATTGTACTCCTAAAAGTTTGCTTCATTTTTTTTCAGCTATAGTTTTTGAGAGTACCTCTTTTTAAAATTCTCAATAATGTTAGATTTTATCTATCTTTTTAGATATTTAAAAGTAAAAATTAACATTGAATGTATTATGCAGCTCCATAAATTATCAGCTAGTTAATAAAAATGCATACATATTTAAAAATTGATTTTAATTTATCCTTCATTCCTATTTTATAAAATACAGGCAAGAATCATTTAATAGGTTTAGCTGTGGCTATGCTTCTATCTTATTTTCTACCCTTACTATGTAACTTCCAATAAGTTCCTATTAAGTAGCATATATGAAAAAATAATGTGTGGTATCTATACAAGTATGTTATCAATGTGTGGTGTCCAGAATCTGCCAGAACCCAGAAAACTAGGCACATAGGTATTCATGTCTTCTGATGCTTGGCTATATGTTACTTGTAAAAATTGGAAACTATTAAACAACATTTATAATATTTTGACTATGTAAATTTTATTCACTGCAGCATAAATAGACTTTTACAGAAGAAAATATAATCATGTTTCTTTAAAGTTGTGCTTCTAGAATGAGAAGATTGCAATGTCAAGGTCAAATTTTTTCTTTTTAAATTTCTTTTCAACTCTTTTCCTTTTATGGGGGATTTATTTTCATATATTCCATCTTGTCTTCTTTCTTGAATTTTTTTTTTTTTTCCTGGGGACATCCTTGAGTCCTTGTATGGTTTGATGGGCTAAATAACGTCCTGCCAACGATGTTCACATCCTAATTCCTGGAACCTGTGAATATGTTGCCTTTCATGGCAAAAGGGACTTTGCTGATGTGGTTAAGTTAAAGATCTTGAGATGAGAAGATTATCCTAGATTATCCAGGCAGGTCCAATGTAATCATAAGGGTCCTTATAAGTGAAAGGAGGAGGCAGGAGAGACAGAGTCAAAGTGATTAGATGTAAGAAGGATTCAGTCCACCATTGCTGGCCTTGAAGATGGAAGGGGACTGCTGGTCAAGGAATGTTAGCAGCTTCTAGAAGCTGGAAAAGACAAAAGGATTCTTCCCTAGGGGCTCCAGAAGATATGTAATTCTGCCCACACCTTAATTTTAGCTCACTGAGATCCATTTGAATTTTTGTGGATTTTTACAGAAGTAGGAAACTAATATGGATAGGAAGACAATTTGTTTAGTTCTTTAATTTCTAAGATGTTGTTATTTTGCCTTCATATTTGCTAATTTAAACTAGATTGCAGTTAACTAGAGAATTCCAGGTGCAAAATAATTTTCTCTCTGAACTTTGAAAACAACATTCTGTTTCCTTCTAGTATGCTGTTGAAATGTCTGATGTTAGTCTGATTCATATTCCTTTGTAATCACTTACGTTTTCCTTCTCAAAGCTCTTAAGGTTTTATTTTTTTATGTCTTTTAAGTTTAAAAGTGCCACAAATATGTGTCTAGTTGTTGGCTTTAAAAATTTTTACCTGCTTAGAAATTGGCCTTGTGGTATCAAGGCTTGAATCTCTTTCAGCTTAGGGAGAATTTCTTCTTTTCATTGATTACTTTTTGTGATGTGTTTGTGCTCTCTCCAGAAACCTATTAGGTAGATATTGACCTTTATGCTTGTTAATTTTTCTCTCATATATCTATCCCTTTATCTTTTGCTCTGTGTTTTGAAAGATGTCTAAGACTATTTTTCAAATGGCTATATTGAATTTTAGTTATTTAGCCCCTCTGAAATTTGTTTTTAATTTAGAAATTATATTTTTTTCCTATTATCCAGAACTGTTTCTTATTTTCTACTTGCTGTTCCTTAAAAAAAAAAAAAAAAAAAGTACCATTCTCTTGAACCTCTCTAAGGATGCTAATTAGAATTAGTAAAAAGTGTTTTTCTTAATGATCTCTGTTTACTTAGGATGGTGATTCTTATAATGTAGCCCAGGTGACCAGCAAAATCAGCAGTATCTGGGATATTGTTAGACATATAAAACTTCAGGCTCCACCCCAGACCTACTGAATCAGAAACCCTGTGGATGGAGACTGGGGTGCAGTCTGTGTTTTAACCAGCCCTCTAGGTGATTTTGATGCATGTTAAAGTTTGAGCTATCTAAACCATGGATTTAGATGTTTAAATTTCTAATCTGCTAATGGCACCCTTTTTAGTTTTCTAGTGTGGTTATGGTTTTCTTCAATGTTAAACTAGTTTTTTTCCCTGGTTATTTCAATGGAATATGGAAGAAAAGAGAGATGTTTAGGCAACCTTATTGAGGTAAGAGCTAGTAATACATTTTTTCTAGTAATGATAATTAGGGTACTTAGTTACCCTGGAGGAAGGACCTTGTCTTCCTTAAAGAAGGAAGGAAACAGGGAAAATTCAATGAATGGGAGGATAGATAAGTTTGTAGGTGTGGGCCTCTTTTAATTTGGTTATCCTTTCATCCAAAGCTTTGAGTCTTATAGACAATGTAAAGTAATTATGTATTAACTAATAAGGGATCAAAGAATGAAAAGAACAGTTAAAAAAGGGGTCAATTTTCTCATGTTAAATGCTGCTAGTCTTGATGAGGTAGTAGCTTGGGAAATTTCCTTTTTTCTCTTTCTCTTTTTTCCTTTCAGGCAATAAGGATGAGGACAGCTTCATCTTTAATGTGATGTGCATGACAGGGAAATTGGCAATAAGAAAGGAAAAGCAGTAAGACTATCTCCGGGCCACCTCTTCAGAAAGCATTTAGTATCCCTTAAGTGTTTTTAGTCATGTTTGTAAAATCTCCCTTAAGAACATCATTACTATTCTCTTATCCTGATGGTGTTTTTTTAAAATTTTTTTTGATATTTTGTAGCAAAGTTAGTGCAGAAATTATGAATAAAAAAGCCAAGAAATTTGATCAGAATATTGTGATAATTCTAAGATGATGTGATATAGTACTTTATTTTATGATTGACTACTATCTTGTTCTCTTTAATACGTTTATATATACTTAAGAAAGAGGGGCTGGGTGTGATGGTTCATGCCTGTAATCCTAGCACTTTGGGAGGCTGAGGTGGTAGGATCTCTTGAGGCCAGGAGTTCAAGACCAGTCTGAGCAACACAGTGAGACCCCATCCCTACAAAAAAAATAGAAAAATCATCTGGGCATGATGGTGCGCCTATAGTCCCAGCTACTCAGGCGGCTGAGGCAGGAGGATCACTTTAGCCCAGGAGTTTGCAGCTGTAGTGAGCTGTGATGACACCACTGCACTCTAGCCCAGGTGATAGAGTGAGACCCTTTCTCAAAAAAAAAAAAAAAAAAAAAAAAAGAAAGGAAAAAAAAAGGAAAAAAAAGAAAAAAAAGAAAGAAGGTTAATAATGCTTATATACTTGATTAATAGTGTTTATGATTAGGGAGCTTAAATAATTTGGCTTAAATAATTTTTTGAAATTTGATCTACCAGAGTACTACATGAGTATAGAAAAGAAGAGCTGTATCTTTCCTATATGATTGTTATGTGTCCACCATAGTCCAGTGGTCTGTTTCCCAACTTAAGATTTTTTAAATATTATACTTATTTAGAGGACATGCTTGGTCTTTGAGGGAAGCTCAGGGTTCTTCTCAGCCCTTCTGTTTGCCTGAGCTGTTACAGATGGCTTAGGTCCAAGGACATTTATTGGACATGGTGCTAGAATGTGTTACTTTAACAGGTTAAAAGCTCCAGTCAGGATGGTGTCTTTGGAGCTTCTCTGGTGATTCATTGCCACACAGTCTTAATTATTCTATGTATCTCCTGTTGTAAGAGGGGTATTGTAAGACCTGTTTCTGCTTAAACCAGGTTTGCTTAAGACCCTACTAACTCTTTTCTCCCATCTTTTCTATGGGTTGGTACCTCTTTTTCAGCATTGGAATGGGAAGATCTAATGAGCTAAGGTTGTAGGCCTAGGGGAAACAGGTCCAGGAAGCTATTCATTTTACTTTTCATATTGTCCTTAGTAATCTTTGAAGTGGATTGTGTAAGCCACAGGGAGGTATGTAAGACAGTCCATTAGGGTGTGGGCAGAAAATTTTTCTTTTCTATTTGTATTAATTTTTATCTCATCTTTTAAAATTTTTCTTGTGTATGCTTTCTAATTTATGTGATATTAGTATAGTATCTCTAATAAATTTATAAAAAATATATTAACATAGTGAGGATGTATGCCCAGACATTTTTTTTTTTTTTAGCTGATTGAGATACATGATCAGAAAAGTTTGAATGTCACTGGCCTGGGAAAAAATTTTTTTGGGTTGGACACTAAGTCCAATTCAAAAGAAGACTACTTTGTGGATTAAGGTAAATGCCTTACTGGAATAGGGTGTAAATTTTCCCTGCCTTTGTCTTGCCTTTTGTACTTTCTTTGGGGATGTAGATAGGTAGTATTATGCAGAGCAACATTTGAGGATCATGTGTACTATGCATCTAAATATTGTATGCAGTGATGTGCTAGAGCCAGCTCATACTGGCCTGTGAGAGCTGACTGTTAAATTTCCAGTGAATTTTGTAAACGGATTTATATCATGTTGTTAGCTTGAAATAGGCCATTGTGAGAGTATTTAAACCATGGCAAACACTGAAAATCAGAGCTGGCAGCCAGAGAGGCACCCAACCTCAAGCTGGTTGTTAAACGTTTACTGGTACCCCACTGATAATATATATTAACAATCATATTTTTTGATTTTTCTCTTTTCTCTTTCTTCTAAACCACACTTATTATGGATCTCATTCTTTTTTTTTTTCATTTTTTTTTAAAAATAGGGAACGCTTCACGAATTTGCATGTCATCCTTGCGCAGGGGCCATGCTAATCTTCTCTGTATCGTTCCAATTTTAGTATATGTGCTACCAAAGCAAACACTGGATCTCATTCTTTTGCAGTGTAAATTTGATGCACAGTGTGGAAGAGAACTGAGACTGGAGAGGGAAACATAAAGGCCATCAGAAACCATTGATAAGCTCTGTGAGATTTCTGAGTCAATTCATTTCAGTTCAATTTAGTTCAGCAAATATTTATTGAACACCTGTAACACTCATTGCCAGATACCCTGGGAATATAAAGAAAAATAAATATGTACTGTGGAAGCTTGTAGCTTGCTAAGATTATATTCACAAAAGTTTAGTATATATAAATGTATGTATATATTTGTATAAATATATGTATATCTGTGTGTGTATCTTTATTTTTTGGTGGTATATAGCTGAAAGTGGTTCAGTAAGTTTCTTCTGTGAGAAGGTGTTAATTAAAGCAATATTTAATAAAGTTTTATTGTGCTTCATAACAGAGTAGACACACTGTTTCTTTTTCTTTCTTTCTTTTTTTTTTTCAGACGGAGTCTTGCTCTGTTGCCTGGGCTAGAGTGCTGTGGGATCAGTCTAGCTCACAGCAACCTCAAACTCCTGGGCTGAAGTGATCCTCCTGCCTCAGCCTCCCAAGCTGGGACTACAGGCGTGTACCACCACGCCTGGCTGATTTTTCTATTTTTAGTCGTCCTGCTGATTTCTTTTTATTTTTAGTGGAGACAGGGTCTCGCTCTTGCTGAGGCTGATCTTGAACTTCTGACCTCAAGCAATCCTCCCGCCTGGCCTCCAGAGTGCTAGGATTACAAGCATGAGCCACAACGCCTAGCCTCACACTGTTTACTCCTAAAGATTTTATAACCTAGTGAAGACAAAAGAAAGACAAATGTCTTAAGATGAGAAGATATATTCACTGTCAAATATAGTAGTACATCTGTCCAAGATGACTAGTTTTTATTCCTGAGAAAAGCAGTCTTTTTTTTAATAGAGCATTTTCATGAACATAATTATATTTGATTTTCACAGAAGCCTATAATGCAGTCCATGTAATATTTATCAGTTTTACAGTCTTTATTGATTCTGCTCTATCCTTGCCACATTTCATCAGCCAGCAAATATCCTTGTTTCTATCTCTGCAATATTTTTCCAATATCTGTCACTTTATTTTCACTATTCCCACTGTAATTAAGGCTCACATTATCTCCTTTTGGCTCATTCATTAATTTATACCTCAAACAATTATTGAGTACCTAGTTTGTCTCAAGCACTGTGTTAGTTTGGAGGAAACAGAAGTAAATGAGACATAATCCCTGCCTTTGAGGAACTCACAGACTAGTAGACCACTGCAGTGACCTCTTACCTGCCTGTGCTTAAATCCATCTAGTACATAATGCCAGACTACTCTTACTGTTAGAATCACATTATTCTCCTGCTCAGAGTCACAGCTGAATGCCTTTGCTGGTATTCAAGGTCCTCTATCATCTGGCTCCAGCCTACCTTTCTGAATTTAGTTATTCTTCTAAATGGTTCCTGTGCTCTAGCTAATCTGAGAGACTTGCCAAAGCCAGTCTGGGCTGGATATCCTATGCTTTTGATAGCTTGTAATCATGCACATTTCTACAGGAATGTTTGCTTCACCTTTCTTCAGCTTTATATGTCGTGTCTTTCAGGCTACCATGTATAGCTGTGCTGGTTATATCCTGCACAAGGGTGCTGGTTGAGGCGATTGAGTGATGACAGAAACCCAGGCTCCCCTCCTCTTGGTGTGCCCCTGTGGGCTGCTTTCTAATTCACATGAAGGCACTGTGTGAGGTGATCTTGCCTACAGGGGCAACTCAGTGAAGTGTTCCCTGAATTCTCCCCAAGTGAATGTTCTTTCTCCGTCTTATGAAATCCAGTAACACTGTTTATTTGTATTATTATTATACTCATGCAGCCATTCTGGTAATTTTTATAATAAATATAATTATCGAGCATTTATTGTGTGTCAAGCACTATTACAAGTGCTTTATGTGGACTATTTTAATCCTCATGACATGGTTCTTAGCTTATTTACTCTCATAGCAACCTTATGGAAGTAAGTACCATTTTGATCTTCATTGTAGGGAGGATACAGAAATACCTAGACGTTAAGTAATTTGCTTGAAGCCATCCAGGAAGTAAATGGCAGAGCTAAGATTTGCATGCCAACCTAGATCCTGTGCTTTTAATCTACTTCGTATACTACTATTTAAGCTAGATTCTTATGATTAAGAACTGCATTGTCTTCATCCTTGGCTACCCTTGGCAGCTAGCACAATGTCTGTGACTTAGCAATATACAGGAAATGTTTGATACGTGGATGAATTGATTGCATAGACAGATTTCAAAGTATGTAAGTACAGTTATGTATTTTTTCGCTTTGTTTTTTGAGGTGTGGTATGGGATGGAAGTATTTGTTGTGACTTAGTGGCCTACACAGTGTTTTTTTCCTGCTTCTTAAAAAATGTTGTACAGTTAAGTTTTGCTTACTGATGGGGATACATCCTGAGAAATGTGTCATTAAGTGACTTTTATTAAGTGAGCATCATAGGGTGTACTTACACAAACCTAGATGGTATAGCCTACTACACACCTAGGGTATAGGGCATAGCCTGTTGCTTTTAGGCTGCAAACCTGTACAATATGTTACTGTGCTGAATATAGTAGGCAATTGTAACATGGTCAATATTTTTGTATCTAAACATATCTAAACTTAGAAAAGGTACAGTAAAAACATAGTATAAAAGACAAAAAATGGTGCACCTATAGAGGTCACTTACATTAATGGATCTTGCTGAACTGGAAGTTGCTCTGGGTGAGTCAGTGAGTGAGTGGTGAGTGAATGTGAAGGCCTAGAACATTGTTGCACACTTTTATACTGTTAGTGGTCCAGTGGGTTTGTTTACAACAACATCACTGTAAACATATGAGTCATGTGTTGTGCTATGACATTATGATGGCTACGGCATCACTAGGTGATAGGAATTTTTTAGCTCTATTATAATCTTATGGTACCACTGTCATATGTGCAGTCCATCATTGACTGAAATGTCGTTATGGTGCGCATGACTGTACTCCATAATTCTACTTGGCCCTCTTCTCATTTTATACTCCACCTAGTAATCTCAATTTTTCCCACTACTCCAGTTACTACTTATGTGTCCTTGAGGCCAAATGCGTCCACTAGCCTGGATATCCCTCCTGGGTGCCAGAACTGTCTGTATAGTTGTCTATAAGCATTTCAAACTTCACAAAGCATTTCAGACTTTACAAGGATTTCAAACTCAGCGAGTGTAAAACCAAACACTTATTCCCTGTAACTGTCTTTGTACTATAGGAGTCATATGGTTCCTTCCCATCCCCCAAATTACAGTCACCTGTTCCTGCTGATCCTACCGTTAAAACTTTATAGAATGTGTCCTATCGTTTCATTCCTTTAATGCCACTGACTTATTCAGGCCCATATTGTGGATATTCTGTGATGGCTTCTCTCACTATTATTCTGGCATTCCTATTCTCTGTTTTCTATGCTATGATGCTCTGAGGTAAAGACTAACACTTCCCATGTTATTTTAAAGGGCTTGTTTACTTATCTCTTTTGTGAACCTTTGGGGTACAATAATTTTGGTCTTTTTCCTTTTTGTAATCCTCACTGCCTTGTCCAGTAACAGCACATAGGAGGCTCTTGATAAATGTTAATAATGACCACGGAACATGTTAACTGAAGGGTGGTTGTGAATGAATGAATGAGTAAATAAATAAATAAAATATACATGGAAAATTCCAAGTGTTATATAAGGTGTCTGTGGTTTGTTCAATGTAAATTATACTTTTTTTCCTGAGCAAATGAAGTAATTAAAATCTAAATGGGATAATGTATGTAAAGTGCTCAGCACACTGGCTGTCCCATAGTTAAGTTTTAAATAAATTTTTAGTATTGGTGGCTAAATAAAAGCTTTTGTAAGTAATATTTCAAAATAAAAGTTGATGCACATTTTACTTGATAATTTTAGCAAAACTTAAGTTCTTATTTTCCATTGCTAGAATGAGTCATTAACAAAAATTTTAGTTAGATTTAAAGATGAGAAAGGAAGCAGTATCATTGTTAAAGAGTTTGTGTTTCTTTGGTTATTCTTTTTCATTGGTGTTTACCTCAAAATATCTATTTTTTTCCCCACGATCACATAATGTCACTTTTTTCAGATGTATTACGTTTTTGGAGTGCAGTAGTGCAATCATAGCTTACTATAACCTTGAACTCCTGGGTTCAAGCAATCCTCCTGCCTTAGTCTCCTGAGAAGCTGGGACTACAGTTACACACCATCACACCTGGCTAATTTTGAAAAAAATTTTTGTAGAGATGGAGTCTCGCTATGTTGCCAAAGCTGGTCTCAAACTCCTGGCCTTAAGCAGTCCTCCTCCCTTGGCCTCCCAAAGTGCTGGGATTACAGGCTTGAGCTACCACACCTGGCCAGGAACTATTCTTAGTAGCTATTATAGTACACCAAATGCCAGGCTTTACGTATTATTATAATCTGGAGTACTTGTTATGATGTGAATTTGGATGAAATGTGGATTAAACTGTGTTTCTCACAATCACATGTGGGAAGTCCTGATGTATACCACTTAGTTCAAGTTTATGAGGTTGGGGGCTCATCTTTTCCTTAACACCAGTATTGTAAAGGGATTATACTATATTAAATTAACCCGTTCTTAATGTCTTCATTATAGATTGGAAGTATATACAACAGATATATTTCTTATAAAAAGTATTTTGTTTCTTTACACGTCATGAGTTCTAAAAAATATTATTTTCAGTGTTAAGGTTGGCCATTTTGGAGGGAGAGGGTACTATTTTTGTTTAAAGTATAGTTATTTTAAAGTCAGGGGAAACTGGGGAAAGAGGTCAGATTCAGAAAGAACGATTACAGAATCATTTTTTCCATTTTTCAATTCAAAGGTAATTTTTGGTAAGAAATGTGTTTTATAAGTGCTTTTGAGTTTACATGTTTTACATCTGCTGAAAGACTCAGAAAATATATTTGTAATAATAGAGCAAAAGTCTTTACTAAAACTAAGAATTTCTTTTAGGATAAGAAATGGTAATATTCATCATAGTGGATGAATTTTCTTGCATATATTTGATAATTGTGATATCTGCATACACACATTCATATATTGATTCACCAAATGTTTATTCAGGACCTGTCATCTCCTAGGTACTCTGCTTGGCGTGGGGGATATAAAGTTGAAAAAGCCCTGCCCCTGTCCTTATCTTAGTTAATTTATAGCCCAGTGACTATTTGGGAGATTGCGATTTCTAGTTTGTTCCAGGCTCTCTATGACTTGGTGATTCTTTGATTGTCTCCAGTCTACTTCTCATTTACTACAGATGCTCTTCCAGATATTTTCTACTCTCATCAAGTCTTCTATCCCATTCTAGTTTCTTTGTTTCCAGCACATGGTCTTGCTTTCTATTTTGTATGAAAAATGGGCTTTTCATTGGTAACTTCTTTAATGTTCTCTCCCCCATCAAGTGTATCTCTATATAGTTATCATTACCTCCTTTTCCTCCTGCCTCAGAGGAAGAGATGGCAGTCAGATACCTCTACATAGGCTTCTGATCCTTTGTTTCTGGCCTTTTCTAGGACTTTGGCTTATTAATTCCTTTTTTGTTGTCTTCGGTTTCTCTTTACTGATTACTTCCTCTTGGTCAATAGTTGACTCAACATCTCCATTTGGTGTTCTACAGATATGTCAGATTTAAATTATCTACATGGAACCAGCATAATTTTCTTCCTCTCCTAAATCTCCTGTTCCTGTATTCCTTAATAATTCACTCATCTGTTACCACTACCTGTTTCAGTTGTTGATTGATGTGTAGACTGCACTAAACTTGATGATATAAAACAACACCATTTTATTATGCTCACATTTTATGGGACAGGAATTTGGACAGAGCACAACAGGATGGCTTGTTTTGTCTTTGTTTTACAATATTTGTGGCTTTAGCTGGGAAGACTCAAATGGCTAGGGGCTAAAATTGTCTGGAGGCTCTTTGCTTACATGCTTGGTACCTGGACAGGGATGACATGAAGGCTCAGTTCAGCTCGTATTGTTGATTACAGTGCCTTTACATGGCTACTCCATGTTTCATGGGCTTCCTCATAGTATGGCAGCCTCAGTGTAGCTGGACTTCTTAGTTGGTGGCTGAGAGCTCCAAGAGTTAGTGTCCCAGTAAAACAGGAGAAGCTGTATGGCCTTTTGTGACTTAGCCTTGGTAGTTAGGATGGATTCTTGATTGAAATAGTCATGTGTCTTCCCAAAATCAAGGGGAGGGGACATAGACCTTGCTTCTGATTAGAGGGGTATCAAAAAACTTGAAACCTTGACATCATTCTTGTCTTTCATCTCTCCCATCCTACTGTACTTCTATATGTCAGTCACTAAATGCTAGCCTTTTTTGTTTTAGAAATATCTCTTTTTCGTCACTATCATCAATGTAGGTAAGAATTTTACCATCTTTCACTTAAGAGTTTTCCATAATCTCTTAATTGTTCTATTTAACCTTACCTGCCTTAAATTAAATAATGATTCATCATATTGATTATAGGGTAGTTTTTATTGCATGCAGCCTCTGTCCAAATTGTTTAGCCTAGTTCTTAGAGGGTGGTTCTGTCTAATTTTCCACTCTGTACTTGACTTTGCCGGTACTGCTCGTTTGCACTGTCTTCCTTGCCTTCATCACCCAGCTCCTGTCATCCTTCAGGTCTCAGGTTGGATGTCACTTCCTTTGTAAAACCTTCTTGGTGGCTTCAAATAATGTCACTTTCCCGTCTATTGGTTCATACGTTTATCTCATGCTATTAGAGTGACCATGACTTCCACAAGGTCAGCGACTGCATCTTAAATCATCTGCCACCATTGCCTGGTTCGTTGTTACATAGTAAATGCTAAGTGATTGAAAATAGATCACACTTTGGTAAAATTCCTCAAAGGTTTGAATGAGATACTGGGTTTTCTAAAATGTCCATATGATTACCAGGGAGCCATTCTTGCCTTGAGAGAATTAGGTTTAGAGAAGCTTTTAAATAAGGGAGTTTACACCCTGTGCTTCAACATTTTTATTTCAGTTAAAACATACAGCAATAGCCAAAAACTTATATTTGAAATGTTACACTTATGTGCCAAAAAATTTAGCGAAGTGGGCAAGTATTAGATTTAAAAGAAGCTTTGATAAGATTAGAGGCTCTGAGAATAAAATTGAAATCAGAACAGCATTGTTTTTGGTTGTGACATTTTGGAGCTTTAATTTTGGCAGTGAAATATTTCACAGGACAGATTTCGTTCCAGCCTGTTTCTTTCTGGTCAGAAACATGTGGATAGTTCACTTTTGGCAGTTGTACTATGTGAAAGGGCTGGGGTCAGCACACTGTGCAGAAATGGGTCAATGAGCGTCCAGATGAAAGGGAAAACATTTTTTAAAGAGCCTTTATTTATTGCTGGTGTAATAAGACAAAATAATTATGAGCTTGAACCTCTCACCATGTTCTTTCTTCCTTCTTCATCTCTCAAATGCTTTGCCAAATTAACCACATCAACCAATTTTACAGAGAATGGATTGCTTAAGAAGCTTATTCAGAAAGTCTCCCTTTTGTCTTCCAAAAGGACATAAGTTTCCATTGTACTTCTCTAAAAATCTTAAATGGCTGCTTAAAGAGAGCAGGCAGCATGTTCTACTTCAGTGAGTGATAAAGTACAACCACCTATTCTTCAGCTGAGCTGGGAGGAAGAACTCTATCCTACTGTTGCTTTCAAAGATGATTTTATTACTGTCAGGACAGATAACAAGCTAGGATTTTCTAAGAGCAATAAATGACAAGTTGGATTATTTCCTGTGGCTCTTAAACAATGTAACATTCTTGAATAAAGGGAGGAAGATACTCAGGTAGTCTTTGAAGGAAGTCTAGATCCCCTGCAAGAGATAATGTTGCTCTCTGTTTCGATTTTTCCTGTATAGAACTGGAAGCATAAGCCTTACTCCGAACCCTGGAACAGCCTTTGCTCTCAAATTTGTGCTGGAATGTTATCTGGAGTGTGATGGGGCTCTTTGCCAATCACCGTGGAAACTGATGAAGGTGCCAGTGCTGTCCATTGGGTTATTTGGTGTGGCTTAAATAAAGGGTGACCAACCTGTCTAATCCTATTCTCTACATATGCATTTTCTTTAAAAATGATTAAAAATACTGCTTACTTAAGGGAGAATAGGATGTCTTTAGCATGTTTCCATTAGGCTATTTAAAACATTTTATGCAGCTGAAGGGTATCCAGCCAAGAAACATTAATGAAAACTATCATTCTGGATGGGCATAATCCCATTGGTTTGTCATTTTGTCTGTTGGTCTCTGCGCTGATGTATGCAACAGAATAACAAATGCTAAATTTCCATTTACCTGTTTAGTGATAGAGAGGAACTTGTCATTGAAATTAAGGTATGAGTATTATGTTATCATACAATTGCCAAGTGAAATGTGGTTTAAGTGGTGGTGTCAGAGACATAAAAGTTAAAACCATCTGTGAGCAATTAAGGCAATTAAATATTCAGATTTTTGTAGACATCTAGTAGTACATCTTCTGAAATGACCAGTCTGTAGCTGAAGTTAGAGAAGGGAAAACTTACAGTAATCTTTAGGTGTCTGAATCTTGACAGTCCTTCCTACTCCCTTAGTGAGGAACTGGTGAACAGAGGAGGAAGATCTGAGCAGAAACTGTCTGGGGGGTTATGTGGTGATAATAGAAGAGTGTTTTTTAATGAGTTAATTTTAAAAATGAAGGTGAAGTTCACATTGATAGAGGTTTGGGTTGTGAGCCACACTGATTACATTGTGAAGGGTTTGTTCCATTTTCAAGGTCTGATCCTGATTGAAAGGCAAAATGGGAATTTGGATGATTGAGGCTTTTCCTCTTGGTTGTTTCAAATGACATGCTTTCCTTCAATGTCCAATTAAGTCTGATTGTATGAAATGAAAATCAAGGGTATAATACTCAGTGCTTCTACAAATAAGGATAATTTTATTCATTTATTTGAGAATTTGCTGAGTATTTACCATGTGCTTTACCAGGTACTTTTCTGGATCCTGGAGATACAGTGGTCAAAAGGTCAAAGTTTCTATCTTTAAGAAGTTTACAGTCTAGTGGAAGAGACATAATAAACATATCTTTTAAGTAGTAATAAGAGTTATGAAAAATAATAAAACATTGTATGGAAATAGAAAGTGATAGGAGGTGCTATTTTAGATAGGGTTGTTAGGGAAGGGATCTCTGAAGACCTGACATTTCAGCAGAAGTCTGAATGAATTGAGAAACTGGGCCACAGGAAGAACAAAAGCCCTGAGGTGGAATCAACTTGAATTATTTGAAGAATAGGGTGATGGTCAGTGTGACTAGGGTGGACTAGAGGAGAGGTAGGTAGGGACATGTCATGCAGAGCCTTATAAGCCGCGGTGGAAATGTGGAGTTTTTCCTGAATACAATGTAGTGGATTTTTCACCAGAGCAGTGACATGGTCTGATTTACTCCTGAAAAGGATCTAGCTGTCATATAGAGAATAGACTGTAGAGGAATAAGAAGGGAAACAGAGAGACTAGCCAGTAGCTAATGAAGGAGTCTAGGTTAGAGATGATAGCTTGGACTGTGGTGGTAGAGGTAGTGGTAACTACTTAGGTTCCAAAAATATTTTAAAGATAGAGTGAGGAGGACTTGCTGATGACTTGGAAAAAGATGGTTCTTTTTGTTTTTGTTTTTTGTATAGTAAAATATACATAACATAAAATTGACCGTTTTAATGACTTTAAAGTGTACAGTTCAATACATTCACATTGTTATATAACCATTAACACTATCTGTCCCCATAACTTTTTCATCATCCCAAACTGAAGCTCTGTATTCATTAAAGAGCACCTCCCCATTTCTGCCTACTCCCAGCCCCTAGTAACCACCAATTTACTTTCTGTCTCTAGGAGTTTGACTGTTCTAAGTAACTCATATAAGTGAAATTATACAATGTTCGTCCTTTTGTGTCTGGCTTATTTCATTAGCAAAATGTTTTCAAGGTTCATCCATGTTGTAGCATATATCAGAATTTCACTTCTTTTTAGGTTCTTTGGTGAACCTAAAAAGGTTCACCTGTGTGAATAATAGTGAAATTCAACTGTGTGAATAATAGTGAAATTTCATGAGATGAAAAAGATGGAAAAAGGAGGAGAGATTAGGGATTAAAGTCGGTTCTTTTTTTTTTTTTTTTTTACACAAGTCTAAAATGCTCAATAGACACCCAAGTGGATATGTTAAGTCCAGAGCTCAGAGAAGTGGTTGGGCTGGAGATTTAAATTTGAGTGTTCTCAGAGTATGTGTGACATTTAAAGCTATGGAACTGAGTAAGATCACTCGGGAAGTAAGAGGAGACTTGAGAAAATAGTCTTTTCATTAGTGGTACAATTTAAAGTTGTGATAAAGGAATACATATATTCTAAGATTTATCTAAATTGCTAAATTGTGATAAATTAGAGAGTTTTAAAAAATGGCATTGGTTTTAAATGTTCTAATTGGTATAGCACATTGACTTTAAGCAGTTGTTTGCTTGCTATTTTGTTAGCCAATTCTCTTACTTTCTTTGGCTTAAAATAGTGTTAAGCTTTGTTCTTTTAGTACTCTGAGACATTAAAAAAATTTCGTGTCAAGGTGAATTGGGTACTGACTAGAATGGTTATTTCTAGAAACTATACAGAATAGAAATTTTATAGGGGCAATTTGGAAATTAATAGTTGCTTGTGATAATAGGATAGAGGGGGCTTGTTTATGAATGAAATATTTTAGTGAGCTAACAGCAGCTGCGCATGACTAAGGGTGGCACCTATCCAGGGGAAGAATGTTTTGGGGAAAATTTGTATACTTTTTTTTTCTTTAACAACAGTGAGGCTTAGCCTTTTTAGTTAGACTACTGGTGTCTTTTCTTTTCCAAAGGATTAAGTTTCAAAAGAGGGATCAGACCACTCTGGTGGGGTGAGATGGGGGTGGAGGAAATATTTGGAACAAGAGGGATGTTTGCAGCAATACGGGGGTAGAACTTTCCTAGACACTGTGGTTCATAGGCATTTGACCAAGTACTTAAGAAGCAAATCTTAGTATCACTTGTTTTTTCTCCATTTAATGAGACTTGCTCAGCTTGATTAGCTCCCAATTTTGTCTTTATAATGGTTGTACCATGGAGCTTGTGAATACCAATTCTTTTGAAAGAATTTTCCCCATTATAAGTATTACATGTTTTGAGCATCAAATCTTTGCAAAAGTAGTCTGGTAGTAGAAATAGTTTTTATAATGGAGAAAAAAGGGTTTTGGTTTCGTGTTGCTAAAGGATGTTGTAATTAAAAGAAAAAGGGAAATTTGAGAATCTAGAGAGTATACCAAATGTCATTTTTGAAGGAGGAAATTGAAGTCAGGAAAGAAAGAATAGTCTTGCTTGGAAACAAGTCCTATAAATGGAACTTGAGTAGCTAACATCTGCCTCTGACAAAATCCCCTGCAAGGCTGCTATTTTTCCTCGTAGTCCTTGAGTTAGGGCTCTGACATTTTCATATTTGCCATGGAAATGATTGTGATAATATAAATGATGTTTTATTTTTATACATGATTAGATACGGAAGATGGAAGCCAGCTGTTAAGTGCATGTCTTATGAAACACTGCAGGAAATATGACATAGGCAGTAGTAAATCAGTGGTGGCAGAGGGAGTATTGCTGAGGCTCATAGAGCAGGGATAGGGCAGACAACTTCTTTCATTTCTCTTGGTTACTGTTGGTTTTTGTTCTGCCAGAGTTGGGTAGGTTAGCCCATTACATCATATAGCCTGTGGTTGTATAATTTAGTTTGTGAAACTGGATAACCCAAGGCATTCCTTCAAAGCATGTTTATTGACTACCTACTATAAGTCAGGCACTGTGGTAGGAATTTTGAATAGAGTGGTGAATAAAACATTCTAAGTTTTTTCTATCGTAAGTGCTACAAAGAGAAATCCTATTGTCAGGAGAGCATATAACAGGATGCTGGTCCTAATCTGAGAGATGAGAGACTTCCCTGAGGGAGTAATATTAACTACATCTGCCTTCCTCCAACCACTATTACTCCCTATATATCCTAAGGGGAGTGGGAAACAATTTTAAGCAGGGTATGGACTTGATCAGTTTTGCTTAAAAATTACTATTGCATGGAGAATAGAGGGATGTTAGAGTGAACACAGGAGACCATTTTAGGCTACTACTGAAACCTAAGCAGGAGAGTATGGTGATGTCTTGGACTGGGGTGTTGGCACTGGAAATGCAGGAGGTGGTAAAATTGGTAGGTGTGGTAGGTGTTGGTTATGAATTAGATATGAAAGAGGAGAGGAAGGGTCACGGGTAACCTTCATTCCAGGTTCTTGACTGTATAACTGAATTGATGGCAGATACATTTTCCTAATACATTTGAATAATAGTATGTATGTTTTCAAGTTTGGTATACAGAATTGCCCCTGCTTATGAAAATTGACAAATGTGTTGGACTTTTCCAGTCATCTTTTGGTCAAGATGGAAAAGCACAATACTTTTCAGCCTGTACTGTTTTACCTACTGATATTAATAAGTACTATATATCTTTGATTAGGTCTTGCTAATTGTCATAATTGACTAGAGTCCTAGCAGTTTTTTTTAAACAGCTTTCTTGAGATATAAGTCACAAGTTGTACAATTCCTCTATTTGAAGTGTACACTTTGGTGGCTTTTAGTATGTTCACAGAGTTTCATATCTATTACCACCAATTTTAGAACATTTTCATTACCCCCAATAAGCCTTTCACCCCTTATTCCCCCATGTACCCAAGCTCTAGGCAACTACTAGTATACTTCTGTTTCTATAGATTTGCCTATTTTGGACATTTCATGTAGATTGAATTGTCTTAGTTTGGGCTATTATAAGAAATTAACATAGACTGGGTGGCTTAAACAACATGTATTTCTCACAATTCTGGAAGCAGAGAAGATCTGGTGTCTGGTTGAGGGCCTCCTCCCTGGTTTGCAGATTGCCTTCTTCTCATTGTGTTAATATTATATCGTCATATGGTGGAAAGAGAGTGAGAGAGTTCTCTGGGGTCCTTTTCATAAGAGCCCTAATCCCATTCATGAGGGATCCACCCTAATGGCCTAATTATCTCCCAAAGGCCCCACCACCTAATACCTTTACATTAGGGGTAGTATTTCCATGTATAAATTTTGGGAGGGGGCACAAATATGCAGTCCATAACAGGAGTCATACAATATGTGTCTTTTGTGACTGGTTTCTTTCACTTAGCATAATGTTTTCAAGGTTCATCTATGTTATAGTATATTTCAGTACTTGATTTCTTTCTATTGCTGAGTAGTATTCCATTGTATGTATATACCACATTCTATTTATCCATTTCACCAAGTTGATGGACATTTGGGTTGTTTTCATTTTTTGGCTATTATGACTAATGTTGCTGTGGACATTTGTGTACAAGTTTTTGTGTGGGCATATGTTTCATTTCTCTTAGGTATATACCTAGAAATGGTGTTGCTGAGTCATATGAAAACCCTATGTTTAACTGTTTAAGGAACTCCCAGACTGTTTTTCAAAGTGGCTGCACCATTTCACATTCCTCCTAACAGTGTATGAGGATCCCAGTTTCTCTACATCCTTACCAATACTAATTTTCTGTCTTTTTGATTATAGTCATCTTTGTGGGTATGAAGTGGTATCCTGTCATTTGATTTGCATTTCCCAAAAGTGTTTCTATTGGACTAAAATAATGAGATTGAAGCAGAGCAGTTTACTGGCCGATACAGAATTTAAGAAGTCATTTTATTCATTAGAGAGTAGAGATGAATTGGCATATACAAGTAATTATTTTCAGCATTTTGTAAGGCTTTACATTGTCTTTATGATTCTTTTTTAGCAAATAATAGTTAAAATGTATTTTGTACCTTAAGTTCAACAGAGTTTGAGTTACCTCAAAAATAGTTTCCCCAAAATCCCAAAATATTTTTGTTGTATTTTTCTTTCCCTTTAAGCTACAATGGTCATCTCTTTGGTCCTTGAACAACATAGTTGAGAATGTTTAAGTGATTATGGACAAATGCAATTGAGCAATACAACAACCATCTGTACTAGATGATGTGTTTACTCATGGGTGCTACCTTCACAAAGCCTCCATCCTTGTGAGGAAGACCATATATATGTGTGTGTGTATATATATATATATATGTATATATTTAAATTTACATATAAGGAAGATGTGGCAAGTGCAGCAGTTGGTGGGTATAAACAGAGTATGTTAGTACTAGAACAGAGAGAAATTAATTCCAGACCTTCAAAGGGAATACTTTGAAGGCTAGGTAGAGTTTTGGCAGGTAGAAAAATAACAGAAAAGAATTCTAGAAGGAACTATGTGAGCAAAGGCATAGTATCAAGAAATTACAAGGTGTTTGTAATAAAAAGTAGTCTGTATGGCTGTAGTATATTGTGTATTGGGACCAGAAGGCTAGTGGGGAATCCAGCTGGAGGATTGGATGCATATGACATGTAATGGAGTATGGATTTTGTCCTGTGATCAGTGGGATACCTTAGAAAATTTCCACTAGTGTACATTTCATTTTAAAAATCTGTGCTTTTCAAAAATAAGATTTATAGTGCTGTTAGAGAACAAATTAGACAGATTGGAGGTAGGTAATAGCCAGAGTGAGAATTGAATTATAAACTAAAATTGACCTAAAAATAGAGGTTTATTATTTCACATAATAAGAAGTCTGGAAGTTATAGAGTTGGCTACAAAGTAGCTGAGCTATATCAGTGCTCTGGAGTGGCATTTCTGCATTTCTCTTGGCTTAATACTTAGGGTCACAAGATGGCTGCCTCACTCAGTTGCAAAGAGGAAGAAAAAGGGTGTGTAAAAGGGTGTGTTCCCTTATTTTTATTTTTATTTTTTTTGTTGTTATTAGGGAAGAAAACTTTTATCAGACACTCCCTAGTTTCACTGACCAGGCAGGATGGGATCTAATGACCATGTTCTAGCTGCAAGGGAGGCAGGGAAAGAAGAGAATCTGACCTTTTCTACCTTTACAGTGGGAGTTGAGTTCTGCCTGTGAAAAGAATGGGTAGGGGTTATAGTTGGGAAGCAACCAACAATGTCAACGGATGAGAATATCTTCTAGCTGTCAAAAAGCAAAGGAAGAAGGAAGAGATAGATTAGAAGGGAGGGAGGTACTGAAGATGAGTACAGGTTTTTGTGGTGAATGAAAAAATGGTGATGCCATTTACCAAAATGAATTTCCCAATCTAAAATTGAATTGAAGTCAATTAATATCACTTACTTGAATCTAAAGCTCAATGTTTTGGACCCTATAATTCCACTGTCTAATCACTAAACCTAATGGCACATAGAGGAGGCAGTTGGAAGTAGTACAGTGGATTTTTTTTTTTTTTTGGTGAGACAGAGGCTCACTCTGTTGCCCCGGCTAGAGTGCTGTGGCGTCAGCCTAGCTCACAGCAACCTCAAACTCCTGAGCTCAAGCAATCCTCCTGCCTCAGCCTCCTGAGTAGCTGGGACTAACTACAGACATGCACCACCATGCCCGGCTAATTTTTCTTTATATATTTTTAGCTGTTCATATAATTTCTTTCTATTTTTAGTAGAGATGGGGGGGTGGGTCTCGCTCTTGCTCAGGCTGGTCTCGAACTCCTGACCTTGAGCGATCCTCTGGCCTCAGCCTCACAGAGTGCTAGGATTACAGGCATGAGCCACTGTGCCCAGCCAGTACAGTGGATTTTAAATGCTACTGTAAGGACCAGTGCCACCTTACTGTGTAAGAATCACCTGGGAGCTTGTTAAATAAATCAGAATCTCTGGGAATTGGTATTTTTAGGTCTAGGATTTGACCATCAATTTTGTTAACAAGCTCCCTAGGTGATTCTGATACGCAGCTAGGTTTGAGTACTTTTGGTGGAAAAAGTGTGGGCTTTGGATTCAGGCAAACCTGAATTTGATCCCAACTCTTCACTTACTAACCTGTGAGCTTGGTAAGGTACTTGACCTCTCAGAGCTCAGGTCCCTCATCTATGTAATAATAATAATAATGGCTACTTTACAGAGCTTTTGTGAAATATAGAGCTACTATGTATGTAATGCCACTAGCATAATGTCTGACACGTAGTAAGGATTTATTAACTCTGGCTGTTATTATGTATGTTACATTAAGTACTATGTATTTGATTTAGCATAGAAACACAGATTTCTGAACAACAACAAAATAAGCAGAATATAATAATTGCTTCTCTTGTTGCTTAGTATCCATTATTTTCTAGGCCTGAGCAAGTAAGTCTTTATTTTCTTAACTGCATTTTTGGCTATGTCTGTTTTCTGTAATCTATATAAGTATATAACTCAAAAATTGGCTAATATACCAAAACCTCTAAATCCAATTTCTGTGAAACATATTTTTTAATATTTACTAGGGGCTATTTTTCACAATGATCTCATATAAAACCTTAAACTAGACATGTTTCCTGCTCTTAAAGACACAAAAACATACAACTTCAGTTCATATAAAAATAATAAATACACATTAAGGATCATTTTGTTATTCTTATGTTAAAGCTTATGTTATGTAGTTGCCTGGGTTAATAATTAGAATGTTATTTTGTGTAATAAATAACTACTCACTGAGAATGAATGCTTATTTTTCCTGCTTCAGTGCATAAGGAGGTCATGGTGGAAGGGAGAAAGACACTAACATTGAGTACTTACTTTCTGCTAGAAATTTGACTTAGTTTGTCATACTAGAGAGAGACAGCATGTTGTAGTGGTTACCTACAGACTCTGAAGCCATATTGCCTGGGTTCTTACCCATTTCCTGCACTTTGCTGCCTGACCTTGGGCAAACTACTAAGCTTTGTGTGCTTTGGTTTCTTCACTGGGAGTTATTGTATATCCATTAATGTGTTTAGGAAGTGCCTGGCATGTAATACTATGTAATTGTTAGCTATTTTTTAAGTTTTACAAGTTCACACTACTCTATAATTGTCCTAAAAATCCTATAAAGCATATATATATATAGTTTTTTTCACCTGAAAATGTCTTTATTTATTTATTTTTGGTAGATATCTTCTTAATCTTACAGGTGAGAAAACTGAGGTTTGGTGAGGTTAGTAACTTATCCATAATCACCCATATATTAAGTGATACTAACACTAGTTTGCTTCTTCCTGCATTCTACTATGCCTTTAATCTGTTAGTTATTTAAAAAAATCCTACTAATATTAATCACCTATATGATTGATATGGTATTAGGTAACATTGATTTTCATTTGTAAAAAAATTTTTTTTTTACTACTTGGCAATAGAATTAATAGATTAACTGTTTTTGAACTTTGAATAAGGTGTTAATATTTTTAAAAAGATCTATTATTGACCCTTAATTTAAAATATTGTATCAAGGATTGACAGAGATATTTAAAAATATATCATATATTAAAATAGCAATTTAATTGAAATTAATTACATAAATATAACACAGGCTTAGGTAATAATATTTTTATAGCATCATTTTGTAGGTAATCATCATCATCATGGTGCCTTGAGAGTTTTTCATAGTTTTTGAACTTTCTTTTTAATTTGATATAGTTGTATAGTTATGTATATATTTGAATGTAGTACAATTGTTTATTTCACTCATGATCTAGATGCCATATATAATTAAGTATATTATCTAAATCTTCAAGTTTCATACATTTTATAGAAAACATAAGCAGTTATGCTTGCTAATGGAAAACCACTAATGCATATTAATAGTATTAATTGACCTGAAACCTGCGTGTCTACTTCTAGGGTGTCCTATATAAGAATAATTCAGTGTACTGAATAAGGAACTTAACATCAAATACTAGAATGAAAGATAAGGTAGTTTTATAAAAAATTAAATGTATAATAGAGGGAAGAAAGTGTGTTAAACAAATCCTAAAGCCAGTCTTCTGCTAGGAATTTTATTTTTTTTATTTTTATTTTTTTGTTTTTCAACTCATTATGGGGGTACAAAAGTTCAGGCTATATATATTGCCCATGCCTCCCCATCCCCCCGAGTCTGAGCTTCAATTGTGTCCATTCCCTAGAGAGTGCACATCACTTGCTAGGAATTTTTACTTACCTCTCTTCCTCCTTCGCCACAAGCACACAGATATACACATCAGATTTACCCAACACAGTAACATAAAATACTGGGTTAAGATAATCTTCAGATGGGTGAAAAGCTCCAAACTGCTTTTTCCCCCTATACTTTCTGTATGGTTTTAGATAGGTAACATTATGCACAACATGCTTTGAAATTTCCAATTAGAAGAAGTAGAATTTTTATTTCAAATAGCTCTAAAGAAGCTATTGGCTGGATGTGTCCTCCCTGGTATTCTGTGGCCTACCTTTTAAAATTACTTTTGGTAAAGTGCAGCTTGCTGCCAGTAATTCATTCTCTTGCTTTGTTAAAGGAAGTTGCTGAATTTGCTTGTGAGTTAGGCAAGAGTTACTCTAATTTTATATTTAGTATATTCTTCCTTAGTTTCCTTTCATTTATGGCATATAGGTGGCAAAACTGTTGCAAATCCTTTGAATTTCATTATCTGATTCTGACTAATAAGAATTTATCTAGATCTTTCTTATAGAACAATCTCTTTTTTAAACAAATTATTTACCTGCATTGTGGAATGTTGAACAACAAAGTAAAAAAAAAATTATTTCCCTCCTTTCTCCCTAACTTGGCTTTCACCAATGCATTTTTCCTCTTTCAGTTTTTTTTTTCTTAGTAAATTATTTACCCCCATCCCATCTCCTTGAGGAATAAGAAGGGCCCTTAATCCTTAGCAGAGCAATGTAGGAAGGGTCACTGAGAGGAAGAGAGAAGAGCATATTAAACTATGGGTTTCAAAAATCAGCTGGTTGGCTGCTCTGATTTTGAGTCTGGAGGATGGATCAAGTGCTCTGTTTGTATCTGATTCTAGTGATTGCTTTTCTTTAGAAGAGCTGCTATCAGAATTATAAATGCTCTTCCCTGCATTGCAGTTTAGTTAAGGACATTCTTAAGAAGTTGATGTTGGGTTTAGCATCTTTGCTGTAGTATTTTATCTGTTTGGGGAAAGGTTCTTGTTTATTTAGGTTTCTAGGTCCCCAGGCTTAGATTCTGGCAACAAAATGACTAGTTGATGTCACAAATAACTATTATTTTTAGAGCTTAGTGTACATAAGCATCTTTTTCTGTATTTTATAAGCACTACCATGGTGGTAGAAAGCTTTATAATTTTCTCTATATTTTAAGACTTTACTTACTAAGGGTATTAATACCTTTTAAAAATTATATAAGTCAAGGACTTAAGGGTTTTCTTTTCTTAATCTTACTTTTCTCTGTTATTTACTAAATGAAAATGTGGGACTTAAGGCAATTGCTTCTTGTTAAAGGTGATGTTGCATATCCTGCTCTGGGTAGAAAAACAAACCCAAACTCCTATGTAGCCTTTTTATATATGAAACCTTATTGTACCTAATCTTGGTGTCTTTAATGCCAGAATATTTTAAGCTATATATTATTATATAATCATTATATAATATTATATAATTTTGAGTCTTATAACTTAAAATGTTAGTATAAAGGTATTAGACGGAATTTCTTGAAATCATAGAATTTTAAAGCTTAAAAGGGACCTTAGGGATCATATACTAACCAATTCTGATAGTCTACAGAGGAACAAATGGAGGTTTCCTCATCCATTCGTCATTCATCCATTCATTCCACAAATATTTATTTAATTCTCACTGTTCTAAGTGCTTGGACATATCCCTGCCCTCATGAAGCTTACAGTAAATAAATAATAAACATCATAATTAAGTGAGTTAAATAGTGTGTTAGAAAGTGATAAAAGTAGACTGGGATAAGGGGGAGGAGAAGTACTTGAGGGTGAGTGTGGGTTTGCAGTTTAAAATAAGGTAGGCCTCATCAGAAAGATGAATGAAATGGGGGGAGCGGTGGCAATGAAGGGTTTTGAGCAGAGGAATAACATGATCTGACTTATGTTTCAACTGAATCATTCTTGCTGCTCTGTTGAGAAGAAATGCTAGGGTAGAGTTGCAGATTTAGCAAATAAAAATAGGGTACTAATTCATATTTGAATTTCAGGTAAATAAGGAATTACTTATATATGTCTCATGCAATATTTACTGACTGTTCACCCATATGGCAGAACGTTTACCACCTTTTTGTTTATTATTTAAAAAAGAACCTCTTCAATGTTACTGTTGATTACTGTAGATTATTGTTATGATGCTGCTTGTTCCAAGGCTTAGGCACTTATAGCAAATTTTCATCTCTTTCCTGTATTATCTGTATTTCTGATTTTCACATTATCATCACCCGAGAGTGCTGCCTGTCTGTTGGACCACAGCCCAGACCTAATGAATCAAAATTTCTGGAATAGAATAGGGAATCTTCACAACCACCTACTCTTCTAGGTTCTGGGTATACATTAGTGAACAAAGCATACAAAAATCCTTATCCTCATGGAATTTACATTCTAATGGAGACACAATAAACTAATAAGTAAATGGAGTTGGCCCTCTATATCCACTGGTTCCATATCCATGGATTCAACCTACTGTGGATGGAATATAAAAAATAACAATACAATAGATAAGTAATACAAATAAAAAAAATACAGTATAACAACCATTTATGTTGTATTTGGTATTATAAGTAATCTAGAGATGATTTAAAGTATACAGGATAATGTGTGTAGGCTATATGCAAATACTATGCAATTTTATATAAGGGTCTTGAGCATCCATGGAGTTTGGTATCGGGGAGGGTGTCCTCCCCAATGCCCTGCAGATCACTAGGGATGACTGTATATAGTATGTTGAATACTAATATAGATATTAAGAGGAAAGAAAAGCAGAAAGGGGAATAGGAACTGTGCGGTGTTGTAGTGAGGGGGTTGTAGTTTAGACAGGGTGGCCAATGAAGGTGTTACTAAAATGGTGGTGTTTGAGTTGAGAAAGTGAGGGAGAGACCAGGTGGAAACCTGGGGGACCAGAATTCCTGACTGAAGGAACAGCAACTACAGAAAGGCCAAGGCATGCCTGTTGTGTTTAAGAAACTGCAAGGGGGCAGTGTGTCTGGAGTAGAGTGGAAAGGGGGAGAGTAGGAGATGAGATGAGAGAGATAATGATTTAGTGGCTGGTGATTGTTAGTGTTTAGGCTTTATGGTACATTGGAAGGATCCTAGGACCTGGGATTATCTCTGGGCCTCAGTTTTTTCATCACTAAAAAGTAGACAGAAGACTAAGATTATCCTTTAGGTTCCTTCCTGCTCTAAAACAGAGTCTTTAATTTGAAACCTATTATATCTCTTCCATTTCTACTTTTTCAGTTCTTTTACAAGCAATTAGTTTATCAGTTGGGATTCTTCTGCATTTTTCATGAGCTCATCTCTGGTTGTGCTCCAGCCAGCCAGGTGAACTTTTTCCTTTATGCTGCCCTTGTTCCTCTTTCTTTCCTGACTGAACTTAAAGATTTAGATAGTCCTTTGATAAACAGTAGGAAATTGTTCTCTTTTCATCTTGTTCAACTATTAGTTCCTTTGACAATCAGATTCTTATTTAATCCTAGCTAATGGAATTAGGAAAGTTTTCTCTACTAAGAGATTGAAATTTTTATGAATGGCAGCTTGACTTAAATTTAGGCAGAAAGAAAAGAAAGAAGGGGCTTGAATCAATTCTAAATTGAATAAATACCAATTGCCACTCCAAGATTGAATTGAATATAATGTGTAGGGAATCACGGGAGTCTTAGCTGGGTACTTCTATGGAAAATAGTCTTTAGGTACATCTTAAAGGAATATTTACTTAGAAGTAATTGGATGGAAGCATTCTAAGGTGTTGTTTTGATGCATTCTATTAGCAGACAACATGGATAAAAGGAACAAAACATGTCATGGAGCTTTACAATCTTATTTAGTATAAATTCTTTCGGAAGAACAAAGCAGTATCAAAATTGTTGCTGGTGCATTTGAAATCCAACACAAAAAAATAGAACTTGTAGGCTCTCAAATTGCAGCCTTCATGTAGTAGTAATGAAACAGTATAATCACTGTGAATAATTCTGCTACCTTTTACAGCTTTCACAGGGTATTATAAATTATAAAGAAACAAATCCAAAAATCTAAATGATATCTTGGAGTTTGATCTGTCTTATGTTATCTGTCAGGTTTTGAGTACTGAAGGAGAATCAGAAAAAGATTACATTGTTAGATACCAACATTTTAGGTTAAGTTTATGTGACATTAAAGATGAAAATCACATTTTACAATAGTAACTTTATAGTTATTTTTGCTAATAATAATTTTCTTTTATCTGTTGTATATTTGGTGAGGCTTTTGTAGTGATTATTCTTTTGAGCCTGGCTGAAATTAAAGAAAATCCTAATTGGAGCTTTCTTGACTAAGTATAATTATTATAGGAAGAGTCAGTTGAAAAGGATTCATAAAACTTAGCTAGTTAGACACCCAGCTGCATACATTTATTTATAGCCTTCTACCTTGCTCATTTATTTCCCAACAGTATAAAACTGTTTGGAAGTTTAAATTGAAAGATTATTTATACACTTAAAATAGGAGCTTATTTAAAAATAATGGAGTAAATTATGAAAAACAAATGAACTTTATTTGGCAACTTTTGAACATTATTGAATTTTAGAGTTGAAAATCTGTTTATTTTTATAGCAATGATAATTGTACTGGACTAGTAGCTGTGCCAATTCTAAGTATAATATACTTTAATTAATGTAGGCTTTGGTACTTCTGTTTTTTTTTTTTTTTTGAGACAGAGTCTCACTCTGTTGCCCAGGCTAGAGTGAGTGCCGTGGCGTCAGCCTAGCTCACAGCAACCTCAAACTCCTGAGCTCAAGCGATCCTCCTGTCTCAGCCTCCCGAGTAGCTGGGACTACAGGCATGTGCCACCATGCCCGGCTAATTTTTTTCTATATATATTTTTAGCTGTCCATATAATTTCTTTCTATTTTTAGTAGAGGTGGGGTCTCGCTCTTGCTCTGGCTGGTCTCGAACTCCTGAGCTCAAACGATCCGCCCACCTCGGCCTCCCAGAGTGCTAGGATTACAGGCGTGAGCCACCGCGCCCGGCCTGGTACTTCTGTTAATGGACACTGATTTTATCATGATATATAAAATCTAAGTAAGACTTGCTTACTTAGTTCTAGTCAAATAGTGTGAAAAGTGTGCTCTTTTTTATTTTTAAAAATTAGCCAATTAAGGGTGAGAAAGTAAATCTTTACTTAGATAGTCCCTCTGACACTAAAAGAGATGACTGTGTCTTGCCTGCTCTTGGCTCTAACAAAATTACATTGTTGGGTGATTGAATAACTTGGTCATGAAAAAGTTTATTTTCTAAATTGAATGTTGACAAACTATGATCTGTGAACCAAATCCTGCCTATTTTTGAAAAGGTTTATTGGCATACAGCCATGGTAATTCATTTACATTTTGTTTATGGCTGCTTTGATGCCACAATGGCAGTACTGAGTAGTTACCACAGAGATCATCATATGATCCTCAAGGCTTAAGATATTTACTCTTTGGCCCTTTAAGAAAAAGTATGTTCTATAACTAAGTCTTTTGTTTCAAAGTCTTTTAAAGTTCTGGTAGAGGTTTATGACGTTAGTATTTTCATGTTTAATGTCCCATTCTACTTCATTCTAAGAAAGAATACTTTAAAAAATGGTCATTTTGAGTGTTAGTTTCCAGCTTTCTCATCCATAAGTAGGAATAATACCACTTTGCATTATTGTTGTGAGGAAGAAGTGAGAAATGTAAATAAAATGCTTAGCTGAGTGCCTAAGGAGGAATTAAAGCAGTGGGGAGATACAATCAGGGAAAGTCTTGGCATCTGGGTGATTTAGGATGGTATATTTTTAGAGATTCGGATTTGTCTATAGAGGCCTAGTTTATGCAGTGTATTTATATACACTGCTGATTAATTTTCCTCCATCGTTTCCTTCCTCCCTCCTTCCCTCTCTTTGTCCCTCTCTCCATTTCTTCTCTTTCTTCTCATTCTTTCCTCCCCCCTTTATACTTTCCTTCCTTTGGTTTCCTTTTTGATATATGCAAGCATTGGGACTAAATTTAGGTTAGTCAGTAACTACTCCTAAAGAGAGTATGCAGAGAACCTAATACATACAAGATTCTCAGTTATTGTTACTGCCATTCTCTAGGAAGCAGAGGAACTCTAAAATCTTATAATCTCCTTCTCCTTCTTTATTTTTATGTGATAATATATATTGATAGCCATGTAGGTATATGTAAAATCCACTTTTTACCACAGCAAATGTTAGGGCGGATCTTCAGGTTTTTTTGGACCATGGTGCCAAGGGTTCATCTTTAGGCAGGCTTGGTTTTCTTCTAGAAGGCAGGATAGATGATAGATTTTCCCTAACATTTTGAAGGAAACTTGAAGATATATTGATGATAAAATTGACTCTAGCAGTCTTTTTTTTTTTTTTTCTAGCAGTCTTATTTTAGAATACTTAGTTATATTCCTGTTTCATGAAAACATAAACTTAAAAAGCTAAGTTATTTTATTTGACAGGTATCGTTAGATCAGTTTGGAATTTGGGACCTAACCCCTTTAGGTTACTGTGAAACCAACAATGATATAAATAAGAGAACAAGGAAAAAGAATCTTAAAATATTTTTTTTTTTTATTGGTATTTGTTATTTTGTGGTAGTTTTAGTTCTTGTAGGTGTCACAGAAAAGATACGGAAAAGAGGCAAAATTCTAGGATGATAATTGTGACATTAGCAGACCTTTAGATAATAGTATTAACAATTAGCCATATAAAGTATCCTTCCTGTTTTCTTATTTATTTTCACAGTAAGCTTAGATTTTCGTGGAGGCCAAAATCAATCCCATTTTTTTTTTCCCTCTGAGGGCACTTAGTCACACTGAGATATTTATGGCTTTTTTAGAACTGTAGTTTTAGTGAGTGTAGCAGTAGGATCATAAATGTTGAATTTACTTTATTTTGTGTATTCATGGAAATCAGACAACAAGGTTTAAAAAGTAATTTTGTGTCTGGAAATTGGTAGGTAACATGGAAGGTGAGGGATTGTTTCAGTTTTTAAAAAATTTGTTGAGAGTTTTAAGAGTGTTATTCTGCCAGGATATGAGGAGAGCGGGAGGAGAGTTCTAAGACTTGGTGAAACACAACTGGAAGACATATAGTATTAGCATTCTGTTTACTTGTAGATGAGAAAAGTAAATAATAGATTGATTTCGTCTATTCAAAGGAGAAAGAAGAGAGGGGGAAAAGAAAAAAGAGACACATTTGGGAATAGTGAATTATGTTTTACTTTCCTTGGCTAAGCTGCTGATTAACTGGCAGCTGGTGATGAGAGCAGGATATTCTGCCCTTCAGCAGCTGAATGTGTCATCAAAGAAAAGTTTTAGTTGTTTATGGGTCCTCCAGAAGACTTTGGGTGTTTAACTGTGACTTGCATGTAAGAGGTTGTCTCTGTGTTATGTCTGCCAGTATCCTTGTTAGCACTTCCATCTCATTTATACCAGATCTACATCAGCATTTCTCACTTGCTTTATTATGGCCTTATTTCCATGATGTTTTTTCATGTTATATTTTTTCGTGTGTTAGATGGGCTTTCCAAAAGTTAATGTTCCATCTTTCTGGGGTTTTGTTTGCCATTGTAAATCATTATTTTAATACTGTTTGTATGTAATTTTTTAGTTCTCAAAATCATACTCAGGTCAAAAAGGTCTTAGTCTACTTCAGACTATATGGGAGACCTGGACTATAATATATTACGTATATGGGATGGATTTCTCTACTGAGTTATCTAGAAGATATTAATAGTAAATCAATACAGAGTATTTACCCTATGTAATTTATACTATTTTACTTACTGTTACTTTGAAAGTTTAGGTTATGATTTTGGAATATTTTGCAAATATTCTTTTCTGTAGTCAGATCCGTTATTCCTATGTGCTTTTTGTTTGATGAAAAGTGGGAATAATCTTATGGTAAATTCTGCTTTTTTATAGTCAAAGGCCATTGGTTTGTTAGATGTGGATGTGTACGGCCCTTCAATTCCAAAGATGATGAATCTGAAAGGAAATCCAGAATTATCACAGAGTAAGTAAAGAAGAAATAAATATTGTGATAATAGTTGTACTTTTATTTAGTACCTATTGGGTGTCAGGCATTGTGCCAGATACCATGTGTATTTATACACAATGTAGTACATTAAGTCCTCACTTAATGTCTTTGGTAAATTCTTGGAAACTACGACTTTAAGCCAAACTACATATAAGGAATTTTGCCATAGGTTAATTGCTATAAGCAAGAGTTAAGTTCCTGTGGCATATTTCTGGTCACAAAAACATTACTAAATTTTTAAATAAAAATCCAAAATACTTCTAATATTAAACATTGAAATAAGTGTGAGCTTAACATACATTCAGAAAGATTAATAAAAACAAGCAAGATAATTATTTACCAATTTTTGGTGAATCAGTGAGTGATGGCAGTCATAGCGGTAGTGGATTAAATCAATGAATAAATGTTTGCAAAGTGAAAATTGTAAAGAGCACCTCTTGTCACCATGCAGTTCAAATACAAACAATAACCAACATGGCATCCTAGCTGAACACTTTCATCTTACATCATTTATTGTTGTGCATTTGTATGATTATTGTATACTATATTTTACAGTAATCTGTATCCATTCATTCACTCATTCATTTTCCAACTTGCTCATTCCAGTTCAGGGTTGCTGGGGGCTGGACCTCCTCCTGGAAGCTCAGGGCACAAGGTGGGAAACCATCCCTGGACAGGATGACATTCCATGAAGGGCACACACACACCTATACTCACTCACACTGGGACCATTTAGACATGCCCATTCATGTAATGTGCACATCTTTGGGATGTGGGAGGAAACTGGAATACCCAGAGAACACCCCTGCAAACATAAGGTGAATGTGTAAAATCCATACAAACAGTGGCAGTGTCCAGGAACTGATTTTTTCCCTCATCGATATTATAACAAAATGTTGAGCGAAACGGTGTTTTTTGAGGATCTCCTATATAGTGATGCAGAAATCAGATATGGTTTCAATGGATTTGAATCTCAGCTCTATTGCTGTGTGGCTTTTAGTAAATTGTTTAACCTTTTTATGCCTTAGACTCCCATATGTAAAATAAGGTTACAATTGCTGTTAGGATTAATATAAATGTAATGCCTTTAGCACAGTTCCTGGCACATATTAAGTGATCAGAAATGTCAGGTCATCATTATTGTCTCTTTACATTAAATGTGTAGATGTATAGGAATATTTGAATAGAAAATATATTTGTGTTAGAAGAGATGAAAATTATTTTCTGTAATCAGATTTTTGTCAGATTTGTCTTAAAGTGCTTTAAATAACGCCCAAACACTGAATTCTTTTCACTAGAAAGAAGTTTTTGAATAAATCTTTAATATTTAATGCTTTTGTTACTGCATTTTCTTACAAAGCTATCAAATATAAAGCTTTAAGAACCAGGAAATGTTATGATAAAAAAATGAAGAATTGGAAAAACTGGTACTTTTTCTTAAAAATGGTTTATGTGAAATTGATTTACTAAAATGGATTTTAATTATAATAAGTGTATAAAATTGAATAATTTGGTTTCTTATTGGACTTTTTATTTTCCATGGTTCTAGGACAAAATGACTGTATTTACTGGTGGGTATTTGTTGGACTATCTATGTAGGTAATAGAAGTATTATTTTTTTTTGTCATTAAAAGTGAATTAGTTATTGTCTGCTATTTAAGGTGCTTTTGTTTACAGTTTAGTTGTTGGAGTCAATTAAAATGTAAGTTCTGGATAATTCTTTATGAGACAGTATAAAGATTGTCCTGCATATTTTGAAAGAAACTTGAAGATCTAGTGATGTTTAAAATTGACCCTAGCAGTTTTATGTTGGGAATACCCCCTTGTTTTCTTGTTTCATGAAAATATAAACTTAAAAAGCTGTTATTCTAGTTTCTTTGTTCTTATCATTTTAGTGCAATACATACTTAGTTTGCAAGTATATGACACGAGCCAAGATGTCAAGCTTTCACAAAGAAGGAATAATGAATTTGAGTACTTAAAGTAATGGGAAAACTGGTGCATGCAGCACCTGAGTGATGGCAAAATGGAGCCCTCCATGTCAGCCTTTTCTTAATTCTTCAGTAGTCTGTTCAGTCTATGCCAACATGAATTCTTGAAGTGAACTTTAATTTCTTTCTTCTTGTTTTACTGAAGCTGTAATCTTAAAATTTGATGTTTGCAAATTGGCTGCCATTAAATAGGCTTTCTGGTAAAGATGAGATACTATAATAGAAATCTTGGAAAGCCTGAAAAAAAAAAAATACTTTTTTTGTGTCGATAAGCTGATCTTAAGTCCCTCAAGAAATAAACTGAATAATTACGGTGTTCACTTAAAAGAATGTGGAATCTTAAAATCCCAACTGACAAATTATGTTTTGAATCTTTGAAAAACCTGTCACGATTATACTAATTGGCATCATTTTGACATTTCTACATTTTATCATGTTAATTTATCCTGTTGTATTCTCTATTACAGAAAACACAATGTAATATAAAATTATCTAATTAACAATAAAGAAAAACTATGAAAGACTTGTTTTCAGCAGTTCAGGTTTGGGGAAGATAGACCAGTGAACTGCATCTCAGCTTTATAGGCATCCCTCTGTTCTTAGACCAAGCTGGACAACCTTGGGGGCAATGGGTCTTCAGAATTGCCTTTCTCTTCATTATTAAAACAGATGTATGGTAATGTAGTTTTTGTCAATGTGTTCATTTTAAAATTAGACATTAGGGTTGGCAGATCATATGTTTATCCACATTCTCTTCATATCCTTTTTTCTTTTTGGAGGAATTGTAGAAAAATCAAACTTTTTGTAATTATGACATTTTAGCCTTGATTACCAAAGTAAATTTTATGTTTGATTTAAAAAATGAATTCAGTATTCAAAGAAAAATTTAAGTTTATAATAGTTTTGGATAGGCTGAGAATGTTCTATCAGCTTAAAATGACAATAGTGAATTTTCCATGTGATCATGCAAAATTATGGTAATGGGGAGTCTAGCCAGTTTGTAGAAAGGGTGTTGTATAAAAACATCAACAAGTTGATATTGTATTAACTGAAGATGGCCAATTGTCTTGGAAACCTAATGGAATTTAGAATAAAAGCTATGTATTGTTGGAGAAACTAGCATCTAAGCATGAATATAACCTTTTTTTTTTGAAAGAAAAAATACCAGTTACTTGTTCTCCATTTTAACTTTCCAAATAACACAATATTCAAATTTCATGTTATAGTATAGCCAATTATAGTCCTAGAAATTATTGACTTGGAGGTTTTCAATTGAAATGGCAAATGAATGTTAAATTGTGGTAGATGTGTTGCTTCATTTCACTAATGTATTAGTAATATTCTTTTTGTGACCATGTTGAGGGTTTTTGCTAGGCTTTCTAAAATAACTTATTGGTATAAATATCTACTTTTTTCATAGTTTTGTGATGAAAAATCACTTTTAGAATACTTGTGAATTTTATTACTACTTAATTTTACTGAAGAGTGTCTTTTAATGTACTAAGCTGATAAAGTAGGAAATTTTTAAGACCTGTGCAGAGAGTTTACTAAAATGGAAATGTCAGGTAATTTTATTGAGGATGACAGGGTTTATTAATGACTAAATGTCAGACTTTTTTGAGTAGGATCCACTTGTTTTTTCTATTGCTGTGGGATAGTAATTTTGTACTCATGTCACAGTTTTCTGCTCTATCTGTCCTAAAGGTATTAAGCTTTTTTCAAGTGGAGTAAATGTGTATGTGGGCTTATGAGACAGAGAAATTGTGGAAAATCAACTTGGGCAAATGACCTTTTATAATAGCACCCATCTCTGGTAAAAACTGTGAGGAAGGCACTAAGATTTCTTACAGGTAATTTAAGTGCATAAAGACTAAGAGTGAACTCTAGTTATTCCTGAAGTCACTGTGTTGTTTCCTTCTAGGGAAGAGATTTAGGGGTGTTGCTAAAGTTGTTGACATGTACAATCACATTCCTATCCCAAAGGGTGTACAGCTGTTTGCAGCTTGGTTTGGGGGTGTCAGGCCACCAGGCTGGGGTGGTTTGGCAGTGTCTTAGCCTCAGGGATGGAGGAGAGCTGAGGTTACTCACTCCTGGAGCAAGACACGCTCCAGCCCATAGTTCCAGTTCCAACTTGGTATAGTGCAGTAGCCTCACGGGCCACAGGAGGTGGGACACAATGTCAGCTCCTTCTCTGGGGGATCACAGCTATGTGGACTGCAGGCAGCTCCCTCAATTGGGCTTAGTGCCTGAGAGGACTGCAAGGGACCTCAGTGGTGAGGTCTGTAGGTGTCCAAAGTATTGATGGGGATTGCTTGGATCTTGCTTACCTCTTTGCTGTGGAGAAAAGTTCCTCCTGATTCCCAGCTGATCCTGGTTGGGGGACGGGGTTGTGGAGGTCCACTGTTTCCAAATGTAGTTTATTCATTGTTCTTGCTGTCTTTGTGAGGTGCGTAAGTTCTTGCTGTCTTTGCCAGGGGCTTCAAGTTGACCATCTTGCTGAAGTCACTCAATCTGTTCTTTAAAAGGAAAATCATTACAGAACTGGGAGAAAATAGAATAGTGATGTTTCATTGATAGCATTCTCTAATTTTCAGTTCAGAAACTTCACTAGCCTAGTTGTTAAAAATTATAGCCTAAAATTATATTATCCCTTTCATCTCCTGAAAAGTGATAGATTTAAAAATCATTATCGGTAGTATTACCATGTATAACATGACCAATATTACAAAGCTCTGTGTGATCTGGTCCCTGCTGCAACTGCCTTCTATAGCCTCCATTCCAACAACCTTACCGTTTTAATCAGTGAACACTAGTCACAGTGGCCTGTTTGTCTAACATGCTAACATCTGTGCTGTCTCTGGACCTTCACATTATTTTATTCTCTCTGCCTGGAATACTTTCTGTCTCTATTGTCCTCTGCTTCCTATTGCCCCTCCCTCCCCCAAGATAATTCCTGATCATCAGGTCTTAGTTTTTATGTTTCTTCTGCCATGAGGCCTTTTCTGACTGCTCAGTGTCTTTTTATTGAGATTGCAAGGATATAATTTTTATGTTATTATCTGTTTAATTTTTTTTAATCTCCCATGCTAGGCAATGCAGTATCCAGATAGTGAAGGTTTTTTTGCTTGGTTTGTTTTTCTGATGCTTGGCATATAGTATATGTATAATAAGTCCTAGTTGAATAAATGAATAACATAGTTACCCCTGCTAAGTTACATGTATGTTAGCTGCATAATTAATTTTCTGCTTTATTAGATGGCTTAATTTGAAAGCATTTTCAATAGAGGCAGTTTTTTTTTATAGTTGTTAAATTTTGACTTTATTTACACATTAAATTACAAAATAGAAGGAAGCTCTCTGCCATTTAAATTTTCCACCATAAGGCTTATAAGTTTACAAGAGCTGAAAACAATTGAATATTTTTGCAATAAGATTTTCAATAAGAGGGAGGATGAAACAAAACTTCATAGCAATTAAAATCTTATAAAGTATAAAATTAATTTCAAACTGCTTGGAACTTCAGAACTCCATGTTACCAATGGAACTTTAATTTTTAAATAGGTAAGTTTAAGAAAAAATTATATTCTTAAAAACAAAAGGCTCTGAAATATGAAGATTTTCTGCTGTGTACTTAGTAAGGGAAGAGGAAACTCTCTTCCTCTTTTGTGTTTGATAAAAGTAGTCAGGGTCAAGTGTGTAGACCTGTTACGTGAGATACACATCTGGGGAGTAGAGGTCAGTGAGAGATAAAGTGAGCTAAAGCAGAGAGGCTTTTTGAACTGAAGCCCAACAGGACCGATTTACTTGGAAAGAAAGAAAGCTGATAAGCTCCTTCAGTGCTGGGTCAGGAGGTCAGGAATATAATCTGCTTGGTGATGTAGTTGTGTTATAAAAGGAGCTTTATTCTTGATAAACTAATTTGAGTCCAAATGCTACCCTGAAGAGGAACATAAAACATTTTATGGAGTCATTTTGGAAATATATATACACACGTGTGTGTGTGTGTGTGTGTGTGCATGTGCGAGCACGTGTGTGTGTGTGTGTGTGTATAAAATTTAATATGTGGAATAACTTCTTCAAATGAGTGCTGTCATGGCCATTGAAGAAAAAGTAGTATTTAGAGACTGTATTAGTGCAAAATTGCCAATTTTCAGGTTAAGACGCCCTGTCATAGGGAGAGTGCAGTTTATTACAAAGTAAGTCAGAACTCAGAGGCACAGATCAGGATTGAGTTTTATCCCAAAGTTCCTGGTGGGTATCTGACTACCGGGATGGTGAATCAGGACAGCTGCCTTGGGTCCCATGTTCTCTGGGACCTTGAGTGTCTGGAACCCTGGTGGTATTCGAAGAAGTAAGATCACTTACCTCACTACACATATCCCATCACTAAATCAAGTGAAGAATAAGAATGGTTACATACCTTTATGCCTCTATCAGATTGTGCCATGTAGCATGATTTCTTCAGTGAAGCTTCCTTCGATTTTTTTAAAATTGAACTTTTTTTTTTTTTAATTTTTTTTTCAGCTCATTATGGGGGTACAAAAGTTCAGGTTATATATATTGCCCATGCCTCCCCATCCCCCTGAGTCTGAGCTTCAAGTGTGTCCATTCCCTAGACAGTGCATATCGCATTCATCATGTAGGTATACACCCATCCCCTCCCCCCACCCCCATCCCCCCCAGTCAGAACTTTAAGCGTGTCCATTCCCCAGGCAGTGCACATCGCACTCATCAAGTAGGTATACACCCATCCCTTCCCCCCAGCCCCGACCTCTGTCCGATACCCAATTGGTGTTATTCCCAAACGTGCACTCAGGGAAACCAGTTTGCTGGTGAGTACATGTGGTGCTTATTTTTCCATTCTTGGGATACTTCACTTAATAGAATGGGTTCCAGCTCTCTCCAGGAGAACCAAAGAGATGCCATATCACCATTATTTCTAATAGCTGAGTAATATTCCATGGTATACATATACCACATTTTGCTAATCCATTCATGAATTGATGGGCATTTGGGTTGTTTCCAAATCTTTGTGATTGTGAATTGTGCTGCTATAAACATTTGGGTGCAAGTGTCTTTTTTATAGAATGACTTTTGTTCTTTTGGGTAGATGCCCAATAATGGGATTGCTGGATCGAATGGTAGGTCTACTTGAGTCTGTTTAAGGTATCTCCACATTGCTTTCCACAGGGGTTGCACTAGTTTACAGTCCCACCAGCAGTGTATGAGTGTACCTGTCTCTCCACATCCACGCCAACATGTATTGTTTTGGGACTTTTTGATAAAGGCCATTCTCACTGGAGTTAAGTGATATCTCATTGTGGTTTTGATTTGCATTTCCCTGATGATTAGAGATGTTGAACACTTTTTCATATGTTTGTTAGCCATTTTTTTTTTAATTTTATCTTGTTATGGGGGATACAGAATTGCAGGTTACATATGTTGCTCCTGTACCGCCTTTCCCCCCAAGTCAGAGCTCCAGGCGTGTCTGTTCCCCAGGTCGTGCGCATTGCACCCATCATGAGGTATATATCCCTCCCTTCCCCACCCCCCCTTCCCGAGTCAGCACCTTCAAGTGTTACCACTCCCCAAACGGTGCGCAATGCACTCATTGTGTAGGCATACCCCCATCCCCTCCCCCACCCCCCACCTCAGTCTGATATCCAATTGGTGTCGTTCCCAGATTTGTATTTAGGTGATGATCAGGGAAACCAATTTTCTGGTGATGTTAGCCATTTTTATATCTTCTTTTGAAAAATTTCTATTCATGTCCTTTGCCCACTTTTTGATAGGGTTGTTCGATTTTTTCTTACTGATTTTCCTGAGTTCTAAATAGATTCTTGTTATCAGTCCTTTATCTGATGTGTAGTATGCGAATTTTTTTTCCCATTCTGTAGGTTGTCTGTTTACTCTCGTGACTGTTTCTTTGGCTGTGCAGAAGCTTTTTATTTTGATCAGGTCCCATTTATTTATTTTTGTTGTTGCTGTGATTGCCTTAGGGGTCTTCTTCATAAATTCTTTGCCTAGGCCAATGTCTGTAAGAATCTTTCCTACGTTTTCTTCTAGAATTCTAATAGTTTCCTACCTAAGGTTTAAGTCTGTTATCCACCGTGATTTGATTTTTGTGAGAGGTGAAAGCTGTGTGTCCTGTTTCAGTCTTCTACGTGTGGCTATCCAGTTTTCCCGGCACCATTTATTAAATAAGGAATCTTTTCCCCAGAGTATGTTTTTGTCTGCTTTGTCAAAGATTAGATGGCTATGTGAGGATGGTTTTATATTTGGATTTTCCGTTCTGTTCCACTGGTCTGTGTCCCTGCACTTGTGCCAATACCAGGCAGTTTTAAGAACCACAGCCTTGTAGTATAGTTTGAAGTCTGGCAAATTAATACCTCCCATTTTGTTTTTATTGCTTAAAATTGTTTTTGCTAAACGGGGTCTTCTCTGGTTCCATACAAAGCATAAAATTATTTTTTCTATATCTGTGAAAAATGATGTTGGTAATTTAATACGGATTGCATTGAATCTGTAGATAACTTTGGGCAGTATAGACATTTTAACAATGTTGATTCTACCGATCCATGAGCATGGTATGGTTTTCCACTTATTTACATGTTCTGCGATTTCCTTCCTCAGTGTTTCATAGTTCTCCCTATAGAGGTCCTTTACCTCCTTAGTTAAATATATTCCTAGGTATATTATTTTCTTTGTTGCTATTTTGAAGGGTATTGAGTCCTTAATTTGGTTCTCCGTTTGACTGTTATTGGCATGTATGAATGCCTCTGATTTGTGTGTATTGATTTTGTATCCTGAGACTTTACAGAATTCATTGATCAATTCCAGGAGTCTCTTGGTTGAGTCCTTGGGGTTGTCTAGATATAACATCATATCATCAGCAAAGAGTGAGAGTTTGATCTCTTCTGTCCCTATTTGGACTCCCTTGATTCTTGCTCTCTTGCCTGATAACTCTTGCAAGGACTTCCAATACTATGTTGAAAAGTAATGGGGACAGTGGGCAGCCTTGTCTGGTTCCAGTTCGAAGTGGGAATGCTTTCAGTTTTTCGCCATTCAGTATGATGATGGCTGTGGGTTTGTCATATATGGCTTGTATCATTTTTAGATAGGCCCCATCTATGCCTATTTTGTTAAGTGTTCTTATAAAAGGGTGTTGAATTTTGTCAAATGCTTTTTCTGCATCTATTGAGAGGATCATATGATCTTTATTTTTGCTTCTATTTATGCGGTGAATTACATTTATAGATTTGCGTATGTTAAACCATCCCTGCATCTCTGGGCTGAAGCCCACTTGGTCGTGATGGATTATTTTTTTGATAAGCACTTGTATTCGATTTGCGAGGATTTTATTGAGAATTTTTGCATCTATATTCATAAGGGATATTGGTCTGTAGTTTTCTTTTTTTGTTGCATCCTTTCCTGGTTTTGGTATCAGGATTATGTTGGCTTGGTAAAAAGTATTGGGGAGAATCCCATCCTTCTCGATATTGGAGAATAGTTTATGTAGGATGGGCACCAGTTCTTCTTTGTAGGTATGGTAAAATTCAGGTGTGAACCCATCTGGTCCAGGGCTTTTCTTTTTGGGAAGGTTTTTTATTGCTGTTTCGATTTCAAATCTAGATATTGGTCCATTCAGGAATTCTATTTCTTCCTGGTTGAGCCTGGGAAGGCTGTGTGTTTCTAAGAATTTGTCCATTTCCTCCAGTTTTTCTAATTTGTGTGCATAAAGATTTTTGTAGAATTCATAGATGATATCCTGTATCTCTGTGGCATCAGTCATGATTTCTCCTTTCATGTTCCTGATGGAGGTTATAAGAGGTTTTTCTTTTCTGCTCTTGTTAGTCTAGCCAGAGGCGTGTCAATTTTGTTTATTTTTTCAAAGAACCAACTTTTTGTTTTATTAATCTCCCTTATGGTTTGATTGTTGTCCTTTTCATTTAGTTCTGATTTAATCTTAATGATTTCTCTCCTTCTGCTGGGTTTGGGGTCGGTCTGTTCTTCCTTCTCCAGCTCTTTGAGTCTATTCATCAGATTGTCTAAGTTTTCTGTCTTTTTGGTATAGGCATTTATGGAAATAAATTTTCCTCTCAGGACTGCTTTAGCTGTGTCCCACAGATTTTGATAAGTTGTATCTCCTTTGTCATTTAATTCAAAGAATCTTTTGATTTCCAACTTGATTTCTTCATTTATAAAATGATTGTTCAGGAGAAGGTTATTTAGCTTTCATGACTTTGAGTAGAAATGAGAATTTCTGTTAGAGTTCATTTTTACTTTTATTCCACTGTGATCTGAGGAGATGCATGGTATAATTTTTATATTTTTAAATTTTTCAAGACATACTTTATGTCATAGGATATGGTCAATCTTGGAGAATGTCCCATGAGCTGATGAGAAGAAAGTATATTCACTGGTTTTTGGGTAGAATGTCCTGTAGATGTCAGTCAGGCCCATTTGTTCTAGCATTCTATTTAAGTCCATTATTTCTTTGTTTATTTTTTGTTTGGAGGATCTGTCCTGTACTGTCAGTGGCGTGTTAAAGTCTCCGACTATTAAAGTGTTGTTATCTATCATTTGGTTCAGATCAAGTAGGGTTTGCTTTATGAATCTGGGTGCACCTAAGTTGGGTGCATATATATTAAGTATAGTTATGTCTTGTTGTTGAATTGTACCCTTCACCAGTATATAGTAACCATCTTTGTCTTTCATTACTTTTGTTGATTTAAAAACTAAGTTATCGGAGATTAAAACCACCATGACAGCTTTCTTTTGGCTTCCATTTGCTTGCAATATTGATTTCCACCCTTTTATTTTCAGTCTAAATGCATCCTTGCAGGTTAGATGAGTTTCCTGAAGACAGCAGATACTTGGCTTATATTTTTTATCCATTGGGCCAGTCTATGTCTCTTGAGTGGGGAATTCAGTCCATTCACATTTAATGAGAGAACTGATAAGTGAGACAGATTTCTGTTCCTCATGTTGGGTTGAATTTCATTGATCTGTTTTCTCTCTTGAGCCATTGTGATAACTGGGTTTTTATCTTTATCTCTTGAGTAGTTTTACATTTGTGGGTCTTTCTTGTGCTGGACCATGTGTAACTCTGTTTTGAGTACTTCTTGGAGAGCTGATCTTGTCTTGGTGAATTCTCTGAGTTTTTGTTTATCTGCGAATGTCTTAATTTCACCTTCATATATAAAACTGAGCTTAGCTGGGTACAGGATTCTAGACTGGGCATTATTCTGTTTCAGAAGAGTGAGAATGGGGCCCCAATCTCTTCTTGCTTGTAAGGTTTCAGTTGAGAAATCTGGCGTGATTTGGATGGACTTTCCTTTGTATGTTACTTGTTTCTTTCTCCTTACAGCTCAAAGAAGGGCCTCCTTAGTGGATATTTTGGTCAGTCTGATAACTGCATGATGTGGTGTCTTCCTATTTGATATGAATCTCCCAGGGGTTCTTTGAGCTTCTTGAACCTGTATATCTAGAGATTTGGCAAGGCCTGGGAAATTTTCCTCAATTATATCTTCAAATAGTTTATACAACCCTTGCTTATTGTCTTCTTCACCCTCAGGAATGCTGATAACTCTCACGTTAGGCTTCTTCACATAATCCCGCATTTCTTGGAGACTCTAGTCTTTTCTCTTGTTTCTTTGCTCTATCTCTGTGACTGACTTATTTGATTGGAAAGTGTTATCTTCGATCTCTGAGATTCTTTCTTCTGTTTGATCTACCCTGCTCTTGAGACTTTCCACTGTGTTTTGTAGCTCCCTGAATAAATTCTTCATTTCCAGGAGTTCAGTTTGATTTTTCTTCAATACTTCAATTTCTTTAGTGAATTTTTCTTCCAAGTCCTGGATCTTTTTTTGTGGTTTCTTTGTGTTGGTTATCCATTTTCTCTTGCATAATGTTCAGCATATTTATGATCTGTGTTTGAAATTCTTCCTGTGACATGTTGCTATTTTGAATCTAGTTTGTGTCAATTGGTGGAGAACTAGTAATCCTCTTTGAGGGCAAGGTTTCACCTTGATTCTTTATAATCCCAGAGTTCTTTCGCTGAGCCCTTCCCATCTGGATGAATCGTTAAGATCCCTTCTTTCAGCTTTAGTCTGGATGGAGGCATGCTATGCGGGCCAGATAAGCTGCCTCCTCTGTTGCTAGGGGAGCCCTTCATGTGTTGTTCAGGATTTTGCTACCTCCGCTGGGGGGGCTGCTCCTCTTCCTCTCCCGAGGTGGTTTCCGCCTCTCTCTGCGCGAAAGACAGTGGCTAGGGGGAGGGGGCGATGCCCTCGTTCTCCCAGCGCCCCAACTGCTGCAGCTCCCGCGGGCGATGGTCCACCCCGCCCCAATGTCCGCAAGGTCCATGCTCCACTCTCTGCCACTGGGGAAGCACTCAGTGTTCACACAAAGGCGGAGCTCCTAGTGGGGGTCCACGGACTAGGGGAGGGAGCCGCCCAGGGAGCCGCCCGGTACTCAATCGCTCTGCAGCGTTTAGGCTGTGGACCCCGACAATGGCGGCCGCCCGCCTGCAGATCGCTGGCACTGGGGTTGAATGCTCAGGGTCCGGCAGGGGCCGGAGGAGCCGGGACCGAGGGAGCCCAGCCGCCCGCCTATAGGAGACAGTTTGGCGTCTGCTAGAGCTGGGGACCCAGGGAGCCCAGCCACCCGCGTAAGGGAGACAGTTCGGCATCTGCTAGGGACCTGTCTCTGCAGCCTTTCGCAATCAGCGCACAGGGCTCTGGGGTCCAAAATGCCTCCCATTAATGTCTCCTCTCCACAGAGCCCCCACGCCTCCCGCCGCGATTCTGCACCGACTTCAGGCAGATCCCCAATTGAGTGGGATTGAGTGGGTGTGGAGGTCAGTGGGGGAACAAGCCGCTTTCCTGTGGGGCTGAACCCACCCCACTCTCTGGTGAGGTGGGTACAGCCATCCCACGCTCCCCTCTCTGTTGTCCGTCCTGCACTCTCCAGATTTTCGCAATCTTATTTCCCGTTCACCTCAGACTTTTCTTGCTCTCTGTGTCCCATGCTGATTCTCCGTGGATTCACACCGCTGTTCTTGCGGGGGAGCGAACCTCTAGCATTGTGGCAGGCTGAGATCCATGCCTTCCTCTCTGGGAGCAGGAATCCAGGAGGTCACCACCACTCTGCCATCTTTTTTCCAATAGAGGCAGTTTTAAGACATTACTTTAGTAGTTAATCTTGGTGACATGTTTGGCTGTCTTGTACTGCTTTTTTTCTCATTCTTAAAAAAAGGAAGAAAGAAAAAGCTCTATGGTTAATAATTCGACTTTTGGGAACTATGCTTTATGGAGTGAAATGATTTTTCAGATTGTTTCAGTATGATAGGACAGTGCCAGTCTTGTTGTGTATCTTAGCTTTGAAATGTTCAGCATTGCTCTGCTTACTTATAAGAGGTAGAGTCCTTTGGGGACTTGAATTTAAGCCATGATGGAAGGGGCAGTGTTCAGAATCCCAGCTCTGAGCCTAGAGAAGGAACTAGTAGGTCAGTGTACACAATCATTCTTTCCTCAGATGTTCCTCATTGCCAAGCTAAAATAGTACATGGACATTAATACAAATACCTCATTTAAGACTATTGTTTTTTGGAGGTGGGTGTTTGTAATAGGTTAGGAGAAGTAGTGAGTGAGGAAGCAGTGACAGTAAGGTTTTGATTTTATACTACTGTCTCTGAGCTCTTTTGATTAAGGAAAAGAAAGCAGAAATAGCAGCTTGCAGTTTAATGGGCTTTGGGATCTCCCTTGCAGTGTGTAAACCACAAACTTTTTTTGAGGTCATAGGGTGTCTTAATCTGGCTTCCCCAGAAAGCAGAGCCCTATGCACTATTAATTTATTAGGGAGTGTAAAAGTGGAGTGAAGAAGAAAAGGAGGGAGAACCAGTATAAAAATGTATTATCAAACTAGCTGTTGTTAAATGTCACAGATTACTTGACTGCATGGGACTATATAATCTCCATATCTTATAGATAGGACAGTCTGTTGAGAAAAAAGGGCGAAGACTTATCTAATTGTGTCCATCTCCCGTTGACCAAAGGCCCACTTCAGGAGATATTAACCTGCCTGCATTTCTGAGTTGTGCATAGTTATCCTTTGGTGCCATGGGGGATTGATTACTGGACCCCCCCGCAGATAGCAAACTCCATGGATGCTCCAATCCTTTATATAAAATGGTGTAGTATTTGCGTATAACCTATTCATATCCTCCCACATACTTCAAATCATATCTAGATTATTTATAATACCTAATACAATGTATATGCTATATAAAGAGTTGTTATACTATATTATTTAGGTAATAAGCAAAAAAGTCTGTACATCTTCAGCACAGATGCAACCATCCATTTTTTGGTCTGAATATTTTCTATCTGTGGTTGGTTGAATTCAGGTATATAGAACCTGTGGAAATGGAGGGCCAACTGTATGTGTGAGTGCCCGGCAGGGTCCTATGGTGTTCCATACTTTGGTGTCAATGTGGAAGCTTTGGATGGGAGGTGAGAGGTGCACAGTGTATAGGCCTGAAGTGTGAGGTGCTGTCATGTAGCCCCCTCTGTTCAGTTGGTTAGAGTCCATGCAGAGCTGATTGCCACAGTGGTGGCTGGAAAAGGGACAAGTGAGGCTAAGAGGGTCTGGAGTGATGCATGTGGGGCTTTTGATGAATGGGGATGGGGTTGGGAAGTTGACCTTGTCTATAGCCCAAACAGCTATTTTGGTGAATCCCTCCCCTACTGACTGATGCTAGCACAGTAGCAGGGAACCAAGAAGATACAGGATTCTTTCCAATTTTTTTTTTATTTCAGCTTATTATGGGGGTACAAAAGTTCAGGTTATATATATTGCCCATGCCCCCTCATCCCCCTGAGTCTGAGCTTCAAGCGTGTCCATTCCCCAGACAGTGCACATTGCACTCATCATGTAGGTATACACCCATCCCCTCCCCCAACCCCCATCCCCCCAAATCATAACTTCAAGCGTGTCCATATTTTGATATCTTGAATTCTTAAGAGAATGTAGAATGATTCCCCTAATCTATTAACCAATACATTTCAAAATTTCATTTCTCAAGGGAGTACATACCTCAAAGGGATATTTGAATAATATTTAGAAATCTAGTTTCAAAGTTTTCTTTAATAAGATATATATAAGTAGAAAATAAAATGGCTTGCATATGTTTTTGTTCATTTTATTTCAATTTGGCAATTTTTTATTTTTAAAATATAAAATTTGGTAGTGTCAAAGACTAGAACTGAAGACTGGACTCCTTTATGGAAGGGGCTTATGGGGGACATGTAATGCTGGTTAGTTTTAAATACAGTAGTGTTGTAGGATTAGGACTAAGGGCTAAGTTTTAACTGATGGTGATTTGATCCTTTTGTAAGCTGGTTTCTCATTTCAAACAAATGATTTTACAATATGATAGTGTGTTTTGTACATTTAATCTAGAAGGCACACGATAGCAAGAATATTCTTATTGTCAGATTTGGGCAAGAATAGTAACTATAAATTGAGATACCAGTTTTAATAATGAGGAGTAGCTGAGTTAGTAGGCACCATAGTCTTTGGTGGAACATTTGGTGCTTTTTTTCCCTTATAAATGTTTATCACAGATTGTATGGCTGAAGAAGGTTACACACACACACACACACACACACACACACAAACACATACACATACATATATATTTAAGTGAAGTATCTTTTTTAATTTTGTTACTTTCAACTTAGCTATCATTGGCTTGAAATAAGAATGGTTGCCCTTAAAAAAATAAACTGTGTATTTTCAACCTAGTTCTAAAATTTGTAGTTAGATAAAAGGTGAAATGTTGAATGAGGCATTATTTCTGTTTATTTAGCAAACATTTGTGAAAGTGTCTTTTGTGTAGTTAGTAGGCATAAAAAATACTTGGTTCTTTGGCTATCAGATCAAATGAGATTTGGTCTCTGCTCTCATGAGCTTATAGTAGAAGCACAATGATCCTAAGCATCAGTAAATGTTATAATAGAAGTATGAGCATGGTTTTTTGCAAACCCACAGATTGTAACTCTAAATCAGACTGGAGCTTTGGGAAGACTCCTTGAAGGAGGTGATTCTTTTTTTTTTTTTTGGAGTTGATTCTTGAGCTAAGCTTTGAAAAGTGGATGAGGCAGGAGTCTGTTGTTAGAAGGGTTTCCACTCAAACGATTGTACAAGGGCTTTTCCTTGAGATAGCCATTGTAATTCACCATGCAGCAGAGATGCTTTATGTGTACTTCCCATTTTGTCACACAGAATGTTAAAGCAGCGTGTACTAAAGAGTTGAGATTTAACAAATAATTTTTACTGTGTCACCCAGGACATTCTTCAGTAAAACTGGCATTTGTTTTTACCGTGAGTACACGGTGGTGAAAAATATAATGACTACCAGTACAGTTTGGTGCCACTGCCTTGATTTGTGCTAAGGTGCTGACAGTTTTACCTACTTTTGGATCATCAGTGGAAAGGTCAGCCCAGTGAAAAGCCAAATAGTATCTTTTTTTCCTCCCAAATAATATTTTAGTAGTGTTATGAAAATAGTTTTACCCCCTTGGATCATCTGAAAGGTTCTTGGGGCTCTCCAAAGGACTAATGACCATACATGGAGAATTGCTGGGTTAATGGAAAGTTCTTCAACCAAAAGTCAGAAATCTTGGATTCTAGGTTAGTAATGCTTGTTATGGATTTCAGGAAATTATTGACTTCACTTTTGTTTCTTCTTCTTTCTAAGTAATGTGGAAGTGAGTGCTTTACAAGTGAAGTAGTTTGTGACTGAGGTTAGGAAATATTTTAGGTGTGGCACACTGTGAAAAAGTCCTGTGGAGATTTGAACTAGTTCTTTCCTTTTCATTTATTGTATTTACTATACTGATATTAAGGAGCCTGGAGTTGATAACCTATTTTTGCAAAACTTCTAAATATTTTTAAAAAATGTAATATTTGTACGTGATAATTCACAAAGACACTGGAATCATTTTGGAACATAGACTATAAGATACAAAAGTTGTCCTCAAGCTGCTTGTAACCTGATTAATATACACACAGATATAGCAGTATGATGTGTCTTCTGACATCACATAACTGATTTAAATAATATATAGGAGATCAAAGGATGGCAAGACTGGAATATGGGGGGGTTCAGGATGACTCCATAAAGATGCTGTTAGAGTCTATTGGACCTTAATAGAAATGGGGAAATGATATGTGCCAGGGTGCAAAGAGAACACCTTTATCTTAATCTTTTCCCTTCCCAAACAAATATAATAAGTGTTCCCAATTTTCCTCTTTCTGTCATTCTTTGGTTTGGGACATGTTTTTCTTATACTTCTTTTCTTTGGACCACTCTGAGGCCTATAATTTGTGCTGTTATTAAAATATCGTGGTATAGTGGAAAGATTGGGCTTTGGGTTCAGAGTGACCCAACCTCTGATTCTGACGGCACATTTCAAAGGCAATGTAAGTCCTCAGTAAATGTTTTTACCCATTATTATAGGGAACTTCCTTTCTCCATTATTACAAGTAATGAATAACAACAGAAAACACATTAATTAAAATGATAGCATGATGTGATGAAATTTATCTGTTTGGGAGAGCAAAAGACTTGTAAAAGAGCGGCAATAAGGTATATTGGTTATCGTGGGTGTTAGAGTCAGAGAGATCACAGTAAAATCCTGATTGTTACCTTTGTGTTTACTTTGGGCAAGTTGACTTAAATTCTCCAAGCCTTAGTTTATTTATATATTATAATAAATGGGAATGGTTTGGGGAAGATAGTCAATAAGGTCCACCCAAATTGTTTCCTCTTTAATTGAGTATGATTTTTTTTCCCAAGGGGCATATTGATTAGACTAGACAAATCAGTGAATTGTCATTATGTGGTGACCTAGTCTTTGGTATGAGAATGGACATGTGTTCTTGTTAAATTTATAGGTCATAAATATTTTGACATACTCTGCCCATTTCTAGAGGTCCATCCATACGCTTCTTTCAAAGCTTAAACTGTTTATCTGGCCCTTTACAGAAAAAGTTTGCAAATTTTTGTTGTATGCTATTAAGTTACCTGGAATTGTTTTTGTTATTTTGAGACTTACTTATAAGCTTTGTTTTGGTGAGTCCAGAGCAGCCTTTAATTGAGGGCTAAGTAACCTTCTATTAATACTAAGGCAGTACCTTTCTGAGGACTCTACCCAGTGATTCATGTATTGTGAGATCTTTCCTGTGTGGCTGATGGGAACATAAACTATTCCCAGCTGTGTGCGATTTCTGAGAATTATACAGCTTATATTCTCCAGTGATTTTTCACCAGTGTCAGGTAATTTCTGTCACTCATGTGAAAGACTCAACAGGTCCTGTCTGCAGTTCTAGGGAGTTCTCTCTCTATGTTGCTTTCTCCTCTTTGGCACTCTGCTCCATAAATGACAGCTTCCTTGGCTTCCCCTGACTCTAATTTTCTTTTTTCAACTCAGCAAGTATACTGGGCTCTGTTTGGATTCCCCCTCTCTGTGCTGCAGCCTAGAAATTGCCTCCAGGGTAATAAACTGGGGCTGTTATAGGGCTCATCTCACTTGTTTCTCTTTTTTCAGGGGTTATAGTCCTCCCTCCCTATTTTCCCATGTCTGAAAACATAATTTTATATGTTTTGTTTGGTTTTCTAGTTTTTTCTTTTCTTTTTTTTTTTTTTTTTTTTTTAAGAGACAGCCTGTCACCTAGGCTGGAGTTCAGTGGCATGATCATAGCTCACTGTAACCTCGAATACCTGGGCTCAAGTGATCGTCCTGCCTCAGCCTCCCAAGTAGCTGGGACTATAGGCAAACACCACCACTTCTGTTTAATTTTTCTATATTTAGTAGAGATGGGGTCTTGCTCTTGCTCAGGCTGGTCTTGAACTCCTGAGCTCAAGCGATCCTCCCACCTTGGCCTCCCAGAATGCTAGGATTACAGGTGTGAGCTACCGTGCCCAGCCTTCTTTTTCTTTTTTCCCTATATACACTCTATGTCACTAAGAAGTCAAATAAGTACATTATCTTTATAGTCCCTTTTGTTTTTATAGCATTTAAGTGCCATAGCCACTTGTATTAGTCTGAGTTCTGTAGAGAAATAGAACCAATAGGATACACACACACACACACACACACACACGTGAAGAGATTTATTATAAAGAATTGGCTCATATGATTATGGAGGCTAAGTCCCAAGATCTATATTTGGCAAGCTGGAGATCCAGGAGGGCCAGTAGTATAGGTCCAGTGCCAATCTGAAGGGCTGAGAGTCAGGAGAGCCTCTGGTGTAAGTTCTAGTCTGAGTCTATGTCTAAAGGCAGAAAACCAATATTCAATCCTGGAGATAGCCAGAGAGAGCAAATTCTCCCTTACTCCGCCTTTTTGTTCTATCCTGGCTTTCAATGGATTGGATGATGTCCACCCACATTAGAGAGAGCAGTCTGCTTTACTTAGTCTACCAATTCAACTGTTAATCTCATCCAGAAATACCTTCACAGACACACCCAGAATATTGTTTAAACCAAGCATCTGGGGATACCATAGTCCAGTCAAGTTGACTTAAAAATTAACCATCACACTACTTGAACTCCAAGCCTTGCCCTTCATCTAATTTGTGTAATCATGAATCATGATAATACTAATCGTATTACCTGTGGTCCCATTTCCCCCTAGCATGGAGATTATCCCTTAGTTTCTAGAGTAATCTTAATCTTATTTTGAGGATCTATTTCCTGGGGCCACTTCCCAAACAAAACATATAGCCTGTTCAGAATAATTTGAGAGGAGGGACCATTTACAAAGTTGTAGTATAAATGTAGTGGAGCCACAAGAGATAGGTTAGTAACTGGTGAGTAATAGTAGAGCAATTACTATTAATACCTGAAGGCCTGAAGAGGTGAGGGGAGGGAGCATATGCAAATCTGGAAGGAGACAGTTCTGCAGAGATAGATGTCTGCCTTGGGAAGAACAGTGACTCTTGGTAGAGGGCCCAGCCAGCCTGAGGCTACCCTACAGAGAGGAGGCAAGGACATTAAATACCCTGACCTCCCTCTCCTTCCTCCTTCTTATCCTTGCTTTTGAGGCAGTCTGTACAGGAACCCTTGGGGCTGAGGACAGAGTGAACTGGAGGGGCAGATGGCAAATATTTAGCAAAGACCAAGAGCTAGGTTGTAGTAGCTGCCTGGCCCCTTTCCTTCAGAAACAAATGTTTCAAGACACAAACCTGGGATTTGAAATAAGAGAAAATCCAGTTTATAGATTGTTATCTTTTTGCCTGACTACTACTTCTAAAGTAGTCTTTTATGTATGTCCTGAAGAATTGATGAAAGCAGGGAGAAATAATGTTAGATTATCCAGAGTTGATTAAACTCATCAGCAGGTTGCTGTTATTTTATTGGTAAGGAGGGTAATATAAAAAATTAATGAAGTTTGTCCAGGATAGTAGTAGGCCAGAATCTAGATATTCTGTAATCCACAATGTATTTTTAAAAAATTATCCAGATGATGGATTGCTTAAGACCAGGAGTCCAAGACCGGTCCAGACAACATAGTGAGACCGAGTCTCTGCAAAAAATAGAAAAAAATTAGCCAGGCGTGATGACACATGCCTGTAGTCAGTCATTGCTGCTTGGGAGGTTGAGTTGGATGGATTGCTTGAGCCCAGAATTTTGAGGTTGCAGCAGTGAGCTATGATCACTGCTTCACATCTTTGGCTGTTTATGAAACTCAGTTTGTGGAAACTCAATTCTATATTTAGGTGCATGGCCTTTGGCCTACCTATGTGTGGCAATATATGTAAACCACCTTCCTCTCTGGCAACTGGGAACTGAGGTAGTTTGCATCGTACAATGATGCTGTTACCATACATTATAACCACATATTATAACCACAGATACAAAGTGTTCTAAAAATAAAAGCCATTATTATTATTTTTTATTTCACAAATGTATTTGAGCATTTTAAGAACCCTGAGTACATATCATTCATAGTTTCATAACCTTTTAGAGCTGGGAAAAATCTTTGCAAGTTTATTTTACTGGTGAGTTTTAGATACAGTCACGCAGCTTATTAAATGATCTAGATTCAGTCATATGGTTTATTAGTAAAGTGCTAACATAAGAACCAAGATCTTCTGATTACCTTCAATGTCCTTATTATGCAAAGCTGCTGTTCCTTGTAGATATGCAGAATTATGAAACTGTAGCATCCAGAAATGCATGACAAATAACGGTCTGGCTTCTGCCTAAATACTGGCAGTGAGGAAGATTTTGCTATTTCATGGCAACTCTGTTTATTAACTGGTTCTTCCTTATTTTGAATAAAAATTTGCTTCCTTATAACTTTCATATATTTTTCCTAGTTCTGTCCTCATAAGAACCACCTAGTCTTAATTCTTTTTTCCTTTGATAACCTATGAAATATTTGTATACTGTGATCATAGCCTGAAGTTTTCTCTCAGCTAAACAGCTTCAGGTCTTCAGCTTTTTCTCGTATAATGCAGTCAGTACACTTACTATTCTAGTTGTTTTCCTGAACATGCATCACTTTGTCCATATCCCACTTAAACAGGATTGCACAGATTTGAACATTATGTCCAGGAACAATCTGAAAGGATATAGCGAATGCACTTTAATTACCCAGTACAAAACGGTGAGCAATACAGTAAAACAAGAAAAGCAACAGAATCAGTTCTTTACACTACTTTACTTCTTTTTACTCATGCTAACTTAACTCCCATAGTTATGAAACTAAGTAAAGAAACACCAATTGGGTTGATCCAGTTCCCTTAATCTTTTTAAAAATTTATTTTAAAATTTTATTTATTTTTGGTTTATTTACTTTATTGATACATAGTAGGTGTTCATATTTTTGAGGTACATGTTTTAGCGGCAGCTTTTCGCTCTGGAGTTCAGTGGCAAAGGAATAATTACTTGAAACACATGGTGTTTAGAGAGAAAGGGAGAGACCAAAGTCTGAAGGAGAAAATGGCCTCCTCAGCTAAGGTCTTTCTTGTATTTATTACCATGGATACGTGTAGGAAGTGAGGGAGTAAACAAGGATGGGGAAACTTAAGCAAGCATAGCTCTTTGCAGATAAGAAACAAGATGTGTAGATATCAGCTAATAATTCTTCGATCAAAGAACTTAGCTGGAGGACAAAGGTCTGGGCCTTTTGCTAACTTCTTTAACAACATCCATACACATCAACAACTGTTTTCAGCTGACCTTTGCACACAGCAAACAAGCAGCTTCGGGTAGGTGTTTTCACCTGTCCCTTCATTACTCTGCTCACATTCTTTCCATCCATCAATCCTGTTCTTTCTTCTAGGCCCAGCCCCACACATGTGATAGTGTGATACATTCATACTGTGTATAAAGATCAAATAAATCATCCATCACCTTAAATATTTGTCTTATATTTATGCAGGAACATTAGAACTCTTTTAGCTATTTTGAAACATACAATAGATTAATTTTAACTGATCTATTGAATATTAAGTCTTATTTCTTCTAACTATGTATTTGTATCCATTAATCAACCTTTCTTCATCGTCCCAACTCCCTTCCCTTCCTGGCCTCTGGTAACTACCAGTCTATTCTCTATCTTCATGAGATCTACCTTTTCAGTAGTCTCAAGGGGAAATGTTCTTGTGGGAACAAGCAAGAAGAAAACTAAGGGTCTTAAGCCCCCTGGGGGAAGAAAAAGGCACATTGTGGGTAGAGAAGCAATATGGGCACCTTCGATCTTGGTTCAGGTCTGTGGTGATAGGAAGTGCTCTGGGGGACTGGGGGCCTGGTGCTTTGTCCACAAGAAGCTCCCAGTTCAGTGATGGGAGTAGCTTTTGGGCTCCTGGTGATAGAAAGTCTCTCCAGCAGCGCAGGAGCCTGCTGACTGTCAGCTATGTGAAGGTGTGAGAAACAAACTGCTCCACCTACCCTTTTTGCTGGACTCCAGGCTTCTTGGGGGTTGATCTCTGCTGGTATCTCACTCCTTATTCTGCTCTGCAGCTTCTTCACATGGAGTCTCTTGTAGGTTCTGGCACCCTTCCCTCAGAATTACCCCATCTATGTTTGTTTGTTTGTTTTTTTCCCTTTCATCTAAAACCTTTCCCTCTTACTGAGACACTCTGGCAGCTGGTGTCTCTGGTCAGCCATCTTCCGGTGCATAGATATTTACACTTGTTATATCCTCTTGCTGAATTCACTCCTTTATCATTATAGAATGATCTTCTTTCTCTTTTTTTTATAGTTTTTGATTTATAGTCGATTTTATCTGACATAATCATAACTAGTCCTGCTCTTTTTTTGGTTCCCACTTGTGGAACCAAGTGGAATATCTTTATCATCCCTTCACTTTCAGTCCATGTGTATCTTTATAGCAGAGGCGAGTTTCCTGTAGGCAGCATATAGTTCAGTCATGTTTTTTTTAATCCATTCAGCCACTGTATGTCTTTTAATTGGAGAATTTAGTTCATTTATATTCAGTGTTGTTATTGATACGTAAGTACTTACTACTGCCATTTTGTTGCTTGTGTTTTGGTTGATATGTAACTCCTTTCTTCCTTTCTTCTGTTTTTACTGTCCTCCTTTGTGGTTAAGTGATTTTCTCTGGTAGTATGTTTTAATTCATTACTTTTTGTTTTTAGTGTATCTTTCATAGGTTTGTGCCTTTTGGTTACCATGAGGCTTATAGAAAACATTCATAGATAACAAGAAGTTATTTTATTTCATTTATTTTATTTTTTTTCATTTTAGACATTGTCTTTTTATTTTCCAATGAATCATTCCTTTTTATTCACATTTCACTTTTTAAATAGTAGACTAAAAAAAGGCAGCACAAATGGCTGTGAGAACAATTATGACCTTAGAAAGGAGCTTTGATACTAGAAAAGCTGACAGTCATATTTTTAGTCCACCCTTTCTGTTAAGTTTTAGGATTATTATGTTTATTTAAGAATTTTAAGACAACTGATAAAATGTAGATAAGAAAATAAAAATCATCCATAATAAGATAAACACTATTAACACGTGGATATGCTCCTTAGAGTCTTTGTCTTTGCATATTTATGAACATTTTTAAAAAGTGGGATTACACTATACATAGTTTGTGTTTTTGCTTTTTCTATTCAACATTAGACAATTACCATTTCTTCAGGTTATTAATTTTCAACAGCATGTATAAGAAGGAGATGACATCTTAGATCACAAAGAAAAGAATAGAAACAAACAATGAAAAAAACCCTTCTACACTTTAACTCCAGCCTCCCCACATTTTGAATGTTTGTTGTCTCACTTTACATATTTTCCTATTGCCTACCTCTTAACAGGTTTCTGTAGCTATTATTGTTTTTGATAGATTTGTTTTTAGGCTTCATACTAGAGTTGTGAGTGGATCGCATACCATAATCACAGTACCAGTATTACACTTCTGAGATTGTGTACTTAATTTTACCAGTGGATTTTATATCTTCAAATCTTTTCTTTTTGCATGTTAATTTTTTTTCTTTCAGGTTGAAGTTTTCCCTTTAGCATTTCTTGTAAGATGTTCCTGATGGTGGTGTATTCTCTCAGCTTTTGTTTGTCTGGGAAAGATTTTATTTCTCTTTCATATTTGAAAGATAACTTTGCTGAATACAGTATTTTTGGGTGGCAGGTTTTTTTCTCTCCATACTTTGAAAATGTTATTTTACTCCTTCCTAGGCTGTATGGTTTCAATTGGGAAGTCTGTTGCCAGACGATTTGGAGCTCCTTTATATGTATGTTATTGGTTTATTTTCTCTTGCTGCTTTTAGTATCTTTTCTTTGTCCTTGACCTTTGAGAGTTTTGATTATTATATGCCTTGGGGTAGTATCATTTGGGTCGAATCTGTTTGGTGGTCTCTGTCTTTCCTGTACCTGAATATTTATATCTTTCTCAAGTTTTGGAACATTTTCTGTTATTATCTCTTTGAATGAGATTTCTATCCCTTGCTCTTTCTTAACTTCCTCTTGAACACCAGTAATTATTACATTTGGTCCTTTGAGGTAATTTTCTATATCTCAGAGGTGATCTTTGTTCCTTTTTATTCTTTTTTTTTTTTTTTTCCCCTGTGTATTTTCAAATGACCTATCTTTGGGCCCACTGATTCTTTCCTCTCCTTGATCCATTCTGCTGTTGAGAGCCTCTAATGAATTTTTTAGTTTAGCAAATATATTTCTCGGTTCCAAGAGTTCTCTTTGCTTTATTTTATTATTTCAATCTGTTTGTTAAATTTCTCTGATAAAGTTCTGAGTTGTTTTTCTGTGTATTCTTGGAGATTACCAAGTTTCCTTAAAATTGTTATTTTGAATCCTTGGACAGACAAATCACACATAGCTGTCTTGTTAGGGTCAGTCACTGGTTCCTTGCTTTGTCTATTTGGGGCTTGTTTGATCTTGTTTCTTGTGGATGTATGGCTGTGTCTTTGCATTGAAGCATTAGTTACTTATTCCGGTCTCCTCTGTCTGGCTTGTTTTGGTTTTTATTGAATATGTTTGCTTAGTGATTCTTTTTTATTTTTAAATTTCTTTTTTCCCGTTAGGTCACTGCCCCTTTTCCAGCCCTAGATGGCACCTTAAGCCCAGGTTTGCCTCAACTGTAGTAAATCATGAGTGTTGCTTGTCCTGAAATGGGGAGGTCCTAAAGGGGATATCCTAACAGTGTGGGAAAGCTGCATAGGGGTTCATGCCCAGGGGAACTGTGGAACATACATCCTATACTATATTATTGCTGAATAGCCACTCTGATTTGGCATCTCCTTTGACCAAGTTACAGAGCTGAATTTCCTGGCTGAGGTTGGTAGTCCTGCCTCCCCCCATTGTCTCTGGCTTTCCTCATGGATATTTCTCCCTTTGGGCACTCGTGATGCTCCCTGTGGTTTGAGGCAGGGGCAAGTTTCCTGACAGGGAACTCAAGATGGAGGGAAGCTGGTTGTCCACCTTGATCTCACTTTTTGCAGTGTAGAAACGCACGTGGTGCAGGGCAGGTTGGGGGAGGCTCATTGCGGATAAGGAATTCCGATTCTCTTATCATCTTTTCAGAGTTTTTTCACTTCTCTGTGTCCCTGGGAACTATCTTATCCTCATATTTGAGTTAAGCAATATTATACTGGTGCTAATCTCAGCACTGTATATTCGTTTTTAGTTTTCTGTGGGGGAGAGTGAAGGGAGTTTGCTTCTGCACTGCCACTTTGGGACCAGAAATGCAGATTCTCTTAATCCTTTGTTTCCATATTGCTTGTCTCTGTTTTTTTTTTTTTTTTCCACCCTGAAATCTAAGTTCCTCAGCTCCAAGAAATAGACAAACTGCAAATCACTGTGAGAGATACTTGAATTTACGTATTACAACCTCGTTTAGACATATTCATTTTCAAAAGCCTTCACAGGTGTGGCAGTTGGACTGTTGTGACAGTTGTGTTCCCCTTTTTCTATCTGGCTTATTAATACCTATTGAAAAATGGGGCTATTTCTTGGTTGGACTAAGATATCTGGTTATCTTTTGGAAAAGTTTATCATTAATTTTTTTTATAGTTAATAAGGCTATGTAAGTAGCAATCTATGAAAGTCAATTAATAAATAATGGTGAGCATGTAAGATTCTGTTATGTAGTCATGCTTTATGCATCCCTAATTGTTGGTTGTCATTTTGTAAAAATAAGAGCAATAAACTACAAACTGATTCTTCTGTTGTATCTTTGCTGTCAGTGAAATTAATGTAGCCTTGTGGTATTGAGCCAGATGAGAAAGGTAAGAAAAGAAGGCAGAATCCAATCACTCAGTAAAGAGATTTAGTTGAATCTGTGTATGGTGTATAGGATATCACCAATTCAAGCTAGGCAATTAAAGGTTGTGTTAACAGGCTACTTAAAAAATTGAAGATATGTTTAATATATTGAGTTGTGAGAAAAGTTATGGGCTTGAAAGGACTTATGGGTTAACTTTGCTTGTTAGTCAGATTGAACTCTCCCAGAAGCCCCTAGGTCCTGTGACCCTGTCTTGACTCTCTGACTGATAATCCATGTCCGTACACCATATCTTGGTAAGCATATTACCTATAGTTTTGACATATATCTATTAGTATTAACATTTTTATATTAAGTTTAGGAATAAGTTTTTTAAACCATTGTAACATTACATGTGTATATTTGTGATTAAAGGTTTTTGAAACCTTTAAGGAAAACATATTATAGAATCTGCCATGTTAGCTTTGTGATTTTAATTTGAAATGTTTAATTCAAATTGAATGTAGGCTATATATTAGCTACGATTATGTTTGGTTGTGAGTAAAGGAAACCCCCCCGCCCCAGTAGTTTAAACAAGATAGTTTATTTCTCTTTCACCTAAGAGTTTAGAGGCAATCCATTCACTACTGATGTAACAGTTCTAGTCCACCAAGTCCTCAGGAGCCAGGGTTTTTTTCCACTTCATTGTTATACCATACATAGGAGGATTTTACTATGAAAGATATAAAATAATTAGGCTAAGTTTCTAAACAGTGTTAGAACATTTAAGATAATTGTATTTATTCCATTTATTAGTTTGGCTTGTTAAATTTATGAGAGTTGCATGTATATTTTGGTTTTTAGGTTTGCAAGGCTATCCTGTCTTCCTGCATTTGAAAGGCTTGATATAATCAGATTTAATTGATTTGTGAATTTAGTTTTAAATGTTTTAGGAAACTTAATTTAGCTAGCTTTATAATCGAAGATAATTGTTTAGGGAGTTTAATCTTTAATGAGTTGATTGACTATGAATAAAAGAATATGTGGAAGTAATGGTTTTTATTTTTCTACTGAAATTATAAATTTTGTGCTAAGTAAGATTTGTGAGATGAACTTAAAGGCTTGTAAAAAGTTTGAAAACATACAACTTTAATTAATTAAATATTAAATACAAGTAATGGTAGGTAACCATTTTTATATAATAAAGTCTCACCTAAGTTGACAATATAGAAACTAAACAGGAGATAAAATAACATGCACATGCAGTTGAAAGTGCTAAAGTTATTTTTAAAAAAATTTTTAGATGTACATTTTATGTTGTCAAAGAAGAGCAAATAGTCTTTTTAACATTTGCAAAATATCTTTCATTAAACATTGACAAGCTTAGCTCTTTGCTTTTATGAGATTCAAATGAAAGATTAACTCTTTCAGAGGTAATTGTGTTGTCAAATATATTAGCCATATATACAGAGAGAGTTGTTAAGACATGAATTAGTTTATATTGGTTTAAGTCCAAAGGAATTGCATATGTGTGTAAAGATAAAACCTTACTAATTACATAGGCTTTTTTTGGGGGAATGGCTTTCATTAAAAAATGCTGTCTTCATACCTAATGTCCATTAGCTACTTCTTTGAAGGCTAGATATCATTAAAATGCCTGTGTTTAAAAATTATTTTGAAATATCATTACTGTCTTAATCCATTTGTGTTGCTGTAAAGGAACCTGACACTGGGTAATATGTAAAGAAAAAAGATTTATTTGGCTCACAATTCTTCTGGCTGGAAGATTGGGCATCTGGTGAAAGCCTCAGACTGCTTCCACTCATGGCAAAAGGCAAAGGGGAGCTGGTGAGAGAGGAAGCAAGAAGGAGAGGGGAAGGGGCCAGCCTCCTTTTAACAGCCTGCTCTAGTGGGAACTAAAGAGCAAGAACTCACTCATTACCTCAAGCATGGCACGAAGCCATTCATGAGGGATCCCTCCCTATTACCCAAACACCTCCCATTAAGCCCTACCTCTAACATTGGGGAATCAGATTTCAAGATGAGGTTTGAAGTGTCAAATATCCAAACTATAGTAGATAATATTCCAGATCTTTGGATATTTGTTTAAAAAACTAAATTATTTCTCGAATTTTAACTTAGGTGTTTTGGCATTTGTTTAGGAAGGGCTATCTCAGATACTGAGTAAAACACATTTAAAGTTTCCTTCTTTTGTAACCTCCTGTGGAATGGAGAAGATTTGCAAACCATACATCTGATAAGGGATTAATATCCAGAATATATAAGGAACTGAAATACTCAATAGCAAGAAAACAAATAACTCTACTGAAAAATGGACAAAGGGCCTGAATAGATATTTCCCAAAAGAACACATATACATGTCTATTAGGTATATGAAAAAATGTTCAACATCAGTAAGTTATTAATCAGTGAATATGTGGATAGAGAAAATGAGTTATATGTACACAATGGAATACTACTCAATCTTAAAAAGAAAATCCTTTCATTGTGACAAAATGGATAAAGCTCGAGGACGTTTTAAGCTCAGTGAAATAGCCAGGCAAAGAAAGACATACTGTGTGATCTCACTTATATGTGAAATCTGAAAAAATAGAACTTGTAGAATCAGAGAGTAGAATGGTGGTTACCAGGGGTTGCGGAGTAGAGGAATGGAGAGATGTTGGTCAAAGGACTCAAAGTTTCAGTTAGATAGGAGGAATAAGTTCAGGAGGTCTATTGTACAGCATGGGGACTATAGTTAATAATAATATGTACTTGAATATTGCAGAGAGAATAGATTTTTATATGTTCTCACCACAAAAAAATAAATACGTGAGGTTAATAGCTTGATTAAATTATTCCACAGTATATACATATATCAAAACATCACTTTGTGTATCATAACTATACATACATTTTTTATGTGTCAATTAAAAAATGATAAAAATATCATTGCTTTTTCTTTAGATAAATGATGGTATTTTTCTTCAGTAATAATATTGCCTTTATCTATGTCATGATTTTAAAGATATCAGTATATAAAAACCAAAAGTTTTAAAGCTATCAAGTTAGTGAGGTGCTTTTGTTGAGTTGTGAAGTTTTCCTTTGTACCAAAGGCCCCTATGACAAGATCAAATCTTATGCTTCCCTTTGTAGGATTAATTTTGGTTGCAGGTTTAGTCTGTCTAGTGATTGTATGGTTAGTGTCTGTCTCTCCCATCAACTTTATATTTCATGAGTAAAGACACTGTATCTGTTTTTCTTTGCCATTATATCCCTAGCACCAAACCTCGTGTCTGGCGTATACAGGCATACCTCAGAGAGGGTTTAGTTCCAGACCACCACAATAAAACAAATATCTCCATAAAGCGAGTTTTTTTGTTTCTCAGTGCATGTAAAAGTTATGTTTATATTGTAGTCTCTTGAGTTGTGTAATAGCATTATGTCTAAAAATATGTATATACCTTAATTAAAAGATACTTTATTGCTCAAAAATGCTAATGATCATCTGAACCTTCAGGAAGTCATAATCTTTTTGCTGATGGAAGGTCTTGCTTCCATGTGGATGGTTGCTGATTGATCAGGGTGGCAGTTGCTGAACGTTGGTGTGGCTGTGGCAATTCTTAAGATAGGACCACGATGAAGTTTGCCACATTGATTGAGTCTTCCTTTCATGAAAGATTTTTCTGTAGCATGCAGTGCTATTTGAGAACATTTTACCCACAGTAGAACTTCTTTCAAAGTTGGACTTAATCCTCTCAAGTTCTGCTGTTGCTGTATTAACTAAGTTTATGGAATATTCTAAATCTTTTATTGTTGTTTCAATAGTGTTCATAGCATCTTCACCAGGAGTAGATTCCATCTCAAGAAACCAGTTACCAATCCATAAGAAGCAAATCCTCACCAGTTCAGGTTTTATCATGAAATTGTAACAATTCAGTCTCCACTTCTAATTCTGGTTCTCTTGCTATTTCTACCACATCTATTCACACATAAAATATGTAAATATGTTATCTTTTATTTTTGCTTGTTTGTGTTTTTATTATAATTTATGTTTATTTACATTCTGCGGTTTTACCTCGGTTTTTTTTTTTTTTTTTTTTTGAGACAGAGTCTCACTCTGTTGTCCGGGCTAGAGTGCCATGGCATCAGTCCAGCTTACAGCAACCTCAAACTCCTGGGCTCAAGCAATCCTCCTGCCTCAGCCTCCCGAGTAGCTGTGACTATAGGCATGCACCACCATACCCGGCTAATTTTTTTTCTATATATTGTTAGTTGTTCAGCTAATTTCTTTCTATTTTTAGTAAAGAGACGGGGTCTCGCTCTTGCCCAGGCTGGTCTCGAACTCCTGACCTCAAGCGATCCTCCTGCCTTGGTCTCCCAGAGTGTTAGGATTACAGGCGTGAGCCACTGTGTCCGGCCGGTTTTACCTCTTTATTATACAGTTTTTCGTTAGATAAGTTTTTTCAGTATTAAAATAATTTTTCATTTTTATGCTTTATACCTTTTCCTCTCAAAATGAATTGGGTTTAGGTAATTTTTGTAACCACACTTGTATAAAGGCCATACGGAAGCCAGTGTTTTGTCTTTGGCTGTACATCTATTTATTTGCTACTATATTATTATTTATTTTATTTTTTTTTTGAGACAGAGTCTTATTCTTTTGCCCAGGCTAGAGTGCAGTGGCGTCTGTATAGTTCACAGGAACCTCAAACTCCTGGGCTCAAGCAATCTTACTGCCTCAGGCTCCTAGTAGTTGCCAATACAGGCATACGCCACCATGCCCGGCTAAATTTTCTATTTTTAGAAGAGATGTGGTCTCACTCTTGCTCAGGCTGGTCTTGAAATCCTGACCTCAAGCAGTCCTCCGACCTCGGCTTCGTACTCCGCCTATTTGTTATGATGTTCTATTTATATTTTTAATTGGCTTTTTTTATATTGGTAATCGTAATTTGTCGTAATATTTTTATGTCTAAAGTTTTTTGTTTCTTCACAATATACCCATTAACAAACATTTTAGCCACTATAACAAATGCAGTTTTACGTTTAGCCTTTGTCATATGGCTTAGGTATCTTTTTCCTTCCCAGTATGTCACTCCTCCTTTGTTAACTTGCTGCTAAACACTCTTCCTTTGTCACTGCCTGAGGCCATGTATTGCTAGTGAGTTTTAAGTTCCAGCTCCTGAATCCCTTGTACTTGTAGCTCACTAGTGCTGCTTAAAAATCAGGTTGAGATTTTTAGAAGCCAGGACTAATAGAAGAAAATCATTCTTATACATCATATAAATATGAGAAAGCTGGAAATGTCAACTATAAACAGAAAGATTGGGAATAACAAATCTAGTTAAAAATATGTCAAAACAACAAAAAAGTCTACTGCAATTTAAAGATTCATTAATTATAGAGTAACTTGGTGTATTGAGGTACTGTTAAATTGTTTCAGGGAACTTCTCTGGGCATCATCAAGCAGTAGAAGAAAACCTGTTCCCATATTAGCTAACCTTACAACTGTGTGTTATGTTCTTATCTTATATGTATGTTGGAATAACCTTAAACCTGCTGCTGTGCTTTGGATATGTGTGTAGAAAGAATAGGGGAATGAGGAAGAAACAGACCTTGACTCAAATCCTTACTACTTATCTTGCTAGCTATTTAACTTTGGACAGATTAGTTTAATTTTCTGATCTTCATTTACTCTACGTGAAGTATGTCATGTGAATAGTTCATATATCATATGAAGACAACTTATACAAGGTCACAGCTAGTAAGTGACTAATTTCTTATATTTTACTAAAAATTCCTGACTATCAAATAAGAGTGTGGAGATTTCCTTTAATATCTATTTACTTTTGAGTGTTCAACTATTTACAAAATTGTTTTGGCCGTTATGTAAACTTATGTTTATGAGCATGTGCTATACTAAACAAGAGGAATATAGTATTTAGTTGGTAGGGCAGCACAGAGGCATAAAAAGATAAGCAATCATGCAGGATAATATTTGCTAAGTGTCAGATGCAAGAGGAAACAGTTATGGAAAGCTGGTTTGGAGGCTGCCATGGGAGAAGGGGATTTAGATAAGCAGAGAGGAGGCTGAGGATAACCTTCCAATTTCCCCAGCTGTAATATGGAGATAATTACTTGCCTCATAGGAATGTTGTAAGGATTCAGTGAAATAAGATATTTAAAGTGTCTAAATAAATATAGTGCTTTGTGACATTATTGTTATTCTTCTAGACCAAAGGTAAGTGGTTCTTCTTTCCTCTTTTAAATTTTTCCTTCCTAAGTACCTGAGAACTTGGACCTGATGCATAGTTTTCATCTTAAATACCAACTGGTTTCCTAGAACATAATGTTGAAAAAATTCTTAGGTCATACCTGGTTTTTTTTTTTTTTTTTTTTGAGACAGGGTCTTGCTCTGTTGCCTGGGCTAGAGTACAGTGGCATCATCATAGTTCACTGCAACCTCAAACTCCCAGGCTCAAGTGATCCTCCTGCCTCAGCCTCCCAAGTAGGACTATAGGTACATGCTACCATGCCCAGCTAATTTTTCTATTTTTTGTAAAGACAGGGTCTCATTCTTGCTCAGGCTTCCCTTGAACTCCTGGCCTCCCAGAACAGGTAGGGTATTACTGACCTCTCCTGGGTACCATTATTTATTGGTGGAACTACTTTGTCTCACCCACCCGTATGAAGTTCTCCTGAGAGAACAATAATGGATGTTATTGATCTGATTTCTCATAAGAAAGGCCCCTTGGTTTCAGAAAGAAAGGAAGGAATAGAAAAGTAAAGGTGAGAAAGTGAAATTGTAAAATTTGCACTAGATGTCCTCTCCTACTTTCTGAACATTTTTGTATGTTTGAGTGCCTTTTCATTAACATATGGATAAAGGCTCATTTTTATAAAACTTATTAATCTTTTTTATTTTACTTTACTCTGTGTTTATCCTTTAAAATTTATGAAACAAGGTTGTATATTCATGATTATACTGTCCTCGTTTTAAAAAATGGATTTAATGCCTCTGGTTATATGGTTTCAAGTTATTTTTTTTTAGACATATATTACTGAATCTTGGTGTTCAACTACACTTAAAACTCTTCCTTTATTTTTGGAGCCAGGTAACAGAGTAAAAGGTACAGAGGTTTCTCAGGCTCATTACCAATACCAAATAAATGGTAACATGTACTACTTAGTTGATTCATGAACAATGGGATTCCTATAAAGGGAAGATCTGATTCTAGATTAGAGTTATCCTTGAAACATTTAATGATGTCAGTTTTAATATAAAGATGTAAAGTAGCCTTTTTCCTTTTTACCTAGCTCTTCAGTTTGACATGGTCACAGTGGCATTCATTGTAGCTTACCAATTAATTTATAGTACAAAAGCAGTCCCTAGATCTGTTTGAAACCCACTGGTGACATAAAATAGATTAATTAAATTCACACCTGTTAGAAATGATAGAACTTTGTTGTAATAGAGTGAGGAGGATGCAGTAGAATGTCATTCATTCTGAGTGGCATTGTGGCAACTGAAATAGTTTGACTTACAGTATGAATCTTTTATGCCTCAATGCATGAGCTCTCATGAAGATATGAGGAGATTGGAAATAATGATCTGTATCATGATACGTTCAGCTAAAGACAGTCAAAAAGCTATTATTCACAGGATAGTGGAGTCCAAAATTTCTATGCAAACTTTTGACCATTAGTACTATAAATTTTTCTATTAAGTTCATGGAGAGGAATTGCTGTACGTATATATATTTTTTGATTCTAAGGCAAAGAAACTAATTTGTACCTGTAATCATCAGTTGTTGTTCATAATCTTTCTCCATTAAATAAAAAATATGGCATCAGACTATGCCAACATTTCATTTCTGGTAATTTTATTAATAAATTAAAGCAAAATGCTTTTAGGCCGTATTAATTTTGTTTACTGTTATATAAGAAAAGGTAATGAATAATGTGCCTATAATTGTCTTTTTAATGTATATGCTGTGCATTTTTGGTTCAGGGTGCTTTCTTCCCTGTTAAATTTTGCATATCCTTCTGCAGAGGACATGCTAATCTTCTCTGTATCATTCCAATTTCAATATATGTGCTGCTGGAATGAGTACCTGTTAAATTTTGAAGAGACATATTTGACGTGGTGATCAATCTGCTCACATTTTTTCTGAGCTTTCAATTTGTAATTTTCATTTATTACCTAGAACAAATACTTAAAGTACATATTTTCTTTTTAAAAATTTATTATTTTTAATTGACACATAATTGTACATATTTATGGAGTATAATGTGATGGTTTGATATATGGGTACATCCGTGTAATGATCAAATCAGGGTAATTAGCATATCCATCACCTTAAACATTGTCATTTCTTTGTTGTGGGAACATTTAAAATATTCTGTCTATTTTGGGATATATAATACCTTACTGTTAACTGCAGACACCTGACTGTGCAATAGAACACCAGCACTTACTCTTCCTTTCTAATTGTAACTTTGTAAGCATTGACCAAACTCTCCTCATTCTCCTGCCCACCCCCACCTTCCCTAGCCTATGGTAACCACTGTTCTATTCATTACTTCTACAAGATCAACTTTTTAGATTCACCTCCCATGGTTGGCTTCCCCACTATGCAGGACCACTTGTTCCTTCTAGGGCAGAGAGCCATGTGCTCTTACACTGGGGTCACAGCCTTTCTTCTGGGTCTTGGTTTTGAGAAATTGGGGCCATGGTGCTGCAGCTACCTGTGTGAGTGTGGTGGAATGAGGGCAGAGATTCGTGGAGGGAGAGTTGCAGTGGCTCTTAGTACCCGGAGCAGGACACACTCTAGCAGTGGCCTCAGTTTCAAGATGGCACTGTGCTGTAGCAGCTTGCATCATGGGGGTGGGAAGTGCACAATGTGGGTTCCTACTCCATACTTGCCATATGCAACATGGGTTCTAAGTATAATTGGGCAACTCTGTGCCAATACATTTGAAAATTTTGTTGAAACAGGCACTGCCTAGAAAAATATGTATCACCAAAGCAGACTTAGAAAGAAATAGAAAATTCAGATTATGCCATATGTTTTACACAACTGGAATCAGTAGTCAAGATCTTCCTACCACGGAAGTAGCAAGCCAACACTCAAGGATCTAATAATTCCAGTCTTACAAAATGTATAATATTTCTCAACTAAGTTTATGAAGCTAGTAAAACCTTAGAAGGATAGAATGAAATGGGAGCATCATAGACCAGTCTCCCTAAATAACTATGTAAAAAAAAACTTATGTAAATATTAGTAAACCAATTTCAGCATTGTATAAAACAACTATATTATGATTAAATTGACTTTAAACGAGGGAAGCAAGTTTGGTTCAACATTAGAAAAAAATCTGTTGATGTAACTCACCATTTTAGCAGATCAAAAGTGGAAAAGCATATGATAATTCCAATTCTTTAATCTGTATGCATGTGTAACTGAAGAAAATAGAAAGTAAAAAATAGCACAGACCATGATGGAGAAAAGTTATTACTTTGAAAATTTAAGTTGGATGCTTTGGGAAGGATTGACAAAATTACATGGAAGAAAAATACTGCTTTCAAAATTAGGTATGGAGAGATTGAGCTAATTAAGTTTATTCAGAAGGAAACCAGAAAAGCACACTCATTTACTGATCTTTTTATGAAGGACCATGACCTTTTCTTTCAGTAGGGATTCAGTGAATGGAGTTCAGCAATGGATTTATTTTTGTAAGCCATGCCTATATGCTTTGTCTACAGTTTTCAGTTTCAGTCTCTTTGTAGAAGAAGAAGAACCCAAAGAACATGTGGTGAGATCTGAATATATGATACTGCTAGGTTTTATGTTTTTTCCCTAAACTTGAAGCTTAGTACTTATCCAAATTGCATTAGAGAGTTTCTACTATAGTTTGTTATGGTGGAGAAGTAGGATATGGAAGCAAGAATAAATGGGGATGTGGTTGCATAGATAAAAGAAACTATGTTTTATAGTTACCTTTACATTTAAATTTAGGGGGTACAGGTTGTTCTTTGTTACATGGCTGAATTGCATAGTGGAGAAGTCTAGGCTTTTAATATACCCGTCACCTGAATAGTGTACGGTGTACCCCATAGGTAATTTTTCATCCCACACCCCTCTCCCCCTTCTGACGTCTAATGTCCATTAAGTCACTCTGTATGACCATGCACACCCATTGCTTAGCTCCCACTTATAAGTGAGAACATGTGTTATTTGGTTTTTACTTCACTTAGAATAATGGCCTCCAGTTCATCCAAGTTGCTATAGATGATATTATTTCATTCTTTTTGATGGCTGAATATTATTCTAGTGTGTGTGTGCATGTGTGTGTATCACATTTTTATCACATTTTCTTTATCCACTCATCCATTGATGGGCACTTATGTTGGTTCCATATCTTTGCAATTGTGAATTGTCCTGTGATGAACATATGGGTGCAGGTGTCTTTTTTACAAAAACACTTCTTTTCTTTTGGATAGGTCCCTAGTATTGGGATTGCTGGATCAAATGGTAGATCTGCTTTTAGTTTTTTGAGTAATCTCCATACTGTTTTCCATAAAGGTTATACTAATTTACATTCCCACCAAAAGTGTGTGAGTGTTCCATTTTCATTGCATCCCTACCAACATCTGTTGTTTTTTGACTTTTTAATAATGGCCATTCTGACAGGAGTAAGGTGGTATTTAATTGTGGTTTTAATTTGCGTTTTCCTAATGATTAGTGATGTTGAGCATTTTTTCATATGTTTGTGTTTGGCCGTTTGTTTCTCTTCTTTTGAAAAATGTCTGTTTATGACTTTTGCTCATTTTTTCATGGGGTTATTTGTTTTTCCTTGCTGATTTGTTTGTGTTCCTTATAGGTTCTGGATACTAGGCCTTTGTCAGATGTATAGCTTCTGAATTTTTTCTCCTATTCCACAGCTCGTCTATTTACTCTGTTGATTATATCTTCTGCTGTGCAGAAACTTTTTAGTTTAATTAAGACCCATTTATTTATTTCTGTTTTTGTTGTATTTACTTTTGCAGTCTATAAATGTGTGTTAGGCCTGTTTGTTCTAGAGTCCTGTTTGAGCCCAGTGTTTCTTTGTTGAATTTCTGCCTTGATGATCTATCTAGTTCTGTGAGTAGAGTGTTGAGGTCCCCCAATATTATGATGTTGCTGTTTATTTCATTTGTTAGATCTAGTAGTATTTGTTTTATGAATATGAGAGCTCTGCTATTAGATACATATATGTTTAGGATCATTACATCTTCTTGTTGAATTACTCCCTTTATCATTATGAAATGACCATCTTTTTTTTACTGTTGATTTAAAGTCTGTTTTATTTGATATAAGAACAGATACTCACTCCTGCTGACTTTTGGTTTCCATTTGTATGGAATATTTTTTCCTTACCTTTACCTTGAACTTTTGACTCTTTATGAGTTAAATGGGTTATTTGGAGATAGCAGATATTTGGGTTGTGTTTTTTAATCCATTCTGTCAATCTATATCTTTTAAGTGGGGCATATAGACCATTTACATTTAATGTTAATTTTGATAAGTGAGATATTATTCCATGTATCATATTGACTATTACCCAGTTGCTTTGTATTCTCCCTTATGTTATTTTGTTATGTTGTTTTGTAAGAGCTGTCAGTTTTTGCTTTTGAGTGTTGTTATAGTGATGAATATCGACCATTCTTTTTGGTATTTAGAGCACTTTTTAGCCTTTTCTGTAGGGCTGGTCTAGTGGTGACAAATTCCCTTAGTGTTTGCTTGTATGGGAAAGGTTTTATTTTTCCTCAGTTATGAAACTTAGTTTTGCAAAACTTAGTTTTACAGAATTCTTGGCTGACAGTTATTCTGTTTAAGAAAACTAAAGATGGGTCCAGGCGCGGTGGCTCACACCTGCAATCCTACCACTCTGAGAGGCCGAGGCGGGAGGATCACTCAAGGTCAGGATTTCGAGACCAGCCTGAACAAGACCGAGAGCCCGTCTCCACTAAAAATAGAAAGAAATTATCTGGACAACTAAAAATATGTAGAAAAAATTAGCCTGGCATGGTGGTGCGTGCCTGTAGTCCCAGCTACTTGGGAGGCTGGGGCAGAAGGATTGCTTAAGCCCAGAAAATTGAGGTTGCTGTGAGCTAGGTTGACGCCACAGCACTCTAGCCTGGGCAACAGAGTGAGACTCTGTCTCAAAAAAAAAAAAAAAGAAAGAAAGAAAGAAAGAAAGAAAAGAAAACTAAAGATGGGATTTCAATCCCTTCTGGCTTGTAAGGTTTCCATTGGGAAGTCTGCTGTTAGTCTGATGGATTTTCCTTAGTAAGTTACTTGATGCTTTTTGTCTTGAAGCTTATAGGACTTTCTCCTTTGCTTTAGCTTTGGCCAGAGTGATTACTGTGTGCCTTGGTGATGTCCTATTTGGAATGAATCTTCCAGAAGTTCATTTACCTTCTTGTATCTGGATATCTAAATCTTTAGCAAGACCAGGGAAGTTTTCCTCCATTATTCCCTCAAATAGATTTTCCATGTTTCTTCCTTTTTCTTCTTTTCCCTCAGGGATACCTATCATTCTTATTTTTCAGAGTTTTGTATAATCTCACATTTTTTGGAGATTTTGTTCATTTCTCCTGATTCTTTAAAAAATTTTTTTTGACTGGCTAGGTTAATTCAAAAGCCTTGTCTTCAAGCTCTGAAATTCTTCTGCTTGATTTAGTCTGTTGTTAAGACTTTCTACTGTATTTTGAGATTTCCTAATTGACTTTCATTTCTAGAAGTTTTGTTACGCTTTTTAAAAAATTATCTATCTTTTTTTGATTTTCCATTCATGTCCTGAATTTTTTTTTTTTTTTTTTTTTTTTTGAGACAGAGTCTCACTTTGTTGCCCGGGCTAGAGTGAGTGCCATGGCGTCAGCCTAGCTCACAGCAACCTCAAACTCCTGGGCTCAAGCGATCCTACTGCCTCAGCCTCCCGAGTAGCTGGGACTACAGGCACGCGCCACCATGCCCGGCTAATTTTTTCTATATATATTTTAGTTGTCCATATAAGTTCTTTCTATTTTTAGTAGAGACAGGGTCTCGCTCTTGCTCAGGCTGGTCTTGAACTCCTGACCTTGAGCGATCCACCTGCCTCGGCCTCCCAGAGTGCTAGGATTACAGGCGTGAGCTACCGCGCCCGGCCATGTCCTGAATTTTATATATGTACATTTTGTGTGTGTGTTGGTTTTCTACTTTCTCACTGATCCCATTGAGCTTACTTGCAGGCTATATTTTGAATTCCATTTCTGACATTTCACAAATTTCCTTTTGTTTGGAGTCTATTGCTAGAGAATTAGTGGTCTGTGTTATCCTTTGGGGGTGTTGAGAGCTCCTGTTTTTTCATATTGCCAGAGTTCTTGTGCTGGTTCTTTTCTTGTTTGGATCCTCTTCCCTCAGCTCAAAGCGGATAAATTTGAGATTCACCTGTTTTCCTCTGCTGGGAACTCTGCTGCTCAGTGTAGAAATGGAGAGATACACTACCTTTTGGCTCATGCAGGTAGGTACCTACTGTGATGTTGCTGGCAGTTTGGTTCAGTTGGCCCTCAGACCCTTGGGATAGTGTTCAAATGCCAGGCATGGTGGACTAGGTTAGGTAATCCCCCAGTCCCAAGTCTCTGGATGGCATGCTTGAGTCCTGGAGGGACGAGACCAAGACTGGGATGGCAAACTTGCTGTCAGACGCTGGCTGTGATAGTGAGGGGTAGAGTGATCTCCTGCTCTAGAAGAATGCTCAGGCAGGAGAAGGGTGGATATACTGTGAGCTTGCTACAGGAGGGGCAGGTCCCTCTTGATGAGATTAGCAGAGGGAGGTATCTGTGGGATGCACACACTGTTCACACCTCTTCTCTCAGCAGTGACAGTAGCCTCTGTCCTCCAAGGGCACAAAAGCACCCATATTTCCAGCTCCCACCCTGACCCATCTGCAGTGGAGGTGGTAGGGGCAGCTCAATCTGCTGTGTGCAGATTTACCAGAGTGACTATGGGCTGTGGCTGAAATGCTTTGGCAGGGGATGTGTGGTTGTGTCAGGGACTTGCCTCTATGGTGGGTGGTAGCTTTAGTCCTTGGGGAACACGAAAGCACTTACTGTGGCTTCTTAGAGGGAAGGGCACACACACAACCTCCATGGAATCCTGGATGTGACAGGTGCTCTAGCTGCTCCCAAGTCCTCTGACTTAATTTTCCCTGTGGAACTCTTGCCAGTCCTAATCATAAACAGACATGGATGCCTCTGTAGCAGTGGGCAGAGGAGGGGAGGGGGAGGAGAAGGCCCTGAATGGTGGGGAGCTAGTGTCCTGTTACCCTTTGTCCTAAGGAGCCCTTTGGTGTGCTACACTCTCCCCTTGGCTGGAAGTAGCCTGTCCTGAATGCCCAAGCTCCAGGAGACCCACAGTTCCTCTGGGACCTACTGGTCTCCCAAGGCTGCTACAGACTGAGTGGATGCTAGGGGAATGTTGGTTGTGGATGCAGTGATGTAGAAACCCAGGGGCTGAGATTCCTGGGTTGGGACAGGTACAAAAACACTGCCTGTCCATGAAGGGAGGGAAATGAGCAGCACCCTCTGTGAAGTGCCTGGGCATGGTGGGCAGAGTACTCTTGAGGATATGTGCCCCTGTGCAAGCCTAGACCTGTTTGTTCCACAACTCACCAATACCAAAAGCTCATGCTTGGGAGCAGAGGTGACTGTGTACCCAGCATCAGCTTGTTGGAGGAGGGAAGGTCCCCATCTCCACATCCTTTCCTAGGCTGTCTAGCTTCAAACTCCCAAAATGGCACTTTGGGCCTGTGACCAGAGATGGTGGGGCCCTTTCCTGGCAAGCAGCATGGGCAAGATGTTGGGGGAATGCCATGTACTTGCATCTTGGTCTTACCGCGGTCTGCAGCAGTTGGGTAGGAATCATCCTAGATGTGTGTAGAAGCGCTTGAACTCCCTTGTCCCTTCTGAGCTGAGTGCAGCTGGTCAGCCTGAATTCTGGCTGAGGGAGGGGTGCGCCCTGGCTTCAAACTGCCCAAATGGTGCCCTGGGCCTGTGGCCAGAGGACATGGAACCCTTCTCAGACAGGCTGGACTGGCAGGAAACTGTAGGAGTACAATTAGCTTGAGGCTCGGTCCTACAGCAGCTGGCTGCAGGATGGTGGGTACCATCTCAGATGTGTGCTGGAAAGCCTGGTTTCTCTGCCCTTCCCTAGCCAAATAGGGGGTGTAGCCACATCAAGCTTAAACTCAGCCTGTGGTCTGGGCACTGCCCAGTGTAAAATTCACAAAACGGCACCTTGGACCTGTAACCAGAAAGGCTGGGGCCCCACCCAGGCAAACAGCATCGGCGTGAAACTGTGGAAAATGCTGTCCGCTCATGTCTCAGTCTCATCTGCAGCCCACAACAGGGCAGTGGAGACCTTCCCAGGGATGCATGGGAGAGCCTGGGCTCCTCTATCCCTCGCAGTGGCTGCAGGCTCGCCTGTGGTTCCTTAGCTTCTAGGCTTTCAGAATGGTGCATGGCTCAAGCTGCTCCAGCTGGCTCAGATGCCTGTGGGATTCTGGGTCAGTTCTCTTTGTGCAACAATGTCTCTGTGCAATCTCCAAGCAGCTCCCTATGTTAGGCCGGAGATATGCATGGTTTGGGGGCTTCTCTTTCTTGTAGCCAAGGTCGTAAAAGCTTGTCTCAGAGAGTGGAGCCCTGGGGGCTTCTCTCAAATTATTTCACCACATCCAGTAGCTTCTCCCAGTTATTTGACCCCAGCCTGGCAAATTGCCCTGAAACCCTCTCCTTACCCACTTTTGGTGCTTCCTGTCACTTCCCTGGTAAATCCTAACATTCTCTCCTAGATGGTCTGTTCAAAATGTGAAAATCTGCTTACTATTCTGGTTCCTCTCTGTGGAGGAGGCATATACTATCTGTGTCTAGTCATCCATCTTAATCCTATTTCAACCATTTTTTTATTATGTAAAGTATATATATATATTTTTTGTACTTGACTATAAGCAGTATATTGCTTTTCTCTGGAGATTAATGCAATTTCTCTTTTTTAAATTTTTTTTTGGGGGGGAGGGGAGGAGGGGATGATTAATGCAATTTCTTGTCTCAGATTTCAAGATAGAATTTTTCTGCTTTTTTGGATTTTCATAATTTTCCAACTATTTAAGGGAAAAAAGTAGCACTTCAGTGTAGGAAGAACTGATAAGATGTGTGTATGCATGCAAGTATACACATACATATGTATACATACTAGATAAGCATATATATGCAATTTATATATTTATATGTCTATGCATATAAATAAAATTGATGGATAAATTACTTATTGAGGTTTTTTAAAGAAACGTATCTTAAAATTGTAGATGAATTATTTCTTAATAAAAATGATATCTCAACTATTTTTAGATGTCGCATCTATTGGAACTTTTAGCAGTATGCTTGGTATAATGTTTAAACTGTTGCTGATTGAGGTGAATTAGTTGAAAGTTACATTGTAGCAGCATGAGTAGCCTATTTGTATTTCTAACTTCACATTCTTTGATAAAAGGCTGGAAGGATAGATGGGAAAAAGGGAGATGTTGGTCAAAGGATGTAAACTTTCAGTTAGACAGGAGGAATAGGTTCCAGTGATTCATTTCACAGCACGTAGACTATTGCTAATAATCAGGTATTGCAAGTATATTTCAAAATTACTAAAAGAGTAGATTTTAAATGTTCTTACTGCAAAGATGGGATAAGTAGGTGAGGTCATGGATATGTTAGTTAGCCTGATCTAATCATTCTACATTGTATATATGTATCATAACCTCATATTGCAATATATGCAATTTTTGTCAATTAAAAAATAGTAATAAATATTTTTAAAAGACAAAAAAGTCAGAATGTTTGTTTATAATGATTTACACTTCTAAAATATAATTTTTTTTCTTATTTCAGGCAACCTAATGAGGCCTCTTTTGAATTATGGTATTGCTTGGTGAGCATATATTTTTACTTTGTGCTACTTTTAAGAATAATATTGATTAATTTATACAAATTAGTTGTATTTTTGGATTACTGTTGCAGTATGTCTATGGGCTTCCTGATTGAAGAGACTGCACCAGTCGTTTGGAGAGGCCTTATGGTCATGTCAGCCATTGAGAAACTATTGAGGCAGGTAAGATGATTGCATTAAATGTCATTTTGTCATTGGCAAAGCTGAGCATGCATTTGCTGATTGGAGAATTGTGAAAATTTGCAGTCAGATTTGAGTTGTTTTACAAGGGAATCAGTTGATGGGATGAATGCATAATGAGTAGTGTGTCATCTAATGAGTTATGTGGCTCCAAGACCAAATTTCACTGTTACATGATTTAATCTTTCCCATTGCTTATGAGTACTAAAAATCCTAATGTCTTATTTATTTTTTTTTTTTTTTGTTGAGACAGAGTCTCCCTTTGTTGCCCAGGCTAGAGTGAGTGCCGTGGCGTCAGCTTAGCTCACAGCAACCTCAAACTCCTGGGCTTAAGCGATCCTACTGCCTCAGCCTCCCGAGTAGCTGGGACTACAGGCATGCGCCACTATGCCCGGCTAATTTTTTCTATATAGATTTTTAGGTGTCCATATAATGTCTTTCTATTTTTTTAGTAGAGACGGGGTCTCGCTCAGGCTGGTCTCGAACTTCTGACCTTGAGCAATCCACCCGCCTCGGCCTCCCAGAGTGCTAGGATTACAGGCGTGAGCCACCGTGCCCGGCCCCTAATGTCTTATTTAATATTGTTTTGTTGCCTTGTTCTGTCTGCTGTGAGAAGAGCAAATCATTTTATAAGTAATTTGCCTTCTGTAGATTTTATGGTTAATCTCGTTGTGACCAATTGAATTATAAGGGTAGTGTAGAAATTTTTCAGATATAGGAAGAAATTATATAAGTCATGGTACTTGTGGTTTAAAGTTAATTTAGAAAAAAGTGAAATTTTGGTTTATTCTGAGGATATACAGTTATATATTTGCATATGTAACATTTGTCCAATCAATTTTAACTTATTTTCTTTTTTTTTTTTTTGAGACAGAGTCTCACTCTGTTGCCCAGGCTAGAGTGAGTGCCGTGGCGTCAGCCTAGCTCACAGCAACCTCAAACTCCTGAGCTCAAGCGATCCTCCTGTCTCAGCCTCCCGAGTAGCTGGGACTACAGGCATGCACCACCATGCCCGGCTAATTTTTTCTATATATATTTTTAGCTGTCCATATAATTTCTTTCTATTTTTAGTAGAGATGGGGTCTCGCTCTTGCTCAGGCTGGTCTCCAACTCCTGAGCTCAAGCAGTGTTCCTGCCTCAGCCTCCCAGAGTGCTAGAATTACAGGCATGAGCCACCTTTTATTTTTATATGTTAACCTTGATTTTTGCATATTAACCTTGAATTCTCTTACTTTACTAAATTTCTATGTTTTAATAGTTGTTTAATAGCTTTCTTAGTGGCTTGTATGCACAAGTTGATGTTACGTGCAAGTAGAACAGCTTCATGGTTCTTTTCCAATCTATTCCTTTCACTTCATTTTCTGGTTATTTTATTGTACTGGCTAATACTGCCAGTATAATATTGAACGGAAAACAGAAGTTGAGAGTAGACATCCTTGTCTTCATCCTGCTGTTGGTTGAGGGGAACACTAAATATTTTATTATTAAGAGTCACTAATGCCCTCTGTCAGGTTGAGGAAGTTCCTTCCTGTTTCCTTGTTTGCTGTGAGGTTTTATTGTTAATGGGTGTTGAATTTTGTCAGATGCTTCCCCCTCTATTGACATGATCATGTAGATTTTCTCCTTTACCCTGTTAATGGGGTAATTTACATTGATTGATTTTGCTGATATTAGACCAACCTTACATTCCTGGGATAAATTCTTCTTGGTCATGATATTTTAATTACAATAAGTAATGTTGTAATTACAGTCATCCTGTCCCTTGGTGCATGGGTTATTTATTCCAGGACCCACATGGATACCAATCTATGAATGATTGTGTCCTATATATACTTTAAATTATTTGTAGGTTACTTATAATAACTAATACAGTATAAATGCTATGTAATAGTTGTTATACTGTATTGTTTAGGGAATAATGACAAGATAAAAATGTCTGTACATGTATAGTACAGATGCACCCATCCTTTTATTCCCTGAATATTTTCAGTATAATTGGTTGAATCCATGGTTGTGGAACTCATGGGTACGGAGGGCCTACTATCATTTTAATATATTGCTAGATTCAATTTGCTAGTGTAGGTATTTTGATAGGATTTTTGCATTAGTATTTATGAGAATGTTGATTTGTAATGTATTTTTTCTGTAATGCCTTTTTCAAATGTATGAGAACTAACTTGGCCTCAAAAAATGAGTTGGAAAGTATTTCTCTCTTCTATTTTGTGAAAGAGTGTGTATAAAATTTTTATTAGCTTTGGTTTAAATGTTTGTATTTGATGGAATTTATCAATGAAGTCTGGGCCTGGAGGTGTTTTGTTTTGTTTTGTTTTTAGCTGAGGTTGGAGCAGTGTTGCCAGATAAAATGTAGGATACCCAGTTAAGTTTGCATATCAGATACACAATGAATAATTTGGAATATACTCATACTAAAAAATTATTCACTGTGTATCTGAAATGCAAACTTTCCTGATTCAATTTCCTATGCAGTTGACCATTGAACAACATAGATTTGAACTGAGTCCACTTATATGTGGATTTTTTTTCATTAACTATATTAGAAATTTTTTTGGAGATTTGTGACAATTTGAAAAAACTTGCAGATGAACTGTGTAGCCTATAAATATCAAAAAAATAAAAGATACAGTTAGGTATGTTATGAATACATAAAATATATGTAGATAGTAATCTATTTTATCATTGACTACCATAAAACATATATAAATCTATTATAAAAAGTTAAAATTTATCAAAACTTATGCACAGAAAGACTGTACATGGCATCATTTGCAGTGAAGAGAAATGTCAACAATCGTAAAGATCCAGTATTAAATCATAACTGCATAAAATTTACTGTAGTAATACTATGCTACTGTAATAATTTTGCAACCACCTCCTGTTGATATTGTGGTGAGCTTAAGTGTGGTGAGTATCCACTTAAAACGCTGTGTGATGCTTATCTCTGCATGAGCAATTCTTCTCTCTAGTAAATTGCATATCACAGTATAAAGCGATCTTTCATAGTTATCATGTAGTTTTCTTCACGTTTAGTGCAGTAATGTGAACCTTGAATAACACCATGGGACCCATATGAAGTGACCCTAGTGATGCTGGAAGTGCTTTCAAGAAGCAGAGAAAAATAATGACATTATAAGAAAAAGTTGAATTGCTTAATATGTATAATAGATTGAGGTATGTAGCTATGATTACCTGCTATTTAAAGATAAATTAATCCAGTATATGGACCATTGTAAAAGTAGAAAAGAAAATTTGTAAAGCCATTGCTGCAGCTATGCCAGCAGGTGCATAAATCTTGCACTTTTTGCCAAATACCTTTTTACTCATATTGAAAATTCAGCTTTTATGTGGGTGCAGGATTGCCATAAGAAAGGCATACCCTACAGACTCTAATAGCATTAGAGAAGAAGCAAAGTCATTATGTGACAACGTGAAGCAAAAGATAGGTGAAGGATCGAAAACTGGAGAAGTTAATGCCAGCAAAGGATGGTTTGATAATTTTAGAAAGAGGTTTCGCTAAAAAAAAATCAAGAAAACAGGAGAGGCACCTTTTGCCAACCAAGAGGCAGCAAATGAGTTCCCAGGTACCATTAAAAATATCATTGAGGAGAAAGGATATCTGCCTGAACTGTTTTTAATGCAGATGAAAGTGCCCTGTTCCAGAAAAAAGTGCCACAAAGAACATTAATTAGTAAGGAAGAAAAGCAAACACTAGGATTTAAGGCAGGAAGAGGTAGGCTAACTCAGCTGCTTTGTGCAAATGCAATCGAGTTTATGATCAGGACTGCCCTTATCTATAAAGCTGCTAACCCCTGAGACTTCAAGGGAAAAGATAAACACCAGCTGTCAGTCTTTTGGTTGTACAACAAGAAGACCTGGGAAACACGAACCCTTTTTCTGGCTTGGTTTCATTCATGTGTTGTCCTTGAAGTCAGAAAGTATTTTGCCAGTAAGGGACTGCTTTTTAAAATTCTTTTGATATTGAAAAATGCCTCTGGTCATCCAGAATCTGCCAAAGGCATCAAAGTGGTCTACTTACCCCCAGACACAACATCTTTAATTCATTCTCTAGATCAGGGGGTCATAAGGACCTTTAAGGCTCATTACACATAGTACTCTATAGAAATCATTGTCATTGCCATGGAAGAGAACCCTGATCTTGATAGAACATTATGAAAGTCTGAAAGGGTCATACCATTGAAGATGTCATCATTATTAAAGAAAGCCATCAAGCCTGAAACAATAAATTTCTGCTTCAGAAAACTGTGTCCAGATGTTGTACATGACTTCACAGGATTTCTTACAGAGCTAATAAGGGAAATCATGAAAGAAATTGTGGATATGGCAAAAAAAGGTGTGGGGTGAAGGGTTTTAAGATATTTATCTTGGAGAAATTTAAGAGCCTGCAGATACTACACCAGTGGAATTAACAGAAGATGACTTGTAGAAGATGAGTGCTTTTGAACCAGTGTCAGATGATGAGAAAGAAGATGTAGAAGAAGCAGTGCCAGAAAACAAATTGACATCACACAATCTGACCAAATGGTTCCAATCATTTAAGATTGCTTTTGACTTCTTTTACAACATGGACCCTTCTATGATATGGGCACTGAAACTAAAACAAATGGTGGAAGAAGGATTTGTACCATGTGGAAACTTTTTTAGAGAAATGAAAAAGCAAGAGTCAGAAAATACAATGTGTTTCTGTAAAGTAGCACCAAGTGTGCCTGCCCCCCCTTTCACCTCCTCCACCTCTTCTACCTCTGCCACCCCTGAGACATCAAGACTCTTCTTCTTCCTCAGCCTCATCAATGTGAAGATGATGAGGATGAAGGCCTTTATGATGATCTATTCTCAATTAATGAATAGTAAATATATTTCTCTTCCTTATGATTTTCTTAATATTTCCTTTTCTCTAGCTTACTTTACTGTAAGAATACAGCATATAATAAATATAACACACAAAGTATTTGTTCATTGACTGTTTATGTTATCACTGAGACTTCCCATCAACAGTAGGCTATTGGTAGTTAAGTTTTTGGGAGTCAAAAATTATACACATATTTTTGACTGTGAGATACTAGTACCTGTAATCCCTGCCTTGTTCAAAGTTGAACTGTACTTTTATTTGCTAAATCTGGCAACCTTCTGTAGAAGTGATGTTCATAAGACACAGAGGAAGGTGGGTAAGAGTCAGGGTGGGAGAAGGTAGATATGGTGGTGGAGTGGGGCTGAGTTGCTTGAGAATAAGAATTTGAGGTAATATCAATGAATATTATTTAACCCGGAGTGGCAGACATGAGTAAATGAATGAGGTAAACGTTAGAATGAGAGGTGGGATGAAGAATTATACCAGGATGGGGAAGCCCTGCCAGAATCATTCTTTGTAATTTCGTGAAGGAAGATGGCTTGTCAACCACTTTTACCAACATCTGCAACTTCTTCAGAAGGATAACTTATTTTTTCAGAATATAGAAGTGGTAGTATAGAGTTTCAACTTACCAATGTTTAGTAATTTATCTGCATAATTTCATCACACTCCCTTCCAACCTCATCTGCCTGAAGGAAGGGAGAAGACTGATGAATAAATATGGTATGGTATATGTTCATGAATGCATTTTGTATTGCATTGCAAAAAATATACCAGAACGTAAAAATAGAAGTTCAATAGGAAAACTAGGCAGATAAATGTTAGAATATCATTTTGAGTACTGGATTTATCAGTATGTGTTCCTTTTTCTGGTCTTGATATTTGAAACAATTTCCTTTTATTTTCTGTTTTGACTTTAATAATTAAAGGCATAAGCTTCTAGTACATTTCACTCAATAAATAATAATTTTAAATGTTTCTGTTATTTGTTAAGGTTCCTAAGTATTAGTTTTTCCCTCTTCAATTGTGTTCAACATAGATATAATTTATCTCAAATGAGGAAGTCTTTTCTTAGAATCTTTGTTTTTGAAAATGTGAGATATTGAAAAATAATCTTAGTTATTAGAAAAAGAACTACAGAAAGGAAAACTTCAAAGGCTAGTCTGATGTCGGCACCTGCTGTGGTCATAGTGTAGAACCTAGAGACCAGGGATTTTGGCAGTAGTTTGAGTGCTTTTAGTTCAATCTTCAGTATCCCCAAATGTGAAGCAGATGCCAGTTTTCTTCTCTAGGGCTCTGATAATGGCATATAATGAGTTGGTTGTTTCCTAGCAACTGAAGAAGCAGTTCCACTTTAGCTGATCCTGCAATAGAAATGAGACATTTTCCCTTGATAGTTGGTATTAGTGATTTCCCTGACAATGGAATTTCACTTTTGAATAAGGAATGTTCTCAGCCTTTGATTTCTTAAAGAATTTTGCTTTTGAGTTGGTCTAAGCTCTACTTGATCCTGCATAAAATAAAAAAAATTTTTTGAGCCCCTTAAATACCTCTCATGGGAAGAGCCAAAGGAGTTTGATACATAGTTTCTGAAATGGCAAATGATTATACAGGAAGCTATAATAGGTTTTTTTTTCCTAGTGTTTAACAGGGTAATTAGCAACCTGTAATTCTTTTCTGTATTTAATGTTTGTAGCTATAGAGATTTATTAGATAATGGCCCATGTATTTGGAAATAAATATATAAACAATTTTATTTTTTAAATTTCAGAATATTATGGGGGTACAAACATTTTGGTTACATGAATTGCTTTTGTACAGTTTTTATTTAAAGTTATAAGTGTGCCCATCACCCAGATAGTGTTCATTGTACCCGTTAGGTGTGTATTTACCCATCCCTTCCTCCCCTTACAACCTGCTTGATTTCCATTGAGTTTTATTAACATATGTGCACATGAGTGTTGATCAATTAATTCCAATTTCATAGAGAGTACATGTGGTGTTTGATTTTCCATTCTCTTGATATTTCACTTAGAAGAATGGTCTCTAGTTCCATCCAGATTATTACAAAAGGTATTAGTTCACCATTTTTTTATGGCTGAGTAGTACTCCATGGTATTCATATATCACATTCTATTAATCCACTCATGTATTGGTGAGCACTTGGTTTGATTCCACATCTTTGTGATTGTGAATTGTGCTGCAGTAAACATTCTAGTACAAGTGTCTTTTTGATAAAATGACTTTTTTTCCTTTGTGTAAATACCCAATAATGATACTGCTGGATCAAGTGGTAGGTCTGCTTTTAGTTTTTTGAGATATCTCCATACTACTTTCTATAGAGGTTGTACTAGTTTGCAGTCCCACCAACAGTGTATAAGTGTTCTTTTCTGCATCCATGCCAGCATCTTTTGTTTTGGGACTTCCTGATAAAGCCATTCTCACTGGTGTTAGTTGATATCTCATTGTGGTTTTGATTTGCATTTCCCTAATGATTAGAGAGATTGAGCATTTTTTCATATGTTTATTGGCCATTAGTCTATCTTCTTTTGGAAAGCTTGTGCTCATGTCTTTTGCCCACTTTGTAATGAGGTTGATTGATTATTTCTTGCTGATTTGCTTAAGTTCTTTGTAAATTCTGGTTATTGGTCCTTTATCAGATATGTAGCATGCAAATATTTTCTCCCATTCTGTAGGTTGTCTATTTGCTCTATTGATTGTTTCCTTGGCTGTGGAAAAGCCTTTTAATTTAATCAGGTCCTATTTATTTATTTTTGGTGTTGCTGTGATTGCCTTTGGGGTCTTCCTGATAAATTCTTTGGCTAGGCTGATGTCTATAAGAGTTTTCCAACATTTTCTCCTAGAATTCTTACAGTTTCATGCCTTAGCTTTAAATCCATTATCCACCATGAGTTAATTTTTGTGAGTGGTAAGAGGTGTGGGTCCTGTTTCAGTCTTCTATATGTGGCTATCCAATTTTTCCAGAACTATTTATTGAATAGGGATTCTTTTCCCCAGTGTATGTTTTTATCTGCTTTGTCAAAGACCAGATGGCAATGTGAGGATGGTTTCATATTTGGGTTCTCTGTTCTGATCCATGGGTCTATGTCGGTTCTTGTGCCATGCTGTTTGGTTACTATAGCCTTGTAGTATAGCTTGAAGTCTGGTAAAGTGATGCCTTCCAATTTGTTCTATTTGCTTAAGGTTGCTTCGGCTATTCGAGGTCTTTTCTGGTTCTGCACAAAACATAGGATTATTTTTTTCTAGTTCTGTGAAAAATGACATTGGTATTTTAATGGGGATTGCATTGAATCTGTAAATCACTTCAGGTAGTATAGACATTTTAATGATGTTGTTTCTGCCAATCTATGAGTATGATATATTTTTCCATTTATTTATATCCTCTGCAATTTCCTTCCACTGTGTTTTATAGTTCTCCCTGTAGAGGTCTTTCACCTCCTTGGTTAAATATATTCCTAGGTATTTTCTTTTCTTTGTTGCTGTTGTGAAAGGTATTGAGTCTTTGGTTTGATTCTCAGCTTGACTGTTTTTGATGTAAAGGAATGCTATTGATTTATGCACATTGATTTTGTAATATGAGACTTTACTGAATTTATTTGTCAATTCCAGGAGTTTCTTGGCAGAATCTTTGGGGTTTTCTAGGTATAAGATAATATCGTCAGCAAAGAGGTATAGTTTGACCTCTTCTTTCCCCATTTGGATACCCTTGATTTTCTTCTCTTGCCTGATTGCTATGTCTAGAACTTCCAGCACTATGTTGAAAAGGAGTCATGACAGTGAGCAACCTTGTCTCATTCCAGTTCTAAGAGGGAATGCTTTTAATTTTTTCCCATTCATTATGATGCTGTCTGTGGGTTTGTTGCAGGTAATTTTGAGATATAGTCCATCTATGCCTATTTTGTTAAGAGTTCTTATCATAAAGGGATGCTAAATTTTGTCAAATGCTTTTCTGTGCTTCTCTTGAGAGGATCATGTGGTCTTTGTTTTTACTTTTGTTTATGTGGTGAATCACATTTATAGATTTGCATATGTTGACCCATCCTTGCATCTCTGGGATGAAGCCCACCTGGTCGTGGTGGATTATTTTTTTGATGTGCAGCTGAATTTGGTTTGCCAAGATTTTATTGAGAATTTTTGCATCATATTGATAAGGGATATTGGTCTATAGTTTTCATTTTTTGTTGTGTCCTTTCCTGGCTTTGGTATCAAGGTGATATTGGCTTCATTGAACAAGTTGGGGAGAGTTCCTTCCTTCTTCATGCTATGAAATAATTCCTGCAGTATAGGTACCAGTTCTACTTTGTAGGTCTGGTAAAATTCAGCTGTGAAACCATGTGGTCCAGAAGGTTTTTTTGGGGGAATTTTTTGTTGCTGCTTCAATTTTGTTGCTTGATATTGGTCTGTTCACGGGTTCTATTTTTTGTGATTGAGCCTGGGGAGGTTGTATTTTTCCAAGAATTTGTCAGTTTCCTCAACATTTTCAAGTTTATGTGCATAGAGATTTTTATAGTATTCAGAGATGGATAATATTTTGTATTTCCATGGTATCAGTTGTAATATCTCCTTTTTCATTTCTGATTGAACTTATTAGGGTCTTTTCTGTTTCTGGTTAATATAGTGAGAGGCCTATTGATTTTGGTTATCTTTTCAAAGAACCAAATTTTTTCATTAATCTTCTATAGAAGTCTTTTGTTATTGATTTCATTTAGTTCTGCTCTGACTTTACTTATCTGTTTTTTTCCTGCTGGATTTGGGATTGGGTTCTTCTTTTCCAATTCCTTGAGATGATTCATTAGATTATTGATTCCTAATCTTTCTGTCTTTTGGATGTAGGCATTTAAGGCTATGAATTTTCCTCTTTGGACTGCTTTTGCTGCATCCTACAGATTTTGGTAACTTGTGTCCCCTTTGTCATTTAGATAGAAGAATTTTTTGACTTCCATCTTAATTTCCTTCTTGGCCTAATAGTTGTTCAACAGAAGGTTGTTTAATTTTCATGACTTTGTGTAGGGTTCAGTGTTTCTGTTGGGATTGATTTCTAATTTTATTCTGCTGTGATCTGAGAAGACATAGTTCTTGTAGGCTCTGTTTGTGCCTCTTATTTGTCTGTTCTTTCTCTTTGACTGATTTGTTTAACTCAAAGATGTTATCTTCAGGCTCTGAGATTCTTTCTTCTGCTTGATCTAGCCTACTTAAGGCTCTCCACTTTTTTTTATTTCCTTGAATGAATTTTTCATTTCCAGAAGTTCTGTTTGATTTTTCTTAATAATTTGATTTCTTTAGTGAATTTTTCATTCATTTCCTGCATTGTTTTTGTGGTTTCTTGTGTTGAGTTTCTATTTTCTGTTGTATTTCAGTGAGCTTCTTTACTATCCATATTCAAAATTCTTCATCTGTCATTTCAGTCTTTTCATTTGGGTTGGTATCCATTTGTAAGGAGTTATTGTTTTCTTTTGGGGTGTATTTTCAGTTTGATTTTTCATGTTTCTAGAGTTATTTTGCTGGTTCCTTCTCATCTGTCCTTTCAGTTGAGACCCAGGGTGCTAGTTCTGGCTTATGGGCATGGTCCCCAAAGATTGATCCCTGTGCATGCCAGGGAGAGGGATGCTGGTCCTCAGTTGCCTATGGGGTATTCTAGCAGGCTTGATGAACCTCTTGGGTTACCTTTGACCTGCTGTCTTCACCTCTTCCCAACACTGTGTAGTTAGTTAGGTCCCCCAGCTTAATCTCTGAGATGGTGGGTGGTACTTGTGAGTGTCAATCAGCCACTCCTTGTTTGCTTGAGTTGGAAGGTACTATGCTTAGCTATGGGGTTGCTCCCCCTGTCATTGGTTGAAGTTTGTGCGGAAGAGCCAGCTGCAGAGATGGTATGGTCTTTTGTGCCTGTGGTAAGCTCTGGTTCCCTAGGCAGGGCATTTGTGGGACCCTGTAGCTCCCAGGAAGTTGCTTGATATCTACTCCCCCTGAGATGGCGGGAGGGGAAAGACAAATAGTGGCTGGATTGGGAGAACCTGAGATCTTTGGTAAGCCTCAGCAAAGCTCAGAGGTTGCTTATTTGGCTGCTAGGGAGAGCCACTCGTACAAAGTTCAGGGCAACCTCTCCAAGCTGGGAAGGCTTTTCCGAAGAGAGGGATTTAATCATTTTAGTGCTAAGGCCCCAGACCAGCCTCTTCCCGCTTTTGTCCACTAGTGCAGTTTTTCTGCAGTGTGGGGTGAGTGCCCTCCCTCTTTGCTCCTTGAAACTTCACAGCACTCTGGGATCAGAACAGTCTATGTGGGTTCTCTCACCGCCCAAGACCAGCCCTGGGGAACTACCCCTTAGTCCGTGTGCCTGACCCACTAGCATCCATATCCGCATGCAGTGGTGGGTCCGGGAGTCCCCAGTTGTGTGTGCCTTTTGCACCACAAGACCCCAAGGGGAGAAAGGTAAGTCTCTCTGCCAGGGATGTGCACCTGCCAGGGAAAAGTGGCCACTCGTGAATTTCTTGGCTCAAGCTGTACTCCCTGTTGTAATGAGTCGGGGGAGGGGCCGCACCTCCCTTTCAGCCGGGGTGCCCAGGGCATTCAGTTGTCATGGGAACCAGGGGATACGTTAATTCACTCCAAATGACACGCCCGTATCAAATATGGTGGTTCTACTACAGGGGTGGAGTATAGGTGCACTCACACAGATTCTTGTTCCTCAGCACCCCTCCACATTCCCTCATTGCATGTGTCCAAATGTTACCTGAGTCTGGGACCGAGATCTCTCTTCTGCGTCCTCCTGCACCACTCTGGTGTCTGGGGGCACCAGGTCTGGCCTGCTTTCCCAGCTGCCAGCATGCAATCCCACCAAACACTGGCACACAGGAAGCTTGCGAATAGGGGCAGCCCTGCACTCAGTGGCAGACTTGGCCAGGAACTCACACCCACCCTAGAGAAGCAGCCATTTGAGTCCTCTTTGGTTCAGAGTATACTCACAGTTGCAATGGCGGGGAGGGGCTGCTGCTACTAGTCGGCCAAGCCAAAATTACTTTCTCTGATAACCTTGACTGGAGGAGGTGCGGAGGAAGAAGCGTTCAAGTACAAGAAAGCCTGCAGTCCCACCTCTCCTGGCACTCTCCCACGAAGTGTCCCTTTTTAACACCCAAACTCCTGGGGTTTGATAGTTCACCCTGCTATTCCTATTTAGCCATGGTGCCTGGGTTCATAGAGGATAGAAGCACCTCCAGTATGTTCTGTGTCCCTTTTTCCACCGAAGGTACCTAGGTGGGGGAGGGGAAGCCTCCCTTACCTTTCTTTTTGCTGGACTCTGAGCCTCTCTGGGTTTAGTCTACACCACTGTCTTCTCCTCTGTGTCTTCCCCTCTACCAGCTTTGCAGTTTTTCTCAGTTGGGTCCCTGTACATTTCTGCTGTCTCTCCCTGCAATCCATACCTGGGCTGCAACTGCTCTCTGCTTTCCTCTGCCCAATATACTACCTTCCAGCTGGGATGATCTGACAAATGGTGTCTCTAGTTGGCCATCTTGAAAACACCCCTCTGGAAACAATTTTATTACCATTACCATTTCAATATAAATGCAGTATAAACAAAGCATATTTTCTAATCTATAACCTATTTTATTTCAAACATTAATTTATACCAAAAATTATTATTATACCTGAGGAATTTAAACAGGCTCCTATAGTTCACTTTCAGATAAACTATTAAACAATTCATTGTTTAAATATTAGTAGTTGTAAAGTACCTGTACTTAACTGAATCATATCTAAATCCTTCTCATTTGACAGATGTAATAGATCCAGAGATATTGTGATTCTTAAGCTATTATATGTGAAGGCATGAGAAAATTACTTCAGATGACCTTCTTTGTAGTCATTCATAGTTTAAACAGTTTCCTAGGAAATCGTCCATTTTTCTTCCTTTGACATTATAGAACTAATATAAATTATGTTCCTCCTCTAGATTTATAGTATATTAAATTTCAGAGGTTCCCAGGCACTTAGGCAAAGAGATAAAATATTAAATGATGTTCTTAAGATAATTGTTAGCCATATCTAAATATACCAAATTTATTACCTTGCATGGAACAGGTTCACAGACTATGCATTAACTATAGGTGAAGTCATTGAATGTCTTTATTGTCATTTTGGAGCATCTGACCTTATTCATTCCTCTTTATGATTTTTGCATTATTAGGTACTCTAGAAGATCTCATATTTAAAAATACTTTATTATGTCCATGAAGCATTAAGGAATGAAGAACATTAATTAATTCAGTTGGACAGAACAGTACTCTTTCAGGCACCTAAGACATAATTTAAAAAAATCTCTTTAAACAAGAGTCAGAGTTTCTACATGCTATAGCTCAATTATTGTTCTTAGATTTCTTTGGGAGCTTAATCTGAGGCGAAAGAGTCAAGTATGTTAAGTCTAATTTTGAATTCTCCCTTGCCTTCTAAAATTATAGATTAGTGAACAAGGAGATAGATATATAACTAAAGTCCATTTCTTTTAAATATTTTTATAAGGTAGTATTATCTAGTAAGTAGCTGAGTTTGATTAAGTTCCTTTTGAGCACCAGACATTTTTTCATTCATTAACAATTATTTATTGAGCTGACATCAGATAGTTATTGCTGCACTTTTAAGATGTCAATGGGATTTTTGTCATTTTCAGCAGTAGACATTTATTGGCTACTTACTATGTTTGGGCCATTGGTTAGATGCTGATGATAGCTGGTTGTATGAGACATAAATCCAAAATTCAAAATGTAGTATAAAACTTTTAGTTACAGATCTACTTTCGACTTGTAATCATAAGCAAGACATTTAGAAATGCTAGAAAGTTTGATGATTTTCTAATACTGTTGTACGTTGTTTTTTTTAATTCAAAGTTGGAACTTAGAGAACAAGAGAATAGTGTTAATCATTCAGGTTGGTGATATTGTTACAGAATATCAGGTTTTGCAGTTTTGTTTAGGTTCTACGTCATAGAGGAAACCCTGCAGTCAGAAAGAGAACAAATTGTCAGAAGGGTTAGAAATGGCCTATGAATCTTAATTGCTGGTTATTTCTTCCTATTTAAAATGCCCTTTTTCTCTTAATTATCAGAGATAACTTTACATGAGTATTTCTGACTCATTGTGATGACTGAGTACTTATATATGAAGTTTGAATATTATAATGTTATGTTGTTTTTTAACATATTGCCATTGTGGATAACTAAGACCAAAAACTATTGCAGTTTTTTAGATTGGCACCAATTGTTTCCAGTTTCCCCATCTGCTATAAGTGGGTGTTTGTCATCTCCAAAACTCGTGTTGAAACCTGGTCCCCTACAAGCCAGTGCTGGGACATGGGATCTAATGAGAGGTGGTTGGATTAATGTCAGTATCTTGGGAGTGGATTAGTTATCGTGAGGGTGTGTTGTTGTATAGCTAGCTGGGCCTCTTGTACTTTCTTTTGCATGTGCTCGCTTGCCATTTTGCCATTTCACAATGGGATGATGCAGCACAAAGGCCCTCACTAGATGCTGGCCCCTTGACCTTGGACTGCCCAGCCTCTAGAACTGTGAGCTAAATAAATCTCTGTTCTTTATAAATTACCCGATGGACTGAGACGCCACCCAAGTCATTTATACTAAACTTATCAAGTGCTAAAGTACATCTGGTCAGTGTTATTACTTCACCAATTTACTTTTTTCTTCTGATCGCTATTAATGCAGGTGTAGAGATACTTTTTACCTGATAAAATTACTTAGTGATCTGAAGGTTTAAATAGGTAATTTTTTTTTTTTTTTTTTTTTTGAAACAGAGTCTCACTCTGTTGCCCAGGCTAGAGTGAGTGCCGTGGCGTCAGCCTAGCTCACAGCAACCTCAAACTCCTGAGCTCAAGCGATCCTCTGTCTCAGCCTCCCGAGTAGCTGGGACTACAGGCATGCGCCACCATGCCCGGCTAATTTTTTCTATATATATTTTTAGCTGTCCATATCATTTCTTTCTATTTTTTTTAGTAGAGATGGGGTCTCGCTCTTGCTCAGGCTGGTAAATAGGTAATTTTATCAAGAAAGCAATAGAAATAAAGCAACCAAAATATAAAAAAAGGAGAGTTACTGTTTTACAGTGTCAGCCACTGATATTCTCACTGTTTGTTCTGTGTAGTTTTGGATTGCAGCAATTATAAGGTTGGGAGGTCCCTGGCTCTCTGAGGTTTTTTTCCAACCCAGGGAAGACCTCCTGCTGCAGCCCTCTGATTAATATATAGCTGAGCTTGATTATCTTCTGCTCTGTATCAGTGGTCAGCCTTCTTGGGTCAGCTCTAGTTCTGGCAGCTTTGGAAGATGAAGGCACCTTACAATTTTTGGCCATGAATTCCTTCCTCAGGCTTTAGATCTTTCAGATACATCTTGCACTGTCCTAGATGTGGGAACTAGCATGTCATCTCCCCCTCTCCCATTTGGTATGTACGTAGCTATTTCTTCACACTGACTCTCTCCTTTGGCAAGGTTAGGCTTCTTATGTAATAGTTACATGGGCTTCTTCCTTAGAACTTTTCAATATGATATTGGGTTTCTCATCCCTGATCTTCCCCTTAATTCCCAGTTCAAAGCTTTTGTTTACTTTGGATATATCTTTTTGTCTGAGCAAAAAAAAAAAAAAAAAAAAAAAAAGCATGTTCTCAGCCCATTTGTAGGCTAACCTAAGCTCTAGGAATGATTGAAGCTGTGGGCTCAGGTTACCAGTTTTACTTCCCTGTAATTGACTCAGGTGCTTCCGAAGGAGAGAGATGGACCTTGCCTTGCCCTGATTTTGTCCCTCTATGTTAATTTCTCATTCTTAGCAAGTGAACTTAGAGGACCAGAATTCTTACTTTCAGAATATAGAATTGGGGGTAAAATTTGTTCAAATAAAAGAGTGTAACAGCAGATTTCATTTATGACTTTTCTGGCATCTAAATAAACAAGAAAATTAGAGAGGCCGGGTGTGGTGGCTCGTGCCTGTAATCTTAGCACTCTGGGAGGCCGAGGCAGGAGGATCGCTCGAGGTCAGGAGTTCGAGACCAGCCTGAGCAAGAGTGAGACCCCGTCTCTACTAAAAAAGTAGAAAGAAATTAGCTGGACAACTAAAAATATATATAAAAAAAAATTAGCTGGGCATGGTGGTGCATGCCTGTAGTCCTAGCTACTCGGGAGGTTGAGGCAGGAGGATTGTCTGAGCCCAGGAATTTGAGGTTGCTGTGAGCTAGGCTGACACCACGGCACTCTAGCCCGGGCAACAGAGTGAGACTGTGTCTCAAAAAAAAAAAAAAAATTAGAGAAAAACAGAGCACCTGACCTAACTCCAGGCCTGAATCTGAAAAGAGAACAGAAAAGAAAGTAACAAGAATGAGAAAGGACAGAAAGGTACTAGGAAATTGAAGCCATCATTGTGGTTTAAACTTGATCGGTATTTCATTGTCTGACAACACAGACAAACGTTTCCCGTTTCCTTTTTTGTGTATCTACTAGAGCAAAGTAATGAAATAGTGGTTCTGGGACAGTTAATTCATGTTAATGGCAGGCTCTAACTGTATGTAGCTCTGACAAAAGTAGGAAGCATGCAGAATGCTGGCTTGTTTATAAGAGATAAAATGGTACTATCTCATTGAATTGAAAGCCATCATCAAAATTGTGCAAAAGGAATTCTATCATCACTATTAGAAAAATGAACCAAGCCAGTGAAATATATTGATCAAAGGGGGATGAAAGATATCAGACATAATTCATTAGCACAAAATCCAGTGAGGCTAAAGTAATTTGCCTTTGAAAATGAATGAATTAAAAGAAAGCTAATTGCCAAACCCTTACAATATCCTATTTCTACCTTGAACACTTCCTTTTCAGAAGAATATCTAACTTTTTCACTCTTTTCTGTTGTTGATACAGACTTTGAAGAATAAACTACAATGATTTGAACTGGAGTCTAGGATAAGGGTAATTATAAAAGACAGAGTCTTGTTTTCTGCACTGATAATTAAAAGTCTTAATAAACATCAAATGAGATTACTTGCTGAGCCTTTAGGAGAGCTTCTTAGAGTTGTGTGCCCTGGTGGGTGGGCAAGGGCTTATCATATCTGTTTAGGTACAGATGCGGGATCATGGGGTCAGAATCAGATGTCAAAAGCCTCCAAGAAGACTTGAACAAATCCCAAGAAGGCTATGAAGAGAGTATGAATATTACTGGGGACTTCATGGGAGTATCACCTCTTTTTACTATTTAGGCAGATACTATATTTCTTATATTTCTTAACCTTAAAATACATATTTTTCAAATTTTAATGTCTCTGGAATTGGAGTGTATTTTATAATCAATAATATCTTTGCATTATGTCAGTTTAATTTTTGGCATTTTTTTCTTTCTTGATGGTGTATATAGTAATTGTTTTTCTCTTAATTATTTTAATGCTGATTGAATTGTATTTCCATCTTTATCACAATAGCTGCAGAGTGATTCCATGTCATTCATTTTGGTCAGCTTTTTTATTATCTAAAGACTGTTTTAAACTGCTGTATCCCCACATCACTAACTTTATTTTCCCCTTTATCACTTGTCCAGAGACTTCCAGATGATTCTTCCCAAAGTGTAAGTCCCATGATGTCAGTCATTTCAAAGACCATCAGTGTCTCACTATTACTTTTTTTTTTTTGAGACAGGGTCTTGCTCTGTCTCCCAGGCTGGAGCTCAGTGGTGTTACTATAGCTCACAGCAACCTCAAACCCTGGGCTCAAGTGATCTTCCTCCTCAGCCTCCCAAGTAGCTGGGATTATAGGTGTGCACCACCATGCCCAGTTAATTTTTGTATTTTTTGTAGAGATGGGGTATTGCTGTTTGCTCAGACTGGTCTCGAAATTGCTCTTAGTGAGTGAGTGGTGAGTGTATGTGAAGGTCTAGGACGTTGCTGTACACTATTGTGGACTGTATAAACACTATAGTTAGGCTACTCTAAATTTATAAAAAAGTTTTTTCTTCAATAATAAATTAACCTTAACTTACTATAACTCTTTTGCTTTATGAACTTTAAGTTTGTAAAAAAATGTTGACTCTTTTGTAATAATACTTAGCTTAAAACACCAACATTTTGTAGCTGTTCAAAAATCTTTTCTTTACATCCTTATTCTATAAGCTTTTTTCTATTTAAAAAATTATTTTTATATTTTAAAACTTTTTGTTAAAAACTAAGACACAGTCACATTAGCCTAGGCCTACATAGGGTCAGGATCATTAACATCACTATCTTTCACCTGCACATCTTGTCCCACTGGAAGGTCTTCAGGGGAAATAACATGCATGTAGCTGTCATCTCCTGTGATAACAATGCCTTCTTCTGGAATACCTCCTGAAGGATTTGCCTGAGGCTGTTTTACAGGTTAACTTTTTTATAAGTAGGGGAAGTATACCCTAATGATAAAAAATATAGTTAATATATAAATCAGTAATGTAGTCATTTATCATCATTGTCAACTATACTATAGTGTACATAATTGTAATTGCTATTGTTTTATACAACTGGCAGCACAGTAGGTTTGTTTACAACAGTATAAGCACAAACACATGAGTAATGCATTGTACTACGACATTAAGACTGCTCTAATGTCACTAGGTAATAGGAATTTTTCAGCTCCATTATAATTTTATGGGACTGCTGTCGTATTATATATGTAGTCTGTCATTGACCAAATTGTTCTTATGTGGCACATGACTATAATCAGTAAATGGTGCAGCCAGCATTTGAACAGAGTCCAAACCCTCTACAATTCATCTCTAGGAATCTTTTCTGTCTTTGTCCTCTCCCTGGGTAATGTCATCTTTCCTGATGCCTAGATACCTATGTCCATTCCACATATCTCTCATGAGTTGTAGAGATGGCCTTCACATATGCAAGTGCCTAATAGATAGCCCTGCTTGACTGTCCCATGAATTCCTCAAAGTCATAAAGTCCAGATTATAACTTATTATTTACTGTCTCACACACCTGAAAGTCTTCCTTCTTTACTTGTGACAGAGACTCCGTGATTAGTATTACTATCCACCTAACGGTTCAGGCCCAAATCCTGAGTGTCATTCTTTTTTTTTTTTTTTTTTGAGATAGAGTCTCACTCTTTTGCCAGGACTAAAAAGTGCCATGGCGTCAGCCTAGCTCACAGCAACCTCCTTGGTTTAAGCGATCCTCCCGCCTCGGCCTGCCAGAGTGCTAGGATTACAGGGTGAGCCACTGCACTGAGTGTCATTCTTAAATTATTTTTGTTCCTTTCCCACTGCTCATATTCACTGTATCCTATTCTCCCATCTCTGTCACTTTCCTTCCTCCCCAGTGTAGTCCGCCCTTTTCTGTTTTCTGGGAAAGCCGTAATAGACTCCATACGTATATCTCTATGTAATCTGAGATAGTCCAATTTTTCTAAGGGCAAATCTCATCATGTTATTTTTCTAATTTATATTTTTTAGGGGTACTTTGTATCCTAAACAAGTTTAAAATCTTACTTGAGAAATAAGGCCCTTCTTGATCTCATCAGGGCAAATTTCCCCACCTCCACTCTGTGTTCCAGCTGTCCTAAGCAGTTTGTTATTCTTGAGTTCATTTTGCTTTTTCTTGCCTCTAAGCCTTCCCTCCTGCCTTTCTTGTTGCTGGAATACTCTCTTGTTTTATAACTCCATCTCATTCTTCATGTCTTAGCTGAGATGTCACCTCGTTTGGGAAATCCTTCTGTAATAACCCCTTACTCCATATTAAGTGTTCTTGTGTTCATGCAGTGCCTTAAAAGGGCCACACATTCTTTTGTCTCAGGGCCTTTGTACGTGCTGCTTCCTCAGCCTTGTCTCTCTTCCCTACCTCCACCCTGTTGCTGTTCATTCCAGACAGTGCTCTGTGGTAGATACACATTTTCCCCTATCATAGCAAGAAATTCTTCTATTCACTTTGTGAAATTTGAAACAAATTTTTTGCATTCTTAGGTTTTAGAAATTTAGACAGTTTGCTGTTAATTAGTGTCTCCTTCTCTCTTAATCCAAGCCTTTTAATAAACTCCCCCACACCCCAAGCCTGTTCTTTAGCTTTATGCTTCTCCAAGCAAGCTGACATTGCCTAACTTGAGAATCAATTATGTGCCAGAAGTCAGCTGATGCTGTTTGTAAAAAAAATGGTATTTTCAGCTTTCAGCCCCAGCTACTGAACCTGACAAGTTCTGACATCTCTTCTCTTGGCTGCCTCTCACTTTTTTTTTTTTTTTTGTTTCCATGGAAATGGACATCAGATCACAGAAACATAGTAAGAAACTGGTGGCTAATTGCTGTTGCAGAGTTCTGAATTCTCTTTGTGAGTGATTATTTTATTGACTCTTGACCGCTTTATAGTATGTGGTAGTTAGCCAAAACGTGTAAGGCAGTTTCTGGATTTGAGAGCTAGATGATATTTCCCAGGTATCACTAACTGGTATCCTAAAATGTATTCCCTTTTTTATCTCTCAGGGAAAATATATTTTAATTTAAGAACTGTAATCTCGTCAGGGAGGAGGACTAGATTTCAAGCCAGGAAACCTGGCCGCTATCCTAAGTCTGCTACTATCTCACCATTTGACCTCGGTTAATTTTGTTATATATATTGAATGATCCAATTGCTGCTACTTAGCCTTTGGGCTTATTTACAAGTATCCCAGTGAAAAGACTGCCTTTATGCCAGTGTTCTTTAATAGAAAACATTGAAATAAGATATACAACTAATTTTAGTTAAGGAATTGAAACCAAGTTTCTAAACATCTAAAAATGGAAAAATGTTTTTAATCCCAGTGCTTTATTTTTTTCTTCTGTAAAATGATCAGAATAAGGTTCTATCATATGGCTAGAAATGTTGGTCTAAGATCATCTTTTTAATATATATGTAGTTTCTCAAGACAAGTACAACCTATCTTATAGCAAAGTAAAGTGATCAAAATTATAGTTGAAAAATTCTATTCATTTTCTATTTAATGAGAGGAGTTACTATTGATTATCTAATTTGTATTTTATCCACATCCAGGATGTATGAGGATTTGCCATAGCCATATGCCTCCACGGTAGGTTTATCCATACCAGGTCAGGATTTCTACATAAATCTAAATTTAGAACTTGGAAAGCCAGGTTTTGTTAAATACATGTACATATAAAAAAGATTAGTATTTATTGAGCTGCTTCTTCAGCATATAGTGTCTGCTCTATATCAAATGAACCAGAGTAATTGAAATCGAGTATGAACAGAATAAATCTCTTTTTTGCATGACCACACAGAATAAAATATAGATGATGCTCAACTTATGATGGGGTTATGTCTCGATAAACCCATCTTAAGTTGAAAATATTGTAAGTCAAAAGTGCATTTAATACACCTAACCTACCAAACATCATAGCTTAGCCTAGCCTGCTTTAAACATGCCCAAAACAGTTGCATTCGCCTGCAACTGGGCAAAATTATATCTCAAAATGCTGGCAACACGGTGCACTATAGAGTATGTGTTGTTTACCTTCACAATGGCGGACTAGAAACTATGGCTTGCTGCTGCTGCCCAGCATCACCAGAGAGTATCATACCACATTTCACTAGCCTAGGAAAAGATCACAATTCAAAATTTGAAGTATGATTTCTACTGAATGCCTATCATTTTTATACCATCGTAAAGTATGAAAATCATGAGTTGAAACATTGTATGTCTCAGACCGTCTATATAGGTTTATGTTGAAATAACTGCCTTATAATTGCACATATAAAGATATAAGCCATATGTGTTAAAATATTATAAATAAATTTAATAGAAAATAATACAGCTTCTAGTTGAGGTAGATTTTTCTAAAGGGAAACAACTGCTGTATTCAGTTTGCTGTAAATTTAGTCTTCCATAAAGAACCTGCAGTGGACTTGGGGTCTAGTCATTTCAATTCTTTGTTTGTGACATAGTTGTAGGCATCAGTAGATTCACCACAGGCCCCAGTGTTTTTAGGGGCAGCACTTTAAAGCAAAAGTTTATTTATTTTTGTAAGTAAAGAATATCCGATACTTGTGGTATGAGATAATAAGAAAAAAAATGTTTAAGAAAGAAATTATAATTGCCTATTACCCCACTATCAAAGTAAGCCACTGTTAACTTTTTGGGATAGTCCTTCAATTAAAAATAATCTACCTATGCATATGATGATATCATAATAATGCTATATGCGCTGCTTTGTAGCCTACTTACTTCATTTACCATATCATGAATATTTTACCCTATTATATATATATATATATTTTTAATGATTTTAATAATTACATGGTATGTCATCTAGAATGATTTCATAATTTATTTAATTTTTAAGAGCTTTTTGGATATTTAGATTGTTTTCTTACACACAACGTTAAGCAGGAACCTATATACTTTCTTTAATCTCTTTAATCAATGTAGAACATGCCTAGATTATATGGTTTTCCAGGCTTTTATTAGTTTTTACTTTGATTTATTCTCATCTACCACATCTCATAGTTCTCTGAGTCTCACTAATTTTATCTCCAAAATGTCTCTTAAATTTATTCCTTCATCTCCATTCTCACTGTGGTTGCACTAGTTTGGGTTTTCATCTAACTTGGACTACTGCAATAATCTCATACATATCTGGTCTTCTTACTTTTGGCCTCTTCTCTTTCAATGTATTATTCATCTTATGGTCAAAATTATCTTTCTAAAAAGTGGATATGATATATGTTCCTTGGTTTTAAAGTCTTTGAGGTTTTTCCATTGTCTGTGGCATACAGCCTTAGCCTGGTTTTCAAGGGCATTTATGTTTTCCCCGGGCTACCTACTGCTTTTAGCTTCATTGTTCCCTTCTTTTCACATTCCACATAGGCAGCTTTCCTTCTGTTGCCTATAACGTACTAGCTCTGGCTCCTGGTAATTTCTTACTTCCTTTTTCAAGGCTTTAGCTCAAATATTACCTATCCTGTAAAACTCTGCCCTCCAATACAGTAACTACTAACCACATGTGGCTATTTAAAGTAAAATAAAATAAAAAATTCAGTTCCTTAGTCATAAGCATATTTCAAATGCTCAATAGCCACTTGTGGCTAGTGGCTATTATATTGGACAGCACAGATTAAAGAAAATTTTTATCACTGGAGAAATTTCTACTGGACAGTACTGCTGTAAAGCCTTTTTGAATTGATTTCCTCCTCAGAGCTTTCATAACCCTTAAGGTTAACCATTAAAAAAGACCTTGAGGCCGGGCGCAGTGGCTCACGCCTGTAATCCTAGCACTCTGGGAGGCCGAAGTGGGCGGATCGTTTGAGCTCAGGAGTTCAAGACCAGCCTGAGCAAGAGCGAGACCCCATCTCTACTAAAAAATAGAAAGAAATGATATGGACAGCTAAAAATATATATATATAAAAATTAGCCGGGCATGGTGGTGCATGCCTGTATCCCAGCTACTCGGGAGGCTGAGGCAGGAGGATTGCTAGAGCCCAAGAATTTGAGGTTGCTGTGAGCTAGGCTGACGCCACGGCACTCACTCTAGCCTGGGCAACAGAGTGAGACTCTGTCTCAAAAAAAAAAAAAAAAAAGACCTTGAATTCCTTTATAGTAGGTGAGGGAACAAGCCTTATTCTTTTCATCTTTATCATCTTTATCTCTTAGTCTAGTAGATGGCATGTAGCTGGATTTCTGTCTCTCCCACCAAAAGGTATGATCCATGGGAGGAGGGTCTTTGTTTTACCACTGTATCTCGAGCTCTAGCATGGTATCTGGCACATTGTAGATGCTCAGTAAATAGTCTGTCGATGAATGAAGTGAAATAATTCGCATAAACAGTTTAGCACAGTGTTTGGCAAACAGAAAGCATTTAAACGCTGTTAGATATTATTACTACCAATAGCAGTATCTCTGTTATTTTTCATACATTTATTAAACAAACCATCACTGAACACTATTTCCATGTCAGGCACTGTACTATGAGATTTTTAAAATGCTGATGTTAGATTTCGGGAAGTTTTTCAAAACCAGCTAGGGAGCCAGTGGCATAAGATGCTAACTGTAATCTGTACAATGCCTCCACAAGGCTTCTGAAATTCTGTTCTTTACAGAATTTTTGGTTTTTCCTTTAACTGATCTGGTTAGATCCCATAAACCCAAGCATAGTACCAGACATAGCAGCTGATAACAAAATGTTAATAGGGCGGCATTATAATTTTCTTTTTTAACATTTTATAAGCTGTTGGTTTTCTTGAAAGCAAAAGTCAAGACATACCTAGTCGTGAACAATTACAAAATATACGAATCATTAAAGCTACCAAATATGGTATAATATTGATAAATGATCAATGCTATGGAAAAAAGGGCAAGATAAGATAATAGAGAATGATCAGGGAAGGCTTACCTGAGAAGGTGACATTCAAGGAGAAACTTGAGTGGAAGGAAAGGGGGTGAGCCATCCAGATATTTGGGGGAAGAACATTCAAAATGGAGAGAGCAAGTGCAAAGGTCCCAAGTGAGCAAAGAAGCAGGGGCTATATCATCTAAAATCTTATAGGCTATGCAAAGGATTTTGAATTTTATTCCAAATATGATGAAAGCAGTGGGGTTTTCTGAGCAGTGGAGTGACATGATCTGACTTTTGTTTTAAAAAGATCACTTTGGTGGCTTGTGTAGAGAATTGAACTGGGTGGGATGGAAAGGAAGGGGCTAGAAAAATGAAAGTAGGGAGATCAGTTAAGAGAATTACAATATTCCAACAACTTTGTGAGGTAGGTTGTAGTATTTTCTCCATATTTAAGTTAGAACACAGAAATATAGAGGGGTTAACAGACTTGTTAAGTGCTCTAAGTCCAGTCTGTTTTATTAATCCCTGCCATTATATTATAGTATCTGACTCCCAGGAATGTGTTTTAAGGATTTTTGACATTGTGTATTATTCCAGTATAGGTAATAGGTGCATACATTTCAAATGGATGTTTTCTTTCTTAAATATGTTGTTTGGTTAATAGAAAGCAACTTGTGAAAACGTACGCTACATAGAATTTGTTAATTGAACAGAATTCAGTGTATCTATACAGAAAGTTGTGTAGGTGGGATAGGAATATAGATATTTTTGTTAAAAGGCACTTGATGTTAGAATGTTTTTTTTATTAGAGGAAAGTTTTTCTGTGTATGAGCATAAACTGAGATTTAGCTTCATTGCAAAACTGAAATAATGGAAATAATGAAAGCTGAATAATTGAATCAAAATAAAGACATCTCCAAAAATAGAATGTATGCTCTATCAGTGGAACTGTTTGTGCATAGATATATCAATTTTCTGGAATGTGTCAGGCATTGAGAGTTTCTAACTTAGTTTGAAAATGTCTTCAACCCAAGATTCACTAAAATATAAACTGCGCAAAAGCAAAGATCTTATTTTTCTTGGGGACCACAGTATCCTATATGCCTAGCTAGCACTGTGCTGGACACATTTGTGAATGAATGAATGAATGAGTCAGTTGTTCTGGAGATCATCTGCATACTTCATTTCTCCTCTTTGCCTAAAGTTCAGTCCTGATTTTTGGTTGGTGATTTGAGTGTTAATTTGGGTTAAAAATAAGAGAAACTGAGGAATTGCTGCTTGGTAAGAAAACAAAAGAGTAAATTCAGGGTTTCTCAACACTGGCTCTATCAGTATTTTGGGCCATTGACGCTTTTGTTTTTGGGAGCTGTCTTGTACATTGTAGGATTTTAGGCAGCGTCTCTGGCTCCTAAATACCTTCAGCCAGTATTTAGCAGTATTAAGTATTTAACATTCATACTTAAATACCCCCCTGCGAATCTTAACAATAAAAAGTGTCTCTAGACATAGACAAATGTTCCTTTGGGGACAAATTGCCTCTTGTTGAGAACCACTGGGTTACTGAATAATCCACCAGAACATACCTATGCAGTTAGGCAAATCTAATATTTTCATTAGATAAAAATTAAAGAAAATTGTGTCGTTTAGGAAGGCTCATTATAAATTATTTATTTTCAGATAAACTGTACACTGGCATGAGATGTTTGTTGAAGCATGCATATAGCTTTATAATGAAGTTGTGTAAATGCTCCTAGATTTCTACTTTGCTTTGAAATTTGATGTATTGAAGTTGATTCTTTAGCTTTAGCTTCTTAGTAAATGAAGGCTTCCAGCAGTCCGCAACCTTTTTGACAGCAGGGACTGTTTTCATTGAAGACAATCTTTCCACGGACGGGGTTGGGGGTTGGTGGTTTCAGCATGATTCATGTGCATTACATTTATTGTGCACTTTATTTCTATTATTATTACATTGTAGTTTATAGTGAAATAATTATACAACTCACCATAGGTTGTGGACCCCGGCTTACCCTATTTCTTTTATGGTGGTAGAATTGTTTATGTTGGGTTTTCAAATTGCCTTGATAGCCTTTATACGTTACAATACGGGTGTGGAGAGTTCAAAAGCAAGAGGGTTGGAGGTATAAATAGTGGCTCCTAAGTATCAAAGACAGCATGAAGTATAATAGCAGGAAGGGTAGTAGCAGCAGAAGGCTGAACAGCTGATTAAGGATTCTAGAAGCAGGAGAACTAAGTTTTTTTTTTTTTAAAGTTATGTATACATATATTTAAATTTGTTTTGATCTTAGTGTGAAGGTATGATCATTTCTTGATAGATGTGGTTTCATAAGTAATTATGGTATACAGTAACCACAATGGAAATCAATTATTTTTAGGCCATACTGAGTTTGTACTTCTTCCTACTATTTATGCTGATATTTCCTCTTATTTAAATCTAAATGGTGAGCTTTAATAAATTCCTGTTTGCATGAGATTTTAACTCAGTATATTTTCTTGTCACATCACACTTTCTTTATAACATATTTTACCAACTAATCATGGCTCTGATTTAATTATAAGTTGGGCATTGTTGCATTTTAATATACAGCACTTGCATACATATTATGATGTAGTCATTTCTAGAATATAGTAGTCTTACCAGGCATTATTATAAACAAGCATCTGTCAGCATTTCCATTATAAACCCTAATTTATTTTTAAGGAGTTTCAGACTTGTCTATTTCTGAATTGCTTTGGGCTGAAAGCTGGTATAGAAGTTGTCGGTTGAAATCCAAATTTTGTTATATTGTAGAAGGAAAAATTGAAGCCAGTATTTTTGACTACTTCATATCTCAGCATTTGAAACACATGTACTTTTAGCAGATTCAGGTGTTTTTTACTTGATATATATTTATTTCCCATAAACCCAAGTAAGGAAATGGAAAGTGACAGCCACTTAAATTGCTTTGTTTCTTTCCCTGTGTTGTGCTGGAAAATGTTTGATAGACTTACTTGAAAAGTATTTACCAAGTAGATGCATTAAGTATTTTGTTAGAACCACCTTATAACATGAGAATGTCTGTATAAAGCCTATAGGTAACTAGATCTAGGTTTACTGTGAACAGAGAAACTTGCAAAAAAGTTATCAGCTATAATGAGATTATGGAGATAGCTCTATGGTTGAGAAAGTGAATGGTTATCTAGTGATCAGTAGTTGGGGTTGTTATTTCCTTTTGTCCCTTCTTGAGTGGTATTACTTTGTAGTCACTAACCTAGTTGATTGCTGCCCCTCCCCCCTTTTGTGAGATGTTGGTTTTACTATAGCAGGTGCTTCTATGATATCATTCTTTCAGATTGCTTTTTAAAATCACTTGAAAACCAAGTTATTACTGATTTATCATCTGATTTTGAACCCAAGATTTTGGGATCTTCATGTAACTGATTACCTATATAAAAGTTTAACTTTTGTTATTGTAGAACTTCATACAAAATTAGAAGCATTAAGGAGATGAAACATCCAAAATTGAATAAGTTCATTCACTTATAATTATTCAATAAATATGTATATCTTATCCTCTATGTGCCAGGCACCATCTGCAGAATATATAATGATGAACAAAACAGACATGGTCCCTACACTCTTGTATAATCTGATAAGGGAGTTAGTGATATGCAAGTAAACAAATACCAAAGAAATAGTGTTTATTCATTTTGGTCAAGTTTAATAATGTTCCAAAGGCTTACCCTTTTATAAATGATCCACAACACAGAAACCTACATTGAAAAGTACAATTTTTTTTATGTTTATTGGAATGTAAAGAGTAAAATATATTACTTCATTTATACCTCAACTCTTGTTATTTCCACATTAATTGGATCTTTTTGCCTTTATGTATATTTTAATTAGTAATTTCTGTTGTCTAGGAACTTGATTTTTATGTGTTTTTCTTGTATTTGGCCATATTAACAGTATTATTTATTCTAATAGCTTCCTAGGTAGGTGATTCTTTTGCAGTATTTATATCTCTTACTTGTTTTACTTTTCTTATTGCATTGTCTGGCATCACCAATTGAATCCTGAGTAGTAACAGTGATAATGGGTATATTTGTCTCATATATTGATGGCAGTGTTTCTTCTCTTTCACTGTTAAGTATGATGTTTGCTGTAGGTTTCTAGTAGATTCTTTTAGTAGTTTTCTTTTATTCCCACTTTAGAGAGATTTAATGATTTAGAATAAAGAAGATTCTGCTTATATAATGGAAGTCTAGGTAATCTGGACCAAATATTGCTGCTAAGGACAACTGAAGAAACTGGATAAAATATGAAAAACAGATTCTTACAAGCATCTGGGAGAAGATGAGAACTCATAGAAATAAGCGTATTCTTTCAAAATCACTTTTGTTTTAAGGATGTTTGTTGATCACAGCATAACAGCTTTGAAGATAAGTTCTGCTTTCAGATGCCTCATAGGACTGAAGAGTATAGTTAAAATCTGGAATCTGCCAAGAATGGGGACTCCTCCCCTTACTCTGTTGGAAGAAAAGGCTGAGCCCTCAGGATAGGAGTGAATTAATGCTAAGTAAGCCCTCCCAAGAACTTGGGAGCACAACTTTTCATCATCTGCTGGATCAGGGAATTTTAAGTTTGAAACTTGGATTAAAGTGGTCCTGGATTAGTAGTTCTTCCAAGCTCTAGCAGAAGCAAATGAAAGTTCTCTATGAAAGAGATGTCATCATCCAATACATCAATTTATTTTTTCAATTTTTTAAAAATACATTGTCCAGTGCACAGCAGAGATAATCACACATAGAAGGACAAAAGACATCTTGATTAAGAAGAACTAGCAGATATATCAGACAATAGAAATAGATTCAGTGAAGATGAGATACTAGAATTATTAGACATAGACTACATATAAAACAACTAAGCTTGTATTCAAAGAAATAAAGCCAAGAATGAAAATTTAGCAAGGAACTAGAAACTAGAAAAAATTACCCAGCAGATTTGAAAAGAATCAGATAATTAAAAAACTGAAAAACATATGATTTAAAACTTAGTCATTAGATTGTACATCAAATTAGATACAAGTGTAAAGAGAATCTGTGAACTGGTCTTAATAAAGTGATGGTCTTAATAAACAATTCACAATGCAGTATGGCACAGTAAAAAGTGGGAAACCCAAAAAAGAGGGTAAGAGACATAGACATTCAATGCAAAGAACCAGAATCCAGAGAGCCAGCTTGAATTCCAAATTCCATCTAGCTTATTATATAAGCTAATGTATAATATATAATATATAATAAACTTTACTGAGATACGTTACTTTTTTGTGCCTCTTTGATTTCATCATCGCTTCCAAAATGGGTACTGCAGTTAATGCAATTTTTTTTACTTATTTAGCTTAGCCTAAAGATTGCTTAAGTTTTCTGCTATAACTTCTTTTTTTATTCAATCATTTAATGAAAAGATTTACTAAGTATCTAATGTTTGCCAGACCCTAAGATAGGTACCAGGAATGGATACAAAGAACAGTTTGCTCATGGGAAGCTTAAAGATTGCTGTGAAGTGTCAGCTGGACAGATGAGAAGCTGAATTCCTGGAAATGCCCAGAATCAAAGGGTCATTATTTTGACAACTATTGGTTTTTGTGAATTACATTCAGGCGTAACACTGCCTCCTTTTCTCCTTCCTCAGAAAAGAGCATCTCCAGAAGATATTCTGAATGTTATCCTCAATCCAGTCAAATTTATAACATAAGCTAAGAATGGAATTTGGAATTCAAGATGGCTCTCCACATTGCTAGGTCTTTGCTTTGGAAAGGAAGCTGGAAGCCCCAAGTTCTAGTTCTATTACTACTAATGCTGACATCACTGTCCTTCCTCGCTCCTTTAACTTTGGCAATTTTGAAGCAGATTAGACTTTGGACACATCATTTAACTATTCTATATTTCAGATTTTTCTTTTAAAAAAAGACAGAATGTTACTCTCAAACCTTTATTGTATTTTAAAATGTGAATTAAAATACATTCCAAATTAAAAAAAAAAACAGGAATGAGACTTAAATTTTTATCAATTTCTTTTGGTATTTCTGGCAATGATTTTTAAACATTTTTAAATTTAATTGCTAATTTATTGAACTACATTAGTAGAGTTTTTGATGTTCAAGTAATTTCATGTTTCTGGAATCATATTCTTGCAATACACTACTGCAATCAGTGCACCATTCTTTGTATTTAGGATTATACAAGCTTGCTTTTGGTGTAGTAACAGTCTCCACATTAGAGGAATTCTTCCTTAAAACTGTTTGGGCCAAATGTCTTTTGGGCTGTGGGTTGGTCTTTGATTATTTTTCAATCTCTTGTACTATTTATTTATTCAGGTTTTCTACCTCTTCTTCTGTCCGTTTTGTAAATTTGTTTTCTTAGGAAATGACCTATTTCATCTAGTTTGAAAATTTTATTGGTATGATGTTGCATTTAGCATTTCCTTATAATAGCAAAACTTTCTAGCTTTCTTATAATATTAAAACTTTCCTATCTGTTAAATCCTTTTTCTTATTCCTAATTCTTTTTCTTAATAAGACTTGTCAAAGTGTTGTCTTATTTTATTCTTTTTTGAGAAAAAATCTTTTAGTTTTATTGTTTGAGTTTATAGATTTATAGATTATTTTTGTTGGTTTCATTGAAGTATAACTTACATAGAATAATATGCAGGGATTATAAATGAACATTTTAGTGAATTTTGGTTATTGTTTATACCCATGTAACCGGTATCCAAAACAAGATAAAGAGCATTTCCATTACCTGCTTCCAAAACTGTTCAAATCTTTTAGTCATTTTTTTAAAATGAGTTTTTAAAATTGTTGATTTGTAGACATTCTTTATATTCTGTATATGTGTCCTTTGTCCTTTATATTGTAGATGTGGAGGTGTGTGGGGAGTAGATTTTCTCAGTTTCTGGATTGCCTGTGTATTTTTAAAATTGTGTCTTTTCATGGGCAGATTGTTTTTAAATTAGTAATTTCATTCAAAAATTTTGTCCTTTTATGGTTAGTGTTTTTTTGGCCTTGCCTACACCAAGGACATGAGGAAATCCTATGTTTTCATCTGGAAGTTTTTTGATTCTGGACTAAGCCTGTGATTCATCTCAAATTGATGGTATGAGGCCGAGGCAGAGGTTTACTTTTTTCCCCATACAAATGTCCAAATTTCCAGTACCAAATGTAAAAGACACTTTCTCCCACTTAATTGACTTAAAGCCTTGGTTGAAAAATAAAAAGTTTGCATGTATAGATAGGTAGGTAGGTAGGTAGGTAGGTAGCTATCTCTGTGTGTATGTATGTATGTATAGGGTTTGTTTTTGGATTCTCTATGCTGTTGTCTGCCTCATACTGCATGGTCTTGATTGCTATAGAGTAAGGCTTCTGGATTTGTTTCCTTTTTAAAGATTGTTTTCGGCATTTTATATCATGTGCATTTCCATAACAGTTTTAGAATCAGTCTGTTATTTTCTGCTTGAATTTTGCAAGGGATAGTGTTGAATCTACTGCTCAATTTGGAGAGAATTGCCATCGTAACAATATTGAGCCTTCTGATCCATGAATATTATATATCTTTCCATTTATTTAGGTATTTAAAAATATCTCTCAGTAGTATTTTGCAGTTCAGTAGAGAGGTCTTATACATCTTTTGTTAGGTTTATTTCTAGGGTTTTTAAAAAATTTCATTTTTAGGCCGGGCGTGGTGCCTCACGCCTATAATCCTAGCACTCTGGGAGGCCAAGGCAAGAGGATCGCTCAAGGTCAGGAGTTCGAGACCAGCCTGAGCAAGAGAAAGACCCCATCTCTACTAAAAATAGAAAGAAATTATCTGGACAACTAAAAATATATATAGAAAAAATTGGCCGGGCATGGTGGCTCATGTCTGTAGTCCCAGCTACTCGGAAGGCTGAGACAGAAGGATTGCTTGAGTCCAAGAATTTGAGGTTGCTGTGAGCTAGGCTGACGCCATGGAACTCTAGGCTGGGCAACAGAGCAAGACTCTGTCTCAAAAAAAAATTTTTTTTTTTTTCATTTTTAATTGTGTGCTGCAAGGAAACACAATTGAGTTTTGTACATTGACCTTGTATCCTACTACATTTGTGAATCATTTATTCTGTTAATGTGTATAGATTCCATAAGGTTTTCTGTATATGTAATCATGTCATCTAGGAATAAGGAAGCTTTCACTTATCAATATTTGTGCCTTTTATTTCTTTTTCTTGCCTTCTTGCATTGACTAGGATTTTTAATGTAATTTGGAACAGAAGCGGTAATATTGGATTTCTTCATCTTGTTTCTGATTTTAGGGGAAAAACATTTAATGTACCACCACGAACTATAATGTTAGCTGTAGTTACTTCATGGATACCATCTGTCAGGTGCAGACAGTTCTGTTCCTACTTTACTGAGAGTTGCTACTATGACTGGGTATTGAATTTTGTCTAACGTTTTTTCTGTATCTGGTGAGGTAGTCATATAGTTATCTTTTAACATTCTGCAAATATGATAAATTATATTGATTTTTAGAAATTAAACCAACTTTGTATTCCTTTTGTATTTTTATATTTTGCTGGAATTGTTTTTCTAATATTTTAAGAGATTTCTGTCTATGTTCATGAGAGATGTTGTTTTGTAATTTTCTTCTAATATCTTTGTTATGGCTTATTGTCAAGGTTAAGACTCCAGCTTTTAGGTCTCATAGTTCATAAATTTCTTCATTTTAATTTTTTTCCTCTCTGTTTTCAAGGTTTGTTATAATTTTCTAATTTTTTAGTTGAATCTTTTTTTGAATCATAAATATACTGAAGTCTAAATGTTTTGAGTGTTGCTTTGACTACTTCATTTTAAATAGATGCCATATATTATTTATAATCAAGAATAGAAAATGTTGCAGGAGGAATACTACATATTTCAGTCACAAATAAGTTTACAGTAATGGTTCTGTAGGTATTTAGGGCTTCTGCTAGACATTCCTCTTCTATGAATCTGGCATAATCTCTGTAGATCTGGCCATTGACCTCCAGATTACAGCCAAGAAGACAAATTGGGAATGATCAGATGACAAAGTTTTATAGTCCCTGCCATGCTAACTCTAGGTCCAAACTTTTAAAATTTACTATTGACATTTTGGACTGAATAATCCTTTGTTGGGAGGGAGAGAGGGCTGTCCTATGGGCTGGAAGATGTCTAGTAGCATCTCTGGCTTCTATTCACTAGATGTTCATAGCAGCCCCACTGAGACAATTAAAAATGTCTCTAGACATTGCCAAATGTCCCTTGGAGTGTGAGACCAAAATTGTACCTAGTTGAAAACCATTGCTCTAGGTCAGTTTCTTTTTGTCATTTTTGTGGAGCTAGTAGGTTTCCATGTAAAATAAATATGTACTAAATTGCTTTTTCAATTGATAGCAAACTGGGAAGAACACAGGCAGAGTCTGTTAGCTTCTTCAAATAGTAGGAAAAGTATAGCTTGGATACTGTCACTCCTGCCTTGTTTGGTATCAAAAGTAGTGTTTAAAGCAGGGACTAAAGACACTGTATAGTTCAAATAACTGAAAAATATAGGGGATGGTATATCTTTATTCTGTGTCTATTGCTTAGATGTTCCCACTAATTCTTTTGACTGAGAAGCAGGACTGCTCCTCTGGTTTTAAAAATCAGGGTAAATATACATTCATAGTCTTGGACAGGCAGGAAGACACATTACTTGTTTATCAGTTGTATGATAAATGTCTGAAGCATGCTTCACAAGCTGCTATGGTGGCAGTGGTACATAAAATGTTACAAATAAATGGTAACTTATTATAATAGCTATGTATTTCGGAGTATGTATTACTCAATCTTGCTAACTTTTCCTCATGTTAGAAATATAGTGTTGTAGGGTTTTTTTTTTGCCACTTCACTCTCCGTTATATTTGTCTGAAAAGTATTTTCTGCATAGATTCTTTATTTTTTATTTTTATTTTTAATTATGGTTACATAATAGTTATATATCTATGATACAGTACGTGGTATTTTGCTACAGGCATACAATGTGAATTAATCAAATCAGTGTAATTGGGATATCTGTCACCTTAGGAATTTATCATTTCTTTGTGTTAGGAACATTGCAATTCCACTTTTTTAGTTATTTTAAAGTATACCCCAGCTTATTATTGATTATAGTTCCTTTGTTGTGCTATCAAATGTTGTTTGTTCTATCTAACTATTTCTTTGCACTCCACTTTATTGCCCTCTCCCCACTACACTTCCCAACCTTTGGGAACCATCATTCTACTCATTGTCTCCATGAGATCAATTGTTTTTAATATTTAGCTCCCACATATAAGTGAGAACAGGTACATGGAATTTTTAAAAGTAGCAAAGCAAATTATTTTCCAAAAGGACTGGACAGCCATTTGTCATGTTACTTTTACCTTCAGCTATTTTCTTGGCATTGTTTTTACCTTTTCTCCCACTGCTGTAACTTTAATAAAAACTTAAAAAAACTAACAATAAAGTGTGTAAGGTACAATACTCTTAATATATTTTATACATCTACGTAACTACTACTGAGATCAAGATCTACAACATTATTAATGACCACAAGGTTCCCTCTTGTCTTCACACTCAGTGCTCACTCCCAGAGGTAATCAATATATGACTTCTTTAAATATTCATCAGTTTTGCCTGCTCTTAAACTTTGTATAAGTAGAATCTTTTTACGTCTAACTTCTTTCTTGCAACATAATGCTGAGATCCATCCATGTTCTTGCATGAATCCTCAGTGTGTTCTTTTTTGTTGTTATATAGGATTCCATTGTATTATCTGCTACAATACATCCATTCTCCTGTTGATATTTGTGTTGTTTCTATTTTGGGGCTATTATGAATAAAGCTCTTATAAACATTCTTGTACATGTGTTTTACAGATGCACTCATTTCTTTTAAGTATATATCTAGAAGTAGGATTGCTGGATTTTGGCTTCAGTGTCTGTTTAGTTTTAGGTGGTTCTGCCAAGGAGTTTTCCAAAGTGGCTGTACCAATGTAATCTACAACCATTATATGTGAGAGTTTCAGTGGTTTTGCATTCTTGTCAATACTTGGATTGTCTATCTTTGTGATTATTGTAGGTGTGTTTTGGTATTGCATTGTGGTTTAAAAATACATTTCCCTGTTGAGTAATGCTTATTGACTATTTGGCTGTCCATCTTTGTGAAGTGCCTGTTCATGTTTTTTGTCACTTTTTAAATTGTATTGTCTTTTTCTTATTAGTCTATAGTTTATTACACATTTTTGTATATGAGCTTTTTGTCAGATGTGTTGCAAATATCTGTTCTCAATCTGTGGCTTGTGTTTTGATTTGCTTAATGGTGTCTTTTGATGTAAAAAGTTCTTTCTTTTAATTAAGTCCAGTTTATCAATTTTTTCTTTTAGGTTTATTTATGTTATTTAAGAAATCTTTCCCTACCCTACTCAGAAAAAAATTCAGTATTTTCTTCTAGAAGCTTGATTATTTCAGCTTTCACAGTTAGGTCTATGATTTCTCTCTCTCTCTTTTTTTTTTTTTGAGACAGAATCTAGCTCTGTTGTCTGGACTAGAGTGCCGTGACGTCAAGCTCACAGCAACCTCAAACTCTTGGGCTTACGCAATCCTTGTGTCTCAGCTTCCCAAGTAGCTGGGACTACAGGCATGTGCCACCATGCCCGGCTAATTTTTTTCTATATATATTTTTAGCTGTCCAGATCATTTCTTTCTATTTTTAGTAGAGACGGGGTCTTGCTCTTGCTCAGACTGGTCTCGAACTCCTGACCTCGAGTGATCCTCTTGCCTCGGCCTCCCAGAGGGCTAGAATTACAGGCATGAGCCACCGCGCCCGGCCTATGATCTTTCTTAAATTGATTTTTGAAATAGTGTGAAATAAGAGTCAAGGTTAATTATATTTTCCATATGGATACCTAATTATTCCAACACTTAATTACAATGACATCTTGGTTATAAATCCAGTGACTATGTGTGATCACCACTTTAACCTTTGACAGCTGTCTCCTGTTTGTACATATTTGCCTTAGGATAGACTGAGCACTCACTACAATAGTTAAATAATTCTGTTCATGCTAGTTGCATTTAACAGTTGAAGCTCTCCTTAAGAGTACAGACAGTTTGAACACATAACCCTTCTCTCTCAATTTTTTGTTTTAGTTATTCTTTCTTTGGAAATACTCTTAATTTTTCATTTACAAGCATACTTTTTACTTAAGGATTAAAAGTAATGGCTAAGGTGCTGGCCTTTTACAAATTTTATATGACTACCTTTATATTAAAATGTTATACTGGAGAATTTAGGAACTGTTAGGTTTTCATTAATCAACTTCTACTAACAGAAACTGGAAAAAAAATCAACTTTAAAAATAGCAGTTGTCACTGCGTGTGTCATAACTCACATATTTTGAACAAAAGTATTTAATATGTCTAGTTTCACTTATATTACTTTGACTTGTTTTACCTTCAAGCCATATCACAAATGCAGTGGGAGCTCTGGAAATTACTCAGGAAAGAAAATAATTTGAAAGTCAAGCTATTTGGAGGGCAGAGATAAGAGGTTGCCAGTTACATGGGTTTTATTAGGATTCTCTTCACTTGAGGCTACTACCTTACAGAGTTGTAATCAGTAATTTTTGTCCTGTGAATTTTTCCTTTTTACGAACTAAACTTTGTGAGCCTGGATCTCAGATACATATGATTAGGGGGCCCTTGACAGTTGCTTTTGTTTGCACTGTTTTTGTTTTATACTCTATTATTTGGTATGCTCCCAGGTACTTTGAGGAATAGACTTAAATATTATTTCTCTATACATTTTCTTACACCCGAAAGATAACATCTGGATAGCCCAAGACAGAAATGTGTTACCTAATACCTGAGGAGATGAATTAACTTCAAATTCCAATGTAAAACAAAAGCTTGTGACATCGCTGGTAGCACTTAAAGCATTTTTTAGTTGATTAGGATTGAGGATTTTTTAATTTCCCATGTGAAGAACAATTTCAAAAATGAACTAAGCATTCTGATTTTTTTGTTTCGCTAGTCTTTCTAGTAGTGATTTCTAAATAAGTATTCTTTAAAAATTACATTTTGTTTGGGAACAATGGCTCATGCACTTTGGGAGGCTGAGGCAGGAGAATCACTTGAGGCCAGGAGTTTGAGACCAGCCTGGGCAACATAGCAAGATCCCATCCATCTCTACATAACATAAAAAAAAAAAAATTAGCTGGGCATGGTGTGCACATCTATAGTCCGAGCTACTCAGGCTGAGGCGGGAGGCTCTCTCAAGCCCAGGAATTGGAGGCTGCAGTGAACTATGACCATGTCACTGCACTCTCCTGCCTGGGTGACAGGGCAAGACCCTATCTCTAAGAAAAACAATTTCCATTTTGTGGAGTAGGTATATTCATTTCCTGTCTCATAAAGTAGCACTTCAGGGAAAAAATAGGGGGAAAATCTGTTATATATTATATGATCAATTATAATCACCTTCAAAATTTTAAAGGCTAGGCAAAGAATATATCTATTATATATGAAACTGATATGTTAACAAGAATGGGTAGGCATATGTTGAGCTTTTGAAAATAATAAGTTGGCCAGTAAATTAGGCTAGAGAATGGGATGCATGTGAGTGTGGTATATGGGTATATCTATATATATAAATACTTTTAAAATTTATTTTTATAGGCTTTATTTTTTAGAGCAGTTTTAGGTTCACAGCAAAATTGAGCAGAAGAGAAAGAGATTTCCCTTATATCCCCTGCCCCAACATATGCATAGCCTCTCCTACTATCAATCAATGTCTTCCATCAGAGTGGTGTATTTGTTACAGTTGAGCTACATTGACACATCTTTATCACTCAAAGTCCTTAGTTTACATTTGAGATCTCTCCTGGTGTTCACTGAATGGGTTTGGGCAAATGTATAATGACAGGTATCTACCATTGTAGTATCAGACAGAGTAGTTTCACTGCCCTAAAAATCCTTTGTGCCCTACCTATTGTTCCTTCTCTTCCCTCTGACCCCTGGCAACCACTGATCTTTTTACTATCTCCATAGTGTTGCCTTCTCCAGAATGTCATAATTGGAATCATATAGTAGTCTTTTCAGATGGGCTTCTTTCACTTAGTAATATGCATTTAAGTTTCCTCCATGCCTTTTTATGACTTGGTAGCTTAATTCTTTTTAATGCTAAATAATACTTCAAATCATTGGTAGGATTCATCAGCAAATCCATCTGGGACTTGTACTAGATGGTTATTAATTACTGATTTAATTTCTTTAATAGATATAGGCCTATTCAGATTGTCTATTTCTTTTGTGTGACTATTGACAGATCATGTCTTTCAAGGAATTGGTCCATTTCATCTAAGTTATCAAATTTGTCAGCACCTCCCAACCACTGGCCTGAGGCAGGGATGCAAGTTTTAGTTTTCATTTCTGATATTCCTAATTGTATCCTCTTTCTTTTTTCTTAATGAGCCTGGCTAGAGGCTTATTGATTTTATTGATATTTTCAAAGAACCAGCTTTTTGTTTTGTTTATTTTCTCTATTGACTTCTTATTTTCATTTTCATTGATTTTTGCTCTAAATTTTGTTATTTCCTTTTTTCTGTTTTATTTGCATTTAATTTGCTCTTGTTTTTCCAGTTCCTAGGGTGGAAGCTTAAATGGTTGATTTTAGATCTTCTTTTCTGATACATGAATTCAGTGCTATAAACTTCCTGGTAAACACTGCTTTTACACCATTCCACATGTTTTGATGTTGTGTTTTTGTTTTTAGTCATTTCAAAATATTCTAAAATTTCTCTTGAGATTTTTTTTGACCATATGTTATTCAGAAGTCTGTCATTTAATTTCCACACATTGTGGATTTTTCTAATTATCTTTCTGTTATTGATTTCTAGTTTAAGAGTACACATTGAGGCCGGGTGCGGTGGCTCACGCCTGTAATCCTAGCACTCTGGGAGGCCGAGGTGGGTGGATCGCTCGAGGTCAGGAGTTTAAGACCAGCCTGAGCAAGAGCGAGACCCCGTCTCTACTAAAAATAGAAAGAAATTATCTGGCCAACTAAAAATAGGTATATAGAAAAAATTAGCTGGGCATGGTGGCGCATGCCTTGTAGTCCCAGTGACTCGGGAGGCTGAGGCAGGAGGATTGCTTGAACCCAGGAGTTTGAGGTTGCTGTGAGCTAGGCTGATGCCACGGCACTCACTCTAGACTGGGCAACAAAGCAAGACTCTGTCTCAAAAAAAAAAAAAAAGTACACATTGTGCTCTGAGAGCAGAAATTGTGTAATATTTATTCTTTTATATTTGTTTAGTTGTGTTTTATGGTCCAGTATGTGATCTATCTTGATGAATGTTCCATGTGAGCCATGTGAGCCAGAAGAATGTGTATTCTGCTGTTGTTGAATGAAGTGGTCTATAGATATCCGTTATATCCAGTTGATTGATGGCATTGTTGAGTTCAACTGTATTCTTACTGATTTTCTGCCTGCAGATTTGTCTTTTTTTGACAGAGGGATGTTGAAGTTGCCAATATAATAGTGGATTCTTATTTCCCCTTGTAGTTCTGTGAATTTTTGCCTCACATATTTTTATACTGTGTTATTAGGCATATGCACTTTGAAGACTGTTAGGTCTTTTGGGGGTCTTGACCCCTTTATTACTATGTAATGCCCCTGTTTGTCCCTGATAACTTTTCTTTGCTCTGAAGTCTGCTCTGTCTGAAATTAATGTAGTTACTCCTGCTTTTTTATTAGTGTTAGCATGGTATGTCTTTTTCCATCCATTTACTTTTAATCTGTATTGTACTTATCTTTGAAATGGATTTTTTGTAGACAACATTAGTTGTGTCTTGTTTTCTGATCCACTCTGACAATCTCTTTTAATTGGTATATTTAGACTATTGACATTTAAAGTGATTATTAATGCAGTTGGATTAATATCTACCGTATTTGTTACTGTTTTTATTTGTTGATTCTGTTTTTTATTCCTATTTCTGTCTTCTACCCATTTTCTGCCTTTTGTAGTTTTACTTATTTCATATGATTCTATGTTCTTTCCTTTATTAGCATATCAGTTATACTTCTTTTTTACTTTTTTTGATGGTTGCCCTAGAGATTGCAGTATAAATTCACAACTAAGCCAAGTCTACTTTTTTCTTTTTTCTCTTTTTTTGAAACAGGGTCTTATCTCACTTTGTTTCCCAGGCTAGAATACAGTGGCTTGATCGTAGCTCACTACAATCTCAAACTCCTAGGCTCAAGTGATCCTCCCACCTCAGCTTCCTGAATAGCTGGGACTATAGGTGTGCATCACCATGCAATGGCTAATTTTTTTTTTTTAAATATATTTTATACATATGGGGTCTCACTGTGTTGCTCAGGCTGGTGTTGAATTCCTGGTCTCAAATGACCCTCCTACCTGGGCCTCTCCCAAAGTGCTAGGATTACAGGCATGAAGCACCGCACCCGCCCCCAAGTCCACTTTCAAATAACAGTATACCGCTGCATGGTTAGTGTGAGACCTTATAATAACAAAATAATCCTATTTCTTCCCTCCTATCTGTTGTATCATTGCCGTCATTCATTTCACTTATATATAAGCATATATCTAAATATATAAATATATATGAAAGCATACATAATTGAATATGTTGTTGCAATGTTATTTTGAGCAGACTTACCTGTCAGATCAATTAAGAATAAGAAAAATAAAATATTTTGTTTTCCCTTCACTTATTCCTTTTCTGATGCTCTTCCTCTATGTAGATCTCTGTTTTTTTATCTGTATCATTTTTCTTCTCTCTAAATAACTTCTTTTAGCATTTCTTGTAAGGCAGGTTTACTGGCAACGGATTCCTTCAATTTTTGTTTGCCTGAGAAAATCTGTATTTGTCTTTATTTATTTTATTTTTTTTTTTGAGATAGGATCTTTCCCTGTTGCCCAGGCTAGGGTACAGTAGTGTGATTATAGCTCACTGCAACCTCAAACTCCTGGGCTCAAGTGATCCTCCTGCCTCAGCCTCCTTAGTTGGTGGGACTGTCGGCACACACCACCATGCCCCGCTAATTATTTTACTTTTTTAGATACGAGGTCTCACTATTGCCCAGGCTAGTCTCAAACTCCTTGCCTCAAGTGATCCTCCCGCCTAGACCTCCCAAAGTGTTAGGGTTACAGGTGTGAGCCACTGCACCTGGCCTGTCTTTAACTTTTGAAGGAATGATTTTACAGGATACGTAATTCTAGGTTGGTGGGGTTTTTTTCTCTTAACACTTTAAATATTTCAGTTACTATCTTTTTGCTTGCATGGTTTCTTAGGAGAAGTCAGATCTAATTCCTGTGTTTGCTCCTTTATAGCTAAGCCATTTTGTTTCTCTAACTTCTTTTAGGATTTTTTCTTCATCTTTGATTTGCTACAATTTGAATATGATATGCTTAGGTGTCAATTTGTTTGTTTGGCATTCATCCTGCTTGGTGTTCTCTGAGCTTCTTTGGTTTGTTTTCTGAAATTAATTTGGTGAAATTCTCAGGTTATTGCTTCAGATATTTCTTTTCTTCCTTTGTATCTCTCTCTTTCTTCCGGTATTCCTATTACATGTGTGTCACACATTTTGTAGTTGTCCCACAGTTCTCAGATATTATGTTGTCTTTTTTTTCCCCAGTCTTTTTTCTCTTTGCTTTTTAGTTTTGGAAGTTTTTATTGAGATATCCTCAAGCTAAGAGATTCTTTCCTTAGCCATTTCCAGTCTACTAGTATGCCCATTAAAGGCATTCTTTATTTCTATTGCAGCATTTTTGTTCTCTAGCATTTCTTTTTAATTCTTTCTTAAAATTTTGATCTGTCTTTACATTGCCTATTTGTTCTTGCATGCTATCAACTTTATCCAGCCCTTAACATATTTAATCATAGTTTTTAAGAATTGCTGGTATGATAATTGCAACATCTTTCCTATATCTGAATCTGGTTCTGATGCTTGCTCTGTCTCTTCAGACTGTTTTTTGCTTCTTGGTATGTGCCTTCTACTTTTTTCTTGATAGCCAGACATGATGTACTAGGTAAAAGGAACTAGTTTAAATGGGCTTTTAGTACTGTATTGGTAAGATGTGGGGGGAGGGGAAGCATTCTGTAATCCTGTGAGTAGGTGTCAGTCCTTTAATGAGCCTGTGCCTCTGGAATATGAAGTTCACCAGTGCTTCTCAGACCCTTGCCCTCCGTCTCCCTCCCTCTTTAGGTAGGACAGGATGCCTAGAGAGTGCTGCTGGAGTTGGATAGTTTCCTTCCCAAAGGTATGTTCAATTCTCGTGTAAACCCACCAGGTTAGGCTCTGGTAAAGTAGTTTCTTTAAAGGATAGTGCATTATAAAAAGAGCAGAGTGGTCCAGCATATTTCTAAATGGCTACTTTTTCCCCTGCCTCCTGCCAGAAGCAGCAGGAGATTTTTCCCTGATAGTCACCATCTGAGAAACTGGTTGAGCTCATGGAAGTAAAACTGACAAAAGTGTGGGGACCTCACTATACTGGAGTTCCTCTGGAGTTTTTGGCTCTCAGACCTGTCCATATTGAGTCTCCAGCAATTTGTCCTTATAGTTTAGCTTTTCTTGCCACGGCAGTAGTTCCCAAGAAGGCTTCTGCTCAGAGGTTTCTACACTGATAAATTGTGATTCTCTGTATCTGCCTTTCCAATTTTGGAGGCAGTGGTTTGTCCTGTGACCTCACTTCTCTTATGGATCTACGAAAAGTTGTTGAGTTTTCAGTTTGTTCAGCTTTTTACTTGTTAGGACAGAGTGGCAACTTACAAGCTATGCCAGACAAGAAAATGTAAGTCCCCAAATCGAGTTTTTAAATATCACATATCTTTATAAAAGAAGTTAGAGGCAACCTAAAATAAAAACATAAAACCTTCTCCCTCCACGTAAAGACCCCTGAGATAGAAGGCAAGCTTACGGAAATGTAGAGGAAGGAATAGGAAAACCATATCAAAATATTAAAACAACAGAGGTGACCCTAATTTACTGTGAATTTTCAAGCCCCAGAGATGATAGGAAAACAGAAATACTGTTAGAATTTGCCTAATTCTCTATTGTCAAAATGAAACCAATTTTCTTTAAACATTATACAAGAAAATCTCACTTCTCTGTCAAGGTTCATGCCACTGGACTATCCACTTCCTGTCTTTGTCTTTTCTATTATCTATTAAGCTGTATATCAGTAACTCTTAAACTTGACTCTGTGTATGAGTTACCTGGAGTTCTTTTTAAAAATGCAGATTGTGATTCAGTAGGCCTGCAGTGGGGTCATCAATTCTGCATTCTTGACAAGCTTCTACGTGATGCCATTGAACTGCACTGCAAGTACCACTAAAACCCTACACCAGTCCTCGATATTTTTTAAGAGCTTTAGCAGCTGGCTTGAAGTCTTTTCACATTGGCTCGTGCCATCATCAGGGTTGTCTGTTTTAATTCTTGCATCTCAACATCTATGAATTTTATTTTCACTACATTCTCCTTCAGTAATGCATTGCCATAATCTCACCTGGATTTCATCATTACAACTCTCCTACCTCTAAATTTTATCTTTTAGGGTCCTACTTCAATTTTAACCTCCCAGCTTTCTTACTCCCTCACTTATATGGAGCTGGCTCTCTAACCTCAGTGAGACTTCCATTTCCTAACATAGTTACTTTCTCTAAGCCTAACTTCCCTACTCACAGTGTGTCCTTTTTTGCTGAACCTGAAGTTCATCTCCACCCATCCCTGTATCAGAATTGCAGTTCAGCTTCTCTATTTCCACAGCCAGGTTGCTGAATATACTTGGCAGAAATCACATACTTTCCAGATTGATACTATAACAAATTTATGGTACGCATACTCAGCTGACTCTTAATGCTGCTGTTTTCTGACCCAAAGATTTCCTAGGTGAAGGAAGAAGGCATTTTTTTGCATTGGTCTGGAAAGTTTATCACTAGAGAGAAAACACTTTTGAGGAACTTGCAGAGATTTTTTTTGTGTGTGTGAGTGCCCATGTAGAAATAAGGATGAAGTAGTCTTGAAAATAGCAAATGTTGTTTAGTGTGTCACAGCAGTTAACAGATGGACGAACCAAACCTCCTCCAGTGTCTCTGTGATGCCATTCCTCACAGGGCCCTGAGCCTCAATAGTAAGAATGGCAGACAGTTTTTAGTTTACCCTACCCACTTCAAGACATCTGCATATCTGTACCAGTTCCCAATTCCTCGTTCCTTTTCCTATTCAAAGCTCTATTTTTATTTATTTTCAAGATTCCATTTCTTCCTTACTTCCCCAAGATCTTCACATGGTTGATAACCTCCCTTCATTGCTTTGACATTATAATGGGAAAAGGTGTGAAAAAAGTCAGTGTCTTATATTTAATAAAACTCACATTTTTTTATGTGAGAATTGCTGCATGCTGAATGCCTCCTCATCCTAAAATTTATTTTGCATATGTTTTACTCATTGCAGCATTATCTTCATAAGTGTTATCAAGGCATTGTTACTTTAAAGTGTAAGTGATATAATTTAAGGTGTATATTTGAAAATTTTAAGCTATTATGAGAGTATAGTGAATAAAGTAAAAACAGAAGGTATTAATACCTTTCTAAAAGGAAAGTGAAATTTTTAGTGATTCTAAAATTTTTTCAATGGCGTGTGGCATAATTAGTTGGTGAACGTTTTATATGTCTCTTTGTAAGCAGGTTAACTCTAAATACTTACTACAGGTTATGGTGATATCCTCTGTTAGGCAGCTCTTTTATTTCAATTTTAAATTTCCTATGCAATTTAGGATTCTTAAATTATTCTGACAAGTAAGTATCCTCACTTTTTTATAGAAATTCTGGTTTTGTTGGACAGCGTATACCTTTTGAAATACATTGTCTTCCTAATCAACCTAAAACGGTGAGAAAAGTTTTACCAGGATCAGATAATTCTTGAAATTCTGAGTCTGCTTCTCTCTACTTATTTAAAGCAGTTAGAGTTATATTCTAACCAACTCCTTAGAAACTGTAATACTCTAAAACTTATAGCTGAGAGTAGGACTAAGCAGAGTATCTTTGAGAGGAGATCAAAGAAAAAGCAATTAGAAAGGGACTGAAAAATATGTCTTGCTATTGTCAGGCTAAGCCATAACTCTCCTCCTCACCTTACCCATGTTAAGGGTAATATATTAGATGATTGTTTAATCAACTGTCATTTATTCATTTTTGGGGCAGGCTTAACATCTGGAAAGGAAGAGAATGAGGAAAAAGATATAGAGAAAGTTTTTATCAGCAGAAAGGCAGTGGGAATGAAGTGGCAGTGGGAAAAAAATACCATTTCTTAGGAGGGAGAAGGTAGATTAGCAAAGGAATTTGAGGCTGAGTCACTCAGCCTTATGTGATAAACATGAATATAAGGAACCTATTTTTTGCATTATGAATGATGTTAATAGATCTGTCATCTAGGTTTTTACATTTAGTGTTTAAACAAGCAGTTTGAAAATCTGACTATGCATTTTTGAGTAATTGATATTCAGAATATAATTTGTCATCTATGAAGATATTTGATTGAATGAATTTGCATTTAAACATTCATGATCATTCTGAGTAAGAAAAATACACAGGCCCACAAAGCACTTAATTATCTGTCTCTAAAAATAAACGTCAAGAAAAGCATTTAAAAATAAGATAAAATGTAGTAAAGAACAGTTACATCTCAGAATTCAAAATATTTTGTAATTATACATAGGATAATAGAATTACTTTATGCACTTTAAAGTATACATTATATTGAAAGATCTTATAGAATTAAAAAAATTCTTCAGATATAGCTTAAATATCACTTGTACATTTAAACATTTGTAAATGAACTCAACCTTCTTTCTTTCAAAGTTCCTTATACATCTAGGATATATTTCTGTTTAATTATTGAAATATTTGATCTACATTTGTGGTATTTGAAATTATATTTATGTTTATCTTGTTTTCTCACTTTGTGGTTTGTTTTTAGCTGGAAAAACTGTTTCCTTTACTCCTTAAGAGTACGGTTGGTCAGTAGAGTCCAATTAACAGGGATAGTGTTGATACTGGGAAATGTAGCCCAGAGCTATCATTTGCATATAAAAAAAGGGACATTCTATTCTGGAACCCAGTTGCTAATAAATAAGCTCTATTTATACATAAATATAATTATAAGGCTTAATGGAAATAAAGTAGGATTTATTCAACTATTATCTACAATATAACTTATATATGAATGATTCATTACATAGGAGAGATTGTCATTTTTATCTTACCAATTAGTCAGATACTCTGTTAGAGTGTATTATAAAAGTGTGGTAACATTCTAAAATTTTTATTTGTGACAAATCTGATATTCCTTTCCTGTATGCAAATTTAGGTAAGACATCTTTAGAAATCTTGTCATTTAGAAAGTAATAATTATTTTTGTTATGTTGAAGGTGAGCTCTTTTCTTTCTCTTCTCTCTTAGACAGACCTTCCATGTTCTCCCTCTGTGTGGGGAGAGGCAAGGGAAACCCAACAGAGAAGTTGGAATTATTAGTACTCATTTAGAAATGGGAGAATGTAAAATTACCTTCTGAAAAATGAATTGGAGTTCCCATTTTCTCCCAAGATTAGTTGGTTAGTATTGATCAACAGGTTGATATTTTTTAACCCTATTTATCCTTTGTTCTGTATTCTGGTTGTTTGTATAGCCCTTCTATTTGTGGTGATCTACTATTAGTAGTTGTGAAGAATTGATAGTCAATCTGGGGTAATAATATTTATTATTGTCCTTTAAAATTCTTTACCCTGCATATCTTTTGTTATATATAGGGGGAAAAGGTGAGGAAATTATTTCTCTGAGAACAAAAAGAGGAAATTTATCCTATGGGGTGTTATTTTTATTTCAGCAAAAAGCATTATTTATGGAAAAATGGCATAAAATGGTATTTTATTTTTACTCTGAAAATTTTAGTTATTTTTTGATCAGAATAAAGATGAGAAAAATAATACTGATTTGGTAAATGTTGGTTTAATTTCATCCATATCATAAGCATTAATAGATTATTTTGTTTCCTAAATCTATTCCTCCCTAAGTGTTTACCATAAACCAAATTACTCAGGCAAGATACCTAGGACACATTCTTGATTTCTTTCTTTTCCGTACCCTGTATATACAATCTATTCAGCAAATTTTCTAGACTTTACCTTACAAATATATCTCAAATCTATCTACTTCTCTTTGTCTTCTCTACCATTCCAGTAGGAGCCACCATTATTTCTTATTTAAAATACTGCAAGAACATCCTAATGGTCACTTTTGCTTTCTTACATATCATTCTGTTCTTCAAAAAATATCTAAAGATCTTGAAAGACTTTTCTGCTTAAAATATTTCATCATGCCAGGCAACCAACTCATTCATTGGAAAATTTGAAACGAAAGAGAACCAAATATTTATTCTGCTTTTTCTTTACTCTTTTAAAATTATTTTTAATTTACACAATAATTGTACATATTTATGGGGTACAGTGTGATATCTCTGTATATGTATACAATGTGTAATGATAAATCAGGGTAATTAGCATATCCATCACCTCAAACATTTCTCCTTTTTTCACGTTGGGAACATTGAAATTCCTCCCTTCTAGCTATTTAAAAGTATACAATAAATTATTTTCATCTATAGGCACCCAACAGTGCTATAGAACACTAAAACTTGTTCCTCCTGTCTGTAATTTTGTATTTGTTAACCAACTTCTGACTGTCCCTTCCTTCCCCTCACCCTTCCCAGCCTCTAGTAACCACTATTCATTCTACTCTCTACTTACATGAGATCAACTTCTTAGCTTCCACATATGAGTGAGAACGGAGTAGGACTCCCAGTACTGTGTTGGATAAGGTGGCAAAAGTAAGCATCTTGTCTTGTTTCAAGTCTTAGAGGAAAGGATTTCAACTTTTCCTCATTCAGTAAGATGTTAGCTGTGAGTCTGTCATACATTGCCTTTATTGTGTTGAGATACATACCTTTTATGCCTACTTTCTTGAGAGTTTTTATTATTAAGGAATTGCGAATTTTGTCAAATGCTTTTTCTGCATCTTTTGAAATGATATGGTTTTTATTCTTGTGTCAATTTGATGTATGATATTTATTGATTTGTGTATTTTAAACCACCCTTGCATTCCTGGGATGAATCCCACTTGATCATGGTGTATCATCTATTTGATGTGCTGTTGGATTTAGTTTGCTAGTATTTTATTGAACATTTTTGCATCTATATTCATCAGGGATATTGGCCTGTAGTTTTCTTTTTTTCTTATATCCTTGTCTGGTTTTAGTATCAGGGGAATGCTGGCCCCATACAATGAGTTTGGAAGAATTCTCTATATTTCAGTTTTTTGAAGTAGTTAGATAAGAAATGGTATTAGTTTGGTAGAATTCAGCAGTGAAGCATCTTGTCCTGTTTTTCCCTTCTTTGGGAGACTTTTCATTACTGATTTGATCTCATTACTTGTTTGTTCAGGTTTTTTCTTCCTGTTTCAATCTTGGTTGGTTGTATGTGTCTAGGAATTTATCCATTTCCTCTAGGTTTTCCAATTTGTTGGGTTATACTTGTTCATAATAATCTCTAATAGTCCTTTATATTTCTGTAGTATCAGTTGTAATGCCTCTTTTTTCATTTCTAATTTTATTTATTTGAGTCTTCTCTCTTTTTTCTTAGTCTTAGTTTAGCTAATGGTTTGTTGATTTTGGTTATCTTTTCAGGAAACCAACTTTTCATTTTGTTGATCTTTTATATTATTTTTTAGTCTGATATTTTGTTTATTTCTGCCTGATTTTTATCTCTTTCTTAATTTTGGGTTTGGTTTATTTTTGCTTTTCTAGTTCCTTGAGGTATATTTGTTAGGTTGTTTATTTGAAATCTTTCTACCTTTTTGATGAAGGCATTTCTTGCTGTGAACTTTCTCCTTAGAAGTGCTTTTACCATATACCACAGATTTTGGTAAGTTGTGTTTCTTTTTGGATTTGTTTTGAGAAATTTTAAAATTTCTTCATTGAGCCATTGGTCATGCAGGAGTTTATTGTTTAATTTCTTTGTGTTTGTATGGCTTCCAAATTTCCTCTTGTTATTGATCTCTAATTTTTTTCCATGTATTCAGAGAAGATACTACATGATTTTGATTTTTAAAAATTTGTTGAGAATTGTTTTGTGTCCTAACATGTGGTATATGCTGTAGAATATTCCACATGCTGATGAGAAGAATTCTGCAGCTATTGGATGGAATTTCCTGTAAATGTCTGATAGGTCCATTTCATCTATACTGTAGTTTAAATTTAATGTTTCTCCGTGGATTTTTTTGCCTAGGTGATCTGTCCAATGCTCAGAGGTGAGGTGTTGGCATTCCCAATTATTATTATATTGGATTCTTTCTCTCCCTTCATATCAAATAATGTTTGCTTTATAAATTTGGGTGCCTAGATATTTGGTGCATAGATTCTTACAGTTGTTATATCCTCTTCCTGAATTGATCCCTTCATTATTATGTAATGACCTTTTTATTTTGCCTCTTTGTATATTTTTTGACTTAAAGTCTGTTTTATCTTATGTAAGTATGGCTACTCCTGCTTGTTTTGGGTTTCCATATGCATAAAATGTTCTTTTTCATTCCATCATTTTCAGTCTGTGTCTGTCATTACAGATGAAGTGAGTTTCTAAAAGAAAAGGCAGCGTATAGTTAGGTGGGTTTTTTAAATTCATTCAGCCAGTTTATATTTTTTAATTGGGGAATTTTATCATTTACGGTAAAGATTTTTATTGATATATGGGGAACTTATTCTTGTCATTTTTTTTTTTTTTTGGATGTTTTGGTGTATCCCTTTTTTCTCTATTGTTTCTCTTTGAAGTTTGGTTAATTTCTTTAGTGAAAAGGTTTGATTCCTTTCTCTTTCTCATTTGTGTATTTCATCTATCAGTGAGTTTTATAGTTTTGCTTGTTTTCATGCTGGTAATTATCATCCTTTTTCTTCCAGATGTAGGACTCCTTTAAGCATTCCCTGTGAGGCATTGTGGTGATGAATTCCTTCTGTTTTTGCTTGTTTAGAAAAGTTTTTATTTCTCTTGCATTTTTGAGTTTTGCTGGGTATGGTATTCTTGGTTGGCAGGGTTTTTTTCCTTTTCTTAACACTTTGAATGTATCATACTATTCTCTCCCTGTGGTAAGGTTTCTGCTGAGAAATTTGTGTTAGTTTATTGGAGATTTCCTTGTGTATGGCTTGATGCTTTTCTCTTGCTGATTTTAGAATTCTCTCTTTGATTTTTGATATTTTGATTATAATGTGTCTCGAGAGGACCTTTTTGGGTTGAATCTATTTGCAGATCTTTTTTTTTATCTGGATGTTCATCACTGTCAACTTGGGAAGTTTTCAGCTGCTGTTTTGTGACATATGTTTTCTGTGCCTTTCTTCGTCTCTTTTCCCTGTGGAATTCCCATAATGCAAAAATTTGTTTACTTAATTGTGTCCCATAAGTCTTGTAGGCTCTCTTCATTCTTTTTATATTTTTATTTCTTTTTTTCCCCTCTGGGTTATTTCAAAAGATCTGTCTTCAAGTTCAGAAAGTCTTTCTTCTGCTTTATCTAATCTGTTGTTGAAGCTGTAGATTATAATCTTTATTTCATTCATTGAATTCTTCAGCTCCAAGATTTTTATGTGATTCTTTTTATGATATCTTTTTGTTGACTTTTTCATTCATATAATGTATTTTCTTGATTTCTTTGTATTTTATATCTGTATTCTCTTATAAATTGCTGAGTTTTGTTTCTTTTCTTTTCTTTTCTTTTTTTTTTTTTTTTGAGACAGAGTCTCACTCTGTTGCCCAGGCTAGAGTGCTGTGGTGTCAGCCTAGCTCATAGCAACCTCAAACTCCTGGACTCAAGCGATCCTTCTGTCTCAGCCTCCTGAGTAGCTGGGACTACAGGCATGTGCCACGACGCCTGGCTAATTTTTTCTCTATATATTTTTAGTTGTCCAGGTAATTTCTTTCTATTTTTCAGTAGAGACGGGGTCTCGCTCTTGCTCAGGCTGGTCTCCAACTCCCAAGCTCAAGCGATCCTCCCACCTCGGCCTCCCAGAGTGCTAGGATTACAGGCATGAGCCACCGCACCCAGCTGCTGAGTTTCTTTAAGTCCATTATTTTAAATTCTTTATAGGCATCTATAGATTTCTTTATCTTTGGGGTCTGTTACTGGAGAATTATTGTGTTTTTTTCGAGTTGTCAGGTGTCCTTGTATTTTTGTGTTTCTTTTGTCCCATTGATATCTACAAATGTAGTGGAATAGTCACCTTTTCCAATTTTATTGAATAGCTTTGTAGGGAATAACTTTCTTGTAGATACTTCGTATAGTGGTGGTTTTGTAGGGTAATTTGGGTTTAGTACTGGTTGGGTGCAGAAGTATAGTCTCTGTATATCTTTGGCTGTAATCAGTGTCAGCAGTATCAGCAACTGGCTCAGTGGCCTAGGCTGTGGGTGTTTGTCGGGGCAGTGATGTACTTTGTTTTGATGTGATTACTGCCTAACAGGCTGGCTCTTAGGCTTTGAGCAGGTGCATGCAGTGTGCATTGACTCTACTTGTTATAGGCATGGGATTGCCAGTGGTGGCAGGTAGGCTTGTCCTCAGGTCTGGCAGACATGTACAGCTTGTGGTGGCTCTGCTGATTATGGGGGTGGGGTTGCTGGTGGCAACAGGTGCTGGACTGCCAGTCCTCAGGCCTTACGTAGCATACTTGTTGGCTTTCCTGGTCTTGTGGCTATTGGCCACAAGTCAGGATGCACTTTAGCAATGGCTGTGTTCTTGAAATTGTGCTGAGCCATAGCAGCTTGGGTCCTGGGGAACAGGGTGGAGGCCCAACATGAGTTTTCCTCTGGAGCAGTGCAGCTGTGTGGACTCTAGGCAGTTTACTATATACTGGGCTCAGGGTCTGGGAGGAATATGGAGGTCTTTTGTAGCTGGGATTTCAGGCATCCATGTTAATAATAGGGAGTGCTGAGGATTTCCTGGTGAGTCCCTCTTTGCTCCTAGCCAATTTCAGCTGGGTACTTCATTTTTGTCTCTGCTGCCATCCTGAGTTTCCATGCTTCAGAGGGTTTTTGTCCCTTCCTTACTTGATTCTAGTGTTCTCCTCAAAGTGCAGCCATTTGTTATTTTTGTGGAGGAGGTGAGCATTGGGCACCTCTGGTCAGCTGTCTTGATGACCCATATCCTCTTAACCAAATGGTGGGTGACGGAAATTTTTTCAGCATAGAATTATTTCACTTGGTAAGTAAAGAAGGAATAATAAAATTATTGTATTATCTTTTATAACCTTTAATGAAATGTTATAATAGACCTAAGCAGTAGTTATCACTGACTTCTGATGTCACACATGGAGAGAAAACACTATTTTATCTGCCTCCTGATCTAAGTATATATTATAACATAAACTTTGGAGTAGTCTAAAATTCAAACCAGAATCTGATTAAATCTCCAGTTCTAAGTACTAACTTATGGGAAATACATGAAACAGAGGAACATGTTAAATAACACTGTAAAATTTGGTAAGTAAATACAGAGTATGGAAAATCTTGGAGCATAAGCAGCCTAGTTTTTCAACAAGTAAATTGCAAAAAAAAAAATTAAATGGTAGATAATCTATAGATTAAAAATATATGATTATATTTACATAAAGAGTTCCGATATTTTAGAGTTATATGCTAAAATATGTATAGATGAAATGATAAGATATCTGAGGGTGAATGGGAAATGAGATATAGATTAAAGGAGACTGATCATGAATTGATAATTGTTGAAACTAAGTGGTAAGTTGTAATGGGGGTTCATTTGGTCTTTTTTCTTCTTTCATATGTGTTTAAACTTCCTGTAATGAAATATAAAACAAAACAAAAAGCTGTTGTTCTTAGACCATAATCTAAACTCTTTATCTTAGCCTCCAGGTTCTACCTAATCAGACCTCTGCTTACCTCTTATCTATCATGTTCACCCTTGCTCCCAATATGTTTATTTTCTTCCTATTTTTCAGATAACCCAAGTTCATTCTCACCTTAAGGCCCTTGAACTTAATGCTGTTTTTTTCTGTCTGGAGACTTTTTTCCCCAGATCTTTAGTGTCTGTTCCTTCTTGGCAGTCAGGTATCATCTTAATTGTCACTCAGCATAGCTGGCTGTCACCATCAATATCATCTTGTTTGATTTTCATCAGAACACTTTTCATGATTGGACATTTTCTTTTATATTTGTTTATTGGCAGTTTCCACCCATTAGACTATAAGTTCCATGGGGGTGGTACTAATTCTTGACTATCTTGTTTTCTGTTAAATTCCCAGGACTTCAAACAAATACTTGGCAAATATGGTTGGTATTCAGTTAATGTTTGTTGAGTGAATCAATTAAAACTTCATAAAGCCATTGAATTCTAAGAACATGATTAATCTTGTAATAATGTCAAAAATATATACTACTGTTGCCTGGCAAAAGTATTTAAAATTCAGTTGGTGTTTTCATTATTGTTTTCAAATGCTCATGTGTGGGGAAATCAGCTCTGTTAGCAAAGCTTTAGAAAAATTTAGAAAACTCACAAAATGTCAAAATTTCTCTTAGTGTTTATTTTAAAATATTTGTATGTTGGGTAATTAATGTCATATCTTGTCTAAAAGCTGTTTTTTATATCTAGATAAGTAGAGGTTAAGTTTTGTAATGTATGTTTATGTGTGATAGGAAAATTTGGTAAATGATTCTTGGCTCATGTGAATAATAATGAAACACTTATAATTACATCTTCCATCAAGAAGGAACTGACAAATACTTTATAGATAAATGCATAAAGGAGGTGAGATGTAAAATTATGAGACCTTCTCTTTTTAGAAAATTATGCAAAACACTATATATATATTTATTTTTTCAAGTAAGTGTTTCACTCAAAATAACTACTTAGGGAAGTTGTTCATAATGGTTATTGAATAAAATGATGTGTTTCACTAATGAAATGATTTTTCATTCTATTATTTATTATTAAAGATACATATACAATGTGAAGAATGGTAGTTTCCCTCCTCCTTGTGTGTTTGGAGAAGAGAAGGTTTTCCTCCACAATTCAATAGGGCTGCAGAGTTGGGTTCATTTTGCCATGGCCAAGATGGTTCTCATCTCTATCCTCCATGTATGGTGTATAGGAATCTTTAGAACATGGTTTTCTGCCAGAAACAGGACATTATCTGCTTCTCCATTTCACTGTCTCTTAAGTGCTACAGATCTGGGAACGTTTTCAGATTTGACTCTTTGTTAAGACAAATTTTTTTTTTTTTTTTTTTTTTTTTGTGAGAGTCTAGCTCTGTCGCCCGGACTAGAGTGCAGTGGCATCATCATAGCTTACTGCAACCTTCAACTCCTGGGCTCAAGTGGTCCTCCTTGCCTAGCTGGGACTGCAGGTGCACGCTACTACACCTGGCTAATTTTTCTACTTTTTATAGAGACTGAGTCTTGCCCTTGCTCAAACTGGTCTCAGATTCCTGGCCTCAAGCAATCCTCCTGCTTGGGCTTCCCAGAGTGCTAGGATTACAGGCATACGCCACTGTTCCCAGCCTGCTAAGATTAATTTTATATTGAGTAGATTTGCTTATTTGTTTGTTCTTTTGTTCATTTCTTTATTTCTTTCTGTACTCAGTAAAGGTGTATTGTGACTTCTCATGTGGAAAACACTATCTTTGAGATTTTAGGGAATAGCAGGTGAACTTATTTCAAGAATGCTGCCTTTGATAATTTCATTTTTGGAACTCTCCTTTGGAATTGCCTTTAGAATGAATTTGTAAGCTATATATATGCCGCATATATATAGTCATATATTTTTTTAAAGGGAAGGCCAAATTCTTTTATTTATTTTTTAAATTAATTTATGTTTTAATTAACAAATAAAAATTGTATATATTTGTGGTGTACAACATGATTTAGTATATGTAAACATTGTGGAATGGATAAATCAAACTAAGTAATATATCTATTGCCTCACATACTTATTTTTTTGAAGAGAGAACATTTAAAATCTGTCCTAACAATTTTCAAGTACAGATGGTCTCCAATTTACAATGATTCGACTTATGATTTTTCAGTTTTACCTTGATGTGAAAGCAATACGCATTCAGTAGAAACTGTCTTTGAATTTTGAATTTTGATCTTTTTGTAGGCTAGCAGTATGTGGTATGATAGATACTCTTGTGATGCTAGGCAGTGGCAGCGAGCCATTCTGTTTTTCACTTTCAGTATAATATCAATAAATTACATGAGATATTCAACACTTTATTATGAAATAGGCTTTTTTTTTTGACACAGGGTTTCAAAACTCTGTGAAATAGCTTTATGTTGGATGATTTTGCCCAACTGTAGGCCAATGTTAAGTGTTCTGAGCATGTTTAAGGTAGGCTAGGCTAAGCTATGGTGTTTCATAGGTTAGGTGTATTAAATACATTTTTGACTCATGATATTTTCAACTTACATTGGGTTTACTGGAACATGACCCCATTGTAAGTTGAGAAGCATCTGCATGGAATATATTGTTATTAACTATAGTCACCATGTACAATAGATCTCCTGAACTTATTCCATTATCTAACTGAAATTTTGTATACTTTGATCAGCATCTCCCCAGTCCCTCAATTCTCCCCCACCTTCACCCCTGTAACTACCATTCTATTCTCTGCTTCTATGACTTTAACTTTTTAGGTTCCACATGTAAGTGAGATCATACAGTATTTGTCTTTCTGTGCCCGGATTATTTCACTTAATACCTTCCAGGTTCATCCATGTGGTCAGAAATGACAAGATTTCCTTCTTTTTTAGGGCTGTATTTCATTGTATTTTTGTACCTCATTTTCTTTATCCATTGAGGGACACTTATGTTGATTCCATATCTTGGATATTATGAATAATATCGCTTTTTTTTTTTTTTAAAGAGATTTGGTCTTGTTTTTCACCCAGGCTAGAGTGGAATGGTGCCATCATAGCTCATTGAAATTTTAAATTCCTGGGGTCAAGCAATCCTCCTCCCCAGCCTCCTGAGTAGCTAGAACTACAGGTGCATGACAACACGCCTAACAATTTTTTTTAATTTTTTGCAGATACAGGCTCTCACTGTGTTGCCCAGCCTGGTCTCGAACTCCTGACCTCAAGTGATCCTCCTGCCTTGGCCTCCCAAAGTGCTAGGATTACAGGCAGGAACCACTGTACCTGGACTTGGTCCTACCTTATATTGATTCAAAATAGTATAGTTTACACTGTTGCTACCAGGTCTGGCTCCAACTGCTTTTTGCATTTTAAAATTTAAAACCATTCTCATAGGATAAATATTTTGTTACCAAGATATGTCAAAATACTACAAACTTTGAGATCGGATGTGGTGGCTCACGCCAGTAATCCTAACACTCTAGAAGGCTGAGGCAAGAGGATCTTTTGAGGTCAGGAGTTTAAGACCAGCCTCAGCAAGAGTGAGACCCTGTCTCTACTAAAAATAGAAACAAATTAGCTGGGGAACTTAAAATAGATAAAATTAGCCAGGCGTGGTGGAGCATGCCTGTAGTCCCAGTTACTTGGGAGGCTGAGGCAGGAGGATCACTTGAACCCAGGAGTTTGAGGTTGCTGTGAGCTAGGCTGATGCCACGGCACTGTAGCCCAGGTAACAGAGCAAGACTCTGTCTCAAAAGAAAAAAATTACAAACTTTGAAAATAGTTTTAAAAGAGTTGTGTGGCAAATGTTTTAAGCAGTCATAACACCATTAAATTATGTATATGGCCTCTCAAGTTTACAACTTTGAGGAGGATAACATTTTTTATTTTTTTTAATTACAAAGGGAATACATTTCTGTATGAAACTCAAGCATTAACACTGTAGTAACATATAAAGTAAAAGAATGAAAGGTTCCCAACCTTGCCCTTACTCACTCTCTCACCATTTGGAATAACTCATAATTGCATAGCATTTCCCCAGACTTTTTCTATGTATACATAAGTGTGTGAGTTTATCCCAGTATCGTTTTTTCACCTTAGTGGTGAAATCATAGCAGTCATATAGTTTAGCAACTTGCCTTTATTCCCTTAATAATATTTTGTGATCAGCACATACAGGTATGTCTCATTCTGTTTATTGGCTTACTGATATTTCATAGTATTGAACTATGATAATTTATTTAACCGTTAAAGGACATTGAAGTTTGATACAATTTTTCTTTATTAAACATAATATTGCACTGAGCATCCGTGTGTATAGGATAGTACTGGCTTTAGATATATAATTTCTGTGTCATTAAAGAATCTAATAAAGCATGGATTGTAAGTATACATATATGTGTGTGGGTTAAATAAACCAAATTCTTGTCTTTGTGAATTTGATGTTTTCCCAGGTGCCTTTACATTGTATTAAGTTTTTTAGGGATCACTTTCTTAAATATTTTTTCAACAGAAACATATCAGAAAATTTAGTTAGTTGTTCTGTAATCACCTAGGATGAAATTGAATTGTTCCCATAGTTAGTTTTTTGGGAGGAGGGCAAATTTATAGGTGCTTCAGAGACCATGTGTTTTGAAAATACAGGGTGAAGGTATCTTGTAAAAATCTTTTCTAACTGTGTTGGAATATTGGTATTATGCATAGGCCTTTAGGCAAAGATAATATTGCTGAATAATTCATATATCAGGAAGTTTGTTACTTAACTGAACTCTGAGTGGCTTTTCGAATGTGACAGAGCTTATAAAACTGATAAGGAAAAAACTTAGAATGAGTAGATCTCGAAAGAGGTTAGATATCTTACTTATACCTCCACAGATAGTTGGTTTTCCTTTCAGTTTGATGGTTATCAGTAGATAAATCTGCTTCTCCTATGAAAATCATGCCTAAAGCGCATTCTAGTGTAGAACCTAGTGCCTATAAACCACTCAATAAGTGTTAGTATTGGTTTTGGATGCTTCATATTTGTGTGAATGACTATGTCAGATGACATATTTCAGTAATTTCAGTTGTTATGAAAAGCAGAGGACAAATTTTGGAGTATCAATGAAAGTTCCATGTGCAGAACTTTGCTGCCATAATTGTTTGGCAATTTAAATGCATCCAGATTTAGTTTTGGTGAGAATTGTTTGTCCTGCATGTAGGGACTTCTGTGACCTACACTGCTAATGGGTGTGGAGTAGCCCTCCATGAAGACAAGAATACCAGTTAGGCTTCTATTTTTATAACAAAATATTTTTGCATTTGTACATCTGATTTTGAAGCACATGACTTTTAGATTCATAGATAATTGTGCTGAGCTTAGCTTACAATATGTGACCAAATAGTTTCTATAACCAACCTAAGATGATTGTTGATTGAGAGAACCTAGCCAAGGGATACTAACTAATCATTCCAGAGTTTCTTTAGGGATCACTTGTGTAATTTGTTGAATCATCTTTATAAAACCATGAAAACATTAGTTGTATTCTGAGCTTTTATCAAGGGTCTGTGTAAGAAACTTCTATGCTTCTGGGCCAGGCGCAGTGGCTCACGCCTGTAATTCTAGCACTCTGGGAGGCCGAGGTGGGAGGATTGCTTGAGCTCAGGAGTTTGAGACCAGCCTGAGCAAGAGCGAGACCCATCTCTACTAAAAATAGAAATAAATTAGCCAAACAACTAAAAATAGAAAAAATTAGCCTGGCATGGTGGTGTGTGCCTGTAGTCCCAGCTACCCTGGAGGCTGAGGCAGTAGGATTGCTTGAGCCCAGGAGTTTGAGGTTGCTGTGAGCTAGGCTGACACCACGGCACTCTAGCCCAGGCAAGAGAGTGAGACTCTGTCTCAAAAAAAAAAAGAAACTTGTATGCTTCTATTTCTTTTGGAGGAAGATGGGAGCAATGGGAACAGTGGGAATGGAGGTAACTTATTGAAAGGCAGTACATTATGTGGAAAGAATGTGGGCTTTGGTGCCAGGAAGTCAGTAATTTTGGTGATAGGAGGATGTGGAAGGTCTCTTTTGATTGTCTCTCTGTTTTTCAACAAAATAAGATATTTAGGGCCGGATGAGGTGTCTCACGCCTATAATTCTAGCATTCTGGGAGGCTGAGGCGGGAGGATTGCTCAAGGTCGGGAATTTGAGACCAGGCTGAACAAGAGTGAGACCCCATGTCTACTAAAAATAGAAAAAATTAGCTGGGCATGGTGGTATGCGCCTGTAGTCCCAGCTACTTGGGAGGCTGAGGCAGGAGGATCACTTGAGCCCAGGAGTTTGAGGTTGCTGTGAGCTAGGCTGACACCATGGCACTCTAGCTCAGGTGACAGAGTGAGACTCTGTCTCAAAAAAAACACCAAAGAAACCCCAAAAACAAACAAAAAAATATTTATTAGATTCATATGTACCTGGCACTATGCTTAGCCTGAGGTACAAAAGTGAATAAAACTTGCCCTCTACCCTTAGAAGAAAGAGGTTCACTGTCTAATAGGAAGACAGAAGTATAGTTCTATTGTTAGTATGTATTTCTTCCAATGTTTTCTTGGTTTGTGCCCAAGTTTTAGCCTTAGTTTTCTCAATGCAGGTTTTTTTTCCTTTATGTGTTCTTGATTAGGGTAAGGAGAGAGAGTGAAAGAAAGAGAGAGATTGAAAAAGGAGAGAGAGATAGTAATTGGTTGATTCAGGATCTTAGCTAACTTACATTTTATGTTGGCAATCTCACTATATTTCTTTGCTCTGATTTATTGTCCTATACGTTGATATTTCAGAATTACTGACAGCATGCTTGATTTAAGGAGTTAATTCTTTACATCCAGACAGTCTTGTTTTCTTATGCAAAAGTAGATCAGAACTTTAATTTTATTTGCTCATTCATAAGAAGTTTGTTGTCATAAATACAAGAATCAAACATCAAGCTATATTCCTGTTTTGATGCAGTTTTGTAAAAGTAAGCATTCATTATGTCAAAAATTATTTCTTTACCTGGAAGAGAAAAAAAGAATTCTCATGTTAAAATGTGAGTTACAATTCATAATCTGATTAACATTAGTCTGCTAACAAAGGGTTTTAAACTGACAGTAGTGATATTTGAAATGAAAGTGATTTCTTTGAACATTGATACTGAAACTAAAACAGACGAAATATGCTCCAAATAGCTAATTCATGCATAGGTTGAGATGGATTCCCTTCCACTACAGGTTGCTGCTCATCATTATCCACCTTGGTCTCAGGTCGCCCATCTGGCTCAAACCATTAAGGTACTATGAGTTCATGAGCCACATCATTCCGAAACACTTTGTTGATATTTCGAGCTGTTTGTGCTGCACTGGTCCACGGCAAAACTCATATTTGAAAATAACATGAATTTTTGACTTATCTATGGTTTTATAAACATTGCTCTAAAAGAAATTTGAAAGATAATCACAGGCCAAAACATACATTTGAAAGACTGAGGATGTACCTTCACAATAAAAATAAAACAAGAAGTGTCAAAGTGAAATGTCAGAGATATCAACTGTCAAACTTGCTACTGAAGGAAATTGGACATTTCATACTTAATAACCTAATAGACCACAAGCTTATATTGACCCCTATAATGATCCAGTTATTTTTCTTGTATTTCATGACATGGCTTGCACTTCAGACTCTAGCCTTCATTCTGGTATGTATGTGCACTGGAGACGGTTAAATTTGGGGAAATCTGGAGATAAGCCTTACTGATTTATAGGTCTTTGACATAATTTTTGTTTGAGAAGGATATAATGATGCTTAATAAGTGATACTAGTTTTCCAGTTTTATAGATAGCAAACTGTGATGACTTTCACCAAGATTACAAGTGAAGTACTAATTGGTTTGTTTATTATCTTCTTATCTCCACTTAATGAGGGTAGGGACTTTAGGAATAGTATTCATTGCTATATCTCCAGGGTTTAGAACAGTGCTTGGCACAGTAAATGTTGCTATTAATTTCTGAGTTAGGGTTAAACCCCATAATGATTATCCTGTATACTTAGTTATTTATACTCTGGCTTTACACATGCATATTAATGTGTGATCTGTAATATAACATACCGCGTACTTACTCAGGCAAGAACAACTTCTAGTTACATTGTCACATTCACTTGCTGATCAGGGCACAAGATTATTATGGGAAAGCCTAGATATAATGACCAATGTACATAAATGAGAATGAAGAAACATCTGCTCATTTAATGCTCTTTTAATGAGATGCATAAAATTCAGTTTGTTTTCTTATTTCCTTACAATTTAGTGAACTTAGGTTTCTTGAATGAATTTTGGGTAGTTCTGAAGTAATTATGTAGTTTATGAAGTTGCAAAGTGCTGAAGTGGATGACATAGGAATTAGGTTGTTTTATGTATTTTTTTTCCAATCCTCAGCCCTATTTCTCGCCTATATCTGAATCATCGCCATCACAATTCTTATACATATATTCCTAATCTTTATCAAAATTTTTTGTTAAAAGTAGTTATAGCTAAAGTTTGCTGTGTTATTTAATTCTCACTAGGATACCACTATTACAGTAAATTTGTTGTTTTTTCTTCAGCTTCATATGTAACAAGTCTATTTAACAGGGGCAAAGTATGGGTCACTAAAATGTAGGAATTTAATTAATATATTTAAGCAATAGATATTCTTTTCTGCTCACTTCTAAGCCCTTTAGTCCTTTAACATATTTTAAAATTGTATTTTAACCAAATGTTTTTATGCTCAGTTTTACTTCCAAGAATTTTCCTTTTAATTTTTAAAAATCCATTTAACTCTGCCTAAGTCATCTAGGTATGTGGAAAATATATTTTAAAATTACGTGTTCAGATCATTTTGGAATGTGGTGACTTCTCAAGTGGACAAATGGTAGGTTAAGTATGGAATGTCAGATTTCCTTCAGTAGTAAGTTTGATAGTTGATATCTCTGACATTTCACTTTGACACTTCTTGTTTTATTTTTATTGTGGAGGTGCATCCTCAGTCTTTCAAATGCACGTTTTGGCTTGTGATTATTGTTCACATTTTTTTAGAGCGATTTTTGTGAAACCATGGATAAGTCAAAAATTTGTGTTATTGGACTGGTCATGGTGGCTCACGTCTGTAATCCCAGCACTCTGGGAGGCCGAGGTGGGCAGATCGTCTGAGCTCAGGAGTTCGAGACCAGCCTGAGCAAGAGTAAGACCCTGTCTCTACTAAAAAAATAGAAAGAAATTAGTGGGACAACTAAAAATATATATAGAAAAAATTAGCTGGGCATGGTGGCACATGCCTGTAGTCCCAGGTGCTCGGGTTGCTGAGATAGGAGGATTGCTTAAGCCCAGGAGTTTGAGGTTGCTGTGAGCTCAGCTGACACCATGGCACTCTAGCCACGGCAACAGAGTGAGACTGTGTCTCAAAAAAAAAAAAAAAAAATTTGTGTTATTTTCAAATATGAGTTCCATCATGGAATGAATGTAGCATGGACAGCTTGAAATATCAATGAAGTGTTTGGGAAGGATGTGGCTAATGAACAAACAGTACGTTGATGGTTTGAGAAGTTCCATTCTGGTGATTTTAATCCTGAAAATGAGCCATGTGAGTGACCTGAGACCTAGGTGGATAATGATGAAGTGAAAGCTGTAGTGGAAGCAAATCCATCTCAACCTATGTGTGAATTAGCAGCAAGGTTTGACATTACTGTTCCAACAATATTGGACCATTTGAAACAAATCAGCAAGGTAAAGAAGCTGAAGAGATGGGTACTGCATGAATTAAATGATCAGCAGAAGAGAAATTGTCTTGAAGCTTGTCTTTCTTTGCTGTTGAGATAAAAAAGTGAACCATTTCTACACTGTATTGTTACCTGTGATGAAAAATGGATTCTTTTTGACAATCGTAAGCATTTAGCACAATGGTTGGATGAAGAGGAAGTGCTGAAACAGAGTCCAAAATAAACATCAGAAAAAGCCAATGGTGTCTGTTTGGTGGTCCAGTGCTGGTATCCACTACGGCTTCATGAAACCTGGTCAATTGATTACAGCGGATGTCTACTGCAATCAGTTGGATGAAATGATGAGGATGCTTGTGATTAAGCAACCAAGACAGGCCAATCCTCTTGCAAGACCACATGTTGCAAGAAACAACACTGCTCAAACTACAGATGCTGGACTTGGAAACTCCTCTAGACCTTGCACCAACTAACTACCACTTTTTCCAGGCTTTGGACAACTTCTTGAAAGGAAAAATATCCAGTTCTCAACAAGCTGTGGAAATGCCTTTCACGATTTCATCACCACTTGCTCTCCAGGCATCTTTGCTGCTGGCATAAGCAACCTACCATTAAGATGGAAAAACTATGTCGGTAGATTAGGTGCATACTTTGATTAATTGTACTGCTTCTTGTTGAGATATAATAAACTAAACTTTTGATTCAAAATTGAACATTTCATTTTAATGACTTAATATTTTCTTAGCATTTGGTTATAAGAATAAACATAGCATGCTCTTTGTGAGAAATTTTAATTTTGACTTCCATGATATGGCAAGTTTCTCTTTACAGTAACTTTTTTAAATGTGATACTATTACTTTATTATCTAGTGCTTTAAAAAAAAAAAATCCACGATCTCATTCCCCTTCTGAAAAAAACTCTGTAAAACAGACAAAGAATATTTTTATTGTCCCTATTTTACAGAGCAACTTGGACAATCATTTGATTTCTGAGTTTCAGTTTTTTAATCTGTAAAATAAGGGTATTGGGCAAGATAATCCCTAGGATTCTTTCTAGCTCTAAATCTCTATTTGTCCATTATAAGATGAGGAAACAGAAGTATAGAAAAGTTAAGCAACTTGGTGAAATTCAAACAGTGAATTAATAATACAACCTTTATACCTGACTCTCTGCTTAACATGTCTATTGACACTTTCACATAACGCCTATACCTATTATTGAACATTTGTGATTTTTTTCCTTATTGAAAATACAGTAGTTTGAAAAATTATGCTAGAGATATGATCTTTTAAATATTTTAAAAACTCAAATATATTTCTGTAGCCCACAGTTAATCCTTATAATTTAGTAGATGCTTATTTGCATTTAAAAAGGGAGGGTCATATAAATAACAGCTCCCCTAGTAACTAAAGACCAATTAGAAAACAAAGTATATCTGAAATTATGAAGAATCAGTAATAAAGTAAGTCAAAAGTAAAAATGTCTCATATGTAGCAACAGGAAAAAATGGGAAAATGTTTTTAAGTGACTTTTTTTCTATCCTTTTGTTGATCCAAAATTGGCATAAAGGTATCTGGAAAGTACCAGAATGATTTGAGCTTACTTCTGTTGGCTGAGTATGTACCTGTCATAAATGTTAATAGAAGGAAGTTTTGTATCTGTTGGAAATTTGAGTTAGACTCTCAACCTTTAAAGGGGTATGATTGAATCCCCTCCCTACTCCTCAGCTGAGGGTGGGATGGGCAATCTCCTCAGCAGTTTTTCAGAAATGGATCAGTTTTGTAAATTACAACATTTTGTATTGATATAATGCATTCATTTTTAGAGGAGCTAGAAAGAGATATTTTGGGGGTGGTAATCTGCATAGATTTGTTCAAGATAAATTTAAATTTGAGTTTTTTTTGTAAAATTCAGTTACATTTTCCAGAGGAAATATGATCATTCTATAAAATAAATTTGTTAAATGTACCGAGTAGCTTGGGGCCTTCTTGTTCTTACTAATATCTAAGGTAACCCCCTTTTTAGGGCTTTTCTTGCTGTTTTGGTAAAAATGTCTTTTGTTCATCTTTCATGTAAGCAAATCCTTCACAAATATTTTTCGCTTTACACAAACAGATCATAGTCATGCTTTTTTTTTTTTTTTTTTTTAAGTAGTTGGAAGGAATGTTTAGTGATCACCTAATCTAAAATATTTTACAGATGAGAAAACTAAGGTTCAGGGATTTTAATTTGTTGGCCTATGGTCACAGTTAATTTGTGACAAAAATGATTAGAATTTATTTATGTCAGTTTCCTAAATTAAAACTCATTCCTCTATTTGATGAGTAGAAATCTGGATTCTTGTCTTTCCCCAGCTAGATTTATTATCCCTTTTCAGTCCTGTTTAAAAAAAAAAATCATAGCAATTAATGTCTGAATCAGAATTTAAAATCTGAAAGCTTCATTATAATAGCTCATACTTAAAATGTAACTGCATATGGAGCCACAATTTCTTACAGTTGGTTTCTTATTTGATACGATTTAATCTTTAAAATTTTAAAATAAGATCTCCTGAGCCAGTTTCAGAAACGTCATATCCAAAAAGCTATAGATATGTAAAAAATATTTTTAAAGTACTATATCTGTTCTTAGTCTTTATAGGTTATTTACTTTGATTTAAACAATTCCTCCACATAATTTTCTTGTATAGATGGTTAGTAGAATGATACTTACTGATTTTAAACAAAACCTGAATTTAATGGTAGATTATTAAAAGCTAAAATGTTCTTCAACAGCACAAAGTCAGAAATTTACAGTCTAGATTTCCATGGTTACTAAGACACTTGCTTTATAGTATAAAAGACTCTCAAAGGATCATGTAAGGAAAGAATGCTGACCTACCATTAAAAATAAATTCAGAAATAAAAGAAACATTATTATAATGAACCAGAATAGAGAATAAAATGGAAAGGAAATAAATAATTCTTGTAGCTTATATTGTCTGGGTAAATAATTTTCTGTGGGTCTACAAGTTCTATTTTATATATCTATTTTATTGTACATGGAAAAGGTAATAAAGCTCCTATGTTCTTAGGGTTATGAGGTTGTGCTGGCAAAACTCTTCAGAGATTTGGAGAATAGTGATGCTCTACTCAACTCTGTGGGAAACTGGGAACATGACATGAGTCATACAGACCAGGATCCATATCCCAGCTCTATAATTCACCAATAGCCTGACCTTGGGCAACTTCTGTAACTTCTCTATTCCTCAATATTCTTATCTGTAAAATAGAGATAGTGTAATGCCTATTTTACAATGTTGTGCAGTCATGTATGTACAAAGTATTTAGAGACAGGCTTGTACTAGGCTCTCAGTAACTATTAATTTCCTTCTGCTCTCCTTTACCTATTACCTGCAGGCCTACCCTCCCACCTTTTCCCTATTCACACAGCCCAATTCTACCTGAAGGACCCTAGGCTCAAAAAATAGGATATGACCCCAGATGGTAGGTAGCTAGAACTAGAGAAGAAACTTGACTGGGTCAGTTCTTCAGATCATCCCTAGCATGCAGTATGTTATTAGGTAGACTGGTCTTCTGGGACAGTCCTGTCCCTCAAGTGCTCTAATGCCTCAGCCACTGAACAATGCCTGTGGATACTCTTATTGGGGGTTGCGAAAGCAGCTTCTATGGCAGCTATAATCCTGCCCCTTCAAGACCTTGAATACTCCCAAACAAAAATATTTGTTCTAAGATATTCTTTTTTTTTTTTTTTTTTTTTTTGAGACAGAGTCTGACTCTGTTGCCCAGGGTAGAGTGAGTGCCCAGGCATCAGCCTGGCTCACAGCAACCTCAGACTTCTGGGCTCAAGCGATCCTCCTGCCTCAGCCTCCCGAGTAGCTGGGACTACAGGCATGCGCCACCATGCCCGGCTAATTTTTTTTTTTTTTATATTTATATATATATATATATATATATATATATATATAAAATAACCATATATATATATATATGGTTTTTTTTTTTTTTCAGTTGTCCAGCTAATTTCTTTCTATTTTTTTTAGTAGAGACAAGGTCTCGCTCCTGCTCAGGCTGGTTTCGAACTCCTGAGCTCAAACGATCCGCTCTCCTCGGCCTCCCAGAGTGCTAGGATTACAGGCATGAGCTACCTCGCCCGACCTGTTCTGAGGATATTCTTAAAAGTATATTGTAGTTTTATAGTTTTCCTTATTAGAGTGCTGTATGTCTACATACATTTTATAAGCTGTCCCAAATTGGATTAATAAAATGATTTGTTACTCTTAACTGAAAAAAAAAAATTCAAAACTTCAGCCTTTTAGGTATACAGAGAGGATTTTTTAAAAATTTCTTTTGATAATTTCTTTGAAATATCTTGATTCTCAAGCAGGCATGTAATATTTTAGGCCTTTTTGGTAACACTCCTATGCTTCAGTAACATCTCCTTCCTAGGTTATGAACTTCTGTGCATATAAGCAGTTGGCCTAAAGCAGGACTCTAGAGAACTTAGAGAAATGTTCCTAAAAGTAACTGAAATCCTGCTGCTTTTGTGGCAGTGTCATTATTTTTGTATTTGAAGTTTTACTGTTTCAGCTGTACTGTGGATTTACATAGGCATCTGTGGGCTGGCCTGGGAACTGATAATGTTTTAAATATTATTTCAGAAAATAGGTTCAGAGTTACCAAAAATTGACCCAAGTATCAGTTTTTGGATAAGTCCTCTGTGAATTGATGCTGTCTCCAGGTTGTCAGGACCAGCCTGCTCTATACCTCTGCTAGGAGGACAACTAAGGAAACGAGAGATGATGATAAAGGAAAAGATAAGAAGTAAAGTTTTCTTCTTTTCTCTCAAAACATTATTGGCTATTAGTTGGGTTCATAGTGACTTGGAGGGATTTATTCAAGTAGCGTCCCCATCCCCCTCCCCCCTTTTTTTCTTTAGAAAGGAAGACATTTGAAAATGGATTAGAGAACTTTACCATTTGGGGAAAAAAATGAAAAGATTAGAGAAGAACATTTATATCATTGTTGTAACTTAAATAATGTGTTCTCATTTTATAACTGGGTCAGCTCTTATCAGAACAATCTCAGGGATAACTTTATTACATTTTGTTATATCATTTATGTCCACAAGTCAGTAGGCCATCAACTGAAGTAGAAATCTTTTTGTTATTCAGATTTTTATTGTGTTATTTACATTTAAATAATTTCTCCTTTGAAGCGATTTTCATCTTGCAGCCAAAATAAAATCTTGCATGATTTTATACATAGGGCACTGGGGAGAGCAAAATCTGTGGCTCAGATGTAAAGAAAGATACTTTATGCTCTAGTTTAGATTTATATTGTATGTAAAAGGTGTCTCACATGGCCACATTTTTAATTTTAGTTGTATAATAAAATTGTAAGGGGAAACTTGACTCATAGAATCATTCAGTGGATGTTGAATGAACACTGGTTAGTGTTAGGGTGGGAAGCTTAGTAGGTGCTCATGGCATGGGGGGAGAAAGATTTCTCACTCAGAGATTAAGATATATAAAAGTAAAATAAGTTTATTTTCTCAGAAGGATAGAAAAAAAATGAGAGTGAGAGAAAGAGAGAGAAACAGGGAGAAAGAGAAAGGGAGAAGGGAAGAGGAGGAAAGAGAGCAGGGAGATGGCATGGCATCCCAAAGAAAGAGAAAGGAGATGCCAGTCCCAAGCCCAAGTGGCTGGCTGGAACGAAGTGATGGCTGTCCGTTGATAACAAAAGCAGAGAGGCACGTAGATAACAAAAACTGCAAGCATATCAAAATCCAAAAGTTGGTTTCCTGCCCTTCCTTGGAGAAGGGATTATCACAGGAGATGTGACTGTGTCCTCAAGATATGGTTGAGAGTGTAGTTCGTTCTCCTGCTGTTTACTCAGGCACTTTGTGTCAACGGAAAAAAAGCCAAATTCTGTTAAATAATTTTAAAGAGATTTATTCTGAGCCAAATTCTAGAATCATGACCCGGAACCACGCCCAAGAAGCCTTGAGCAAGTGGAGCTGTGGCTGGGTTACAGTTTGGTTTTATACATTTCAGGGAACAGGGGTTACAGGTAAAGTCACAAATCAATACATAGAAGGCATACTTTGGTTTGGCCTGAAAAGGTGGGCCATCTGAAAGTGGGGAGAGGGCTTACAGGTTATAGGTGAGTTTAAAGATTCTTTGACTTGTAATTAGTTAAAGACATAAAGCTTTGTCTAAAGACTTGGAATGTTTTAACATAAGGAGCTGTTAATCAGAGACAAGCCACGGGGACATATATTTGTGGTGTAAATTGAGGACTGCAGGTTTGTCTTGCATACCCTTAGGCCTGTTAATGGGTTACAAAGGATGTCTCCAAGATGGGGTGGGGGTCATGATGAGGCATGTCTGACCTCTCTCCTTGTGGCAGGCAATTTAGTTTTAGGACATCCACTTGGCCAAGAGGGGTTCCATTCAGTCAGCCAGTGGGGGATGAGCCTTAAGATTTTATTTTAGTTCACAAGTTAGACATTATGGACTGAATATGGAGAGAGAGTCTACAGATGCATATGAATTTTTTCTTCTATTAGCAAGCATACATCGAAGTTGGAGGGATAGTTATGTATAAAAGTAATTACCCCAGAATTCTTAGAGCTAGAAGACCCATTCAAACCCTGAAAGTTAGTTGAATCAACAGTTTTAGGAGCTTGGTAATTTGTCTGCAAAGTTTGTCCATAGGGCTGAGACCAGGTTAGCTGCATCTCCTGTACCCATAGTGGCATGGTTTCATGCTCTGGGATTCTGAGTAAAGCGTGAGTACTGTTCTGTTTGCTAGTAGGGTAGGACTATGACTAACTGAGGTTAGAGAATCAGGAAAATTAGGGACAGATGGCAGAACTTGGTTTTAGAATAGAAGAATCAGACACAAGGACATTACCTTGAGGTCCACTAAGTAGGCATGAGAGTCAAAACTGACCAGTCCATCAGATGAGAAGGAAAGAGGCAAGGTCTGGCCCAGCCTAACTTGCTTTAAGAAGTTGTCCTGTTACAGCAAGTGTTACAGCGGGTGGTCCCGAGGACAAATCAAGCAGCACACGGGAGTCGGAGAGTCAGAGAATCAAAGTTTATTTGCTGGTGGGCTCAGAGGGGTCTCACCACCAAATTCTGAGCCCCGTCTACCTGATTTTTCCCACTTTTATTAAGTTGGGGTGGTCTGAGGGGTGGGGTCTCAGGTGGCTAACTAGCCAGGTAATAGGTTAGTTGATGTGTCAGGTAATAGGTTGGTATTATGTTGATGTGCCAGGTAATAGATGGGGTTTTCCTTATCAATCCTATCACATATGGCATATTCCAAGTACCATATGAATGGTCTGCCAGAACACAGCCCACTTTTAAATTGTTCAACCAATCTAGATCTTTTTGCTTTACGATTTCACCTTTGTTCTTTGGCTATGCCTTTTCTGTGCCCTTAGGATATTAATTCTTCTTGGACACTACTTTGGCTTCAGCAGACAGGCTTTCTGTCTTAGCAATGATTTTGCTTCCTGGTTCCACATGGCTCAGTGTTCAACCCTGCTGATGTTATTTTCACCTGGCTCACATTGGGCTTGGTAGCAGAACAGGATGGCTGGGACAGTCCACCTTTGCTCTGGAGAACTGTATGTTGACCCTGTGGTCCTTATACTTGGCCTGTGTAGTGCTGATGATGGAATTTGCTACCCTGGAAGCTGACAGTGGTAAACTGCTTGAATCAGCTGAAAAGGCAAAAATGGAAATGTTGACCATGCATTCATGGGCCCTTTCTATTCAACACTTAAAATTCAGCCTGTTTGTACTTGTGTTCCCAGCATATTTTGAAGTGAGGCCTGCTTGCTTCTGTTTTGGTCTGTTTCTGAATATAATAGAAATGTCCCTGGAAGAAAGTGACTCATCTTTTCCCATTCATAGCACCATATTTTTCATAACTGAGGTCCTGAAAAAGCTAAATTACCTTATCTGCCCAAATAATAAGATACGATTTTATCTCCCAGTCATTTTTCAGAAAAGAGGGAATTGCCTTTGAGTCTTTGAGTTACTCTCAAATTATTGGACATTATTTTGAATATAAAATATAAAGTACTATTTGAAAATAACATGTTAGCCTAAAATTACTTAATTACTTAGTAAATACTAGTTTGGATTATTTTCATTTGATAAGGTTGGTAAAAGAGAACAGAAAATAATTTAACAGAAATTTAGTAATTATTCCTGGTGACCTACCCTCTAGTGTTGGATATCTTAATAAAATAAAAGAGCAATTGTAAAAAATGCTGTTGTTATGTTGTAGCAGTTACAAATACAAATACATCTATAGGACTGTAGAGATACAGATGAAAAAAATAAAGTTTCTTTTATTCCCTACTCTTGCACAGTCAGTCAATATTTCTGACACCAGATGTATGGTTCTTTTCCCCTGTAAGGCTGGTGGCAGGCACTCCTCCCTTCCCTAATGAAAAAAGAAGAAGTCCCTCCTATTCTTCAATACCTGCCCTAAAACTGAAACAAAGAAAGTCCTTATTCTTCGCACCGAGAAGAAACTCCCATCCCCCAGCCCTAAAAACATATATAAGCCCACTCCAACTTCTGGGCGGGGCGACTTCTCTGGTCCCACTCCATGGGACTGTGAAGCTCACCTGGGTCCCTCTCTTGGGACTCGTTACCCCCACCCGGGAGCGCTGCAATAAAGCCTCTTATCCCTTTCAACTCTGCTTGTCTTTCTTTCTCTGGCGCCGGCCAATCCAAAAAACCTTACATCCCCCACACGTCAATTTTTTCCAGCAGATTCTCCAACAAACACTAGCTGGGTGTCCTCTCATTCAATTCAGTTCTGACACTATTTACTTGGAGACAGTGTCAGATCCCACAGGTTGGGGGCTCAGTCCCATAAGACTACCCCCTACTTTGGGTGCTAGTTGAAAGCGCAGGCTTTGACCTGTGCATCTGACTGACTGACTATAAATCTGGGTTCCCACTACCCCCTCCTTGGGTTTGATTAATTTGCTAGAGCAGCACACAGAACTCAGGAAAACACTTTACTTACATTTACCCATTTGTTATAAAGGCAGGTGGAAGAGATGCATAGGGAGAGGTATGGAGAAAGATAAGAAAGAAAATAAACTTTTTCCTTGAGGAATGTGAGCCCCCTAATAGGGTGGAAAGCCTAGTAGGTGCTTATGATGCAGGTGGAAAAAGATTTCTCACGCAGTAATTAAGATATAAAAGTAAAAAACGTTTATTTTATCCTTTAGAAGTATAGACAGAATGAGAGAGAGAGAGAGAGAGAGAGAGAGAGAGAGAAGGGTGGGCAGGAAGAGAGTAGGGAGATGGTGTGACATCCCAAAGAAAGAGAAGGGAGATGCCAGCAGCGAGGCCAAGTGGCTTGCTTCCTTTATGGGGGCAAAGAGAAAAATAGTAATCCTTGTGGAGCAATTAGCAGGTAGCTGCGAGATGTCAGGTTGTCCCTCTTTCTTGATTCTTCTGCTCCTGGAGACTTATATCTCTGAGATGTAGTCAGGCTCATCCAGGGGACGTGATTTTGCCCCTGAGATATGGGTTTGGGCCCGAAAAGAAAGCCTGGAGTTTACCCCCCCTGCTGTCCATCCCAGAGTTTCTCAGGAACACCTTTAGGCTATAGAACCATCTAAAGGCTGTGACCTGGTGAGTGTAAAGAGAAAGATTTACATTCCTTTCTGTCTTTGGGCTCTTTTCAGATGTTTTTGAAAATAGAGAAAGAGTAGGGGGAGCTCATGATTGATCTTCAGCTGTTATTAGAAAACTGCACATTAGATGTTTTCCTGTTATTTCAGCAAGGCCATCCTTACATCCCCTTTAAATTACTAGGCCCAGAGAGTCTTTAGAATGAGGCAGCAGTCACACTACATGCGTCTCCCCCCAACCCTGCCCTCTTGAGCTAAGTAATCATTTCAAAGCTGCTTGCAATATGGACTCTAGTACTAGTGTCACCACCAATAGCTATAAATTAACCTAATAATGCCATATGCTGAACACGATAATTCATACCCTATAGTTCAACAATGTATAGCGAATTACTAATCAATGTTATACCTGTACACCAGTGAGAATTGCTGAAAAACAACTTTTGTCACGTTCCCTCTCCTGACATGTCCTTTTTTCTTTAAAAATTTGAGCCTCTCCTTTGAACTCCAGAGCACTTCCCCAAGCTAACTTGAAAGTGTTTCCCTGGCTACAGTCCTCAACTTTGGCCCAGATAAACTCTGTTAATTGGCCTCAGTTTCTTTCTTTAGGTTGACAAGGAGCACAGAGCTTCCATGCCCTCTCCTGGTACACCACCCTGCAGGAACCTCCATTAGCTTCCATAGCTAAACCTCCTGTTTAGCTATCTGGAAGCCCCAGAACTCAGACCTAATGGAGTTTTTTGAAAGCTCCATTATCTAGGCATGATTAATTACATAATTGGCTATTGGTTTATCAAGTCAACCTTCAGTCTTTCTACCCTTCCCAGAGATTGTGAGGGAAACTGAAAGTTCTAGCCTTGTAATCACGTGGTTGGATCCCCTGGTAACCAGTCCTCATCCTGAGGCTATCTGGGTGCCCACAGATACCAGCCATCTTATTAGCATACAAAGTCTCTCCTATTACTCTGAGATTCCAAGGATTTTAGGATTTTATGTCAAGAAACAGAGATGCAGACCAAATATATATTTCATAATATCACAAGAACAGGTAAAAAAATTAACTGTTCTAATGTTGAATGGCTTTGGACAGAAGTTCAGTGACTGCATTATATTTGGATTCAGACATGCTGTATCTCAAAACATTTTAGAGGGTAATGTGAACTAAAATAAAATCTTAAGGCTCACCCCCTGCCCCCACCACCAGCTGACTGAATGGACCCCCTCTTGGCCAAAGGACTATCCTAAAACTAAATTGCCTGCCAGTAGGAGAGATATCAGACATGCCTCATCATGCCCCCCTCCCTTCTTGTGGACCTCCTTTGTAACCCATTAACAGGCCTAACTGTTCTAGACAAACCTGCAGGTCCTCAATTTATACAACAAATATATGTCTGGTGGCTTATCTCTGATAAACAGCTCCTTATGTTAAAACATTCCAAGCCTTTAAACAAAGCTTCATGTCTTTAACCAATTACAAGTCAAAGAATCTTTAAACCCACCTATAACCTGTAAGCCCTCTCCCCACTTTCAGATGGCCCACCTTTTCAGGCCAAACCAATGTATGCCTCCCACGTATTGATTCATGACTTTACCTGTAACCCCTGTCTCCCTGAAATGTATAAAACCAAACTGTAACTCAGCCACAGTGAGTCCACTTGCTCAAGGCTTCTTGGGCGTGGTTCTGGGTCATGATCCTCAAATTTGGCTCAAGGTAAATCTCTTTAAAATTATTTTACAGGTTTTGGCTTTTTTTTTCTCCATTACCAGTAATAAAGGCCAGGTGTTACTATGAAAAAGAGACATCTAACAGGATGCCTCTCTTGGCAAATTCAGATCTGAGCTGTTGCCCAGGCTCTGTGCCTCATCCCATCCTTCTCAACTGTCCTAGCCATTGGCTTTGTTTTTGATTGTCTCATTATGCTTTTTATATCCTTCTTAGATATGATGTAATTATTTGACTTCATAGCTACCTTGATGAATTTGCTACTGTGATGCTTTCTCTCTATTCACAGAGCATCTCTGGACTACTGTGGTAACTCCACTTATAGGCTGACTCTGTCCTGCTGGGGTCCTTTGAGTCTGGAGCCTGAGAGAGAAGTAAGAAGGTTTTACCAGAGGTGGGATTACAGTGCAGCTCATGGAGCTTGTGCGCTCAGGTTCTGTTAGGCTTGCTAAGGGTGGGAACCCAGAAAGTATGTATAGGACAGAATGTGGCTAATGGAAAACTTAGAGAGTGGTCATAAGGCCTGTGAGACAATAGCCCCAGAAGTCTGGAGAGTCCAGAGCCTATAAATCTAACTCTGACTGCAGACGGTTGCAGAACTGCTTACTGTTCAGAAAAAAATTCACTCTTCCCAAACTTACATCCAAACCTCCTATAAAGCTCATTGCTCTCCCCTTCCTGGCATGGATGCTCTTTTTGGGCTCCAGCCATCTGCACCCAGATGCTCAAATAAACAGCATTTTGCCACACCTGAGGCTTCATGTGTCTCCTTCTGGGCTCTGGACCTAATAGGTTCCATATTTGCATAGGACCCTGTGAGATTCTGGGAATTGTAGAATGTTCTAGGTGGAGAAAAGAAGCCAGGTTATAGTCAGGAAACATTTCTATGTAAGCATTTTTGTTGTTCAAAAGATCTCAGAGAAAGGAACATGAATCTCTGAGGCTCCAGCATTTTATGATGATTTCTTTTTATGTTCCAAATAATAGTTTACCTTTGTACCTAATTTTGCATTCATAATTTTGTATTCTTATTCTTATAGAGGATCACTCAAATTATATATGCTTCAGGTCATGCAAAATCTGGATCTACCACTGGGTTTTACTAAATGAAATTCTTGAGTGTTTTATTAGTACTTATTTCTTTATACTTAGTAAAACATAATTTATACAAGTAAACAAACACTAAGTAGAATCTAGAGAATCCCCAAATCATTCTAAAATCAGTACTTTGGATGGTTCTTTTACAAGAGAACTGGAACTTCCTGGCAGCCAGTATGTTTCAATGTTAGTATAGTGTTAGTGAATGCCATAAATCTGGAACTCAGATACTGAATTTTGTTCGTTTCAATCCCAGTCACCAAGGCTTTATGGAAAGCCTACTATGTGTGATGAAGGTGGTGGGCCAGGTTCTTTTTTCAGAGTTTAAATTCAATTTAAGAATCATTTGAAATGAATTGCCTTAACAGTGAAGTATTTCTTAGTTCCTGGGAGTCTTAATAATAGTTCTCTCTCTTTCTTTTAATTTTTTTTTATTTCAGGAAATTATGGAGGTACAAACATTTTGGTTACATGTTATGACTTCGCCACATCCCAACCATGATTTGAGGCATGCCCTTTCCCCCCCTACAATGCTCACTGTGTCCATTAGTTGTGAGTTTACCCACCCCCAACACCCTTACCCCCAAAGAATATTACTACTGTGTGAGCACCTTAGTGTTCATCAGTCAGTGCCAGTTTGATGGCCCAGTTCATGTCGTGCCCATTCTTCCATTCTTGTGATACCTCACTTCAGAGGATGGGCTCAAACTCTATCCAGGAAAATACAAGAGGTGCTAGATCACTATCATTTTTTATAATTGAGTAGTGTTCCATTGTATACATATACCATATTTTATTAATCCACTCATGGATTGACAGGCACTTGGGTTGTTTCCACATCCTTGCTATAGTGAATTGTGCTGCCATAGACATTCGAGTACTGATGCCTTTATTATAGAATGACTTTTGTTCCTTTGGGTAGATGCCTAATAGTGCTATTGCTGGATCAAATGGTAGTTCTACTTGTAGCTCTTTGAGTTATCTCCAAATTCTTTTACACAGAGGTTGCACTAATTTGCAGTCCCACCAGCAGTGTAAGAGTGTTCCTAGCTCTCCACATCCTCGCCAGCATTTGTTGCTTTGGGATTTTTTGATAAAGGCCAGTCTTACTGGAGTTAGGTAATATCTCGTTGTGGTTTTGATTTGCTTTTCCCTAATGATTAGAGATGTTGAGCATTTTTTTTATATGTTTGTTGGCCATTCTGTCTTCTTTTGAAAAGTTTCTGTTCATGTCCTTTGCCCATTTATCGATGGGGTTATTTTATTTTTTCTTGTTGACTTTTTTGAGTTCTAGATAGATTCTTGTTATCAACCCTTTATCGGATGTGTAGAGAGCAAATATTTTCTACCATTCTGTAGGTTGTCTTTTCACTCTAGTGATAGTTTCCTTGGCTGTGCAAAAGCTTTTTAATTTGATCAGGTCCCATTTATTTGTATGGAACCAGAGAAGACCTCATATAGCCAAAGCAATCTTAAGCAAAAAGAACACATTGAGAGGTATCAGTCTACCATACCTCAAGCTGTGCTGCAAGGCTATAGTAACTAAAACAGCATGGTACTGGCACAAAAATAGAGACATAGACCTTTGGAACAGGACTGAGAATACAGAGATGAAACCATCCGCATATTGTCACCTAATCTTTGACAAAGCAGACAAAAATGTACACTGGGGAAAAGAATCCCTTTTCAATAAATGGTGCTGGGAAAACTGGATAGCTACGTGCAGAAGATTGAAACTGGATCCCCACCTCTCACCTCTTATAAAAATCAATTCTAGGTGGATAACAGACTTAAACCTAAGGCATGAAACCTGAAGAATCCTAGAAGAAAATGTAGGGAAGACTCTTTCAGACATTGAGCGAGGCAAAGAATTTATGAGGAAGATCCCCAAAGCAATGACAGTAGCTACAAAAATAGTTCTCTTTAAAGAGATAGGAAATTTGAAGGTAACATGATAAATATGATTAAATGCCAAGGAAAAACAGTGATGAATTGTTGGCACCAGTCATTTAATGTTCTCTGAAAACAAAGAGACTTGTCAGTCTGCCAGTGCTAGGAATTTCAGTGCCAAGGATATAAAATGAAAAGTGTCCTTATCTTTTTGGGGGATAGTTTCATAGATGGTAGCCATGAGTAACCTTGGGGTAACTATTTTTCAAGCCAAAGAGCCCTGTATTAAAAATGAACTAATTTATGTTCATTATTCTCTTAAAGTATGTTATTATATGATAGTGAGTATATGTATTTGGGAAATAGTATAGCATAGGATTCCTAAGAGACAAATCAATATATGTGATGTCAGATATTGAGGAATGTTTTGAAGAAAAACAATTTCAGGGAAGGAGAGAGAGAATGATGGTTATTTTAGAAAGGCTGTATTGACTTCCCAGCTATTCCTTGAATGCAGCAGGCATATCCCCATCTCTGGGCCTTTGCACTTGCTGTGGCCTCAATGCTTTCCTTCAGATCTTCAGTAGTTGTTTTCTCACTTCATTTAGGGCTCTCACCACCCTGACTAAATTAGCACCTTCCGTCATTCAATTCTTTCTGCCTATTCTACACCGTCTGATCTTGGGGACCATAGAGATTCAAATAAATTCTTTGATAAAACCTTTGCTGAACTCTTAAATACTTGCTATCTGAAACTTAGGAATTGAAGAGATTTTTTAAAACATCTCTTCTTATTTGATCTAGACATCTAAATCGGGAACCAAATAATTTTGTATAGTAAGGGATACTTGTAGTTTTCTTCATAGCACTTACTAATTTCTGGTTTGTTTGTCTTTCTGTATGTTTCTTTCACTAAAATGTCAGTTCCTCGGTAGCTGGAATTTCATTTTGTTCATTGCTCTCAGTTCCATGGTGGCTGGAATTTCATTTTGTTCATTGCTCTATCCTCATCACCTGGAACAATGCCTGACATCTAATTTATTCTTAATAAAAAAGTGTTGAATAGATGTGTTAATACATGAAAGAATCTGTTTGACCTAATGTCACCTAAACTTTTTATTTTAAAAGTATGATTAATATTGTACGTTAAGTTTTAAACAGAATATGGAATTATATGCACAGTTTCTACTTAGATTAAAAAAATAAACTTTTGCATTTGTTCATTTATCCATTCCTTGAAAGAAAACTTATTAAGTATCTTCAATGTGTTGTACTAAGGTGTTCTAACTCAGCTTATGGTTTTATAGGAAGACAGATCATGAAACAACAGTAAATGAATGACACCCTTTTCCTCACTCACTGCTGTGTAGTAGCCATGTTGATCTTCTTTCAATTTCTCAAAGCTGATAAGCTCTTTCCTTTGCACATTTTACTGTCTTCACAGTGCTTCTTGTGTTATGAAACTGGTAATTATATATTTATTTGGATGATTATCTGTTTAAGATCTGTGTGTCTTTATATGGTAAGTTCTATGAGGGCAGGGACCATGATACTATTTAATTGTCAATACCTAGCTCAATGCCAAGTATATAGCAGGTACTCAATAAACGTTCTGAATGAGTGATTAAAAGTACATAATAGAAACACTATATTTAATCTAATGGGAGTTAGGGGAGTTTTCCCTGACGAAGTGAATTTTAAGCTGGGATCTCAAGAATGAGGAGGAATTAGCAAGTGAAGAGGACCAGGCAGAGTGTTCTAGAGCTTCAACTCAGACTTTATCCTAAAAGCAATAGAAGAGTTTTAAACAAAAAAGTGGCACTATCAGTCTTGCATTTTTAGATGGACCATTTTTCAGTGTTGTTAGAAACAGACTTGATGAGCAATGCTAGAGCAGAAATATTGGTTAGGATGGTTTAATAGTAATAGATGGTGGTGGCCTCATTTGGGTTCTTGGCAACGAAGAAAGGGGGGGGTGGATGCATGTGAGTGATTTTTACAAGGCAAAATAACTGACTGGGGGTACTGAAGGAAATGGAAAAGTTAAGTATGATTCCAAGTTTCTATGTCAGGCAACTGAGAGGATCCTGGGACCATTCACAGAGACTAGGGACTCAGAGGGAAGAACTATCTGAGGAAAAAAGAACTTGATATACCCTTGAGACCTAACTATATTAAGGCTAAGGATTAAGGAGTTGGTTATGTAGCTGAATTTTCTGGGTATAGATACTTTTAAAAAATTGCCTTGAAAGAAATAATCAAAATATTAATATAATAGTATTGGGACTCTAATTATATTTTAAATTTTTCTTATTAAGTTTTGGTTTTCATTATTGGTGTGTTTTATTTTGATGAAGGAAAAATAATAAACTTTAAAAAATTATATTAGCACAGGAATGCTATACTGAAAAACCAAGGGACAAAAAGTTAAGACCTTCTTAGGCAAACTGTGGGTTATACCCAGTGAAAATAAATGATTGGTCCTAAATGGAAGCCCATTGTAAATGAGTTCAACATTTGTGTGTGTGTGTATGGGGATGAGTCATCAGGAAATTTCAACTTACCATTCAAAGAAGGTCTGCTAGAGGCAGTGACTGTCATTTATTCATACGTGTATCCTTAGCCCTCAGCACAGTGCTGGTTCAAGTAAGGACTATTATTTTAGATTTGTTATTAACACATTGATTTTGTTTATATTGGTTTACTGGAATTGTTATACAATAATGTTATTTATGTCATCTTGGGTTTTAGGTAGATTGGGGTCAACTGGACTATTTAGTGGTTGACATGCCACCAGGAACCGGAGATGTGCAGTTATCGGTCTCACAGAATATTCCCATTTCAGGTAAATCTTAAAAGTTTAAAGTAATTTGTGCTTTCTTTCATGTGTGTTATTGCTATACATAAGAACAAACTTCATGTTAGGCAAACATTTTTGCCTTAAAAAGTAATCATTTATAAACTTTTCATTAGACATCAGAAGCATAAATTGAATTTTTCAAAATATTACCAGGATGAGTATATTTACAAAAACATAAAGACACTTTGAAAAGATGACAATATACATCTGTCTTCTAGAAACCAGTAGTGCGTAAGTATTATATAGGTAGACCATGATTGCTTGATTCACTGTTGTGCAGCACGTATAGCACTGGTACATGACAGGCACTCAGTAAATATTTATTGAATGAATACTGAATAAGAGTAAATATTAGGAATATTGGCTTTTTAGTAAATACAACTATGGGAGAGTTTTATATTCTGCTAATTATTTAATGTTAAAGTCAGTAAAGCAATAAACATAATAAGTTCTATGAGATATATATTTCAATATGGTAGTGGATAACTTTTTTATGATATGGAATTGAAATATTAGTATTATAGTTACCCTTTATATTGAATCTGCTTCTAAAGATTTTCATAGATGCCACTGGAGTAATAGTTCAAATCTCTATATTAAAAGGACTTATGGGAAAATGATGGAATTTTTAAATGTCTTTGCAAATCAGTTACTTACTGGTTATCCAAATGATATCATTGACATTTATTTATCAAAAGGTTTAAAAATCGGCCGGGCGCAGTGGCTCACGCCTGTAATCCTAGCACTTTGGGAGGCTGAGGTGGGCGGATCGTTTGAGCTCAGGAGTTAGAGACCAGCCTGAGCAAGAGCGAGACCCCATCTCTACTAAAAATAGAAAGAAATTATATGGACAGCTAAAAATATATTAGAAAAAATTAGCCGGGCATAGTGGTGCATGCCTGTAGTCCCAGCTACTTGGGAAGCTGAGACAGGAGGATCGCTTGAGCTCAGGAGTTTGAGGTTGCTGTGAGCTAGGCTGACGCCACGGCACTCACTCTAGCCTGGGCAACAGAGTGAGACTCTGTCTCAAAAAAAAAAAAAAAAAAGTAAAAGAAAAAAAAAGAAAAAGAAAAAAAAAAGGTTTAAAAATCTAAGTTTTGGACAAGATATACATATTATTTGTAAATATCAACATTGCCTCATTAATATGGGGATTTTGATGTTTTAATATCTTTGTAACTTTAACGGAGTCTGAGACTTTTTCTTTGATGAGATAGACTGTAAAGTATGAGAAGGGAGTAAAGTGACATATGAAAATAATTCATCCTTTTTGTAATCACCAAATTGTGATTTTTCTTTTTTTAAGTAGTTTTGGTATCTTTTATATTTCTAAGTTTTAAGAATAATTCCTAAATGTTCATTGAAAAAATGTGTCCTGGTACCTTGAAATGCCTATTGCAAGCTTAAAAAATGCTTATGTTATTTATTTATATGGATAATACAGTGATAAAATTGGGCTAAATTGTCATTTATGCCTTGAGTAATAGTAACTTGGTACCTTGAAAAAGTTTACTTTATTTCACACAGATAGAGTGATGTTCCTAAGCAGTTTTCTTTTGTTTACTCAGGTAACAGCCCCCCTGAACAAGATTGATGGTTAAATTACCCCACATAAATTTGTTTTTATACTCCCATCCAACAATGTATGTAACTGAACTCAGATTTGGCTGCTCACCACTTGAAAGCCAACCTCAAGACAACAATTGGGTGGAAGGAAAAGGAGTTTTATTCAAGAGCTGGCAACCTGAGGAGATGGCAGACTAATTTAGTTGCAAAGACCATCTCAAGTTCCTCAGTCTGACTAAGGGTTGGTTTTAAGGGGGAAATGGTCCCATCAGCATGTCTTGTTCCAATGATTATCTTGAGTAATGGGCCATCTGGCAGTCTGGCTGGCATCAGCTAGGCTGCAACAGAATTGAAGGTTAACTGTTCAGCATTTTCCTCCAGGAGAGAGTCCCACAATTTTGTTTCTATGGTAAACTACTCATAGCTAGTTCCTGAAATTCTTAAGCAAGCACATAATTACCATTGTAAAAGAAATAGTAGTTATGCTTCATGATGAAGTAACTGCTGCTGTTACATGTATATAAATTGGGGTTAGATTTGCTTCCTCTTTCTTTTTTATAACCTAAAATTTCACCTTTATTCCTTTCCTTTGATGAAGAGTCTACCCTGTAGCAGGCAACAAATATTACATGAGATAAGACACAGTATTTTTGTTGTGGTGGTGGTAAAATATACATAACAGTTTAGTGGTATTAACTACATTCACATTGTTGTGCAATCATCACCACTATGCATCTCCAGAACCTTCATCTTTCCAAACTGAAATTCTGTATCCATTAAACATAACTCCCTCTATTCCTCCACTCTTTCCAGCCCCTGGCAACTACCATTCTACTTTCAGAAACAGTATTTTTGATGTTAAGATTAGAAGACCAAAGAGGAAAGTATATTTAAAAGATTACACAAAAACCTAAAATTGATTTTATGATCTATTAATACAATTTTATATCAATAAATTTTTATTTTATTCATATACAAGATAGATGCTAAGCATTGCAGTGGTCCCCAACCTTTTTGGCACCAGGGACTGGTTTCATGGAAGACAATTTTTCCATGGTTGGATCGGGGTGGAGGCAGAGCTCAGGTGGTGATGTAAGCGACAGGGAGCAACTGTAAATACAGATGAAACTTCACTGGCTCATCTGCCGCTCACACCCTGCTGTGCCCCCGTCCCCTGCCCCTCCATCCTTAGTTTCATGGAAGACAATTTTTCCATGGACGGGGCAGGGCGTGGGGGAGATCTGTGGCCCAGTCCCTAACAGGCAGCTTGTGGCCCTGGGGTTGGGGACTGCAGTGAGGATCTAAGGATAAGTAAATCCCTGTCTTTTCCCTAGACTAGAGTTCCTTACCTTTTTTAGCTTTAGCTTTGAAACCTTTTTTTTTTTTTTCTCTTTTTTGAGAATTTGATGATAACTGTTGATGCTCTCCAGGAAAATGTGTTTACATATGATATACAGAAACACTAATCCTATGTATAATTTCAGGAAGTTTAGGGTCCTCAGGTTAAAAGCTCCAGCTCTAGGAGGTAGAGTAAGGTGAGGAGCGGGAAAGAGTGGCATGTAAGAAAAGAACATGGATAGCTATAATCCAGAGTAGGGGAAATGCTATTCGAAAGATCTAAACCCCATGATATGGGGGTTTAAAGGAAGAAGAGACTCTGGGTGTAAGGGGGATGTGTAACACTTCATAGTGACGAGCCTTAAAGAACAAATATAAAATGGTGTGGTGTGTGGTGGCTTGGACCTATAATCTCAGTTACTGGAGACTGAGGTGGGAGACACTTGAGACCAGGGGTTGGAAACCAGCATGGACAGCATAGCGAGACTTTGTCTCTTCAAAAAAAAAAAGTTAAAAAGAATAAATATGATACAATGTAGAGCATTCATTTCCTTGCTTTTTTTTTGACATATGGGAAAGAAAGCAGAAAAGGGAACTACTAGTGTTATATAATTCTAAAGTAGAAACATAACATATATTTTACTTTCTAAGTCTAATCTATTTTTTTCTAATTAGACCAGTTACTAAAGATCCTTTTGAAAATACATAAACTTAGTTATTTCTGAACCGTGGAATTAAAATTAGTATTTATTAATATTTTATAAATTTGCTATAATATATATTTTTATAGTTAAAAATTAATAAAAAGCATTAATTCTTTAAAGACAATAGATCTCTGTATGAAATGGTACTATGGTAAATGCCTATTAATAACAAATTGCCATTTAATGACAATCTTCCATACATTAATTTTCAGATTTAATTTTCACAGGTGTTATATTCCTATTTTCTTGAATCTCAGAAGAGTTAAATAACTTTCTCAAGATTCCACAGTTATTGTAGGTCATAGCTAAGGTTCACATCAGTTGTGACAGAGCTTAAAGCTCACGTTGTTAACCTCTACATCAAGCTACCCAACAATGTTCAGCTCATTGATTTTTCTGAGTTCAGCTCTAATCCTTTCAAACCCTTTAGGTTGAAATTATTCTAATCTAAGTGATTCCTGATAAAAATAAATTTATCCCTGAATATGTCTAAACCTGTTTACCCTTATATGATGAATATCCAACCAATGATCTGTATTGGTACTTATTATATTCAGTAATTTTTTTCTTCAGAGACTACTTTGGACCTCTTTAATTCACACATTCCAGGAAAGATCTGGAGACAGTCTACAAGCCCTGTCCTTTGACCTTTAGTAGAGCCCCAAGTGATTCTTTGAAAGACCAGTATTATCTCTGGACTGATCTACACTGATCTTGAACATTTGGCTAGTTTCTAGGCTCACTGGTTCTCTGTATAGAATTGTAGCAGTCAGTGTTAGTGCATTCATATTGCAGGTTATTATATAAATATTAAAATTGATAACAATGAAAAGACTAGATTTTCTACATTGAATTTGTATTTACTTTATAATTAGAAAAAATAACAAACAATAAAAATATTGTACCAAAAAATATATCAGGGGGAATTTGGGGAACATGTGATTATGAATATATCTCTGTGTGTGTGTTAAAGAGTGTTTGTTAAAGGTTTGGTTCCTGAGGTTTGGTTTTATTCAGGCCAATATCATTTCTTAGCTAACATATTTAAAGAGGTACCAAAATTGAGCCAACTTCCAGGATTTAGAGGTTATGGCACCAGCTAAAGAGTTTTACATAACCTGGAACAGCCTGTCAGAATCATATTTGCCCTTCAAGTCTTTAAATTAAGCCTGTTTTCTAATTATACCTACTTTTCCTTTCCTTTATTATCATTGACTTTAGAACTCTTTTTGTTTGTTTGTTTTCTTTTTTTGTTTTTTAATTTTATTTACATTCAAGTGAGAATTATACAGTTCTTAGACTTTAGAACTCTTTTAGAATATTCTGTATTCTACCTTTTCTTATGTCCTATATCCCATAAACAATGTAAGTTCTTTAGACTCCATTTGAGGCCTTCTGTGATTTGATTTCCCTTTTTTTCCCACCAAACTCCTTCACATAACCTGAGATCCCTCCAAACAATCCTGTGTACTCACTGCTTCCCCCTTCCCTTTACTTTCCAAAATCTCTGTGTTTGCACACATTTAATTATCCCTTAGAATGTCTTTCCTCCCGAATCAGTGGGTACCCAAATCCTGCAAAAGCTTTAAAATGTCTAACTTAAAAGTCTACTCCCTGCTATCTTCCCCAAACCCCTAGTTGGAAATCACTTCTCCGTCTTTGGAAATCACATAGCATTTTATTTGTACCACTCCTCTAACACTTCATTGGAAACCTACATGCCTGTGTTATCTTCTCTACCATAATGTTACTCCCTGGAAGGCTAGGCTCTTTTTCATTCGTCTTTGTATTATTCATGGTACCAAACCTAGTGCCTTCCTGCAGCTACTCAGGAAATGTTGAATCAGTGAATAGTGTTTTATCTGTGTCTGTATTATCTTCCCAACTAGGCTGTAAGCTGCTTGAATGCAAAATTTTTTTCTTATTTATTCTAGTATCTCTTAGAGTACCTTGGGCAAGAGCTTATGCAATTAATATTAACTGAATAAATGACAAAGCTAGTTTGACTAGTTATCACTGTTCATGTGAAAAGATTTGTGCCCCCTTATCTTTCTTACCATCCTAATTTATTCCTATAAACCTCACACCCTGACTGCTTTCACCTTGCTGTTTTTTCTTTTTCTTTTTTTTTTGAGACAGAGTCTCACTCTGTTGCCCAGGCTAGAGTGAGTGCCATGGCGTCAGCCTAGCTCATAGCAACCTCAAACTCCTGAGCTCAAGCGATCCTCCTGTCTCAGCCTCCCGAGTAGCTGGGACTACAGGCATGCACCACCATGCCCGGCTAATTTTTTCTATATATATTTTTAGCTGTCCATATAATTTCTTTCTATTTTTAGTAGAGATGGGGTCTCGCTCTTGCTCAGGCTGGTCTCTAACTCCTGAGCTCAAACGATCCGCCCACCTCGGCCTCCAAGAGTGCTAGGATTACAGGCGTGAGCCACCGCGCCCGGCCTCTTTTTCTTTTAAATGAGACAAGGTCTTTCTCTGTCACCTGGGCTAGAATGCAGTGGCATCATCATTGCTTACTACAACTTTCCTGGGCTCAAGCAATCCTCTTGCCTCAGCCTCCTTAGTAGCTGGGTCTACAAGCGTGCACCACCAGCCTGGCTAATTTTTCTGGTTTTTGTTGTTGTTGTTGTTTTTGTTTTTTATTTTATGGAGATATGGTCTCACTCTTGCTCAGGCTGGTCTCAAGCTCCTGGCCTCAGCAGTCCTCCCACCCCGGCCTCCCAAAGTACTAGGATTATAGGCATGAGCCATTGCACCTGGCTACAGCTGTTTTTCTACATATACATTAAAGGAAGCATGTTTTAAAAAAATATATCTTATTTTACTCCCCCTCTGAGAGAAAAATTCTTTAATTTTAGGTATTATGCTGTCTTTTTTGCTGTACTGTATATTATATCCTTGTGGACATTTGACACCTTTTAGTATTCCCTTTGTTTTAGTGCCTGGAATAATAATATACATGTGGGCACTTGCTATTTGATTCTATGTATTCAAGTACTAGTGAGAATAACTAGCATTGCTTTATTGCAAGATAGTAATAAGAAATCCTCTTATTTATTTGCAGTAACGTTTAGCAAGGTGCTAACTCCCTCTCTGGCTCTTTATCCTTACCTGTGGAACACTTGCCACCTTACAGGCTTTGTAAGGATCAAATGAGATAATGAATATAAAAGCTCCATCTGAATTTGTAGTATTTTTTAGAAACTACTTGAACACTATTAAAGAGATTTCTTTGGGGGAGGAATAGGGTAATGAAATGTTATAAATTAGAAAAAGCTATTATATCAACTTTACATTTCTCCAAGACATGTTAACAATAAAATCAAATGCTTTATGCTTGGAAAGAGACATTCTTTTGGAAAATTCACAGAGGCAAACCTATACAAGCAGAAAGATCTTCTTTCTGAATACTAATTAGCAACTCTTTGTATGTGGTCCATTTTGTTCCATGGAATGGATGACAACCTCATTACAGGCATAACTTGGGGATATTGTAGGTTCAGTTCCAGACCACTGCAATAAAGGCAGTATCGTAATAAAGTGAGTCACGTGAATTTTTTTGGTTTCCCAGTGCATAAGAAAGTTATGTTTACACTGTACTATAGTCTGTGAAAAATTTATATACCATAAGTAATAATACTTTATTGCTAAAAAATGCTAGCAATTATCTACCCTTTAACAAGTCATAATCTTTTTGCTGGTGGAGTGTCTTACCTCTGTGTTGATGGCTGCTGACTGATGAGGGTGGTATGTGCTGAAGATTGGGGTGGCTGCAGCAATTTCTTAAAATAAGGCAACAATGAAGTTTGCTGTGTCAATCGACTCTTTCTTTTAGTAAAGATTTCTCTATAACGTGTGATGCTGTTTGATAGCATTTTACTCATAGTAGAACTTCTTTCAAAATTGGAGTCAGTTCTCTCAAGCCCTGCTGCTGCTTTATTAACTAAGTTTATGGAATATTCTAAATTCTTTGTTGTCATTTTGGCAATGTTCACAGCATCTTCACCAGGAGTAGATTCCATCTAAAGAAACCAGTTTCTTTGCTCATCTACAAGAAACCACTCCTCATCTGTTCAAGTTTTATCATGAGATTGGAGCAGTTAAGTTCTATCTTCAGGCTCTACTTCTAATTTTAATTCTTTTACTGTTCTTACCATATCTGCAGTTACTTCCTCCACTGAAATCTTGAACCTCCAAAAGTCATCCATGAGAGTTGGAATCACCTTCTTCCAAACCCCTGTTAGTGTTAACATTTTGACCTCCTCCCAAGAATCACAAATGTTCTTAACAGTATCTGGAATGGCAAATCTTTTCCAGAAGTTTTCAGTTGACTTTGTGCAGATTCATCACAGGAATGAATTACTATCTGTGGCAGCTATAGCCTTATGAAATGTTTTTCTGAAATAATAAAACTTAAAAGTCAGAATTACTCCTTGATCTATGGGCTACAGAATGGATGTTATCTTAGCAGGCATGAAAACAACATTCATCTCCTTTTATATCTCCATCAGAGCTCTTGGGTAACTAGTTGCATTGTTAATGAGCAGTAATATTTTGAAAGGGATCTTTTTTTCTGAGTAGTAGGTCTCAAGAGTGGGATTAAAATATTTAGTAAACCTTGCTGTAAACAGATGTACTGTCATCCAGGCTTTGTTGTTCCCTTTATAGAGCACAGGCAGAATAGATTTAGCATAATTCTTAAGACTCATAGGGTTTTTGGATGGTCACTGAGCCCTGGCTTCAACTTACTGTCACCAGCTACATTAGCCCCTAATAAGAGAGTCAGCCTGTCCTTTGAAGCTTTGAAGCCAGGCATTGATTTCTCCTGTCTAGCTTTTAAAGTCCTAGATGGAACATTCTTCCAATAGCAGGCTGTTTTTTCTACATTGAAAATCTGTTGCTTAGTGTAATCACCTTCATCAATGATCATAACTAGATCTTCTGGATAACTTACTGCTACTTCATCTTGCATGTTACAGAGACAGCTTCTTTCCTTAAAACCTCATGAACCAATCTCCGTTAGCTTCCACTTTCTTTTTTTCTGCAGCTTCCTCACCTCTCAGGCTTCAAAGACTTGAAGAGAGTTTGGGCTTTGCTCTAGATAGGCTTTGGGTTAAGGGAATGTTGATTGGTTTGATCTTCTATCTAGACCACTACAACTTTCTCCCTACCAGTAATAGAACTGTTTCACTTTCCTATCATTCGTGTGTTCACTGGAGCATCACTTGTATTTTCCTTCAAGGACTTTTCCTTTGCGTTTACAACTTGACTAACTATTCTCAGCTTTTGACATGCCTTCCACACTAAATTTAATTATCTCTAGCTTTTGATTTAAAGTGAGAGACATGCAACTTTTCCTTTCACTTGAACATTTAGAGGCCATTGTAAGGTTATTAACTGGCCTAATTTTAATATTGTTGTGTCTCAGAGAATCAGGAGGCCTGCACACACACACAGAGAGAGAAAGAGAGAGAGAGAGAGAGAGAGAGATGGGGAAATAGCCAGTCAGTTGAACAGTCAAAACATACACAACGTATATTGATTGTTTGCTGTCTTACATGGGTGAAGTCTGTGGCATCCCACAACAATTATAATAGTAACATAAAAGATCACTGATCACACATCACCATAACAGATATTATAATAATGAAAAAGTTTGAAATACTGCATGAATTACCAAAATATGACACAGAATATGTCATGAAGTGAGCAAATGAGCAAATATTACATGCAGTGAGCACATGCTGTTGGGAAAATGGCTCCAGTAGACTTGATCAATGCAGGGTTGCTACAAACCTTCAATTTGTAGAAATCGCAATATCTGTAAAGGACAATAAAGCAAAGTGCAATAAAACAAGGTATGCCTGTATAAGAAGAAACTTTGAAGAAAAATATTATCCTCTTACTTGTGTTAAAATTATTGTATAGCAACAACAGTGATAAATGTGTTGACAACAGTATTAGTGGTTAGTGATTTAAATTTGAGTTTATATGGACTACCACATTGTTATATTGCATACTACAAGGATAGACTAGAACCAAACCTCACAGTTGTAGTAATTGCTGGGGAGAAAGGAGACAGGATAAAGGATGTGGAATAACCAGTGCTCTTGTCATGTTGAACTTTGCAAATGGAGAAGACAGAGTTGTCAGTGCTGGTTTTGTTTTGTTATTTTTCTTACTCCTTTTTGTTGTTGTTAATGATTGAGTTTGCTGGGTTTTTGCTTCTTGTTTATTTGTTTAGCTTGCAAATTAGTTGCTGCTGTATAGTGAATTTAGTAGATTCCAGAGTTGACTTTTTGTTTTAAATGCATACTGATGCACTTTTAGGAATTATTGTGCACTTAACTGCTTTTCCATAATAGAGGATTACTATTTCTTTGAACAGCATTATAATGAAAGATTTAAAAATATATGTACTAGTATTTGAATTCTAATAGATGTTACCTTTGCTTCAACTCAAGAGCTCTGTGACTATCTGAAGACTGTCTTAAATTGATTTTAACTCTTGGAATTAAGTGAAGAGTTTATGCTTCACACAAAATATGTGAAGCATATTTTATTTTTCCAAGGAACAGAGAATTTTAGTAATGTTATTTATGTTAAGGTGCTATATCATTCAGGGTCCTAGCAGGAAACAGATGACACATCTTAAAAAGAATGAACAAACAGTGTTTAATTAAGGGACTAGTTACAGAGGTGTGGGCAGCATTAAGGGAAGCACTAGAGATGATGAAGTATCCAGGGACTAGTGACAGAAGTTGTTACCCCCCCACCTGAAGGGGCATGGGAGCAAACTGTGTTAATGGAAACTGGAGACTGCTGGAGCCATGGCAAAGGGGCTGTCTGATGGAAGCCATGGCCACTGCCAGAACTACTGCAATGTGGAAGGGTGAGGTAGGTAATAATACTCCCGCCCCTTTCCCCTCCCACTGTCTCATTTCCCACTGGTTCCTCCTAGTGGCAGATCTATATTGGGAGCCAGATGGCTAGGAAACTCAGATGATGCAGTCCACAGAGGAATGCTGCCAGGGGACTGATAAGGATAGAGAGGGGTGGAGAATCAATCTGAACAGAGCTTGAGGGAAGCAGAGGGAGAGTGCAGCAAGTGAAATAACTTAACACAGTATCTCCTCTTCATGGTCATCATTATAATTGTGAATTCGTGGCTTGAAATAGATGGACAGAATTTCCGCCCTCTAAAAGTTTGCAAGCTAATATAGACACCAGTAGTACAGGCAAATTAATGAAAATCCATACTATCACATGGCAAAATTGTACTGTCATTAAGCGTATGAACAGAATATTTATGCTGTAGATAAGCAGGGATGCAAGTATATTCTGTGTAGTGAGGAGTAACGGATGAAAGAATTTATTTTAATAGGATGGAGTTAGGAAAAAAAAGTTCCCTTTTACTTTATTATGTAAAGATTGATGCAGGAATGAAACTTTTGGAAATTGTTCAATAGAAGAGACAATCTCTGCCATCATATTCTCTTCTATGTTCTCTCTATTCTCTTCCAGGGAATGGCAGAAGTGGCACAGGAAAGAGCTAGACAGTCCTAGTGTGGGTCCTAGTTTACTTCTCATTTCCTGGAAAGGGAGAAGCTACTATGTATGGCAGAGTAGTCAGCTAATTAATATGCTAAAGTTCATGTGTTGAAAACTTAATGTACCATTGTTAAGAAGTGGGGCCTCTAAGAGGTGATTGGATGATCAGGACTCTGCCCTCATGAGTGGATTAATGTCCTTATCCCATGAGTGAGTTAGTTCTCAAGGGACTGAATTAGTTCTTTTGGCAGGGAGTGAGTTTTCTTGAGAGCAGGTTGTTACAAAAGTGAGCTTGGCTTGCTCGTGAGATCTCTTTCACACATGCTTGCTTGCCCTTCTGCTTTTCTGCACCATGTTGTGATGCAATATGAAATTTCTCGCCAGAAGCAGCTGCCATGCCCTTGGACATCCCAGCCTCCAGAACAATGAGCCAAATAAATTTCTTTTCTTTATAAATGACCTAATCTCAGGTATTCTATTATAGCAACAGAAAATGGACTAAGATAATTGATAATGAGGTAATGTCTTTTCTTCCTGTCTAGGACCCTTCCTGTCTAGACCCTATAGATACAAGGAAAGCCAGAGGCCTTTCTGCCCCTGATTCATTTAAATGAGATGGGGTAGGAATTTTAAATTAAACCACTTTTCAGTCATTGTTTAAAGTGAAAGGTGTTTATTGTTAGTGAAAGGTGTTGAGCCTATCCCCACAGTAACTGAACTCCTACTCACACATCAAAAATTCTTGAGAAAAAACTATATATGCCCACTCTGGCATTTTTCCCTCCATCAGCAATTTACTTGGCTTAATCAATTGTCTCTTTTAGGGTAATACTCTTTGCCAGTTTGGGCAGGAGTTTTTGTAATGTGAAAACCTTTTGGGGCTGGAGGATCAGAAACTTACTGTTGCCATGCTAAATAAATGAATGACCATAGACCGTTACTTGAAATAGTTTTCTTGATTGTCTAATATTTACTTTTTCAAAGCAAAAGGAACATAGTTATTTTACTTCAGTAAACTAAATAATATCTTTTTTTTCAAATTATCTATTTTATCCCTTCTTAATTGTTTTCAAATTTACAGGAGTAATTCTTTAAAGGCATATAATACTAATCTTTTGGAAAACCATTGAAAAAATCAAAGAAAAATATTTGGGAATTGGATTTTAGTGCTATGTTTCCCCTACAGTTTTACAATTTATAATGACCTCAACCTGTAATGCTAGAAATGTTCTTACACATTAAAAGTGGAAGACTTAGGTCATAGATTGTCCTGTTATTCAGGAATATTAAATTTCATTTATGTTTTCAATTTCCAGAATGGAACATTAAAGGAGAAAGTCAATTTGGGACTTCTTCCAGGTACACTGTCTCTCCATGCAAATGTTGGGCAGAGTTATAATTAATGCATCCTTGGCAAGAATTGCATGATGTAGAGAGAATTACTTCAAATTATAAAAATTCTTTCAAAAATAAGTTTATTTTATTGTTACACAAATTGTAACCAACCATTAAAGACTGTATGTATTCCAGGGTTTTTATCTTTTAGGGCATTCCTGATATTTCAATCTGAAACTTCAGTCCTGGTTAGATTGGGAATCAAATTTATAAAATTAAATATAATATCATTAGCTAATAAGCAACAACATTTAATATCATTAGCTAATAAGCAACAACATTTTCAGCATAAATTTAAGAAGAAAACTCTTTAGGGCACTTGAATTTGGCTGAACGTATAGGTAGAAGTTATAGTTTATCAATTAATAGTTCTAAAAAATAGCATGAGAATTAATAACTTCTGATCTATGACATGAAAAGTCCCAGGACTTTAAAAGCTTCCCCAGCTGATTCTTATTTAGTTAGCTTTGAGACTCACTTGTTTAAGCCAACCCATCCTTGATGTCTTAAAGTTCAGTAAACAGTATAATGACCAATGGGTAAATTCATTAAACATTTATAGGTAGAAAAAGTACATGTCATGCAATCTAAAAAGTTTTTGCACTTGGTCACAGATATTAGAAATTTGATCAAGATCTGAAGTATAGGTCCGAAGAATGTCTTCCCATCTTAAGTATGCCAGTATTTGGAAATGGATCAAAGCTTTTCCATAGAAAGTCTCAGTCTCTATTCCTCTATTTCCTGAAATGAACCTGGTTAAATAAAGTTAGGGTAATTAGAAAGCTGCGGTTCTCCTCTCTGGAGTTTCTTTCAGGGAAAGAATGTGTCTATAAAAGAATGTGTTCCATTATTAAACAAATAGCCTTTGGTAGTGGCTCCCTGCAGTCGTGGGCAAGCTGAGCTATATGTGCATCTAACAGAGTTTGAAATGCAAAATGTTAATCTTAAGAGTTCAACAGGAACAGACACTCACAGAAGAGCAAAAGAGCTTTCTGAGTTGTAGAGACGTTTGTGTACAACAAGTACGCTCCCCAAGGTGTTTGCTGATCATCATAAAGATGGATTCAAGACTGGAAAGAAGTGAGAATATTATTTTAACTTTACTGGAGAGATCATAAGGGGGAAGGGGAGTTGAGAATGAGAGAGGGAGTTGGGGCTGGGGGGTGGGGAGAAAGAGAGAAAGAGAGAGAACATGAATGTATGTACATGACAGAGCTATCTGGTTACATCACAAGATTTTAAAATCTGGGGAAATCTTGCTTATCCCTAGTTGTTCCTTGGTGAATGCAGTTTGAATAGTCCTGGTTAATTCTTTGTAAGCATCCTTAAGATAAAGTGACCAGAAGCCCATTTACCTGTTAACTCCATTATATTGAAGAGCCAATCTTTGTCCCTAAACAGCAAATATATATCCAGATTCCTTTGATGAATTTGAATTCTTACTTAAATTTCCAAAGTGCACATGCTCTCTCTTACCAGAAACTTTGAAATACCATGGTCTCCATTAATTATCGTGTTTGGTATTTCTTTTTAGTAGCAATTGACATAATTTCCTATAGCAAAATTTGTTCTTGCTGTAGGAAATGGATGATGATTGATCTTTAAATTCATATAGTATATCCCCTTTGTGACTGTAGGCAATTCTCTTTTGAAAGGAAGCATGGAGTCCAAAACTGTCTCATCCAAGAGTTATTTATATTTCTTGTTGAAACACAGTCTGAATACATTTGAGGTGAATTTACCTTTTAAATCATGTTTTACTTAAGCTGATACTAATATTGGTAGGCATCCTTGATCTTACAGCAAATTATATGTATAATTCAAGAAGTTTGGGATGATGGGAGAGCTAAAACCAATCTAATTTATAGTTAACAAAAAATTGTAAATATATTTGGCATTTTTTATGTTAAACCATCAGAAGTTGAATAATTATTTTCTTTTGCTATTAATACAAGTATATCTCTAAATAAATCAAGGAGAATCAGCATCACTAAATGTGAAGAGCACTGCGAATATTAAGAAGAGCAGTTAATATGCTTCTTTAAGTCTTAGTTGTCTTTACATTGATATGCTCAAGAATTGTAAGGGTGTAGAATTATTTCTCCAAGTATAAGTCTAAGCAGGTTTTCTTGTACATGTTTATTAGGTTCTAATGTTGAAGTTCTTAGTCAAGCATGGGAATTAGATACAATCTATGCCCTTGAGACTAGAATGCATAGTTGAATAGTTCCACACGGGTGTAATTATGATCAGTCTAACATCTGGAATAATCAGTTTTAAATGTTTAACTACTCTGAACTCTGACCCAAATCCAGATATGCAGTTGTAAATAGATTTCCCTCTTAATACTCCAGAGAGTTAACAATTAAGACAATGTTCTAAATAGTTATTTTTGTAAGATATTTATATATTTGCCAGAATCTGCCAGACAGTGTTTTTTGGTAAATCTCAGCTAATAAAAAACCTTTTAAAAAGATTACAAGTTATGAAATAGCATTTGAACAATGTTATTTAATTGTTTGAACTTAGACATTTACTTCTTGATGGGATTCTTGAGATAAGCATTTTACTCCCTATTTATTGCAAACAAAACTTTCTTTTTGCTGACATTTCCTTATGGTCAGTAGAGGGAGCACAAGTTTTCTAACAAATTCACAAAACTGAAGTGACATCATTAGTGATGGTATAAAGGTAGAAAATTCTAGGCTAGTTCATACTGGTTTATATTTCATGAGCCATGAGAAAAATAAAAATTACTGGGTAGAAACCAAGGAACCTTAAAGATAACATGTAGTATCAGGTTTTGGGAACCATATCTTAAGCTAAGAGATACATTAACAAGAAAAAGTTGACATAGTTCCTTTAAAATTTAAAAATCTGAGCTATGGTGCATTGATTGTGTAAGGATTACATTTAATTTTACTAGAGGTTTTGTTTGTTGTGCTTTATTTCCTTATCATAAATTTTAAAGGTCATTCATTGTAGGGCTATCTGAAATGGTCTACGATATAATATACTAAATTTTGAGAGGTAGCGATTTAAATGTGAACTAGTTATGTTTTCACATTCTTCAAGAAGGGCTAGAAAATTTTTTTCAACACAGTATCTTAAAGGCTGATTGTATTGTGATTAAGGACTTAGTCATTAATTAAGAACATATATTTCAGCAAAATAATAATAATAATCTTATCCAAAATATCTTCTATAAGTGTGGCTGGTAGTTCCAATGGAATGTTTACATGTTTTGTGAGCATTTGCTGGGACATGGAAGATGATCCTTGTCCTTGTCAGAAGTTGTTATTAATTTGTTGGAATGGTGCTATTTAGACTACTCTACAAAGAAGCTCAGATGATATGAATGCTTATTTGTGATACTGCATTAGTGTTAAGTACAGAGAAAACGAAGTCACTTTAATCCTTCTCTCTAGGATTGATTTTATAGCAAAATAATGTCCCTGAATATTTTTATAAAATTTCTACCTTTTTAAAAAAACATCTGACAGCTTTTCAAGTTAAATAGGGCCAATGGAAATATTAATAGGTTCATTTTATTGAGGAGTTAATTGAAGTGTATTGAGATTTAGTGAGTTATTCAAGGTTGTATTTTATATTTAACACAGTCAACAAAACCAGAATCCAGAGCTCTTATCTCCTAGTTCAAGCTGCCAACTAAAAGTTCATGCTGTGGCAATCTAGAATAGATGATTCTGAAAATATAGGGAAATTATTTAAATTATTGATCTTTTATTAAGTGCCTATTTTGTACAAGGTGTTGTGTCATTAATTTTGTTTGATAAAAAGATGAAAAAAAATCATAACCACCCTTGAAGCTATATTGTGTAATGGTGATACAAATAGTGGACAAAAAGTATTTAAACAAATAACATACTTATATCATATGAAAGCTAAGAATACTTTTCAAAGCCATTGTAACAGACAACCCCCTATATACTAGTATATATGTAGTTAAGGAGATTTGGAGGAAATAGCCAACGAGGTTCTCTGCTTATAATATACGAAGAGAGTGGCCTGAGACTGAGGGACAATACTTCTTAGAGGAGGTAGCATTTCACATTCACTTAAATAAGATTACTGGAGCAGTCAGGTTGAGCAAAAGTGGTTTTGGAAGCTATTTAAAGTTAAGAGGGAATGCTAAATCATCTAGTCATAGAGATAGATGAATCCTTAGAGACTGTCCAGTGCATGCACTAGTTTTACAGCTAAGGAAACTGAGACCCAGAGTGATTCTGAGTTATTTGCCCAAGGTTAGTCACACAGCTGGATGGAGCCAGAGCTGGAAGTAGATCTCTTCCAAATGACTGAATATGAAAAAACAGTGAAACAGATTGATAACAGAACCCAGAAGGTGGCAAATTATGGAAATATATTGGATGTGTAGAGTATAATTTTTGCTGAGGTGTGATTTCCATAAGTCTTTAAAAGAGGGGAAAGAGAACTAGTTTTTGGTTTCTTGGACAGAGTAAATCAAAATAGAAGCATGTAGCAATCCATGGAACAGCTTGAAAAGTAGGATAAGCTGCCTGATGGCATATAGGAAAATTACTTTCCCAGCAACTTCTAAGGCATTTTATTAGTAATAATAATAAATATAATAATGAAATTATTAACAACAGCTATCATTTATTTAATGTCAGGCATCATGTCAAGCATCTGTGTACAGTAGTTTATTTAATTGTTTCAGCCCTGTGACCTAGGTATTTCTATGCCATTTTATAAATGAACAAACTATGGTTTAGTCATTATCTAGTCACACAGTTAATCATCTATGGAATCAAAGTTTGAATCCTAATCTCTTTGAATCCTAAAGCTAGTATATCTCAAACTTGAGTAATGAATAGATACTTCTAAAGGAAAAATAATCTCCTACCCCCTTACCCCATATCGGCTTATTTTTATTACAAGGTACTTTGCTAGGTAAACACAAATTCCTGATGCTTATAGCTCATGTTAAATAATTAAAAACTAAACAAATAAATATAAGAAAAACTTACAAAATTAATAAAATTAAAATTACATTAATGTGAAAGGTGAAGTTTTTGCTCAAATGAAAATACTGATTGCAAGATGAATTTATAGCTAACTGCTATTGCACAGTTTCTTTTGAGTTTGGCATACCTATACTGCCATGTGCTTTGCAAAAAGTGTTCCCACCACTTTTCTCTATTCTAACTTTTTCAAAATATCCCTTTGGACAATACTCTCTGATAGTATCATTTGACCTTCACTTGGTGTAATTAGTTATTTATTGTTAATCCTGGCTTTGTTTTCATTAGCTATAAGAGAGACTGCCATTTAATTTGAGGCTCTGCAATGTTACAGCATTGTGTATTTAGTTATAGGGTGATAGCCATATGATCTATAATATGTTTATGTTAGTTACTTTTTAGGGTATCATCTACAGGAAACCACAAAATTTCAGAAATTCATAGACTCTGCCAATCTTAACCAGAACTTTGTTGTTTCCACTTAAATGAAAATTGTATTGCACTTTCTCTCAAAACACTGTACCCTAGTACCATCTGGTTTCTGTAGGATAATAATGGACATCCAGAAAAGTCTCCATGTCCATCCACTTCAGTGCTGCCCTAGTTCAGGCCACCAGAATTTTCCATCTGAATTTCAGTTTTACTCCCTCCAAACTTTTCCACAGTGTGAATTTTTTAGAATATAAACTTTTAGGACTTAGCTTTGGCATCATCTTTCTGGAAACTTTCCCCCTTTGCTCTCCTTATCTCTTGCTTTCATACCCCATCCATTGTACTTCACCATCTTCTCTCCCAGATTGAATTAGTTAGCTTTCCTTCCTATTTCTCCTATACATACCTCTGTTACAGTGCTTATCAGCACATTGTGGTGTTATCTTTGATTTTTCAGTCTCCCAAGTAGACTATTAACTTCTTAAAATTAAGGCCTACTTTGTGCATCTCTCTAACTAGCAAATTCTCTGAATGGGAAGAAGGTTCCAGTGATACAGTTATGATGCTGAATCACTGATCAGTCAGTTGTGATTTTAGAAGTGAGAAATCCAAGGTAGGCAAAAGCAAAGTAGACATTTCCGTGTCTTTCCTATTCATTTATGTAACATTTGTATGAATTACCTAAATAGTTAATGTAGTAGACTGAGCATGTAAGCAACATAATGTTGGAAGTAATCTCTCCATAAAAAATTAAAAGATAGCATCATTTTGTTTATCTTTTGATAGGTGCTGTGATTGTCTCCACGCCCCAGGATATTGCATTGATGGATGCACACAAGGGTGCTGAGATGTTTCGAAAAGTCCATGTGCCTGTAAGTATTTGCAGCTTTACTGTTGAAAAATATAAAATTCTTCTAACTGAAGAAGCAAGTCATTGAAAAGTACAATTCAAATTTTAATTTAGTCTTGTACAGAAATCTTTATAAAAGTCCTAGTTCATCTTTATGATTACTTTAAAGACATATTTATAGGTGCAAATATGTCTGCCCATTATGTTTACCAAGAAGAATTCTAAAACATCCTTCAGGTATGAGTTTTCTGAAGAAGTACTACTTCTCATATGTTTACAGATATCACTGACAAGAAAATTACAAGAGTGTTTTAGGAAATTAGTTAGATAGATAGACTTGAATAGATCACACGTAGGGAAACAGGTGAAAAAAAGATTACTTCTTTTCCTTCTGTTTCCTATAATTCAACTTATTTATAGCCCACCTTCTTCTAGAAGGTATTTCAGGATAATCTGTACAATATGGTGAAATAAAACAAGTTAAAAACATAGTAAAAATAGACAAAGAAGAATTAAAATCAGATGGAGTCAGAAGTGAAGTTAGCAAACAAATTGCATGCCATTAAAGAACTTTAACACATGCTAGAGGTGTACCATGAATTTTCTAACAGCCAAGGGAAAAGAAGCGATACCTTTATAAAACTGTCCATTTCCGCAAGGTTAAAAAAAGCTGGATGCTCAAAAGAAATGGAGCTGAGACTAGAGAGGCATATCTTCTCTCAGTTCTTGGAAAGAAGAAATTGTATATCTAAATTAACACTCTCACCACCTTCTTTACAGGAAATAGAGGGTTCTTCCTTCTAGTATGCCCCAACAAAAGCAGGTGGAATTGTGGCAGAGGACAATTTAGAGCAAACATTTCAGTGTAAGGACAGTAGGATGCTTCCATCTGTGTGGTCCCCAATCCCCCCCTCCCTAACCCCCATCCCCGCAGACCCCTGTCTGTGACCTGTTAGGAACCAGGCTGCACAGCAGGAGGTGAGCAAAGCTTCATCTCTATTTATAGCTGCTCCCCATACCACCACTCCCCACCATCGCCTCTCCTCTGAGGAAAAATTGTCTTTCATGAAACTTGTCCCTGGTGCCAAAAAGGCTGGGGCCTGCTGTTCTTGTAGCCTTGCTTAATTCATGGATAGATTTTAGAATTCATACAACAGAGCTTTTTGAACTTCAGCCCATGGATTAGCTTCAGGGGTTCTCATGATTTTCTACCCCCCACCTCCCCCTGCCCCAAATTGTATGTTCAAGTGTATTTGTTTTGGTATAGAAAGAATTTATAACTTTTATCAGATTCTTCAATGAGACCGTGACACAGGATAAGATCCAATAATATAGTAGCACGAATGGACTCAGTGAAGCTTTCATAAATGTTTACCTCTCAGGGGAGCCTCTGAAAAGTATCAAACAGTACAGTAGTGGGGTTGAGGTGATCCTCCTTTATGAGTACCTCCTCCCTTGCCAGCTAGTTAGTTGGTGTAGAGCTGCATGCATTGACAAACCGTGGAGCTCTGGGTTAGGTTGACATGCTCCAACCCAGAGCTTATGAAAATTGAGGACGATGATAAGGAAGGTGCCTGTATGCTTACCTTCCAGGTTATCTGAGGGTATTTTCAGTGGTAGGGGTAAAATTGTGTTCAGCAAGTAGTTTAGGGCCAGTGTTCTATGATGTGAATTCTAGCTTGGAAAATTTTAAAGCAAGGATAACCAAATGCCTGCTCAGACTGAAAACTGTCTCTCTAAAGCACCTGATTTAAGCAATGTGACTTCTTATTATACCCTACAAGGTAAACTAGATATAAATAATGCCTGCTCAGGTAACTCAATAAGGTTACTTATACGGTATTTTAAAATATAAATAAGCAAAAAGTTAGATTATCTACCAAAAATTATGACACTGAGTTAACAAGTAATCTATAATCCTTCTTTTGGCAGACATAGAGGGTTAGTAGTCTGTTAAGACCACTTCACGGTAAAGATAATAACCATTCTATCTGCATATAAGTGAATGCTTAACTTCTCATTCTGTAAGTTGAGGGTGGAGGCATATGTCTAGCTCACTCATAAATATTATGAATTGCTTGGGGAAAAAGTTTTAAAGAAAGCAGAAACCAGACCTGTTTTTAACCCCACCCCCTCCAGTAAGTTATCGTTTTGTATACTAACAGACCATTTCAGCTGATACTGTCATTTGAGGTTAACTATGGCTATGAGGCACGTCCTGCATGGACTTTGTTAGTTTGGAGTCTGATGACTCATAGGCTCATAGGATTACTTCAGGGATTAGTTAGGGAGTGAAAGGTCTGTTTGGGATCAGAAAGTTCATGTTAGAATTTGAGTTTGCAGAGTTGGAGCAGTTCTGGGTCATGACAAGGTCCAGGATGTGGTCATGGGTTGGCAGGACTTAGAGTGGACATGAAAGTCATTGAAACTGTGTAATCCCTCCAAGTCAAAATTAATAGTTCCCTGGCTTTTCGGACATCTTCCTATATCTTTATTGTAGCCCTTGTTTTCATCTTTTTATTTTAATTATTTTCCCTCTAAACTATAAAATTAAAAAAAAAACAGATAGAATGTCTCAATCATCTCTTAAACCTGTAAAACAAGATAAGTGTTCAGTAATGTTAGCAAGTGAATGAGTGAGAACTTTCCAGTAATGAGCTCTGTGAACAGCTGGGCAACCGTGATACAGCTACATTGTAAAGGGGTCTTGGCTGTGAGTGGAAAGTGGATTTCATGACCTCTAAGATCCCTCTGGCCCTTTGGAGACTCAGAGTCTAAGTGATGATAAAGGGTTTGAGATTAGAAAGTATTCCATAAATACAAAGATGTTATGCTTTGTTTATACCACTTTATTCCATTTCCCACCCCCACCCCCCGGCGGTTTTTAGTCTTGCTCTCTGTTTTTGCCCCATTTGAAGTGCATTAGTTACCATGGAAACAATAATGTCATTGGAATTCATTGGTATGGACAGAGTTTAGTAATGTCTGCAAGAACATTTTGAAGTTAGTTTAAATGATTTCTTAAAACTCAAGGTTTAGATAGAGGAAGGAGGGGAGAAGAGATGAGCTATGAAATTCTCTGTTCTCTGCCTGAAATGATACCAACTATGCCAAATCCTTGATTATCATAGTATTTGTTGGTACATTATATATTTAATCTATTTAAAAATAATAAAAATTTTAAGTCATACTTTTTTTTATGTGTTGTGTCATTCTCACCCACTTTTGTTACCTTGTTATACAAAGGAGTCTCAGGTACCTGGATTTTGGAGCCTTTCCCCTACCATTTGAACTTTTGGAGTCACAGGGATTTCACTATCTAACTGTTCCTCCTTTGGTAATCTCCTTCCCAACTCCTGAAAAGTATATTAAAGTATATTTGCTCTCTTACTCCTTCTACACATAAGAGATTACTTAGTTAATTTTAATTCAACACAGTGATTAATTTATTTATTCCACAAATATATATTTACTGATATTGAGCAAGGCACTATAATAAGCTTCCATTGATGATTTGGGGGGGTGGGGCGGGGGAAAGGAGGATGAATCTTCTTTCTTCAAGTACTTTCATCATCCTGTAGACTAACTCTTATGGTGCAGGGGTCCTAAATTTTGAGGAGCATGAAAATGCTTTGTTTTCTAGGCCCAGAGATGACTTCATGGAAAAGCTATGATTACTTTTTTCATGTCCCTGTAATTTTGCAAGTGCTGGTCCTTTGCCTAATAAGCCATTGTCATCTCAGGAAACTCATATTCATTTTTAAAATTTCTGCTCAGGCATTATTTCCTCTGGAAACGTTTTCTCAATCAGCCAGGAAAAGTTAATAATCCTTTCTCTGAACTACTTGTACATATATCTAATTTGACTCTTAACCCCACTATGGGTTTACCTATCATCCTTCATAGAAGAATGTAAGTTCCTGGATGACAAGAAAACATACCTTAAACATCCTTAAATGCTCAGTTACCTGGCATATAGCAGGCATGATAAGTACTTTGACCTGGGGTATAATGCCATCCACATCTTCTATTCTCTTTGATCCCAGCTCACGGGCTACTCTGCCTACGTTCTTTTGCTATAGCCAAACTGGTCTTCTTCCACTTCTTTGAAGCTTACATATACGATTTTTCTCCTCAGGTCTGTGGCATGCTGTTTCTCTGAGAACATTTTACTTTCACTTTTTACTTGTTAACTCCTTTTTATACTTTGGTACTTAGATTAAACAAACAGCTCTTTGTCTGGGAGAGTTGCCCTAACCCTTTTAACCAGGTGAGCTCTTTTAATTTTATGATCTAATTTTACTCTATTTGCCCTTTTGTAACTTTCACATTTACAGTACCATGCTGTAAAGTCTGTGAATACAAGGACCACCTGCCTTCCTCTATGCCTAGAACATGTAGCTGCTCATTAAATATATACTGAATGAATGAGCAGAGTAGGCTTTTCATAGACGTATCTAGGGACTGGGGAGGGACAGAATTCCATCTGAAAAGATTGAGGAATACACAAGTTGTTTTCAGGATTGTTCAGTTTGTCAGTAGTTGGAGTAATATGTATTGGTGTATCTATGCTAGGGCCAGGTTTGATAGAGCATTAAATACTAGGCTAAGGAATTTCTACTTTCTTCTTAAGATTATAAGAGGAATTCATAAAGAATGTTGGATAGGAAGTAGATATAATTAGGCTAGAGCTTTAAAAAGGTGGCTCATTCTTTCACTTTGAAGGATTGTTAAGAAAAAAAAAAAAAAAGGTGGCTCATGCCTATAATCCTAGCATTTTGGGAGGCCGAGGTGGGAGGATTGCTTGAGGTGAGGAGTTGGAGACCAGCCCCCATATCTACAAAAAATAGGAAAATTAGCCAGGCATGGTGGCATGCAACTGTAGTCCCAGCTACTTAGGAGGCTAAGGCAAGAGGATTGTTCGAGCCCAGGAGTTTGAGGTTGCAGTGAACTATGATGATGCCACTACACTCTAGTCCCAGCGACAGAGCAAGACCCTATCTTAAAAATAAAAAAAAAAAAAAAAAGTTTTAATCTGGTGGAGATGAACAGAAAGGACAGGAGCCAGGAAAGCATGGAGGCAGTAAGGAAGCATTTGCAATGATCAAGGTTATTAACACTGCAGGTTGTGACCCACCAATCGAGTCATGAAATCAATGCAGTAAGAAATGTAAGCAAAGTTTTTAAATGATATCAGGGTAAATTGCTAGTAAGAAGAGAAAATCTCATTTCTTAAAGATTTGGTCTTAGTTGTAAATACATCTATGTGTGTATTTGTATTGGATCAAAATGTAAAATATTTCTCTCATCAGTAAGACAGTTTAAAAAGTTGGAAAAACACTGGTGTAGGTGATCGGGAGTGAAGAGCAGATTTAGAATAACGGCAGTGAAAATGGAAAGAGGAATAAATGTAATTGACATTTTGAAGGAAGAATTGGCAAGCTTGGCAACTGATTGCATAGGGTAGGAGGCTTAGAACAAAAAGGGCAGAAATCAAAGGAATTTTGAGAGTTTTGCTGCCATTAATAAATCTACTAGGAACTGGTGTTTTGCTCAGATTGACAACGAACTGGAAATAAGAGGTTAGGTCCTCAGTCACAAATCTCTGCCCTTATTCTGTATGAGGGTTTGATTTAATAGTGTTTGTCAAAGAAGAGACTGGTAGGGAAAACGATTTGATGCTGGCCTTTGCTTTTTTTAAAGTACTATTCACATTGCAAAGAACCAGACTTCTTATTCATCTGTATGTTTGTAGCCTCTTATACACAGATTTTTTTTTTTAACACTTAGAGAGCTATGTTCTTTAATATTCTTTTGTGGTTACAGATTATGTTACTTTCCAATATTTATTGTAATTTTTTAGGTGATAGAATAGTACTTGCAGAGGCATTTTTACAAAGTAGTGAAAAAGCATGAGCTCAGAAGTCTGTATTTTAGAGTTCAAATCCCAGCTCTGTCATTTTGTAACTATATAATCTGAGTTATTTGTCCTTTTCCTCACTTTTCTCATTTGTAATATGGAGATTGTAGTGCCATTTCCCTCAGAAGGTTGAGTTGAGAAATAAATGGGATAATGCACATAAATGGCTTAATACAGTTTTTGGCACTATCTAAACAATCAATGTTGACATAATGCCATATAATTAATGTTGCTTATTGTAATTACTTTTTAGAATGTTATGAAACAGATAAACTTATAATTTATAATTTATGTATTTGGCCTAGGTATTTTGACTAGTCCCTTAGGTATTTTGACTAGTCCCTTTATTTGCTAATAAGAATTTTAATAATAAATTTTTAAAAATTAAGATAAATACTGTGCTGTCTTTGAGGTTTCCTTATTCTTTGAGAATTTTAGTTGAGCCATTTGCATTCTCTTCATATAGATTTAAGTTGCTAAAGTTATTTAGAGTCTAAAATTCTCCATTATTTAAAACTTACATTATTTAAGGTAGGCTAATTGCTGTCACTAATAGACCCCAAAATGTATAATGATATAAATACAATAAAAGCTTATTTCTTATTCATGTAACAGTGCTAGTGAGCAGGGTGACCGTCTTTCATGCAGTCATTTGGAACCTCTGTCATTTTCAAATGTGACTTCTAAGATTACCCTTGGGGGCATCTTCATTCTAGCCAGCCAGAAGAGAAAGTACAGAGGCATGTATGTACATGGGAGTTTTTTATGGCAAGATTTGGATGTGGTACACATACTTCTACTCACAGGCCACTAGCTAAAATTCAGTCACGTGACCACATGTCACATTTCTCAAGGAGCCCAAAACATGTATGTTGTGTTCCAAGGAAGATGAGACCATAGATTTTTGTGAGCAGTTAGCAGTCTATGCCATAGTTGACCTGAGTATAAATAATATACATTAAAGTCTAATGCTAATCACTGAGCTTACTTGTTTCCTAATATAATAAATAATTCTGAAAATTGTATAACTATTTCAGCCTTGCCAATCTCTTTTGTAAAAGAGAGACAGAAATTTTACTTTTATTGTGGTTTACTTTTTCTGTTAAAAAGAAATAAAAAATTCTGCTGTGGTTTGAAACTTTTTAACATTTATTTGTAAAGGTTAATTGTCTTCTAAGAAAAATTAGTTGATCTTAGAACCTGAAGTGGATGATTGTTGTCAATGTATTTTTGCATTTTGCATTCTTTCCCATTTTCATTACCAAAAACCGTGCAAGTTGTTATATGGGACCCCTTCTTGGCAATGAGAATCAGAATTGTAGTTTATAATTTTTCTGGCAGAGTAACCATTTAATGGCAATAGGCTGTCCATTTGGATCAAGAGTTCTACATCCTCACCCTTGAATGCCTTCAGAACTGATGTGTTCATGATGTCAGTCCTAGAACTTTTTCAGCATCTAGTTTGTCCTATTTTATTTATTACTCTAGCCTAGTTTTAAGGCAACTATATTGCCTTTGAAAAACAATTTAGAAATAGATAATCTTATGTGAAAATGGAGGCAAGTGACACATCTCTTCTTTTCATCTTTAAACATAGTTTTTCCTCTGTGATAATCAAGTGGTCTTATTTTATTCTCTAGGAGTTTAATCCCCTTGATATATTTACAGAATGTTTCATTATTGGCTTTGGACGATTTGCAAGGTAGTGTTTGAATTCTTTTTAGGAACATAGTAACTAAGTTGCACATGACATATCACATGTGGTATCCTTCTTCACAGTAGGGTAATTTTTCCATTTTTAGAAAAATGAGTTTTCTTCAAATGATAACCTTTATAAGACTAGATAGCATCCTGTATCAAGCCATAATTACATCTCAGAGACTAAAGATGTGTGCTCATTTGTGTCTTTCTCCAGGATCTCTCAGAAGTCCATGTGTGCTTTAAACTAGAATGCTATTCTATGTGATTTACATAAATGAAACTCATCTAACTCTCACAACAACCCTGTGAGGTAGAGAACATCATTTTCCCCATTTTGCAGATGAAGAAACTCTGGTACTGAGAAGTTAAATAACTCACATAAGGTTATCAATCTGGGCTCTGATCTCAAGCAGTCTGCTTTCCAGAGCTGACATTATTATTATTATTATTTTTTTTTTTTTTTGAGACAGAGTCTCATTCTGTTGCCTAGGCTAGAGTGCCATGGCTTCAGCCTAGCTCACAGCAACCTCAAACTCCTGGGCTCAAGCAATCCTCCTGCCTCAGCCTCCCAAGTAGCTAGGACTACAGGCATGCGCCACCATGCCCGGCTAATTTTTTCTACATGTATATTTTTAGTTGTCCAGATAATTTCTTTCTATTTTTTTTAGTAGAGACGGGGTCTTGCTCTTGCTCAGGCTGGTTTCCAACTCCTGAGCTCAAACGATCTGCCCGCCTCAGCCTCCCAGAGTGCTAGGATTTCAAGCGTGAGCTACCGTGCCCAGCCCTGAGCCAACATTCTTAGCTGCAATTTCTGTGGATAATCCAGAGTTGAGGTTTAGTACTGTTGATGTCATGAAATATCACAGGGTGTAAGATTCTAGGGTACAAGAGGAGTCTTCATCAAATTTGCTTGTCATTGGGGTTCTGATTGTTCAGTGGGCAAGTAAAGCCAGAGGAACTTGGTGGATTGAAAAATGAGGAGTTAAGGAGCCTTAGGTTCTGTTGACAGCCAGTAGAGGTACAATAACGGTAATAAAGAAAAGGGGAGTTCCATGCCCAGGAACTTGGAGAAGGGGATGAAGTCCAAGGCTTGACTGCACCGCTGAGTGTAAGGGTGGTTCAAGTCAGGCTTTCCCTATAACTGTGCCCTTAATTACTATGCTGTATTGCTCTATTAAATTACATTGACTCATCATTATTTCAGACCACCTACATCCATGCACAAAATTCTCTAGTCCTGTGGTCCCCATTCCCTGGGCCATGGCCTAGTACTAGTACATATTTCACCTGTATTTAGAGTGCAGCTGCTCCCTATCACTTGCATCACTGCCTGAGCTCCTTGGCTCCTGAGCTCCTAAATTGTCCTCCATGAAACTGGTCCCTGGTGCCAAAAATGTTGGGGACGGCTGCTAGTCCATTTATTTGTGATCTTGCTTGATCATTTCCACATACAAACCAATCACCCAGCTAGTTTGAATTTTGCTTTGTGATTTATTAACTTGTGACCTTGAGCAAATAGTTTAGCTTCAGTGTTCCCCTACATGAAATAGGTATAATACTCATTTTATTGATCATTAAGGCAGTTAAGTATGAACATGCAGTATATAATATAGTATATTACTATAACCTTAGTATATTAGCATAGCCTTAGCACATGGTACTGCAAAGGGTAGCTCTGAATGTTATTGTTATAGTAGTAGACTTTAGAGATCATTATAAATCCTCATTTTTAAGATGAAGCATTCACGGCTTAGAGAAGTTGAGCTGTACCTCATGGACCCATAGCTATTTAGATGGTCCCTAGAGGAGCATGGATACAGGCCTCCCCATTCATTGTTGTTTCCATGTTGTTTCTGTGTCAGACTACTTCTTCTGAAAGAGAAAACAAGAACACCTATCACATTTTTAAAAATTATAATATCTGTGCACATGCTCCAAGGAATATACCAAAGACTGGTTCAAGGCTAATGGAGAATTAAAAAGCACTTATGAATCTAACCTATTTCAGTTATTATTCATTCTCTATTTAACAATGAGTCTTTCCTCCTCACTTTTTCTTAAATCATAGCATTTAATCCTTGTTATAGGCTCCAACCAGCAAGCATTTAACCTGATTGTAACCTTGAGAAATTGGATTATATAGTAGCCTGAAAATCTTGCTTGTTACTTACCTGAATCTGGGTTTTAAATGCCAGGAAGAAATTAAAATTGGAGCCCTTTGAGCCTGCTTAATTCAATAGATTTAGACACAAAAATCCAGTATTCAGAGCAATGTTGATATTTCAAAAGTGTCAATTTTTTAAAAGTTAATAAAGGTAGTAACATTTTGAGCCAATGATGGATTGGAATAATGTAAGAATAACATGTAATATGTTTGTGGTGGCTGATGTTAGGCATGTAGTATTTGCTTTCTTTCAGTAAAACTAGCTGAGGTAAAATGAAAAAAGACCTTATACTTTTATGAGGCATTAAAAAAATGATTGAGCATGCTTACAGCTGCATCTCAATGGTGGTATGTAAATTAAGCTATAGCAAAGCATCTGTTTTCTAATGTTTCTGCTATCAAAAGATACATATAGTAGCTCTTCAATAAACAAAAACAGCTTAATGATATATAAAGTATTCTTAAGATGTAAGGCTTATTTTTGGGGAGGGGGGTCATATGAACATGAATTCTTTCCTATTTAAAAGAAGAATTTTTTATGAGCAAAATTGTAATATGGATATTCTAATGTTCTCCCTTATTACATTAGTTATCTCCATTCAAAACCTCATTGATTATGGACGACTGCTCTTAAATGAACTAGAGCAGTGGTTTCTAAGCTTTTCAATACTCAAGGCTTTCTTTTACATTTTTCCCTGGCTAACCCTATGTTTTAAAAGAGTTGTTTGCCACACAGTCTATATATGTTAATTTCTTTTCTCTTTCCTAATTAATCAAAGATAGAATATATAAATAACATGTGTATCTATCTATGTAACTATATACACACACATAGAGACACACACAGTTATCTATATAACTACTGTATGAGCTTTGGTATGGAATAAGATAACCATACAAGAGTGTTATCACACACGGATGATATAATTTCAACTAAAAGCAAAAAAACTTGATAGTTTATCTGTCCTGCATATTCTTGAAAGTAAATGTTTCACTTCTGTTCATTTATTTTTATTATTAATAATAAATTGCAGAACGTGATAAAATATTTTGTATATGTTAGGACCTTAAAACATTGAGTAGAAAAACTATCAAAATAAATTCTATAGTCAGACTTTAAATGTCTAGAGTAACACTGTCCATTGGAAATATAATATGAGCCACAAATGTAATTTTGAAGTTTTTAGTAGCCATATTTTAAAAAGTAAAAAAGCCAAAAGGTGAAGTTTATTTTCATAATATACTTAGTACAGTATATTCAAAATACTGTTATTTTCAACATGAAATCCATATAAAAATTATATATGGATCAACCAATAAGGGCATGTAGATGGCCAACAAATATATTTTAAAAATTCTCAACATGACTAATCATCAGAGAAATGCAAATTAAAACCACAATGAGATATCACCTCATCCCTATAAGAATACCTATTATCAAAAAGACGAAAGGTAAGTCTTGAAGAGGATACAGGGAAAAGGGAACTCTTGTAGACTGTTGATAGAAATTAAATTAATACAGCCATTATAGGAAATACTAGGCATGTTCCTTAAAAACTTAAAAATAGGCCAGTGCAGTGGCTCACATGTATAATCCCAGCAGTTTGGGAAGCCAAGGCAGGAAGATTGCTTGAGCCCAGGAGTTCAAGACCAGCCTAGACAACATAGTGAGACACTGTCTCTACAAAAAAATTTAAAACTTAGCCAGGTGTGGTGGCATGCATCTACAGTCCTAGCTACTCAGGAAACTGAGGCAGGAGGATCACTTGAGCCCAGGAATTTGAGGTTACGATGAGCTGTGGCTGTATCACTGTACTCCAGCCTGGGTGACAGCGCAAGATCCTGTCTCAAAAAAGAAAAAAAAAATTAAAACTACAACTACCATATGATCCAGCAATTCTACTACTGGGTATATATCCAAGGGGAATGAAATCAGTATGTTTAACAGATATCTGCACTCCTGTTTGTTGCAACATTATTCACAATAGCCAAAATATGGAATCAGCCTAAGTATCCATGAACAGATGACTGGATAAAGAAAATGTATATATTCACAATGGAGTACTATTTAGCCTTTAAAAAGAAGGAAATCCTGTCATTTGCAATAACATGGATGAACCTGGGGGATATTATATGAAGTGAGATAAGCCAGGTATAGAAAGACAATTGTTTCTTGATCTCATTTATATGTGGAATACTAAAAATTTGAACCACTGAAATAGAGAGTAGAATGGTCCTTACAAGGGGCTGTGGAGGAGGGGTGGGGAGATGTTGGACAAAGGATACAAAAAAGAAAGAGAGAGAGAGGAGAGAGGGAGAGAGAACATTACCAGCATCCTAGAAATTCCTGCCTTGTGCCACCTTCAGTCACTGTTCCCCAAATGGAACCCAAATTATAACACTATAGATTAGTTTTGCCTGTTTGTGAAATTTTTATGAATGTAATAATATAATATATGCTTTTGTATATCTGACTTATCTTGCTTAACATGTTTGCAAGATTCACTCATACAGTTGTTTGTGTCTATAGTTCTTTTATTCTCATTCCTGTGTGGCATTCCTTTGTGCATATATACCACAATTTGTCCATTTTACTATTGATGGACATTTGAGTAGTTTTCCATTTTTGACTATTATGATTAGTGCTGTTATGAACATTTTCTGTACATGTCTTTTAGTGAATGTCATATTCATATTTCTGTTGGTACATAACTGGGAGTGGAATTGCTCTGCCATAGTATAGGCATGTATCAGTTTAAGTAGATACTGCCAAACAGTTTTTTAAATGGTTGTACTCATTTATACTCAACTAAAACAATGAATCTTAGTTGTTTCATCCTCACCAGCATTTGTAGTTTTTTTGTTTTTGTTCTAGTCATACTGACATTCATCTTTTCTAATCCAGTTTTAAGCATAAATATATTTCATGTGTCCTCTTCTGTGGCGTGCCTGTTAAGTCTCTTGTCCATTTCTTTATTGTATTATCTGACTTTTTTCTTGTTGATTTGTAGGAGTTTTTATATATTACTGGTAAAAGTCCTTTGTCATATATGTGTATTGTAGATATCATCTCATACACTATAGCTTGCCTTTTTACTCTCTTAATCATACCTTTTGATTAATTTCTTAATTTTGAGTAGTCCAATTTAATAAAAAAATTTTTCATTTATGTTTAGTGCTTCTTTGTGCCCTGCTAGAAAAACCTTTGCGTGCCTTCAAGGTTATAAGTATATTTACCTGTTTTCTTCTGTAAGTGTTATTGTTTTACCTTTCACATTTAACTCTACAATCCACCTGGAATTAATTTTTGTGTATGGGGTGAGGTAGGGGGTTAAGATTCTTTATTTTCCATATGGATATCCAGTTAACATGCAGTACTGTGTCATCTCCATTGTAATGAGTGACTTCCATATATGGGTCTGTTCTGGACTCTCTGTTCTGTTTCATTACAACTAACTTTTTTTTAATATCAAGTAAAGTGGTGTATGTGTGGGAAGTGCTCAAGGGAATTCTAGAGTTAAGTGGAATTAGTTTATTCAAGATGACCCAGGAAGCAATATTAGGGCACTTATCCTTAAACTGGAAGAAGTTACATTAAAAACAAAAATAGTAATAGAGCCAAGCTTAGTTGTCAAAATCTCTGACTTTCAAACATATAATGGGGTCTTTACCTCCAAACTTTTAACTATACATTTTTATTGGTAAATGATGCTTGAACATATACCCCAATATATATATTTATGTTATATATGTATATGTAGTATACATATATTACTGATTTAATATGTTATTGTCATTATAAAACACACAAAATTGAAATTTAAAAAGAAATTCTGATATTTTCTTTTTGCTTTCCATATCAGCCAAGATTGTCTAGGTTATGTATGTTAACAGTTCTCAAATTTCAGTGGCTTAAAACAGCCGGTTTATTTCTCTCATGCTACATGTCCATTGTGGTTTAGCTTCAACACTCTTATGTATTGTTCAACACTGGCACCCAGACTGACAGAGCAGCTACCATCTGGAAGCTAGCTGGTCACTGGGACAGAGGGAAAGTTAATGGGGAATTAGCACTTAAAGCTTTGACCTAGATAAGACACATGGCACTTGTGTTCACATTTCATAAGCCAAAGCAAGTTATATGTCCTCACCTAATTGCAGAGGAGAAAAATCCTAATCTTGTGCCCAGGAGGAGAACTGTACGTATTTTAGACACCCTAAAAATGATCACTTCTCCTGCAATCAATTTTGGAGAACAAAGCTCTGGATTTGTCTTTGTCTAAGAAAATAAACACACAAAAATGAGTCCATTTGGTTTTTTCTATTATTTCATGTTGTTTGAAAACCCTACGATCCTGAGTAATGAATCTACTGCAACCACAGGCGTAGTGGCCTCTCTAATGGCTTCTCTTGGCACTCATTATAACCCAGACACCTTAATACAGCCTACAAACCCTACCTTTCCAGCTTCATCTCATGCCACTCACACTATCACCTCAGAGTCCTCAGGCTGGCCTTTCAATTCCTTGAAGGGAGACAGGTGCTTTCTAGTTCTGTCTTGAATGTTTTTCTTCCCTTTCTCCTTGTTTTTGCCTGGTTATTCTGTGCCTTTTAGGTCAAATATTTCAAGGAATCCCTCTCTGACACCCAGTGTAGATCAAGTCCTTTCTGTTCTATACTCTCATAATAACCTGACTTTGCCTCCAGAGAAACTGTTCCATTTGATAAGCATATTTTTGCACTATTATTTGTTCATTCCATTTCTCCAATTAGAGTGCAAGCTTCAAGGGAGTAAGGATCAAATCTGTTTTGCTTACTACTATATGCTAATCCTTATTTAGCCCAGTTACTAGCATAGTTACTCATTAAATATTGAATTTGGTTATAGTATTTTTATATTTTAGGTCTGTTACATTTATGTAGTCTATGGCAGACATATCTAAGATATTTTTGTACAGTCCATAGAGAACAAGTTGATAATAAGAAGTAAATCTCACAAACTGCAAATACCCCGTTGCTCTATTCCTGTATGTCCTGTATGTCTAAGAGATTCCAAGATAAGAATGCTTTACCTCTTCTCTCTGAATTGAAATATATCCTCACGTAGATTTTCACTTTCTTTGAGTGGTTTTCCTTTTCTCATTTCTTGAGTTATATGTTCATGTTTATGTTGAAAGCCCCATAGTGAAGGGATATATCATATTTAACATAAATGGCAGTAAAACTGCCTAAGCAATAAGTGTATTATATAGATATAGTGAATAAACAAATAAGCTGCGTGATATTAAGCTGTATTTTCCTCTAGCTTTCTGAAGATAGTACTAAATTACCAAAATACAGTGTGATTTATTTTTTGTGATAGTTTGCATCAGCAAAAGGGCATATATGAGATGCTTAGAAAGTGCTTTGCTACAAATTTATGTCCTTCACTATTTGTCTTCATTTATATGTGCTGTGGACAACTTTAGTCTTTTTTTGTTCTTCTTTACTGGGTGCAGTACGCACCGGCTGGGGGATGGACACGCTTGAAGCTCTGAATAGGGTGGGGTAAGGGCAATATGCTGAAATTAAAAATAAATAAATAAATAATCATATTTTGAGAATAAAGAAGCAGAATTAAATTGTTAAAAACAAAAAGAATAACAATTTTTATCACCTTCTTGTCTGTGTGTTCCATTGTGGACTATCAGTACTATTATTCATTTAAAATCCAAGTGTTCTAATAATCTCCTACGGTGATAATCTTATGGTGGAATTGATAGGATGATACAAACATTGTTATCTTTAAGCCTCTGTTAGTACTGTTCCACATTTTTATTACAGAAGAAAGCCACTGCTCCTCATCAATAAGAAGGTGGAATTAAAAGGAACATGAATAAGGATTTTATTTGCAGAGCCTGTTTATTCAACTGTTTATTCAACAGTACTGTTAAGTAATAACATGTATTACGTACCGTTGTTCCTCAGTATACAAGGGGGATTGGTTCTGGAACGCTCCCCCCACACACACAATATACCAAATCTGCACGTACTCAAGTCCTCCATTTGGCCCTGTGGAATCGGCATATACAAAAAGTTGGCCCTTCACATGCATGGGTTTTGCATCCCATGAATACTGTATTTTCTGTTTTCTTTTTTTTTTTTTTTAGAAACAGGGTCTCACTCTGTTGCTCAGGATGGAGTGCAGTGGTGCGATCATAGTTTACTGTAGGCTTGAACTCCTGGGCTCAAGCAATCTTCCCTCCTCAGCCTCCTGAATAGCTGGGACTACAGCTGTGCTCTCCATCATGCCAGAATAATTTTCTTTTTAAAAATTTTTTAAGAGATAGGGTCTTGCTGTGTTGCCCAGTCTGGTCTCAGACTCCTGGCCTCAAGCAATCCTCCCTGTCTCAACCTCCCAAGGAGCTGGGATTAGAGGCACATGCCACTGGCCCAGTAGTACTGTGTTTTTTTGGTTTTTGTTTTTCTTTCTTTCTTTCTTTCTTTCTTTCTTTCTTTCTTTTTTTTGAGACAGACTTTTGATCTGTCATCTGGGCTAGAGTGCATTGTCATCATCATAGCTCACTGCAACCCAAACTCCCAGGCTCAACTGATCCTTCTGCCTCAGCCTCCCAAGTAACTGGGACCACAGGCATGCACTACCAAACCTGGCTAATTTTTTCTGTTTTGTTTTGTTTTGTTTTGTTTTCCGCTAGAGATGGGGTCTTGCTTTTGCTCAGGCTGGTCTTGAACTCCTGAGCTCAAGTGATCCTCCCACCTTAGCACCCCAGAGTGCTAGGATTACAGGCATGAGCCACCGCTTCTGGCCAATACTGTATTTTTGATCCCCAGTTGGTTGAAAAAAAATCCATGTGTAAGTAGACCCACGCAGTTCAAACCTGTGTTGTTCAAAGGTCAGCAGTATCTATTTTGTGCCAGAAGCTGGGGAAACTCAGAAGGTGATGGACATTTTCTATGAAACTTTAAAATTTTGTTTCAAACAATAGCATTTTGGTAAGAGCTAAGTTTATCTTTTGCTAGCACTGTCAGTTTCCTCAACTATAGAATGGGGATGATAAAATACTCATCTCAATGTTCTTATAAGTTCCCGTGTGCAGATGTGCCAGTTCTTGAGTGAGAAGAGAGCTGAAGCCCGATTCGAGGCTCTGCCATTGGGATAGAGCAGCACCTTCCTGTGCCTGCATCTCTCCATGGTGTTAGTCCATAGTGTTCTGAGAGCAACAGGAAGGTCACATAAATCTGAAGTTGTTTTTAAAGGTTTCATTTTAATTAAAGATATCTTTTCTAATTCATTCTTGTTTGCTGTTTTCCTGAATTCCTATCCTGTCCTGCAAACCCTGTTTGTCTAATCACTGGTCCCAATACTTTGATTAGTATGTATTGTATTAGCATTAACTTAAACATTTTTAAATTTCTATACACACAAAGTGGCAAATTACTGTATATGTGAAGAATGTGGTAAATAAATATATTTGAAAAAAAAAAGTTCTTGTAAGGAGTAAATAAGATAGTACATTTGAAGCACTTATCCCAATGTCTGGCTCATAATAAACACTCAGTATGTGTGTACTGTTATTTACTGTGAGGTTTCATTCATAGTCTTTTAAATGTTTATTTTCCTCTGTTTCTCCTTTGTTATTTTTCTCCATATTGTCATCAGAGCTAAATTGAAACACAGATCTGATTGTGTAACACTACCTCTTCAATACCATCTTCTCAACTTTAAAAACCATTAGTGGTTTCCAGGAAAGCCTCAAATGCATGGATGGCAGTTAGCATCTTACCATCTGACCCTAACCTTCCTTACCAATCTTCTGCCTTGACCACCCACCCACTGGGTTGCAGCCCAAATAGGCCACACACAGTTATATTTTGCTGCCTTGGCTTGTGCTCTCTCTTCTGCCTAGAATCTCCACTGTAGGCTTCGCCCCACCTTGTCACCCCCAACCTGAAGGAACAATTGTCTATGAGCAACTCAAAGATTCCTCCTATATTTTTAGGCAGAATTTTTTGGTTCCTGTTATTCATCTCTCTTTAGCATTTATTATGATACTAAAGTAAATTACATATGTCTTTCTCACTAGCTTGTGAGTTCCTTCAGAGCAGAAGCCATAACTTATCATTATATTGCTAGAAGTTAGTAGGTAACCAGTAAAAACTTGTTGAAACAGTGTATTAAGATCTGGTTTGATTTTATCTTGATTTCAATATGTTTTTATTATTCTAGGTTCTTGGCCTTGTCCAAAACATGAGTGTTTTCCAGTGTCCAAAATGTAAACACAAAACTCATATTTTTGGTGCTGATGGTGCAAGGAAACTAGCGCAGACCCTTGGTCTTGATGTTCTAGGTAAGACCGTAGGACGTTCTTTTGTAGAGGAAGTGGCAGAAAGGAAAGTGGGGATGAGGTGTGGTGATTAAGAATGTCTCAGAAAATGATGATTTGCTTCTGGCTTTGTATTTTAAGTTAATATAGCGCAATTCTATGTGCTAACCTTTTTTTGGCTTTTTGAATAGGTTTCATTTTGCCAATTATGATAGTAATTTCTTCTGTAGCTAAAAACTGCTCGGAATTTAAATTTGAGAAGAGAATTTCGTGGTCTGAGCACTGTGATTTGAAGCCATATTTTGAATGATGGTCATCAGTTTGTTTGCTAAGTTAGGCATACATCTCTCAGTATAAACAGATATACATGAAAATACCTGTTCAATATGTTGTGGCAACCTCTGGAAGTGTCAGTTCTTGGTGTATACATAAAAATGCCTTCCTGATTGGTTCTGTATTTGTTAGTCTTTCTGCTTTAGAATGATAATATTTACTATTTTCTGTAATCTTTTTATGTATTTGACATGTCTGTAAAATATGGCACCTGAAACTCATATTGTATATACTGTTCACAGCACTGAATTGAAGAATTAATTAGTGCTGTGAGGAAAACTAAAATCATGTGTTAACTGAGTAAAACACAGATTTTGGATAAAACATGATTTTTCAAAAACCCACAAGCAACTTAATAGACTTTTTAGAAAACATGTTTTGATATTTTAATTGTGAATGAGTTTCTGTTCTTGGCAAAGGCAGGTGTAAGATGCTGAATAAGTGAGGCATAGAGTGAATTATTAGTTTTAGGTAGTTAAAAATTAAGATTCCCCTAGAGATCAAGGAATTTCAAAACATTCTCTGTAATAATTAAGTTACTAAAAGGTGATGTTAAATATATTATTGTTATGCATTTGCACTATAGCAGCCACTACAATACCAGGTGAATACAAATGATATATTTTGATCCATTGCTATAATTATAGCCAGTAATTACATTGTGCAACTGTTTTTCATTTAACTAACCTAGAAAGTTCAATTTTGCAAATCTGCGTAATAACATAACAGATTGACCTTCACTTATATAATAAAGTAAATGTGTAATTTTAATGGCATTATTGAATTAAGCTTACAACCTTGTAATTTCCTAACTTGTAAATGGGCAGTACAATTTTGTAAGTCAGTTATTTACAATTTGAAACGTCTCATAGAGAAACAATTTCACATATGGAAGTTATATTTTAATCAACAACTTACACATGTACAGTTACCCTAAAAATGTATCAGAAACACTGATTACTGATCACAAAAACTGGACAGTGCTGTAGACTGTTGTGTCTAGCAGTGTTATGGCAGTTCCCATAACATAGAGTTCCAACGCAGGACACATCTCCTCCTTTTAATGTAGTCATGGGCTTTCAGAGGGGTCTCCCATGAAGTGGAAACTAGGAATGAGGAACTGAAGTCAGGGAAAGAGCTTTCTCAGCTATGGCCTCCTGGCTGGTTGAGCCCCCCGGGAACCCTTATTTTCCTTTTATGACTCACTGGCAGACTCTTTATTTTCATTTATTGGGTTGTGTTTTAAATGATTTGGCACAATAGCTCTTCAGAACCTTGTCCATATTTATCTGCAGGGACAGTTTACGCATAATAAAGTCTCAGACCATCTCACAGAAAACCCTTTAACCCATTATGTATCTGAAATGGTCCCTCACTTCTTTTATATCTAGTCCCTCAAAGGTATTCTTCATGCCCAGGCTGCTCCTCACTCCCTCTCCATGCCTTTACTCCTTTTTACCCCTCTCTAGATACAGCCATTGGTCCATTGCCATTCTTATACCACCTATTTTTTTTTTTTTTTTTTTTTTTTTTTTTTTTTGAGACAGAGTCTCACTCTGTTGCCCAGGCTAGAGTGAGTGCCGTGGCGTCAGCCTAGCTCACAGCAACCTCAAACTCCTGAGCTCAAGCGATCCTCCTGTCTCAGCCTCCCGAGTAGCTGGGACTACAGGCATGTGCCACCATGCCCGGCTAATTTTTTCTATATATATTTTTAGCTGTCCATATAATTTCTTTCTATTTTTAGTAGAGGTGGGGTCTCGCTCTTGCTCAGGCTGGTCTCGAACTCCTGAGCTCAAACAATCCGCCCACCTCGGCCTCCCAGAGTGCTAGGATTACAGGCGTGAGCCACCGCGCCCGGCCTATACCACCTATTTTTTAACAAGATTTTTCTCTTTCCTAGTCTATTCTTCTATGTCTGTAGGTAGGATTGTGAGTCTCTGGAGGGCAGAAGTGTTGTCAATAGGTGGCTATATAACGGAGAAGGTTTTACTTTATCCTTCCATTTCTGCAGTAGAAAAGAAATTATTCAGAATTCCTTATCATAATGGCAATTCATAAATCAAGAGAAAAAACTTTATGGATTTCTAAGCATTTTCTATAACTTATTTTTCTCTGCCTGCCCCTGTGACGGTTTCCTACAGTCTTAAGTTGATCTATAGAATAGACATCATATTTACTGAAAGGCTAACTTTTAAATGGCTACTGAAATATCCATGTATTTTATCATTTGGCCATTAGACATTAAGGAAAGATTCAGAGCTGATTAAGATTACAAAAGTTGCTGACAAGAGGAACATGAAATACAAATTCCTCTTCCATGTACTTCATAATATAAAGTATGTTACAACATATATTTCTGCATTATTTACATTACCTGGCATGGTGCTGAATTACTTATTTGAATAAAGCATACACGTTTTGATAACCTTTGCATGGATTCGAAGTGGTTCTGAGAGTGCCGAGTCAACTGTTTTACTTAAGACTTCATTTACTGCATTTTAAATCTCAGCCTTTAAAAGACATCATTTGTGATGATGTGGTAGAAACAGTATATTGGACGATGCGTCAGAAGATATTGCTCCTAAATTCTACCACCTTAATAGTAATATGTCCTCAGGAAAGACATACAACCTCTTCAACCCCAGTCTGTATGTTAGAGGTTCTTATTATATACCCACTGACACCTCGTCAAACTCACAAGTTATATATAATGCTACATAGATTAGTAAATAATAATAGAAAAATAATTCTATCTGATAAAGAGGCAGATGGTTATATAACACATCTGGTCTACTTTTTAATAGTTCTCTGAATTCACTCATCTGCCAACATCAGGAAAATTATTTTGTGGTACTTTTGTGTACTACTTTGCCTCTCCATCTTTTCCTCTTCAATTTCCTCTTATTATTTGGCATGATATATCTATATCAGATCTTACAGGGAGAAATCACTTACAAATGTCTTCCAAGCCATTCCTTGCTGGAAGACCTCCAGGAAAGAGTAAATCATCCCTTCATTGGCTGCCATATGGCTTTCATATTATACATATAACAATCACTGTACTACCCTCAAATGGAATATTTTGCCCCTACTTTTCATTTGAATTTTTTTCAGAGATTCAGCAATTTGAAGATAGTCATAACTTGAGTTTATTTGAATCACTTCAGTTCATATTTTGTTTCTTTCCAAAGTTCAAATAATGAGATTCTAAATGTCTATATAAACTTTTCTGATACTGATGGATATCTGGTGGGCTCTTTTAGGAGACATTCCCTTACACCTTAATATAAGGGAAGCTTCAGATACAGGCCAGCCAATCGTGTTTTCACAACCCGAAAGTGATGAGGTAAGTTACATTTCTAGATATATATTTTTCTTTCTTTCTTTAGGATATATACTTCTTGATATACAGAAAAAATGTTGGCAAGATTAAGCTTATCTATTTGAAGTGCATGTATATAAGCAAGGATTGGTTAACTTGTGCAAAGCATCTTTAAGTTACTATTTTATGTGGTAAACTGCCAGTGCTGGCTCTGAACTATCAGCTGAACAAGTTCACCTACAGACAATCATCACCCAACCAGATTTTTCATGAAGATCATGAAAAATGAGAATTTGAGAAATTCTTGTCTTGCTGGCTAGCAATATCTAATTGCCCAAGGTTATTATATTTCAGTACTAAAAATTCAACTAGTTGTTGGATATAGAGTGATTATATAAACCAGTAGAGATGGGATTGCCATTGCATTTAGTTTAATAAATACAATTGGGGAGCAAGGGTAGAAAGACTGGTAGTGTTTCATTAGCCAGTATCATTGGGCATATAGTTGATAGATTTTCAAGGTTGCTAAAACATAAAATCTTTCATTTTAATCTTTTTTAATAGAAATAAAATCAATCATATATATCTCTTCTTGCCTAAATAGCACTTGATATTTAACTTAAAAACTGAATTGTCTTTTGGTCCATCAGTTTTGCTATAGTTTTTGTGTTCCTTTGCTGGACAGCCTCAATCAATCTTCTTTTTTTTTTTTTTTTTTTTTTTGAGACAGAGTCTTGCTCTGTTGCCCGGGCTAGAGTGAGTGCCATGGCGTCAGCCTAGCTCACAGCAACCTCAAACTCCTGGGCTCAAGCAATCCTTCTGCCTCAGCCTCCCGAGTAGCTGGGACTACAGGCATGCGCCACCATGCCCGGCTAATTTTTTCTATATATATTTTTATTTGTCCATATAATTTCTTTCTATTGTTAGTAGAGACGGGGTCTCACTCTTGCTCAGGCTGGTCTCGAACTCCTGACCTCGAGCGATCCACCCGCCTCGGCCTCCCAGAGTGCTAGGATTACAGGCGTGAGCCACCACGCCCGGCCAAATCAATCTTCTAATAGCTTTTCTTTTTCTTTTTTCCTTAACTAAATGGGCGTAACTTTATAGCACTGTTGTTTTGTCCATCCATAACTACTATCCCTTTTATTCTAGTTTGTTTCCTCTAATCTGTGAAATTATTTTCTCTTCCAGAAAATAAAAGAGCCAAGGTTGGTTAGTACTACAAGTAAGAGAAAATTAATAGCCAGGAATCTTGGATAAGTAAAGTAGATTGATTTTGAATTATTTCTTTCAGGAGCCCAGAGGTCCTTTACCTTTTTTAAGGATTGGCAGTTATGGTACAGGTGATTGAGTTGCTGGCAGTATGATCTCTGAGTAAATACAGTATAGCAGTTATCATTGTTTTCCTCTTATCTGCCTTTTAGGTATTAAATGTTAAGGCTCCTTTTCAGTCTTTCTTAGAAATCTTTCAGATAAGCAAAAACCATAATCCTTTTATCAGTTACATAATTGAAGTCTGTCAGTCCCAATTACCATAGGTATGCTTTATTTTACACTGCCAATGGAAAAGTTATATGAAAATTGAGGATTTTTTATTTTAATTACACACTTTTAAATGCCTCCTAAGAACAGACTTTTAAAAGACATTCCATGGTGATTCCTAGTGAACAAGAGAATAAGAATAATTATTACTGGTTACTTATTAGTTTATTTCAATTATGAGTTTAGATGTTTAATATTTTTTCAACCTTCATTATTGGTTTTCTTTGAAATTCTGCAAAAGTACAAAACATTTCAATAAAGTTATAGGAATGTAATATAACAGGGAACATATGGCAACCATCCAAAGATAATATGATTTAAAACTCTAAACAACAGTATTTGTTGAATTTTTTGGAATTATATGTTTTTATAATCTGGTCAACATTCATGTAAATATCAGACCAATTATTTTACTGTTGCTGGGTAACATTTATGAGAGTCTTAGGATAGCCTAAACTTTTGTGGTTTGGGCTAGATCTGATTTGTTGATGTCACTATGTACCATATCATTGGTCTTAAATATGAAGATTTCTGATCAATTTTAAAATTTAGAAATGGCCATGAAAAGGGGGGAAAAAGATGGCTTGTATTTTTTTCCATTTAATTTAACATTTATTTTCATTTTATATCCAGCTATCACATTTTCTACATTAAAATATAATCATGCTGACTCCCCCCACCCCCTAGACCCTCAGAGAAAAAAGTGAAGAACTTTACACAACTTGAAAGATGGAATGCACAGAGTAGGGAAGTTGCTATTGCACCCAAGTCCAAGTATCAAAGAACACAAAGAGACCAAACAGCAGACATGGCAGAATTGCATAGAAGACAGCTCAGGGCTCACATCAGGGAGGAGCAGAAATGAATAAAACTCTAAAGTTTTTAAATGCAATCACTTGTGCCACAAGATTACCCTCAAAAGGTAGAGACAGATCAGAAAGCAGAACCAAGTCGGGGATTTTCCAAAAGCTGCTCTCTAACATAGAGTTTAAAATATCCACAAAGAGCTTTCACTGCCCACCTTGCCTTTGGCATCTGGTAAACACTTTAGAAACTTAAAGCACTGTTAGCACAACAGAATGTAAAATGGATATAGGTTTTCCTTTCTTCTTCTTTTATTGTACCCCAAGCAATAATTCTATTAGCTATTTTAATCACATGATTCTTCTGCATGGAAACCCAGTAAGTATCCCCAAGACAAGGTGCCTTGTATTTTGTTTTCTTTCCATGGAATTTATTACTTCCTACTCATAGATTGTAGATATTCATTATTATTAATCAAGTTCTTGATAATAGCATTTACTGTGTGCCAGACACTGTCAGGCATTTTATTAACATTATTTCTGTCCTCACAGCAACTTAATGTAATATATATTAATAGATAGTCCCCATATTACAGATGAGGAAACTGAGCCTCAAGGAAGTTAAATAATTTTCCCAATATCACAGAGCTATTAAATGGTAAGATAGGATTAAAAGACAAATCTGGGCCAGGTGTAATGGCTCGTGCCTGTAATCCTAGCACTCTGGGAGGCCGAGGTGGGAGGATTGCTCGAGGTCAGGAGTTCAAGACCAGCCTGGGCAAGAGCAAGACCCTGTCTCTACTAAAAATAGAAAGAAATTAGCCGGACAACTAAAAATACATAGAAAAAATTAGCCAGGCATGGTGGCGCATGCCTGTAGTCCCAGCTACTCGGGAGGCTGAGGCAGGAGGATTGCTTGAGCGCAGCAGTTTGAGGTTGCTGTGAGCCAGGCTGACACCACAGCACTGTAGCCCAGGCAACAGAGTGAGACACTGTCTCGGAAAAAAAAAAAGACAAGTCTGTTCCTTCCGAATGTTTGCCTCTTTCCATTATATCACCTTCTTGGTCCTATACGAATAGTTATGATTTCTTTAATTCTTTCTTAGAGATTGGTGTGGTGCTTAGGTGCATTGAATACATTGCCTTATTTGCTTCTTATAGTATCTTTGTGAGATCGGTGCAATAGCCTGTATTTTTTCAGACAAAGAAGCAGAAATGTAATGTAAAAGAAGTTCCTTCATTTACATTAAGGAACTGGTCCAAGTAGTACTAGAGGCTAGTTCCATACCCAGCTAGTTCCACACCACAGCCCGTGTATTCTCTTGCCAATGCAATATCTGCTTCACTTACTAATGAATTACAAGGTTAGTTCAGTGTCTGTCTATGGTATACGAATGCTAGCTTTCAGTTCAACTTCTTTTCATAATATCACAGAGATTTAGAGAAAAAGGTAAGGAGACTCTGCTGCTCAAGTTCTGTTGGCATGCACAACTGTAGGACATAATACAGAGGATCTTAACCTGGGTCTGAGAATCCCCTCAGATTACATCCAGAATGTGTGAAAGTGCATTTTTCTGAGTAATTGGCCAAGAGCTTTGTCAGATTCTCAAACAGGGATTCTGCATGAAAGGAAAAGCATGAAATCTGAGTCAGTGTGGGGTTTCATTACCAAGCTTGCCACTTCCTAAGTGTGACCTTAAGCAAGTTCCCTAACCTCTCTGAACCTTTCTCTCCATATATAAATTGATTTCATAATGAGGAAGAGTAAATGAGATAATAATGTGAAAATACTTTGAAAAATGCCGAGTAGAATACAACCGTATTTATTGCCTTCTGCAAATTCCTGTATAAGATATTGGGACAATAAATGTCTTTGCTCTTCCCTTTATTAAAGGACTGAGTGCACTTATACTCTTGACATAGCATTAAGTAAATATCACTCTTTAATGGCATTTTAAAAATCAGGGTAGCACAATTTGAATCATAACATGAGAATAGAATTCCCAGTTTCAATGTTAAAGACATTAACTGCTAGACATTAGAAAGCTGTGATTGAGTCCTAGAATCTGGATCCTTCTGGTTAGTCTTGTCATGAATCTTGCCTCCTGATAACTCTCTTCCCTTTTCCCCTATGAACTCAAATGGAAATATGCTCTTAGAAACTAGTCTCAGCTTTCAGCAGATCCTGTGTATTCTTGGAAGCTTAATTCCCATTCTACCTCTATGTAGAATGAAGAAGTTCATTTAAAGAATGAAGGAAGTGTTTATTTGCCAACATCATAAAACTTCTACAAAAGTTAATGGGATGGAAACTTATAACATTAGTTGTTAATAATTAACACTTTAGACTGACAATTTTTATTGTTTGCTTTTAGAGGTTAACCCATAGGCAAAATTATTAATCAGTAAATGTTTCATCTTTAGCTTTTTGTCTTCTTACTCCACTTTCTCTTCCCCATATTGTATCGCTCCCTCCTCCAAACACCAGGTGTCAGGGCTCTCACTCTCTGCCCATAAAATCCTTTAAAGTTAGGCACTAGGAATTCAACTCTCCTGATAACATTTAACTTTCAAAAGAGGCAAAAGTAAAAAGTTAATGATTAAAGGTATGAATTGTGGTGAATTTAAGATGTCATTGAAATGGTTGAAAAGACTTGTGGTACCAATTAAAAAGCACTAACAGGCTGCTGCCTCCTTAGCCAATGGGCAAAACCTTCTGTACATGTGTACCACTTAGGAAAAGAAAGTAACCAAAACTCCAAATGTGAGTAATGTAAAATAGCTGGAGAAAGCAATAGAGGAAGGAAGAGAGGGTAATACCTAGAATTCAGAACTCTTAAATTCAATAGCATTGCCTCTTGCTGGTGTGATTAAAATTGTTGATTTGACTAAAACTACCTTTGGCCCTTGATTGAGACCAGGACACAAGGAATGGACCCATGATTGACTAATAATTTTGTGATTTTTATCCTTTTATCAAAGAAAAATATTAGCTACAGAAAGATGTGCTATAAAATATTCCTGGTAAAGACTTTCAAGTATAAGTGGAAACTTTATCACCTTATAATTTCTAAATTATCACCACAGACTCTTTTTATGGAATGGCTGTGTATGATAAATTAGAACTTAAAGCATTTAAAAACAAAGACAAAGGAAAACTCTCCATGAAACATGCTGGACTTGGTTCCATTCATTCCCTGTTGCTTGTTAATGACACTGCAGACTGGATCCCCACTACAGATGGGGTCCAGCTGTATTATCTGTGTCTCTAGAAGGCCCAACAAAAAGATCTTCAATAGGAGAGAGGGGTAGAGTCAAGTTGATGAAAGAATAGAGTATCAATAGTTTGAGAAATCCCAATCATATCTTTTACCTATGATCCATGTGTGTTATCTTTTTGCTAGTTATGGATTAAATAAAAGAGAGGGATTTAATTTAATTATTCCTCAGGTAAGAAAAGTGCCCTAAGGACATGTTCATATAAGCTCTTCAGTGAGACTGTAAATTTCCTGAGGGCATAATAGTAATAGCTGCAGCTACTAATATTTATTATTTGCTTTGTCTGTACCAGCATTTCACATGCCTTATTCTCACTTAATACTCCCCCAAATCCTTTGAGGTACATACTATTGTTATAACCATTTTACAGATGTGGAAACTTAACCTAGAAAGGTTAAGTAACTTGCCCAAGGCCTTACCACTGATAAATAATGAAGCCAGGATTCTCTAAACCATGCCTGTCTGACTACAAGGCCCCAACTCTTCACCAGTGAGCTATTCTGCCCCCCTTTTATATCATTACAACCCACAGATTTCCCAATACAATGCCTTGCATGCAATAAGAACAAAAATATATTTGTTGAAGTGATAACTGGATAAGTTGTTTGGAAATTGAAACTGTTAATCTAAGCACTTTTAGTGATTTCTCAGCAAATGACAATCTAACCATTACTTTGAATGTGATATACTGAATGTCTAAGCTCAGAAATAGTCCATTAAAAAGCAAAGGTTCAATGTAGCAATTTTGATTATTCTGGAATCATTCAGCATTTTTTGTATTCTGATAGGTCTATGTCTCTAATGTAGATAAGTACTAAAAGATTGTAGAATTATGGCCTTGTCTCAGCTTGCTTTAGTGCCCTTTTAATTTTCAACACAAAATATTAGGCATAAATACCTAGAAAAGCTACTAGGAGATAAAAGGTATTTATGAAGATGCATGGGTGAAAATGAGCACATTAGATTTGAGAGAAATATTTCTTTAAAAGTACAAGTTATTTCCATTTTTAAACAAAAACTATTGTTTCTGTTAACTGTAGCAGAGATTGAAACTGTTTTTAGACTATGCATTAATGATTATAATTAGTTGTGTTTTGGGTTTACTGTTTAATATGTGGTATGGTGCAGGGGTCTCCAACCTATGGTGAGTTGTATAATTATTTCATTATATATTACAATGTAATAATAATAGAAATAAAGTGCACAATAAGTGTAATGTGCTTAAATCATCCTGAAACCATCCCCATCTCCCCAGCCCCTGAAAAAATTGTCTTCCATGAAAATGGTCCCTGGTGCCAAAATGGTTGGGGACCGCTGGCAAGTGGAAAGAGCTGGACTTTAGAGTCAATTGGACCCAGGTTTGAATGTTTTCCCGCCTCCCCATTTCATGACCTTGAGCAAACAACTCCCAGTTTTATCACCCAAGTTGAGCTGATGATGCTTGTTTTATGTGATTGAGATTATGTACATGAAATACTTGGCACAGTAGATACTCAATAAAAAAATTTAAAGCCTTATTCATGTTTTGAGAGCTTTTTTTTTTTTTTTTAAAGGACTCTGTTTAATTGTACTACTCTTCTGATAAAATAAAATGTGATTCAGCTGTTAGGGCTCATACATGGTCTTTAGAAGTGAAGATGTGTGAAATACACTTAAAGCACTTTATCAAGTCAGGGCAAACAGACCCTAAACATCTCTTTTTACTGTCCAGAGTCTAGGAGTTGGTCAGCCTGGGTTCAAAGCCCAGTTTATCTCCTACTGGCTATAATGGTTTGGACAAGATTCTTAACCTTTCTGGGTCTAGGTTTCCTCATCTATAAAGTGGGGATAATGACAGAATTTACCCCCTATGGTAACTGTGAGGACAATGAAATAATACTTGGCAAATATTAAGTACTCAGTAAATTTTAGCTATTAGTAGTAGTGTATACATAAATAACTGTAAGTATTGATAAATGTAGAAACTAATGGTTTTAGAAAATCTTACTATTGTGGGTTCTGTAGTTTTTATAAATAAGATAGAGGAAATAAGTAATATTTACATTGCAATTATTTAAAAGAACTCTTAAGATGCAAATACCATGACCATTGTTCTAACTAAAACATGTGGGCATTAGGTTAGTTTGTGGCGTACTCTGTGGCTTGGGAGCTGCTTTTAGTGTTCCATAGTACTGGGGATGTGATAAATGAACCAGGAATTCTTGCATGATACCCAGAATTTGCCAGGTGAAAGAGCCTATAGGTGTTCAGTGCTAGTATTGCACATGGTTCTCAGAGAGATGAAGAGAATGCTTTCCAAATATAAAACATAAGATAGTAATAAGTAGTCCTCCTTAAAATGACTAACAGCTCTCATGCCAAAGAAGTTTTGGCAGTATCTAAGGATATCAGTTTGTCAGAGGAGGAAGGTGTAATTTTTCTGCAATTAGACTGGGTTGCTAGTTTGCTGACACCAGGATTAGAGTTTGAAAAACAGTAATTGCTGGTACTAATTATTATTTCAGAAAGTCACTTTCCAAATAATTACCCTTCAAATCTAAAATCCTTCCTCCCCTACCCCACTTGCAATGTACATAGCATTATCTTCTCATTCCTGAATTTCCTCATCTCAGCCTTTTTACTATCAAATCCTATAGGCATCTATGGCAAACAGTACATGAGTCATTCTTTGTCTGCTGGGGAAAAATATCGAACAAATGAGTCTGCTCTTTTCCAGGCCAAAGCTTACCTGAGAATTGCTGTAGAAGTGGTAAGAAGGTTGCCACCACCTCCAGAATGATTCCCCAAGTGTCCTGGAAATCTGCCTGGTACTGATAATAAGAGGATCTTTGGAAATCAGCAGTGTGGTAGTGGAACCTACAGAAATAGTAGCAATCATAATTGTCTTGTTTTATTTCTAAGGAAATAATGTCTTGTTTTAGATTTGATTTGATAAGCTATGATTCACAAATTTTTATGTTTCAATGCTGAGTATATTTAGGAATTTTTTTGAAAGATGATGTGTACCAACTATGCAGAACTGCATTTTATTTTTATTTAGTTACCCCTTGAGGAATCATGAATTCATGATGTTGTAAGCCCCCTTTGGACAGAACTGTACTCTTTTTGCAGTACCACAAAAAGTAGTAGTCATTTAAAGGTTGCAGTAGTCATTTAAAAGGTTTACTAAATTTGTGTATGGACATAAATGTGTGACACCTCCCAACCAGCCAGTTTGGTCTGGCTTTCAATCCTGTCTTTAGTCCTGTCTTGGACATGTTCTTAATATGGATGAACCTCTGCTTCTTCATCTGGATCAGACTGTATCCCAGACTTAATGAACCTGAATCTCCAGAGGTGGGGCCTGGGCATGTATGTTTTTAATAAGATCATGATGATGTTGATGATGATTCTGATTATAATGGCAAAAATAATAATAGCTAACTTTTATCAAGTGCTTTCTATGTGTCCTTATAATTAATCTTCCATTTGTATGAGTGGGACACTATTGTTATCCTCATTTACAGATGAGGAAACTAAGGCGTAAGAAGGTTAAATGTCTTTCTGAGGATTACTTTATCTAGCAAGTGGTGGAGCTGGGATTTGAATTTGAGTACTTGGATACTGGATTCCTCCTTTTATACACCAGTGTGCATTTGTTAATTATAAAAGGAGGGGATATAGTATTTAACATTTCCTCAAACTTATTTGGCTATGAAATCCACCCCCCTTTTTAGAAGCATTTCATGGAGTTCATGTTTCAAAGAATACACTTTGAAAAACATGTATTTTGTCTAATTGAAGCTCAGAGAGAGAGTCAAGGACTTTGCAAGGTCAGGTAGTAGATAGTTTTAAAGCTGCAAGTACTGATGAGATTGAATCACTAGTTAATTGTCAGAAGGAAATAGTCTCTCACCTTTGACAAATGCCTTGACATCTTTTGCTCTATAGTTATCAGCCAGAACGTTAGGCAAAAAGTTGTACATCATTATAAACATATTTTCACCCAAAAACATGTAAATGGATGTTTATAACAGCTTTATGTATCATAATGAAAAACAACTCAGATTTTCTTCAATGGGTGAATGGTTAAACAAACTGTTAAACAAACTTCATCCATGCCATGAAATACTACTCAGTAATAGAAAAGAAGAAACTATGGATACACGCAACGACCTGAATGAGTTCCAGAGAATCATGCTGAGTGAAAGAGCCAATTTCAAAAGGCTGTGTACCACATGATTCCATTTATATAACATTCTTGAGATGACAAAATTATAGAAACGAACAGATTAGTGGTAGCTGTGTTAAAGAAGGAAAGAGTGAGGATGGGGTGGGAATTGGGTGTAGCTATAAAAGCAACATGAAGGATCCTTATGATAATGGAAATGTTCTCTATCATGACTTTCTCAGTGTCAGTATCTTAGTTATGATATTGTACTATAGTTTTGCAAGATGTTACCATTGGGGGAAATTGGGTAAAGGGCACATAGAATCTCTCTACATTATTTCTTACAACTGCATGTAAATCTATAATTAACTCAAAATAAAAATAAAAGTTTTAAAAAACATGTATTGCTATATCTGAACTGAAATTTCTGGTACAAAATTATCTATACTGATTAATATAATGAATAAAATTGTTTGTGGACACACAATAATCATCACTCATCACTCTGAGAAGGAAGTAATGGCTTACAGTTGCAGATATGTATTTGTATTTTTATTTATTTAGGAGGGGGGAAATATAGATGATCACTGAGCACTTCTGATACCAAAAAGCAAGTACTTCGACCAAACTTAACTTTATCCAGAAAAAGAATGATTTATAAGCACCAGAGGTGCTTAAAGTTGTGTGCCATAGTTTAATACATCTCATGGGGAAATGGAAAAAGATAGTCTTTACTCATAAATACATGACTTAGAAAAGATCCGCATATATAATTCCTTGCCCCCTTCTCCTTCACTGCAGATACTTCAAGGAAAGCTACTTGGGGGAGAAAATGGTTGGAGAATACATGCACATTCAGAAGTAGAGGAAGGAAAAGTAGCTCAGAAAGCAAGAACTAAACTTATTCTAAAATTTTGCCTATTGTAGTCTTTGTTAAGCTTCAAAGAGCTGACTTCTAAGATAGACTCCCAAGCACAGCTAGTCTGCCTGTTGTGAAAGGGATAATATTTATTCCTCATTCTTCACATTTCCATAGAGTGTAGAGAATTTCTATTCTACTATCCAAGAGGGAAAGGTAGGCTCCATCACTCACTCCATTCCAGGAAGGAGGAATGGGAAAATTTCTTCCTAAAACCCTCTGCATTTCTTTGATTTCAGCCGAATCCCAAGTTTTCTGAGGCAGGCTACAGGTAAACCTGAAGTTGTCCCTCTCTGCCTTGCACATGAGTGGGAAAGTCCATCTAATTTAGGGTTAGAGTATTTGGTCACCCATTGTGGTCGATATATCCTCTAATCCAGCTTTTGTCAGTAATAAAGCTGATATTTTTGCCTTTATCTTAATTCTTTGTCTCTCAGTTCCAAACAGAGGAAGAATTCCCCTATCCTTTCCCCCATTCCACTTCCAGGAAACCCAAAATACCTTTATGCAGTCCTAGAAAATTAAAACTGAAGAATTTATTAGAGTTCAGATAGTCCCCACCACTACATTTAAAGCATGTCTAATAAAAAGTAGAATCATCAATGACCAAAAGCTTTTTTAGGGGGAAAGTTTACTGTGAAGTATGATAAATACACAGGAAAGCACAGAAGACATAAATGTGTAGCTTAATTATTCACAAAGTATATACCCATGTAACTATTAACCAAGTTAAGAAGTATAACACTGTCAGCATCCCAAAAGCCCCAGTATTTTCCTTCCTAACCCCTCCTTCCATTACAAAGTCACCCACATACTGATGTTTTAACACTTAAACCTGTGTCCTTAAACACTTTAGTTTTGCCTGTTTTTTGAAATTCATATTAAATGGAATTATATGGTATGTATTTTTTGTTCTATATTAATTTCTTTTATAATATTTTGCTTTATATTGATTGCTTTTGCTTTATATTATGTTTTTGAGATCCATGTCTGTTGCTGCTTTTAGCTATGATTTGTTCATGTTCTTTGCTGTAGAATATTCCATTGTTGGATATATACAACTTATCCATTCTACTGTAGATGGACATTTAGATTGATTCCAATGTTTTGTTATTACAAATAATGCTGCTTTAAACATTCCTGTACATATTTTCTTGGTGTTCATGCACTTGAATTTCTGTTCAGTTATTTCTAGGAGTGGATTCACTGGTAGTAGTTAAGTGATATCTCATTGTGTATCTCATTTTAACTTGCGTTTTCCTGATTGTAAATGAGGTTGAACACTGTTACATATATTTATTGGCCAATTGGATATCCTCTTGTGTAGTGCTAGTCAAATTTCTTGCCCATTTTTCTTTTGTATTGTTGGGATGCTTTATGTATTCTTGATAAGAATCTTTCTTCAGTACTATGTGTTGCAGATATCTTTTTCCGCTCTGTAGCTTGCCTTTCCTTCTCTGAATGGTGTCTTTTGATAAACAGAAGTTCTTAATTTTAGTTTTTCACGTTCATCATATTTTTCCTTTTTGATTTTTGTGCCATACTCTGACGTCATGAAGATATGCTTCTGGAGGTGTAATTGTTTTGCCTTTTACATTTAGTTCTGTGATCCACCTGGAATTGGTTTTGGTTTTGATTTTGGTTATTGAGTGAGATAGGCTTTAAGTTTTTTTGTTTGTTTTTTCCTTTTTGTATATTTAATTGGCCCAGTAACACTGGGACTTTCTTTTCCCCCTACTGTTCTATGGTACTGCCTTTGTTGTAAATTAAATGTCTATATTTTTATGGGTCTGTTTCTGAGCTCTCTATTCTGTTCCATTGGTTTGTTTGTCTTATCTTTGCACCAACAACTCACTGTCTTGTTGTTCTTGTTGTCGTCACCTTGTTCCTCAAGAATGTTTTGGCAATCTGTGATTCTTTGCATTTTTATAGAAATTTGAGAGCTAGCATATAAAGTCCAAGAACAACAACAAACAGTCTACTGTCGTCACCTTGTTCCTCAAGAATGTTTTGGCAATCTGTGATTCTTTGCATTTTTATAGAAATTTTAGAGCTAGCATATGAAGTATAAGAACAACAACAAACAGAATTTCAATTTTGCTTAGGATGGAAAAGACTGGAAAGAGCATGATACCCACACTTAAAATAAGAAAAAAACTGTATGATATACAAAATCATAACTTTTCTTAAACCTACCAGAGAACTGAAGTTGCAGTGCAGCCAGTTATCCTGAAATGTAAAGAAATACAAGCCCCTCCATGGAGAGACAGGATGCAAGCCTTGCTTCACCTCTGGCAGAGCACAAAAGAAAGAGATGCCAAACTACCTATGAACAAATGAGAAAAATTTTAACAAATTTCTAAAAGCTGAATGTGGAATAACAGGAGAATGTAAAATACCTGGAAGCTGCTTACAGAAGGTGAGTTTTCACCTACCCATTGAGTTTACTCCATGGACTTCATTGGATGCCTAAGAGAAGAATTGAGTGCAGGGCAGGGAACTGTAGAAAGCCTTCCTTAATGGTACAGGTCTGGCGATGGGGAGTAACTGCCACTCTGAATAAAGCACAAAGCCCTGCCTGGACCCTTCATTCCTGTAGAACAAATATCATAAGTCACAGGGGAAGATAAGCAAACCTTGTTTCCTCGGGGAACAGATGAAGACCCATTATGACTTGGAGAGAGGAAAGAGAAAAACCCTCTACTCCTGGAGGAGGAACAAGAAGCCATCCTGGCCCCCTAGCCATTAAAGATATCCTAAATATGCTAAAGAAAGCCCAGTTACCAAGACCCAAGGACACAGGGCTTACCTAAAGCTGAGGCTGGATCAGGACAGCAGAGAACCCTGTGCCCCACAGCAAGCTAACAAGCATTGAGTATCAAGCAATAGCAGTCTCTACTGCTGGAGGAGGGAGCAAGAATGTGAATAGATGTTAAAAGCTATGGGTAGAGCAGGAATAGTAAGAAAAAAAATCCTTTGGCAACCCAGCCTTCAACTTAGGTGCAAGGTAATACCAAAGGGATTTAAGGTTAGTGGAGTTCTAAGGTAACTGTAACAACAAACCCTAAATAAGATGAATTCCTGACTAGACTGACTCAGCCTTGCACACTCAATTTCTAGCAGAAGACAATGCATACCCATTTCAAGCCATATATACTATTTTTACCTGTCTCTGCTGTCCTACACATGATGCCCAGCATTAAAAAAAAAAAAAAAAAAAAAAGATTATAAGGCAAAAAACAAGCAGGGGGAAAAAAAATCAACCCCCTGTCAAGAGACAAAGCAATCAACAGAATCAGACACCAAGATGACCCAGATGTTGGTACTATCTGGAACCAACTTAGTTGGTACAAATAAGAAATTTTAAATGCCTTGCCTATGATTAATATGTTAAAGGATCTAATGGAAAAGGTGGACAAGCAGATGAGGAATGTCAGCAGAGTAATGGAAACCATAGGAACAAGGAAAATTGAAATGCTAGAAATAAAAAAATAACAGTAGTAGAGAAGAAGAATGATTTGGGGCTTATCAGTATACTTGACATGGATGAAGAAAGAAGCAATGGACTTGAACATAGATAAACAAGAACTACCCAAATTGAGGCACAAAAACTAAAAGTTTTAAAACAACAAGAACGCACAACATTCAAGAGCTGAGCATAAATTGACATCTCATAAGAAGAGAGGGACAGTGGAATAGATGAAATATTTAAAGAGGTAACTGCTAAGAATTGTCAAAATAAAAGATATCACACCATGGAATTCACAAAACTCAGAAAGCCACAAGTGGGATTTTAAAAACCTAGATACATTATATTGAAACTATTGAAAAACAAAGATAAACTCTTGAAGGCAGTAAGAGAAAAAATTCAAATTATATAAAAACAAAAATAAAAATTACAGCAGGCCTGCTGTATGTAAGCTGTAAAACAATGGAATGACGACATTAAAGTGCTGAAATTAACAAACGAAACTGTCAATCCAGAATTCTATACCAATGAAAATAACATTGAAATGGGAAAGTCTTTTTCAGATAAATAAAAGCTAACAGGCCAGCGTGGTGGGTCATGCCTGTAATTCTAGCACTCTGGGAGGCCAAGGCAGGAGGATGGCTTGAGATCAGGAGTTCAAGACCAGCCTGAGCAAGAGTGAGACCCCATCTCTACTAAAAATAGAAAAATTAGCTGGGTGTCATGGTGCACACCTGTAGTCCTAGCTACTGGGGAGGTTAAGGCAAGAGGATCACTTGAGCCCAGGAGTCTGAGGTTGCAGTGAGCTATCGTGATGCCACTGCACTCTACTCACGGTGACAGAGTAAGACTCTGTCTCAAAAATAAATAAATAAATAAATAAAAAATAAAGCTAAGAGAGTTCATTAACAACAGACTACAGTAAATGTTATAGGAAGTTCTTCAGGTAGAAAGACTAGAATACTAGAGAGAAACTTTGGTCTATACAAAGAAATGAAGATCTTTGAAGATATTTTTTTAAAAAGATAAATACAAGGAATGCTTATTGTCATATTTTTAATCATTCTGAAAGACTGTTGACTCTAAATGAAAAGTAATAGTAATGTATCATGGATTTATAGCAAGTGTAAAAGTGAAATATATGGCAACAATAGCAAAAAAGATGAGGGGGATATATTGAGAGTATACTGTTGTAAGATTCTTACACTATATCAGTAATGATATATTATTTGAAGGTAGGTTATGAGTAAAGCTGAACATTGTAAATTTAAAAACAACTAACATTTTTAATGAAGTTAAATAATAAGCCAGCAGCAGTAGAGATAAAATAGAATCATAAAAATACTTCATTTAAAAGCAAGCAGAAATAGAAGTACAAAAGGAACACAAAACAAAAGAAATAGAAAACAGCTAGCAAGATGGCTGATTTTAATCCATATGTGTTGATAATTAAAGTGAACTTTAGTAAATGTCCCAAACATATTAATTAAATGACAAATTGTTAGGTTAGATGAAAAAGCAAGACCCAACTATGTACTGTCTGAAAGAAATCCATGTTAAATATAAAGACACAAATAGATTTAAAGTAAAAGATATATCAAAAGAAAGACGGGAGGCAGGCACAGTGGCTCACATCTGTAATCCTAGTACTTTGGGAGGCTGAGGTGGGAGTATTGCTTGAGGCCTGAGCGAGAGAGAAATGCCATTTTCCATCTTTACAAAAAATAGAAAAATTAGCCAGGTGTGGTGGCACAGCCGGTAGTCCCAGGTACTTGGGAAGCTGAGGCAGGAGGATCACTTGAGCCGAGGAATTTGAGGTTGCCGTGAGCTCTGATGACACCACTGCACTCTAGCCCAAGTGACAGAGACAGACCCCGTCGCCCCAAAAACAAAAACAAAAAAAATGGAAGAAAGAAGGAGAGGAGGGACACCAAGAAGATGTAACAATTCGAAGTGTGGGTTCACTAACAGAACAGCTTTGAAATATGGGAAGCAAAAATTGATTGAACTAAAAGTAAAAACAGATAAATCCACAGTTATAGTTGGAGACTTCAATACTCCTCTCTCAGTACTCAATGGAATAAGAACAGATAATCAGTAAGGATTAGAAGACCTGAACACCACTAATGGTCATTTATTTATAGGCCACTCTACCCCCAAACAGCAGAATACACATTATTTTTTAATATACATGGACATTCACCAAGATGGACCATATTCCAGGCCATTAAACATACTTCAACTTATTTAACATAACCAAAATAATGTAAAATATGCCATTTTATTATAACAGAATTAAATAGAATTTAATAACAAAAAATGTGGAAACTCCCATATATTTGGAAATAAAATAAGTCTGAATTACCCATGGGTCAAAGAGGAAGGAAGAAGGGAAATTATAAAATATTTTGAACTGTGAGTAGAAATGAAAACAAATCATATCAAAATTGATAGAATGCATCTAATGCAATGCCTAGAGGGAAATTTATAGCATTAAAATGCCTATACAGGTGCTTCCAGACTTAAGAGGGGGTATGACCCATGTAAGTTGAAAATACCATAATCAACACCATATTTTCAGTTTACCATAGGTTTATCTAGATGTAATCCCATGATAAATTGAGGGGGGTGCTGAATTCATATTACTTTAACACCATCCTAAAATTGAAAAATCCTAAGTTGAACTATTGTAAGTCAGGGACCATCTGTATTGGAAAAGAAAGATCTCGTATCAGTGAAGTATTCTTCCACATTAAGAACCTAGAGATAGAAGAGCAAATCAAACCCAAAACAACAGAAGAAAGAAGAAGAAGAACAACAACAACAACAACAAAAAACAATGAAATTGAGAAGAAAAGCAATAGAGAACATCAGTGAAATCAAAAGCTAGTGTTTTGAAAAGATAAACAAAATTGACATCTAGCTAGAGTCATTAAAAAAAGATGACATAAATCAACAAATCAGGAATGAAAAAGGAGACATCACTGAGATCCCATAGACATGAAAAAGATAATAAGAATGTTTACAAACAACTTTATGTCCATAAAATTGACAACATATGAAATAGACAAATGTTTTGAAAGAAACTACCAAAGCTCATTCAAGAAATAAGATACCCTGAGTAGACATAAATCACTTTTTAAGTGTAATTTGTAGTTAAGAACCAACAAAGAAAACTTCATCCCCAGATTCCTTTACTAGCAAAATCTAGCAAACATTGAAGGAAGAAATAATGCCAGTTCTACACAAACTTTTCCAGAAAATAGAAGAGGAGGGAGCATTTCCCAACTCATTTTGTGAAGCCAGCATTACACTGATACACAAACAGAAGAAAAGAAGACTACAGACTAATATTCCTCATAAACATAGACACAGAAATCCTCAGCAAAATCTTATTTAATTGAATCCAGCATTATATAAAAAGTATAATACATTATGACTAAGAGGTCATTTTCCTGGGAATGCAAGGTTTGTTCAATATTTAGAAATCAGTCAATATAAACAGCAGGTTAAAGAAGAATCAGACTAAAACAGAACAGACTAAAGAAGAAAACCCATATGTTTATCTCAGTAGATACAGCATGTGACAAAATTCAACATTCATATTTATGATAAAAATTCTCTGAAAACTAGAAATAGAAAACAACTTTTTCAGCCGTTTAATAGTAAAAGAATCTGCCAAAAAATTACAGTTAGCATTATAGCTAATCGTGAAAGACTCACTGCAAGGCTGTCCAAGCTCATTACTTTTATTCAATATCGTATTGAGTCTTACCCAGTGAAATAGAAAAAGAAATTAAAAACAAACAGATTAGAAAAGAAGAAATAAAACCATCTCTGTTCATGGATGACTTGATGATCTATGCAGAAAATTCCAAAGAATATGTAAAAGAGCAACTAGAACTAGTAAGTTGGATTTAGCAGAGTTGCAATGTGCAAGGTCAATATACAAAAACTAATTTTATTTCTGTATACTAGCAATGAACAATTAGAAATTGAATGAAAAAAAGTATAATTTACAATAGCATCAAAAACCCATGAAATATTTACATATAAATTTAATAAGATATGTAAAAGATCTATTATGCTGACAACACAAAATACTAATGAAAGAAATCAAAGAAAACATGTAAGTGGGTGAGAGAGACCATGTTCATGGCTTGAAAGACTCAATATGGTTAAAATATCTGTTGTCCCCAAACTGATCTATATCCAATGTGATCCTACTCAAAATTATAGGAGACTCTTTTACTGAAATAGACAACTTGATTCTAAAATTTATAGCCAAACAATTTTAGGGGGGGAAGATTAAAGTTTGAGGATTTACACTATCTAATTTCAAGACTTATTATAAAGCTACAGGAATCAAAACGTATGGTTGGTGTTGGTGTAAAGATAGAAATATAGATCCATGGGACAGAACAGAGAATTCAGAAATACACATTTACAGATATGATAACTTGATTTTCAACAACAGTGCCAAGGGCAATTCAATGGAGAATGGATGATCTTTTCAGCAATTGTGCTTGAACAATTAGACATCTTTTTGCAAACAAATGAACCTTGTCCTATATCTTACACAACTACAAAAAATGCATCAAAATAGATCATTTACCTAAATGTAAAATATAAAGCTATGAAACTTCAAAAAGGAAAATATAAGGGAAAATCTTCATGATCTTGAGTTATACAAAAATTTCTTAAATAAGACACAAAATCATCATAAAAGTATAACAGAAAAAGTTGATAACTTGTACTTTCTCAAACCTAAAACTTAGCTGTTTGAAAGACACAGTTAAGAAAATTAAAAGGCAATTTATAGACTGGGAGAAAACATTTGTAAAACTAATCTGACAAAGAATTTATATCTAAAATAATATAAGGAACACTTACAACCCATTAATAAGACCACACAATTTAAAAATGGGCAAAGGATTTGAATAGATACTTCACCAAAGAAGAGATACCATTGAAAAATAGTATGAAAATGCCCAACATTTTTAGTCATTAGAGAAATGCAAATTAAAACCACAATGACATACCACTACACAGCACTAAAGTGGCTAAAGTTAAAAAGATTAACCATACCAAGTATTGATGACAACATGGATCTACTGGAAATCTCATACACTGTTGATGGAAATGTAAAATAATACCACTTCAGAAATAGTCTGGCACATTCTTAAAGAGTTAAAGATACACTTAACCATACAACCTAACTATTCTGATTCTAGATGTTTACCCAAGACAGATGAAACATATCCTCATGAAGACTTATATACACATGTGCCTAACAGCTTTGTTTATAATATCCAAAAGCTGGAAATAGCTCCAATATGCATCAAAAGGTGAATGGATAAAATTTGCCATATCTATATAATAGAATACTTCTCAGCAATAAAATAAAATGAATTATTGCTATAATAACCTAAGTGAGTCTTAAAGTAATGCTTAATGAAAGAGGCAGACAAAAAGGGGTACCACTTGTATAATTCCATTTATGTACAGTTTTAGAAAATGCAAACTTAACCACTTGACAAAGTAGATTAGTGGTTGCCTGGAGACAGGTAGGAGGAGAAAGATTTTGGAGAGAGGGATGGATTAAAAAGGAAATGAGGAAACTTCTGTAAGTGATAGAAATGTTCCCTTGATTCTGGTGATGGTTTCACAGGTTTATACATAGGTCAAAACTCATCAAATTGTATACTTTTAAAATATGAGCAGTTTATTGTGCATCAGGTTATATGTCAATAAAGCTGTAAAAAAAAGTGATATATTAATGCATTGCTTTCTGATAGTGGATTATTCTTTTCAGAATACTATATTTATAAGAAGTATCTGCTTTTTAAATGCCTGAAATGTCACCACTTTAACTTCCATATATATTTATTTTCAAGTCCCTTTTTACAAAACCCCACTTTTTTTTTTTTAACTGAAGATACCTTATTGAAAAACTAGATGAGCATTCACTCATTATAGATGAACTAGGTAGTTTGAGTGACTTCTGACATTTGGAGTTCAGGTTGGAGCCTGAAGGATAATAAATTCAATTATTTGCTTCCTTTCTCACTTTGCCAGATCCTACTGTGTGATGTGGAGCAGCAAATTGTTTTCACATTTAAAACTTTTTAAATAATTTGGCTTAAAGTTTCCATAAACTATAGTGACATTAGAACTTGATCATAGACCACTTTCCTAATCAGAAACTCTTATTAAACCCAGTGTTCACTGTAAAGTTCCTAAAAGTGCTCCGAAAACCTTGCTAAACTCTGAAATTGGATGACCTGTATAAATATTGATGTGCCATCCTTTCAACTTATTAATTGAAACTTATTAGTTAAAAAGTAGCTGATTTTTTCCCCCATGAATGTCAGGTTGGTAACAGATAACTTGGTTTTTAAAAGGTTTTTAAAAGGATTTTTAATACAAAAGAATGTTCTTTAAAAAAAAGACAAAACATGGCTGTGTATTTAAAGATTTTTTTAAACTACTTTCCTGCTGTTTATTATTTTTAATCTTTATAGATATTTTGAGTTTCATAGTAGTTTTTGTTTTAGCTCATTTATACCTATGTCTTTGGTAATTTTTATACTGCAGGTAGTTTAGGCCTTTACAGTAACATCAGTTGTCTCTTAGAAATTAAATATATCAAGCAATAATGATTTTAATTCTTTAAAATTTTAATTGAGAAATAAAATAGGAACAATAAATTACCTTCAACTATATCTGTTTCAGGCATTAAAAAAACATTTTGAAGAGTATGGGTGTTGCAGCTGTGGAACTGTTATTTAAACATTATTTCTCACACTGTGCCTAATGGATTTAATTATGGTTCACACAGTTGTTTCTTTATCCTCTCTTCAGATGGAGTACTATACAGATACATTGTAAACTACCATGAGAACGTGTTATTAGGCTGTCTCTGCTGATGAAGGTATTTTCAAATTATATTATAAAAGTCCTTGCAAATAAATTCCTTTAACCACTGGCTTTCTCTTGTAGTTCACTAATCATAGTTATTCACCTAGATGAAGTACAGGAGAAAGCCAGTATATCCCAACTAAATGACCTTATTGTGACTGGACCCAAAGATTGGCAATAGTGTCTAGTCTAAAATTCATTTAACATTGAGAAAAACCAATCAAAAATATTTCTGCAACTCTTGCTCAGCCCATACTTACTAGGGAGCTCATACTTTAATTGAGGAGCTCATACTTTGAGGACACTAAATTATCACAAATTGAGTAAATTTTAATAAAAGCCAAAATCTGACTTTTAGTACATTAGTTGTTTTAGGGAAATGAATTGGAGAAAAAAGATCTGGAATCAGGTTTGAAGAATAGCTGGGTTGAATATGAGATAATAATGTGAGCAAAGAAATGAGCGGGTAGGAGTGAGCTGAAAAGGTATATATGGGGTAGGTGTGGGAAACCCAGCCTACTTAAGAGATATAGTTTCATATTTGAAAGTAATAGGTAATAGGATGGAAAAATAGGACTGATCAGAGTGCAGAGGGCCTTGAATGATATGAAGTACAGTTTGACCTTGACAAAGTGAACAGTCATTAGATTTTTTTAAATTTTTTTTTATTTATAATGCATGCCTTTCAGACTTCAGACAAAATTTAAAAGGTACAAAAAGGCATTCTATGAAAGGTAATTTTCCCTTTTAATAGAACCTAACAAACTGATGTAAAAATTTATATGAAGAGCAAAGATCCAAGAATAGCCGAGCAATTCCTGAACGAGAAGCAGAGGGAGGGGAGAGGGAGAGAGAAGGCAACTTTCCCTAGCATAACAAAACTTACTATAAATGTATAGTAATAAAGATCGTTTGGTGTTGATGCAGGGGTAGAAAATTGAAAAAATAGCCTAGAAATAGTCCATGCATTTGAATACTTGATTTATGACAAAATGGGTATTGCAGATCACTGGGGAAACAGTGCTGGGATGATTGGTTATCCATGTGGAAAAAAATGGATACCTACCTCATGCCATACAAAAAAAATCAATTTTTAGGGCAAAATTATAAAATTTAGAAGAAAATATAGGACTTTTCTAACCTTGAAAAGGTAGAATCTCTTAAGATACAAAAGGCACTTACCATAAGATTGATAAATTTGTGTACATTGCATTAAGAACGTCTCTTCAGTATCATGTAGAAAGTGAAGAGATAAGCCACAAACTGAGAAGTTTGAAGTGCCTATAACCAACAAAGATCTAGTTATTTGGAATAATTCAAGAACTCCTATGAATCAATAAGTTAAAAAGTATAACTTAATTGAAAACTGAGCAATAAATTAGCTGGGCATGGTGGCACATGCCTGTAGTCCCAGCTACTCAGGAGGCTGAGACAGGAGGATCGTTTGAGTCCAAGAGTTTGTGGCTGCAGTGAGCTATGATGATGCCCCTGCACTGTAGCCAGGATGACAGAGCAAGACCTTGTCTCTGCACACAACAACAAAAAAAAAAAAAGGAGAAGAAGAAAAGAAAACTCAGCAATAGAAACAAACAGGCATTTCACAGAAGAGAGAACATGAATGGCCAGTAAACATAATAAGAGAAGCTCAATCCCAGTTGTAATCAGTAAAATATAAATCAAAACCAATGAGATACCGTTTTACAGTCAACTAGATTGTAAAAATTAGGAAGTCTGAAAAAGTGTTGGAAGCAATGTGTTTAACATGTTGCTGGTAGGAGTGGTAAAGTGGCACAACCATAGTGGAGAACACTTTGTTATAATACTGAAATACTACATTTCAGTATTACTCCATGGAATATTACTTCAAATACTCTATTTCTGGGTCTTTCCTGGATAATTTCTTGCACATGTGTACCAGAAGACACATATAAGAATATTCTTAGCAGCACTGTTCAAAGTAGCAAAAATCTACATGTAATTTTTTGAATGTTTGTGTCCCCACCAAAATTCATATGTTGAAATCCTAACCCCCAAGGTAATGGTATTAGGAGGTGGCGACTTTGTTGGGGGGGATTAGGTCATGATGGTGGAGCACTGATGATTGGGATCAATGCCCCGGAAAGCTAGCTGGTCCTTCCTTTCCACCATGTGAGGTTATGATGAAAAGACAGCCATTGGTGAATCAAAAGTGGACCCTCACCAGACACTTTAATCTTGGACTTCTCAGTCTCCAGAACTGAGAAATAAATTTCTGTTGATCATAAGCTACCCAGTCTATAGTGTCCTGTTATAGCAGCCTGAACAAACTAAGACATCTGGTGACAAAAAAATGGATAAATTCATTGTAGTATTGTCACATGGTAGAACATTATACAGCAGTGATATTGAATGAACTACAGCTGCTTTTAAAAAATGGATGAATCTTAGAAACATAATATGTGAAAATTGCACATTACAGAAGATTATTTACAGTATATCATTTTATAAAGCTCAGAAATAAGCAAAACCAACTAATATCTGGTTTAGCCTTATATATGTGATAAAAATCTTAAAAATCTATGGAAATGATAAACATTAAAATCAGATAAGGGTTACTTTTAGGGTGTGAAACGGGCATGAGGCAGGAAAAGAACACAAGGGGAAATACAGTATTGATAAACTTCTAGTTTGTGAGAGGGGCTTGGTATTGTTTGTTTTTAAATTCATTTGTACATATTCTTTTGTGTGCATGAAATAGAACCTTAAAAATATCATTTGGAGAAACATGAACACCTTACTCAACTACCCATTTTCCTTCTGCAGAGGCTTGTTAAATAAATTATGGATCTTCCATATAATGGAGTATAATGCACCTATTAAAGAGCAATGAAGTTGGCAGGAAGGGGGTTGGCTCACACCTATAATCCCGGCACTTTGTGAGGCTGAGGCAAGAGAATTACTTAAGTACAAAAAATTTTAAAAATTAGCTGGACGTGGTGGCATGGGCCTATAGTTCTAGCTACTTGGAAGGCTGAGGCATGAGGATCACCTGACCCTAGGAGTTTGAGGCTACAGTGAGCTATGATCATGCTACTGTACTCCAACATGGGCAGCAGAGTAAGACCCTGTCTCTTACAACAAAACAAAACAAAACAAACAGTGAAGCAGCTCCAAATGTTCTGAAATGGAATGATCACTGGGTTATATTGTTAAGAGAAAAAAATCCACGTGGAATGCTGCAATTTGCATTAAAACATGTACACACACATGTATTTGTGTATGCACGTATCAGCTATCTCTGTAAGATTATGAAGAAACTGGCAATCATAAATTCTTGACATGACTTAAAGAAGCCATATTTTTAGAAAAGCTGGTCCAGCATGTGTAGGAAATGAGGTGGCAGCTGCAGAGGTGGTAGGGTTGGGGTAGGGCAAGAGACGGACATTCAGTAACGCAACCAGGGAAAACAGCTAGAAAATCATCCCAGGAATACAGCCATGAGGGAACAAGGATCTGGAAAAGGGTGATGGCAGTGGGTCTACAAGGTAGAGCATAAGAAAGTTAAATATGTATTTTGATGCTGTAAATGATTAAACAGTTCAGTCTGCCTAATTACTGCTACCAAAACCCAATAGTCTGTAAAGTCATATAAAACTACATTTCTAATCAACCTATTAAATGCAATTTATTTTATTATAATGGCCTGTTAAATTCAAAATGTAGTCATAATGTCTTGTGGAAATTCCTTTTGCATTAAAACCACAAAAGGAGAAATCTCTACAAAATCTTAAATTCTTCCTGATTTGCTCTACATAAACAACTTTTTGACCTTTCATCCTGAGAAGAACTTAATTGGTAAGTCTTTGGTAGGATTATAAAAATGTTTGCCTCCTAATGTGCCCTAAGTAGCAATGCCAAAAATATCTTCCTAACTGGATATTGTAAGTAAAAAGTACCTGTAAAGCATAAAGTAGATATTATAGGATTTATTCTCTTCACATCTGTAATTAAATGTAATGAAAATATTATGTCTTAGTCTGTTTGGGGGGCTGCTGTGACAAAATACCATTCATTGACAATGTAGTTTATAAAGAACAGAAATTTATTTCTCATGGTTCTGGAGACTGGGAAGTCCAAGATCAAGGTGCCAGCAGATTCAGTATCTGGTGAAGGCGTACTCTCTGCTTCAAAAATAGTGCCTCCTTGCTGCATCCTCACATGGCAGAAGTGGAAGGGGATGACCAAGCTCCCTCCGGCTCTTTTATAAAGGTACTAATCTCATTCATGAGGGTGGAGACTTCTTGACCTAATCATCTCCCTAAAGCCACACCTCTTAATACCACATTGGGGATTAGGTTTCAGCATATGAATTTTGGGAGGACACATTCAGACTATAGTATGCTATAAACTTTTTCTTCTACCCAATTACATTATGGTACAAATTTTAGCATATTTATAGTATTGGATTTTTTATTTTCCTTGAGTTTTCCCATCAATATTGACATTATCATGTTTTTGTTGATTTTTTTTTTTTTTTTTTGAGACAGAGTCTCACTGTGTCACCGGTGCTAGAATGCAGTGGCATTATCATAGCTTATGGCAACCACAAACTCTTGGGCTTAAGCAATCCTCCTGCCTCAGCCTCCCAAAGTGCTAGAATTACAGGCATGAGCTACCATGCCAGCCTAATTTTACTAATTTTTAGTAGAAACTGCTGACATTTTAACGTAAGACTCCTATCCATTTTTTGCTTTTCCACCTCTCATCTCTTCTTTCTAAAGCACTTTTTGCCATCATTACTCTTCTTGCTCTCTTTGCCAGATGAGGCCAGGAAATAGTTGTGTGCAGACATATTGATTGTAGTGTTGTGTGTGTGACTTTCTGCTGTCCTGTTTCCATGAACGTTGGTTGGAATCATCACTCTCACCAGTACAAATCAATTATTTCTTGTTGGAGTACCTGAGCCTTTGAACATCTGTTGTCCTTTATGTCGGAGATCCACTTGAAGTTTTTTTCTCTCAACCCACTGGGATTTTCTAAAACTTGTGTTATTTCCTGTGGCCCAGAGATTGTTTCATTTTCCTGCAAGAGGGGGAAAAGGGATCTAAATCCTTCCTGTGATTACATAAAGTTTATTTTAGGAACTGAAATCTGTGGCCTTTTTTTTTTCTTGATTATACACTATTTTCCTTGCTGAAGAATTTCTAGGGAATGTTGGGTGATGTTTACTCCTTTGCACCAAGGAAATGTTTCTCTTACTGACTAGAAAGTTTTAAAGTAAATATTTGGTGACCTTGTAGTTCAAAGTCCAGGCTTTTGATGTGTTTTGTGGAGGAGGGACAAAACATTGCTCTGAATTTCTCTCCTTACTCAAGTTGTTAGCATTCAAGCTGTTGCTTGAAACAGATAGCATTATTTAGTCTCCCTCTACACTGACCAGTTTTTATAAATACTATACATAAAAATCACCAAGAAACAAAAGTATCAAAACCTTTATATGTCTTCTTATGGTGAGGAAAGTTTTTACTGTCTTGAATTAGCAAGTATAGCAATTGTTTTCTGTTGAATCGGGAAGATTTCTTGTCCTTTCTAGAGAGGACTTTTCATATAAACAATCTTTTTGTATCTATGTAAGGCTTCTGATTAATTACAGTTTACAATGAATTATCAAAATGAAGATTCATGATAACTACTTCTTGTTAGAAAAGGGTAGGACACAGGAACTCTTTAGTCAAATTGCTTTTTATAAAATGAAGTATTATTGAAAGGATAGGAAAATATGCCATCTAAGCGTTTAGGCTGGAACCTGTATAACCCACTTTTATTTCTGAATGATGGCTTTGCCATGCTTTTTAGAATGCTTTAGTGTTCCGAGCTTTTAGAAACAAGTGTGTGTGTGACTTGCTTGCACATTTTCTAATAGCATATTTTCCAAATGCAGAATAGGTGCTGCCACTTCATTTTTGGTTTCACTTCACAACTGTTAATAAAAATCCTTGTTGCAAACTAATTTTCCTTGACAGTTCATTGCAACCCTAACATGTTATTATTTAAGCAATAAATGAAGGAGTTATCAGTTCCCATGTAAATAAGAGCATTAGTCACCATCTCAAGAATTGCTTTGAGGAAGGGAGAGAAGATGATTTCCTGATGATATGAGAGACCAAATTGTGGGAATAATTTCCTCTTTGTATAGTTAATTTTATCTGTGCCTGAAAATACCTTACCAACATGAATTTCTTCCCCTATGTTTTTTCATAATATATTGGTAAGCCTAAGGGACCTGTTTTTTCAGGCGGACAAAACAGGTTTGGAAAGCTCAATAAATTTGCCTAGGTAAGACCATCAAAGGAAAATATACTCAGGAAGTCATGACAAGCTTTATTAGCTGAAATAGTCCACAGTATTAAGTGGATATAGATTATTTGGGTAAGATTCTATATACGTTGCCCTACATTATACATTCGAATTTCCTTGCTTTACTTTCTGGAGTACTAGATATGAATTTGAAGGGAAATTTTAATTCAAACAACTATCCCAGGTAAATCAGAATAAATTTAAGTGGTATTTTTTTCACATTAAACATTAATTAAGAATACTATAATTTTGACTTATTTCTTTTATTTATTTACTATTTCCCTTTGAAATATTTGATTTATATCTCTAAAGATATTAATATATTTGCTTTCTTCATCTCCATTGCTCATGCATATCTGGTTTGTCCCCCCCCCCCACCATCACCACCAAACTTACAGCAAACAACATATCTGTTTTTTGTAATAGTTGGGGAAATTCTCAAGAGAGATTGGCATCTGGGACAAATGAGGAGCTTGCATCTTGATTTCCCCACCATGGAGGGCAGTGGAAAGGAAGTGTGGAGTGCTTGAAGTGATTAAATTTGCTGGGCCATCTGGTCATCAGGCAAAGACTGTGTTTTCAATTTCACAGTGAATGAGAAGTTTATTAAGGAAGGAGAGCATTTAGTTTAAGGAAGAAAAGAATCATACCTTATTTCTGCCACTGAGAGCATCAGCTTGCTTAATTTTAAAAAGAACGGTCACCTGTGGAAGACCCAGCACAGGTGGAACTATATAATGATGTTGTCTGTATCGCTAAGGAAACTTGGAGACAGTGGATTGGGAAGGTGAACAAACATGCAAGCGTAGCCATTTGCCCTGGAGTTACTCCAGTCCTCGAATGTCTATCCCCCACCCCCATACAGTTCTCATGGAGGAAAGAAAATGTGTCAAAGGGGTGAATTTTTCTCCTGCCAAGGAAAGAAATCAGAGTGCCTGATTCCTTGAAGTTTATTGCCAGAGCCTTTGATCCAGGTATCTGTTGGAAAGCCACGAATCAAGTGTAATCGATGATCATCCATCCACTCATCTATTTATTGAACTACCTCATGGTTTAAACGTTAAAACCAGGCTCATGTTTTATTTACCACTTTTTAATAAAGCACTAAGTTCAAGAGAAGCTGTAGGAAGAAAAGAATAATAAAAGAAGTCAATGCAAAAAGAATATATTAATATTTGCATTAAACATTGAAATCAGAAGTCTGGCAGAGAAATAGCAATGGACAAGGGTATGCAAAAAATTAAGACCTCAGAGGTGAGTCCCCCTGTTGCAGGCTTATCATAATCTTTGCAAGTAAGTGATACAATTCTCTGATGCTACCTGAATTGAACCTAGAATGCTCAAATACTGGGATGTGTTTGAGATTGAGCAGCCTGAAACTTTTTAAAGGATTTGTAGAACCTGCAGTTCTACAGAAAAGTGAAGTTTGCTTCATTCAAGGTACACTTAATCACTGAGCATAGGATGAAATTTTTTTACCCTTAAGAGACTTGCCCAGATGGTCTTTGGTATATTAGGAGTGCCTGTCAAACTGAGAATTCTTTCCGGCTTCATTTGAAACCTCTAGCATGGAGAGAGGGGGCAGGGCCACGAGCAGAATGCCAGGCAAAAAGAATGGAATGTGCAGAGGCTTGAATGCCAAGAGCGTGGTCTGCTTCCAGATCAGACAAGGTCAGTGCGGCTGAAGCTTGGCTGGGGTGGGTCTGAGTAGAGTTGAGCTGGGAAAGTGCAAAGGGCCAGGTCATGCAGGGCCTTCATGCAGTGCAAAGGAGTTAGACATTACCTACAGATGATATTGGGGAATCTTAGCAGACACCCCTCCTAGGCTGCTGACATCCTGGCTTGCAGTCTTCAATCTTCATCTTTTCTGTCCATTCCAAGCTCACGCTCAGGCCAGATGCACTGCTTCAATGTGTACGTGGACATCCCATCCAGCACCCAAGCCTCAAAGGCTTTTTTAGTTTCCAAGTTCTCTTCCTCCATTCCTTGGATTTTGTTTATTTTCAGATCCACTCTGCATCTGAAATCTAAAACTCTCCTAACTCTGAATGTGGTAATTTACATCCTTCCTTTTCCCACACTGCACTGCCTTCACTGAACTTGCTTTTCAGGACTCTGGTGCCTTAATGTCCCTTCACCCAGTCCTTCTCTCTCCTGATTTTCCTTCTGTATTAGTCAGGGCTCTCCAGGGAAACAGAACCAATAGAATGTGTATATGAATAAAGAGAGATTTATTTTAAGGAATTGGCTTACATGATTACCAAGGCTGACAAGTCCAAAACCTGCAGGGAGGGCTGGAAAGCTAGAGACTCAAGAATGATCCAATGTTGTGGTTCAAGTACAAAGGCTGTCTGTTGGCAGAATTCTTTCTTGCTTGGGGGAGGTCAGTCTTTTATTCTATTCCGGCCTTCAACTGATTGGATGAGGACTACCCACATTATAAGGGACAGTCTACTCAAAGTCCACTGATTTAAATCTTAACCTCATCTAAAACCACCCTCGCAAAAACATCCAGAATTATATTTGACCAAATATCTAGGCACTGTGGTCCAGCCAAGTTGACACACAAAATTAACCATCACACTTTCCTTTCTTTTCCAACCTGACCTACACAATCAATGGCTGTATTTGCTTCTCCCTTATCTTGTTATGTGACCACTGCATCTGCTTTGTTAATGCCAAAGTCCTGCAGTCTGCTTCTGCTACTCCTGAAACTGCTCAACACTGAAGAAAACCACAAGCCCAAGTGTAGTGATGCTGCAACAAATATGCAGTCTCTCGCCTCAAATGGGCCCATAGGGTTCCTGGGAAGTGCTTGTGTGTCCCTGGTCAGCTCCTTCATTCCCATAGAGGCTATTTCAGACCTGTACAGTTCTGTGGAGTCCTTTACCCATCCCTGTCTGTCTCTCAGTAGATGAACTTACCTGTTGCTATGCAGTGAAAATCATGGTCTTGGGTATGAACCACATCCACTTGCAGTTCTTCCTTCCTGTCCTAAGCATTTGAATAATCTTGGTTTGCCCACACTAGAGAATGTTAGGAGCAAATAGCCCCATAGAGACTGGGTGTGATGGCTCACACCTGCAATCCTGGCACCTATAGACACCAAGATGGGAGGATCACTTGAGGCTAGGAGTTCAAGACCAGCCTGAGCAACATAGTAAGACCCTGTTTCTAAAAAAAAAAAAAAAAAAAAAAAATTTAAAGTTAGCCAGGTCTGGTGGCATACACCTGTAGTCCTAGCTCAGCGGTGAGGAACCTGTGGCCTTCTATTTTAATAAAATCCTTTTATTTTTATTAATACATTTTTTCATCTTTTATATTTTTATTTTATTTTTAAAACAAATCTAGGATTTATTCTGTAAAATTTGGATTCAGTCAAAAGGTCGCACTCAGGGACCTAGAAGGCCACATGTGGCCTTAAGGCTGCAGTGCCCAGCTACTCAGGAGGCTGAGGGGGGAGGATTGCTTTAGTCCAGGAGTTTAAGGCTACAGTGAGCTATGATTGCATTCCAGCCAGAGCGACACAGTGAGACCCTGTCTCAGAGAAAAACAACAACAAAAAGCCTAATAGGAATTCACACTTTGTCTTCAGAATCCATCCAGAGCAACTCTGCCTTTTCTCAGTTTTGACTTTCCTGGCGCCCTTGATTCCTTGCCCCATTTTCCCATTCTCCACCTTCCATTTTCCGCCTTGTCTCCTCAGCTAGTGCCTCAGTTTGAACTCAGTGTGCTGGCTTTCACCTTCACACTCCTCAAGGTCACATGTTCTGGCAGCTATTCTCTTCAGGGAGGAAGGGCATGCCGGTGGCTGGAGAGGTCTGCATTCAATTCCTAAAGCTCCTCCTCGCATCCCCCTCCTCTCATCCCCCTCTCCCCGAGTCAGCACCTTCAAACGTGACCATTCCCCAAACGGTGCGCATTGCACTCATCATATAGGCATACAGGAGGGGATGGGTATATACCTACATGATGAGTGCAATGTGCACTGTCTGGGGAACGGACACACCTGGAGCTTTGACTTGGGGGGACAAGCGGTACATGGGCAACATATGTAACCTGAAATTCTGTATCCCCCATAATAAGATGAAATAAAAAAAAAAAAATTCCTAAAGCTGTGGCTCAGCTGGATAACATGGCCTGTTCAGCACTGCAGAGTTCCTACAGACTTCGGGGGCTCTGTGTTGAACATGACACTGTTGTTCTCACTGCCACCCCCTCAGTGGCAAGCCAGTGCTTGCAGCAGTTGCAATTACAAATCTCCAAGAGAACTTCCTGATACCCTCTAGTGTACTAAGAAGCTGCACAAAAAAGTATTTCAGTCAGTTCTTATGTCTGTGGAGTGGGAGATGCTGTATGGACCTCCTCCAGACACACATGTTCTACCCATATGGGCCAGAAATGATTAGCTCACTACCTACGTCTCTTTGAAGGGCAGAAGCCATTACTGTCTGCCTCCTAACTCCATCTATCCCCTACATGGTAGTCTGTCTGTCTTTTGACTTGCCTCACCTGTTAAATGTCCACTTTCAACTCCTACATCTGGCCCAACTCAAAATGAGAAACCTAAATAGGATTTAGAAATGGTAGGACATCTGGATGTGGTTTGGGCAGATGGTACCAGTCATGGAGAGATGGCAATAGGAAGAGAAGCAGGATGTTTTAGGAGGAAGATGGTAAGTGATGTGGCCACATTAAGTCTCAGGTACTTAACCATTGTGACCTCTTCAGGGGCTTTTATTATGCCTATATCATACAGCCCAATTTATTTCCTTCCCTCCAGACCATGGGGATTCACTTTTAATTTTATAGGTTGTTAACAGTCCTGATCACCTAATCCCAGTCATTTAAACAAGAAGAAATTTTTTGTGTGTAACTGAAAAGTTCACACTGAAATTCATTTGTTACAGCAGAAATACTATACACATACATCAGAGATAACTCCTCGCTCATGGCAGCTATAGCAGTCTCTCAGTCTGTTTGTACTGGAATATCTTAACCATCTTTGCCTAATTATTCATGGTCTGAAGCACATTCCAAACAAGGGACTCAGAAGCTAGTGAGCTAATAGTGAGGGGAAAACCTCTAAAGTCACCAACCAACCAGCTTTCTTATTTGGGTCAAGTGTACAGTTTCTGCAGAACTATTAAATAAGGTTCTCAGAAAGAACTCTGTCTATTTATTCATCAGATTCATCAGTTAATCTAAGCATATAATATCATTGCCCCTTCAAATGCCAATCAACAAGGAGAAAGAGTAATGAAGACAACCCTTAAATGCTCTGCAGGCATCTGGGAGGGTCTGGAATTGTCAGTTGCCATTCGCAACATTGGTCAGCATCAAAAACAGGCACGGAAGAAAGTATGTGCTGAGACATCTCCTGAGTATACCTCTAGACCTGGCTCATTTCCCGCACAAAGGCCCACTCTTAAAAGGCCATTTTATGAATTAATGATGGCAAATGCCAAGCATGCACTTGTGTGTGTACGTGCATGTGTGTACTTGAATCTTAGGCATTTGAAACAGCTCTTGCAGACCTCTATACCATCGGAGTGATAGTGTCAGGAAGGCAGCTCCATGTCCAGCCTGGAGCTCAGAACAGTGGCTGGGCTGCAGATAGAGCTTTGGGAGGCATTGATATGCTGGTGAAGATTGAAGCATCTTAGGTACTTTTTGCATCCTTTAGTTCCCCAAAGGTGGACAAGTCAATTGTCCTACTTTTAAAATACTAAATACATCTAAAGGTACACCCAAGTATAAAATTAAAGAGAACTCAATGAACGAATATATGAATGAATGAGTCAGTAAGTTCTCCCTGAGAGTAATTTAAGTTCTTGGAAATGTTTGTTATCTTCCTCAGCCTACTTAAAAATGCCATGTTGCTCTTTCAGTGCCTGAGGGTCTCTTGTTATTCCTAAGCCAAAAGTAAAAAATGATGGCTCTAACATACTATTAATTCATTAGTTAATGCAGCATCATTTCGAGTGGCACCAAGGAATCACTGTCAGTCATTTGGTTTTCTTTTTCTCTAATGTATAGAGCTGCTCTAGATAATATATGTTTTGCATTCATTCTCTGAGTCAGCTCTCCAAGGGAGGTGGTGTTCTTAGGCCAGGAGACTCTCAAGATCTATTGGTGGTAATAGATTTTACATTTGATGAAACCAAATATGTTTTGCTGAGAATATTGATAAAGCCATTCATTTGTACTGAGGGCTGTTCCCACTAATAGTTAGTCAAATACAAGAAGGAAAATAAATATGGATGATCCTGGCATTACTGCCACTGACTTTTTTTATTACTCTAATATTTTTCTATATAGTCTATATGTGAGAATGGGTACCAAACTGCATTTAATTTTCCCATACCTCCTAGAATTGCAGTTGTTTTATGTACCAATCCTTAAAGGAAAAGATACTTTTCTCTATGAAGATGTGGTGCTTCAACTTGATAATATGATTCCTGCTTTCTAAACATGTTAGAGTTAAAATTTAATTAATGGGGATACGTGTTTAATGAGATATGTAGATTAATTGAAATATAGAATTATTGAAACTTTTCTAAAAGAAAATTTTAGGAATATGTTTCCATGCCTTAATAAATTATATTCAGTGTAGTCTATTTATCTTCCCTTGATTAATATGGATTTTGCCATGCTTCAGGAAATAAGCAATCATGTATGCTTATACTATAATATATATGCACACATAGCGACAGAAAGTCACTCTCTTTATTTCCAGAATCTAGCCTTAGAATTGGAGTTAAAACAACTAAAATTCTTTATTCCCATTTGTTTTCTTTTGGTTGCCTCTTTAACCTCAGGACTGAGTACTGCCCCTGGATTACATTATTTGAGGTTTTAAAATCACTGTTAATCTTTTTTTTCCTATTTCAATTGGAAGTCATACATTTTAATAAAATATGTTTAAGGTGCTAAGGCAAATAAATGAATGTCCTCCAAATTATAGAAAGCAAGTATTTTTTAAACAAAATTCTAAATTAGATTACCTTAGATGTGAATTTATCTGCTGATTGAATGCTGTAATCATCTCCAGTCTTTCTCCTAACTCTTCATTCATTGTTCAGGCACTGAATTTTTATCAGGTGTCTACAACCTGTTAGACAGTATGTGAGAAGCTGGGGAACACACCGATGGCAAACTACAATCTCTGCCCTCAATGTACTCATAAGGTCAGTGGGGCATCAGACAGGGTTCTTAAGCATCACTGGCTGAGAGAATCAAAGCTAGATTTCAAGTTCATTATTCTCAGTCAGTTGTAAAGCAAAATTTTAGCAGCTGTCTTGGAAAATTCAAGTTTGACTCTGGCTGCTAAAGTTTGAAAGAGGCTTCAACATCATATTTTTCTAGCTCAGTGGTTCTCAAGTTCTAATGTGCCTAGACTTACTGGAGGAGTTGTGAAAACACAGATTGCTGGGCCCCACCCTGGAGGTTCTAATTCAGTATGTCTGGGGTTGGAGGGTTGGGGGTGGGTGGATTTGTGTTTGTAACAACTCCACAGATGCTGCTGGTTTGGTGACCACACTTTGAGAACCACTGTTCTAAATTATCTTGTTCCTTAATAGACCTCCCTTCCAGTGACATCAGTGATGTTAATAATGATGAGAATGAGTCACATTTAGTGAGCTCTTGTGGAGCGTCAGGTATTGTGCCCATTACATCCATCATTACATTCAGTCTTCATGACAACCTAATGAAATAGGTGTGATTACTGTGCTCATTCTACAAGTAAGGAAATGAACATTTGGAGAAGTAATTATTTGCCCAAGATTATAGAGCTAGTAAGTGACAAAGGCCAGGATTTGAACCTGAATCTTTCTGAGACATGTCTGTGCTCCACCCACTGTGCTCTCCCGCCTTCCTGTGATGGCCAGCACACCTGGGCAGTGATAGAACAGCGCAGTCATAATCTACTTGGGAGACACCCATGGATGTCTGTGTGACCTGTCTTCATGTGCGCCTGCACCTTAGGGGTTTCTGAATAGATGGGTCTTTAGGCTCTTGTGACAGAACTTCCCTTAGTAATCTATTCTAGTGGCTAATAAGCTTTAGATGGGAAATTTTCTTTTTAATTGGATAAAATGTTTCCGTTTTACAGTTTTTTAAAAGCCATTAAATCATCAAGAATTAGATAACCATAGCACAGTACCCTAGTTAAATTGACCACAGCTCTATATAAAACAGGATTTGAGAGTGAGGGCTGGAACAGGTCTGTTGCTTTTTCCAGAAGGTCGTACCCGCCCCTTCTCCAATCCTCATCCACTTAACAACCCTTTCCAAAAGATGTCTGCAAAATTAGTTTGAGCTTTTCTGACCTGTCCCAGTTGAAGTACTTTTTGCGTATCTCCTGACATAAAAACAGCAATTATCCAGTATATTAATTAATAGTCCTTTGAAGAGGGTTCAGTGATCTGTGCCCATGGGGAAATCAGAGAATGTGCTGGTGGTCCATCAGCATCCTGGGAAACACATTTTGCTTTCTGGTTAGATACATTGTCTTTGGTGGGGAATCGCTCCCATCTCCTGACCCTGCACCAGACTCTGCTCCCCCAACAAAGCGGGGAAGCCCTTTCAGGTGGGATCTCAGAGGCCCATCCTGTCCCCAAGTTTGATCTTGATTCTTTTCTTTTCCTTTTCTTTCTTCTTTTTAATCTGCCTTCTTTATTTCCTCATAGAAGATCACTAAACCCTAACCCAATGTTCAGGGAATTATGTTATTTCCTTGACCCAGTGACTGATGAGTAAATGGAATATTCAGTCATATTCCTTGTCTTTAGGATGCTGTTTATATGTCTTAGTTGTCTTTATGGAAATTGTGAGGTCTCAGCTCTGTTCATTTGCCAGATGTCAAATTTTAAAAGTTAACTCTCATACTAGAGGCCTTTTTTGACAGCCAGTCTGACCAAACTACTTTATTAAGTTTTAGGGAGCTTTATATTACTATTTTATCATCATTATCATCATCATCATCACTGTAAAATAAAGCACAGATACTGAAAACAGCACAAAACAATTATATGGCATAATAAATTATTCTAAGGTGAATATTCCTGAAACCCTAGCCCTGTCAAGAAATAGAACTTTGTCCCCCACCCAGAAGCCCCTTCCATGTACCTCATTGCAGTCACAGGTCCCTCCCTCCCTGCAAAAGTAACCATATCCTGACTTTATCATGATCACTTCAGTGTGTTTTCATCGTATTATTTTGCATTTGTGCATCCTTAGCACTATAGTTTAATCTTGCTCATTGTTTACATTTGATGTCCCTTCAAGTCTCTCTTAATTTACAGTTTCCTCTCCATCTCTTTCTTTTCCTTCAAATGTATGTGAAACAATCTAGGCCATTTGACCTTTAGAGTTTCCCAAAGTCTGGATTTTGCTGATTACAGCCTCTTGGTGCAGTATAGCATGTTCCCCTGTCCTCTGTATCTCCTAAAAATTGGCAGCTGAATTCACACACTGGATCAGACTCACGTGTACTCCCTTTGGCAAGGTTCTAGGTGGTATTTGGCAAGATCATAGGACCCACATGATATCTGGTTGTCTCTCTTTTTGTAATGAGAACAGTTTTTATACTTAATGTCTATATCTATTAATTCATTAGGGTTACAAAATGGTGCTATTCAAATTCTATCTTTTTTCACATTTATTAGTTGGAATATATTTATAAAGAGATACTTCAGTTACTATTGATTTATCAGTGGCATGGTTCATGTAGGAAAAGGATAAATGTTTGATTCTTTCCTTTCATTTACTGATTCTCAATATAATGAATTATATCCAGTCCTCTCTATTTGTGGGTTCCATATCTGTGGATTCAACTAACTACAGATTGAAAATATTTAGGAAAAAAATTGGATGGTTACATCTGTACTGAACATGTTACAAACGTTTTTTCTTATCATTATTCCCTAAAGAATATACAGGGTGTCCCAAAAATCACCATACATATGTATGTAAATTTCCCAGTTTCCCTATGTATGGCGGCATTTGGGATACCCTGTAATATGACAACTTTTACATAGCATTTAATTGTGAGGTAGTATAAATAATCCAGAGTTAATTTAAAGTATATGGGAGGGGCCAGGCGCAATGGCTCAAGCCTGTAATCCTAGCACTCTGGGAGGCCGAGGTGGGAGGACTGCTCGAGGTCAGGAGTTCGAGATCAGCCTGAGCAAGAGCGAGACCCCAAATCTACTAAAAATAGAAAGAAATTAACTGGACAACTAGAAATATATAGAAAAAATTAGCTGGGCATGGTGGCACATGCCTGTAGTACCAGCTACTGGGGAGGCTGAGGCAGAAGGATTGCTTGAGCCCGGGAGTTTGAGGTTGCTGTGAGCTGGGCTGACGCCACGGCACTCTAGCCAGGGCAACAGAGTGAGACTCTGTCTCAAAAAAAATGAATAAAGTATATGGGAGGATGTGCGTAGATTATATGTATATACTACACCATTTTATACTACACCATTTAAGGAACTTGAGCATCCATGGATCTTGATATCCATGGTGAGGGTAGGTGGGTCCATGGATATTGAAGGACTACTGTAGTTCTTACACTTCAAAGGCAGCCGATTCTTTCTTAAAAAGATCATTTAAGAACTCATGGATTTAAACAAATTTAATAGGTCTCAACATTGCATTTCTTATCATTACTGAAGCTCGAATTATCGCATCTTCCATGGCGAGTGGAAGCCTTTTCAAAGTGACTCCTAAGTCCTGTTGGCATGACCTGAGTAGTTTTTGATAGTTTTCTTTCAAATATGAGGACATGTTCTGGGCTTGTCCTGTAAACTTCCTATGCCACACCTGGGATTTACCATTTCTCTAATAAGTGAGAAATAGTACTTTAAATATATCTGGTGTAGGGATGCTCTTTGCTCCTGGATCTGTCTTTGTTTTCAGGCCTGAAGGTAGAGCTAGGAAAGGTATGTGTGTAGACGCGTACATACATATGTGCATATAATCTGAATCTGCCCTTTCCCCCATTTTTCAATAGTTGTACTTTGTATTGTTTCTTAGCCCTCACATAGTCTTAGTTCCACAGGTAAAGTGTATATTTAATGTCCACTAGCAATCCTTATGTCAGTGTTACCCTAGTCATTTTGATTGTCTAATCCTTTGTCCTAGTCATACTGGCTCGTTCCTCAGGAAAGGCTCTTGAGGTTGATGTTCCCTGAGTCCTTGTATGTTGATAAGTTTATGCCCTTTATATTATAATAGAAAGTGAATTTTTCTGGCTATAAAATTATTTGCTCATTCTTTCTCTGAGTATCTTAAATATATTACTCCATTTCCTCCTGGCAAAAAGCATTATTGTGGAAAAAATTATTGGCAATTTAAATTCTTCCCTTATAATTTACACGTTCTTTTTCTAGGAGCCCAAAGGAGCTCGCCTCTTCTCCTGTCTTCTCCCGCGACCCTTTCTCCTCCCCTGTCCTCTTTCTTTTTTTTTTTTTTTTTTTTTGAGGCAGAGTCTCACTCTGTTGCCCAGGCTAGAGTGAGTGCCGTGGCGTTAGCCTAGCTCACAGCAACCTCAAACTCCTGAGCTCAAGCTATCCTCCTGCCTCAGCCTCCCGAGTAGCTGGGACTACAGGCATGCACCACCATGCCCGGCTAATTTTTTGTATATATATATTTTAGTTGTCCATATAATGTCTTTCTATTTTTAGTAGAGACGGGGTCTCACTCTTGCTCAGGCTGGTCTCGAACTCCTGACCTCGAGCGATCCACCCGCCTCGGCCTCCCAGAGTCCTAGGATTACAGGCATGAGCCACCGCGCCCGGCCTTCTTTTTTTTTTTTAACAGTGTATTTTACTAAATGTGGCTTGGTGTTGGTCATTGTGCATTGATATTTTCAGGTACATGTGTTTTCTTCAATATGCAGTTTCAAGTCTTTGCTTTTTTATATTTAGAAAAGTTTTGTATGAATTACAGTTTTTAGTATTTGTTCTATTTCCTTACTTTGGCTTTTCCTATGCAAAGGACTCTTATTATCAATATGTTGGCACTCCTCTGCATATCTTTAATATTTGAATCCTTTTTTCATTTCTTTTTAATGAAAAAAAATTTTTTGCACATTTTTTTCTCAAGGCCCTATCCGTTGTATATATTTGCTCTTATGTTCCTTTTAGTTTATTCTTTATTTCTTAACTATTTTATTTCTATTTTTTACGAATTTTGTCACCTCATTTCTAAGTGTTTCTAATTTTGATGTTTTACAAGTTTTCTATCATTTTCTTAATGTTGTTTAACGTATTTTGAAGTATTAGTATACAATTTTGTTGTTTTGTGGGCATGTCTTTGCCTGTGGGATGCTATTCAACTGATTTTTATAACTTTGTGTGATACCTAGGTTGATACTTTTCTGTAGCTCATTTTTAAAGTGAAATTAGTTTTTCTGAACTTGAGAAAGAGGCAGGGTTCAGAAAAGCTTTTCTTACTTCGTTGAGCTCCCTCTTTTGTTGTTTCTGTGTACTATTCAAATATATGGCAGCTCACTTTCTGAGCTTTCTTGGCTCTGTTTCCCTCCCCTACTTTGGTCTGAACTTTCTGTTTCCTTTGTCTCTTCTGTTCTTATTCGGCTCAGTTTTGATTATACTCCAGCAGCTTCTCACTAGCATTGCCCCCGTCCTAGAAGGGGGCCCTGATGAGTTGATTTGGGGAGTTCATAGGGACCCTGCAGTCCTTCTTAATGCAGGCCCCCTACGCTCACTTGCTATCGGAGAGGACAGTACCTCCCAGTTTTAACTGCTGTTCTCAAATTGGTCTTCCATATTTTTCAGTGAATACCTGTTGCGGTTTTTCTGTTCTCAGATCCATAAGTCAGAGGCCCCATTGCTTCCCTCTTCCTCCTGCACAGATGGGCTATCATGCAGGTCTTGGGAGTATTGGTAATTTGTGTCCACTCACTCGTATTTTGAGGTTCGTGGGGATACCTTGTCTGCTGATTTTGTTATCAATATTGTCTTTGGGTTTTGGTTTTTCTATCTTGTTGTTTTGTTTTTATGTGAGGATTTGGAGAGATTGAAAAGCTATGCTTGCCACTGCTGCTGTCCTCCCAGAATCTTCCCTTAGCAGGGAGCTCTTGATAAATGTTCCCCCAGTTTCCTTCTCGTTTAGAGCGAGGAGCTATTTTAGCCTCCATGGTGGAGACCTTGAAAAGTGTTTTTGATGGAGAACTCTCTTTCTACTCCTTGGCCTGCTCGAGACCCTCTTTTCCCTCTCTATTCTCCCAGGCAGGTTTTAGTAGGATGGAGGGGAGCATGTATACTTTAGAACTTCGGAGTGTTGAATGTCATGATGTATTGTAAAAAAAAAAAAAAACAAAACTTAGCAGTGTGACAGTATAGTTGGAATATTTTTCTGTCCTGCTCTACCTAAGACTGAACCAAAAGATAAGTGAGAGACAAAAGCTGTTTCTTTTTCACCTAGAACTTTAGTCACTCATTCTTAAATGGGAGGAAATAATTTAAAATACAGTTTTTCTGAGGCTGCTATTACACTTGCAGGTGAAGGCAGGCACCACTAGGGAAACCAGCACTGTGACCTGAGGAACATTTTTAAAGTTTGTATTTGCATGGGCGGAATTGGAAAGGTCTAGGATTTGACCCTGTTATAACAATCGGTCTCATGAGTCTCCTCCTCACTCTAGCCTCTGGAGGAAGGCAACCATGTGACTGAAGTCAGCACTCCTCATGCCTAGCAGGCCCTGTCGTCCCCAGGTCAGTGAGGGACTGTCAAGGCACCAGGCTCTGCAGTTTTTCTGTGCAGGTGCTGGGCATCCTCAGAAATCCTAGTGCTGTCCTGCTTGGGGCCCTTGCTGACAGCCAGGGCTCCATTTGAGTTTGGACTAGGCAGGAAGGCCCCTTTGATTGGCATTTCCTTTATTAGCTGGGAGCCTACAAACAATCAGTCCTTCTACCCCATGCCAGCATTTGGTGTTTGGGCTGCAAGTGTCTCTTGGTGACCTTTATTTGCATTGGCCTGCAGATAATAGTTTCCTTAGTGAGGAGGAGGCCGGAGGAGGTAAAGGGCATATGTGAAGCCTAAGTATTAACTGTGAGGACTTAAGTATAGGATGTGCAGCCTGCTCTGGCAACCTCAGTTCCGCTGCCCTTTATGAAGGGGACAATGACTATCATTAGCCACCCTGGTCAAGCACTGCTGCAGGAGCATTTAAGAGATTCAACAGCCAGTGTCCTTCAGAGGTCCCTAAAACAGGAGGCCACACCTGATAACTATGGAAGGGATCAAACTTTGCCATATGGGACAGTTAAAAAATTTTTTAAAAAATCGTTGCCAAATATTAGGAGACTTTATATTTAAAAAAAAAAAAAAAAAAAGGTTAATTTCTGGCTTCTCTTGAGAAACCAGAGGCCTGGCAACAATTGTTGGAGCTGAGTGGCAGCCACCCCCTAATTTAGAGAACCATGTGCTCTTTGTTGCCATAGTCCCCCCTTTCTCCTCTACCATCATTTTTGTTCTTTTTCCTGGATTATTCCCATCAGCATACAAACCTAGTGTTATTTCTCCCTTCTTAAAAATGTCAACCTTTACTTGACTTCCCTTCCCCTGCCAGCTGCTCCCTGCTTTCTCCACTTTGTAGCAAAAACTCCTCAAAAGAATTGTGCATACTATCTCCAATCCTCTGCTCTCATTCTCTCTGCAGTCAAGCTCTGGCCCCCATGGCTCCACCCCAATGCTGGGTGCCATATGTCACAGCATGACACTTGTGTCTCACCTTTCCTCTGGAGTGAGCTGTCTGTGAGGTCCCTCCCCCCGTCCCTCCAGTGAACACTCTCCACTCGCCTGTCTTCCAGGTCCCAGACTTCGGAGCTTTCCCTTCTCTCCGGCCTCTTAGCTTAGAGATCCTTGAGTCTCTGTTCTTGGTCCTCATCTCTCCCACACCTTTAGTGATCACCTTTAGTCTCCAGGCTTTAAAAAGCCTGCTGAATGCCAAGTGTATCTGCAGCTCAGGCTTCCCTCCAGAACTACAGTCATAGATCCAGCTGCCTACCTGACGCCTCCTCTTGATGTCTGATAGACCTCTCATATCTGGCACATCCAATCTGAACTCTTGGTCTTTCTGCCTTTGCCAGCTAGCTTCCATGCGTCTCTCCATATCCACTCTCCATGCCTGGGTTATTATGGGAATAACCCAGGAAAAACTTGTCTGCACTGTTCTGCTCTTTGGCTTCTGGTTGATAGATCCCAGAAGAAGATTGGGGACAGAGGAGAGTGAGATCAGGGTGTTTATTTCTGGGATAGCTCAGGGCTGGCTGCATCCCTCTGTCAAAGGTAAGTCAACACAGCCATCGCCACATGATTCTTTCCTTTCTGGGTCTGGTAACCAGCCCCTTCAGGCCTAGGGCTGGTCACTGCCCCACTGTTTACTGGCCTCTGGGTATTGCACTATCGCTAGTAGTTTCCCTCCACCCTGCCCACACCTTTGTAAATAGTCCCTTCAGTAAACCCTCCATCAATTATCCTAATTTGAGTATGCCATCTGTTTCCTGCTGGGACCTTGATTATACCCCATATTGTCACCCTTTTTATTTGAAGAGAATGTTACTGAGAGTGACCATGCTTTGTGTGAGGACAGTTAGAAAGGCAGATGTGTGTCTATCATTTTAATGGTCCACTTTGATGGAAGCCTGAGGGGAAAGCAGAGCCACATAGCCATTCCAATAAATGTCTGTGACTAGACCTTCACCCTAGAGGACAGAAAACAATTCAGAAGTAGATGCAAATGAGATAAAAGAGCATTTACCTTAGATAATGACTCTGTTGCACAAGTCACAGATTCATGTGATTCATTCCAGCTGTGGGAATATAAAAGTGTGACTCACAGAAATCTTTAAAGAAGGCTGTGAAATGCATTCTTATACATTTCCAACCATTTTTGCCAAGATACATATAGTGCAGGAATATTGCATCTCCTTACTCTGAAGAGTGGGCATTGATTTAGCTGCCAGAGACAGAGGAAGCCATTATTAATTTATCTACAGACACTGACCCAGGCCATTCGATAAACAGGAGGACCAAAGCAAGGATTATGTTTCATTGATGCCGTTGTTTACTCTGGTTAATGCTATTTATATGCTCAGCACAAACTCAAGCAAGATCCCAGTTTGTTAATGCTTCACATTCTTTTTGCATCTGATTGATTATAAAAGGAAGAAGTATGGTAGCTCATCTACTGCAGATGGTTGGGACAGCAAAAAGGAAGACTCAATGTGGAATTTTGAGGTATACAGAGATTTTATTTCTAACTTCACTTCCACTTTCTCTTCCTCTCCACCCCCACAGCAGAACCCAGAACTTCTTTACCTCTGGCTTTTAGGATTTAGTTACAGCCTTGTTTATCCTTTCTGCAAATCAAATAATCTGATAAATGTATTAACGCAAGGGCTTCAGAGAAAAGATCTGTGGACTTTTCTGAGGGCATTTTGTTTTTAAAACAACAACAATAACAAAAGAAACACTAAAGTATATAAAACATAAATCAAGATGAAATAAGAATTAGTTATATCATTTGAGGATGTCAAAGTTATTTTTTAAATTTGTGTTTTGAGCAGGCGTTCAACTGAAGAAAATGATGAGGTTTATAAATTTAGAAAGGAGAGCTTTATTTCTCATCAGGTGTTGCAGCCTGCAGGGTGGCCATTCTGACAGGCTGGGAAGCAGTAGCCTCAGGCAGAAGCTGAGAGCCTGTACTTCAAGGGAGGGACAATGGGAACAGGAATTTATGCTAAAAGGGGTGGCTAAATATACATATTTAAAAAGCTATAGGAGGAGTTATGAATGTTTATGAAAAGGGAAACATATGCATGTGCAGTTTAGCTTTATGCAGCTTCATGAGACCCATGTTCAGAAAATGGTGGCCTTAGCATGATCCAGGGGTGGAGTTTTCAGCCCTCTGACATCAAAAGGTAAAGAAGAGGACTTGAAAACCCTCTCTGCCCATCCTCCATAGACTGGTCAGAACCACTGTATGGTCAGTAGTTTCTTATTAGGAAGGAATACTGGTCAGTTATTGTGCAAAAGGGAGAAGCTGCATTAGGCAGTTGACAAAAATCAGTGGTAGGGCAAGTCTTTCCAAAGGCTGCTTCTGTTTAACACTAGGGAAGAAAGCCTAATGGCAGTTAACAAGGGAGGAGGTATAACAAGGCATGTCTGACCTTCCGCCGTGGCCAGAAACTCAGTTTTAAGGTTGCTCTGGGGTCCCCTTGGCCAAGAGGAGGGTCTCTTCAGTCAGTTGAGGGGCTTAGGATTTTATTTTTGTTCAGTAGGCCCAGAAAAGGGAAAATGAAAGCAGAAAGGACAAATAATTAGAAAGGCAAAGATTTATGTACCAGAAAGTTTATTCTAAAATTATGCATTCTGTTAGAAGCAACAAAAATATCCTACAATATAGGAGTAGTTAGGTAAATTGTGATATATCCAATTGTTTTACACCTGTAAGCACTCACCAGATACCATTCTTGAAAGTATATTTGAACATATAAGAACCTGTTAAAGGTAAAATGTTATGTGGAAAAAGCAACTATGTGTTTAGTATTATTCCTGTTTTGATTAAATATATGTATGTGTAAATACATATATTTGTACCTATATTAATAGATAAAAAATTGGGAGCATATATGCCAAAATGCTAGCAGTGATCATCTCTGGATGATTAGATGATCAATATTTGGTTCTTTATAAGTTTTGTATTTTATAGATTTTTTTGTGATAAACATAGAAACAGTAGATTTCTGGCCCTATTTCCAGATTTTATAATTTAGCAGGGAGTTCTAATACAAGTGATCCATGGGCCATGCGTTAGGAACCATGATTCTAGGCCGTGAGAAACTATATCCATGTTACTGCCAAAATCATAGATGTGAGAGCTGAACCGGCATCCTCTGCTCTCGGTCTCACCACAGTCCTTTGAATTGTGGTATCAAGTCTGGCTACTCACTTGCTTAAGTTAGAAGGGTCTTCCGGGAAAGGTCTAATGACCTGTGCCCACAGATGATCCTGGGAAGACGGTACCACCTTAGTGACCTCCCTGTGGTCCATGGCCAGTCCCATCAGTTATAAGTCCAGGAACAGTCTTACCCTGAGAGTCACAACACTGTACAGGGCCACAAAGTCACTTTACTCATTCATAATGAGAAGGTGACTGCCACTTGGACTAGACATTGGATTGGCCTGACGAGCATACTGTCTTCTTATGACAAAACCATTTAGAAAACCAAAATAAAAGTTGCTTTGTACATGTGGGATCAGAGTTTATTGGATGAATAGAGTGTTTAACAGAAGATGACTCTGATGGCCCAACACCCATCTGCACAGCGTAGATACACCTATTAGACTAGCACTTCCCAACTTTAGAAGCACATCACATTCACAAGAAGATCTTTTCAAAAGTACCTGCGTAGGCTCCCGCTTGATTAATTGAATCAGAATCTCCAAAGCTGGGGCCCAGGCATTGGTACTTTTGTTAAGCTCCCAGGAGATCATAAGGGGCAGCCAGAGTTGAGAATCTTGGTGCAGGAAGTCCCAGGGCATTCTCAGCATTCTCACCAAGTTGCCTGAGGCTTCCCTTTCCCCTGACTCACGTGGGAGACAAACTAGTGTGGATCCCAGAGAAAGGCCAAAAGGCACCACTTTGGTGATTAGTTCCTTAACATAACAGGTCCAGAAACTCCATGTTGTCTGTAAAAGAAGTAAAACCCTGCTTTATGTGTATTAATTCAGTTAATCATCATAGCAAGCCTATGAAATAGATACTATTATTATTTGCATTTCATAGATGTGGAAGCATAGATGAGGAAACAGAGAAGTTAACTTGTCCAAGGTCACACAGTTGTTAGATAGAAGATAAACATTCTATCATATTTCTTTTCAGTCACTGACTTTAACTCCTCCTTGCTTCTCATTTTGGCTGATGGCCTTGATTCTTACTACCCTGAGAAAACCAAAGCCATCAGAAAGGCCTTCCATTGCCTTCCGCAGCCTCATTTACCAGCCTACTGCATCCCTGACTCTCTGTCCTCTCTATGTGTGCACTAGATCCCATCTCCTCTTGCAACTCAGGGACACTCTTCTAGCACTTAAACCACCTTTCTCATAATCAGTTATTTCCTCAGTTGGCTCTTTCTCATATATTAGCTGTTACACATATGTTGTAACATCTTTCATGGAAAAAAATCCCTTCCTGTATTGCATCTCTCTCTCCAGCTGCCACCCCATTTTTCTTCTGTCCTATACAGCATAGTTCCTCAGAATAGTGATCTATACTTGTCTTTACTTCTCCCGTTCTACTCCAGTCAAATCTTAAGAGTTCTCCCTCCCCTAATACACACATGCTCATTAAAATAGTGCTTATCCAGTGGCCTCCACACTGCCCACTCCAGAGGGTCTCATCCCTCTCCACGTATCAGCAGCATTTGCCAGAATTAAGAACCTCACCTGGATACTCTCTCAGTTAAGTCTAATCTTGCCTTACTCTGACCATCTACTCTTTTTCAGTCTCATTTGCCAGGTCCCTTCGCCCTTCTGTTTTCTAAGCATTGACTGAGGCTAAGTCCTAGAGTTCTTTTCTTTCTATAGTCATTTCATAGGTTTTGTTATCCAGTATGACGGTGATCCTCCAATTTATATTTCTAAATATGTTCATGACCATGGGGTAGGAAAAGTTTTCTTAAACAGAACATAAAATGTGCTAACTTTAAAGGGAAAAATGAATAAATTAAAATGCATTAAAATTTAGGCTATAAATCAAGACACTATTCATAGTGAAAAGGTAAGCCACAGCATGGAAGATATTTACAGTGCATATATCTGACAAAGGACCTGTATCTATATAAGATAAATAATTCCCACAGATAATAGGAAAAAGATAAACAAAGCAATAGAAAAATGAACAAAGGCTTAAACAACCCAGATCTCCCCAGACTCAAGACTCAGATATACAACTGCATATTCATTATCCCCATTGACTGGGCATCTTAAATTTAACCCACCCCAAACAATTGCTGCTTCTTCCCCTCCCTGTCAACCTGCTCCTCCCTCAGTAAATGGCGACTCTAGGTACCAGTTGCACAGGCCAAAACCAGTGGAGTTATCCTCAACTAGTCTCTTTCTTTTATATCTTATATATAACCTATATTAGTTATCTATTGCTAGACAACAATTATCATACGTCAGTTTCTGTGTGTCAGGAATCTGGGCATGGCTTAGCTAGATCCTCTGGCTCAGGGTCTCATATGAGGTTACATCCCTGGTATTGGCCCGGGCTACAGTCATCTTAACTGTGGGAAGACCACTTCCAAGCTCACACACTTGGCTGTTGGCAAGCTTCAGGGCCTTGCTGGCTGTTAGCTGGAACAATAGTTCTTTGCCACCTGGGCCTCTCCAAAAGCAGATCACAGTGTGGCATCTGGCTTTCCCCAGAGTGAGCCAGAGAGAGAATGAAGAAGGGAAGCTAGACAGAAGTTACATTTTGTAACCTAATCCCCAAATTGATAGACCATCACTTTTGCCATATTCTTTTCATTAGAAGTGAGTTACTAGGTCAACTCATACTCAAGTAGAGTTACGGATCATTGGGAGCCATCACAAAGTCTGCCAATTATGCAATCTGACAGCAAATTCTTTTCTACTTTTGAAATATGCAGAGAATCTAAGTGCTTCTCACCACTTCCATTGCTAGCACCCTGGTCCAAGCCCCCATCTTCTCTCACCTGGATTATCACAATAGCTTCTTAAATGGTGTCCTTTCTCCCAAATCCCTACTGCTCACAGACTGTTTGCTAAACAATAGTGAGAGTTAGCCTTTTAAAATAAGAGTGAGATCATGTTGATCCTCTGCTAAAAAATCTTCAATGTTCTAGAAGGCCCTACATACTCTGCTCATGTCCTGACCTTTCTCCTACTACTCCTCCCTTTGCTCGTTCTGCTCCAGCCACACTGGCCTCCTTGATATTCCTTGAATGCACCAAGCATGCACCCACCTTCGACCATTTCATGTGCATGTCTTCTCCTAGATATATGCAAGGCTGGGTAAATGTCACCTTTCAGTTATGCCTTCATTGAATTCATCATTTAGCTCTAGATAAATTCATCATGTAACTCTATCACAAGTAGGGGCTGGGGGGTGGGGATGTGGAGGAGGAGCAAGGGGAGCGATTGGCTGCTATGTCTCCAGCTTTCCCACAGGCCCTTTCAGCCCACTGGTTCTTCATCGTCTTACAAAAAACCCTTCCTCTTCTGAGCTTCATATCTGTCAAGAAGCTGGCTGCTTGCTGTCATTTCTAGACCCCACCTTCATCCAGTATCTTAGCCGTACACCCTCAATTCAGAACAATTGTGTGGCATTAGTGGTATAGTGGTAAGCATAGTTGCCTTCCAGACCCATGGCTCTTGCTCTACCTCTGAATTTCTGGGTTATTTTTAGCTTAGTTACTGGAGAATTATTCTGTTCCTTTGGTGGTGTCAGGTTTCCTTGCTTTTTCATGTTTCTAGGGTCCATGCATTGACATCTGCATCTGGTGGTGCAGTTACCTATTCCAAACTTTACAGAGTGGCTTTTGTAGGGGAAGACTTTTACCTCCAGATGAGCCTGAGGGTGCCAGTTGGACAGGGTGTGGTGTCTCTGGTTTCAGGTGGGTTAGTGGTGTAGTCTCTGTGCACCTCCTTCGGTTGTTATCAATGTTAGTGATGACTGTGGGTGCTTTAGTGATCTAGACTGTAGGAGTTTGTGGCAATGATGGTGGCTGAGTTGGTTATTAGGGCAAGGACTTTAAGGATGCTCTTCTTTTTGTCTTCTTCACAGTGGGAAGTCTTAGCTGAGGGGATTTCTCTTAGTATTGAGTCTTACAGGCTCATAGGCGGCCATAGCAGCACTGGGATCCTGAGTATAGGTGCTCAGAGTGGTTGTGGAGCTGGGTTCCTGGGTTCAGGGTCTTGCAAAACTACTGCAGCACCTGGGACTTAATGTGCAGGTTCCCACTTTAAGGTACAAGTTGATGTCGTTCTCCCACTAAGCCGAGGTCTGTTGCTCTGAGGCACACTCCTGCAGCTTGGGCCCATGGGGTTGGGATGTAGCTGTGGTTCTGACCCTGGGAGGCAGGGCATAGAACTGTCACAGCTCTGGGGAGGAAGAAGTACTTTGGAGGCTTGGGCCCTGGGAGTAGGGAACAGATGCAATTCAGGATCTGGAACCAACAGGGCACAGTGGCAGCTCAGGCTCTGGGGGATGAGGTTACATGCAGTGATGACTCTGGACCCTGGGATGGTGGGACATGGCAGTAGCCCAGGTTCTGTGAGGTCAGGTGCAGCAGCAGCAAGGACCCAGGAATGACAAGATGCTGCTGTGGCTTGGGCCCCCGGGGGAAGGGAGCAGCACAGCAATGACCATTCCCTGGAGGGGTCAGGTACCTCATCAGTTGGAACTGTGAAGGCTAGTCCAGTTCCAGGTAGGCAGGGAGCTTTGGCCATTCAGCCTGAAGGATAGGGTGGCACAGCCCTGCCAAGCCTTCGATTCCTTGGGATACAAGGCACTAGGTCTGTTCAGTACCAGAAAGTACAGCTTCATGGGTCAGCAGAGCCTCCTTTTGTGCTGGAAAGGTACAAATGGTCCAGTGTGCAGGATGCCTGAGGTCCCAGGGGGTTGGGGTGCCTCCTCAGCTTTGGTACCAGAGGACATGGCTGATCTGGTAGTTCAAGGTTCTGGGTTCTCAGGGGTGGGGCACCACTTCAGCTTGGCCCTAAGGGGAGGGTGTACCAATGACTGCAATGGGTAGGTTGGGGTGGGTTTGTGTAGCTTAGTCCTAGAGGGTAGGGCATAGCAGCAATTCAGCTTAGAGACGCGTGCTACTGGGTAGGCACGATGCAGTGGTGGCTGAGCCTCAGGGATAGATGGGTGCAATGGCTACTCGCTCCCAGGGCAGGACACATGGAGGCAGTAGCTCTGGTTCCAAGACAGTGCAGCATAGTAGCAGCACATGCTACCGGGGGTGGGGGGATGTGCCCAGGGCACAGCATTGGCACCTTCCCTGGGAGTGGCTCAGCATGTGGACTCCTGGAGGTCCCTCACCTAGGCTCCGCTCTTGTGCGGAGTCTCTAGGGGTGAAGACTGCAGGTGTTCACACTGGTAATGGGGGCTACTGGGGTACTCTTGCTTACCTTTTCCCTGCAAGGAGAAGCACCTCCTAGTTCTGAGCTGCTCGCAACTGGGGAGATGGATTGGTGGAGGCAGGGTGTTTCCTTTCCTTCTCCGTGTGGCCATCCTGGGTTTCTGTGCTCTACAGAATTTCTGCTGCTTTCTTTGTTCTCTGGTACTCTCTGTTTTTTTTTTTTTTTAAATGAAATGTAGTTTATTCATTGTTTGGGGTTTTTTTGTTGATAGAGGAGAGTGTTAGGAGTTTCTAGTCAGCCATCTGGCTGATGTCACCAATGATAATTTTTAAATGAGATAATATTTAGAAATGCCTGGCATGAAGTAATTATTATTTAGTATTTGTTAAATAAATTAATATTTTTATTTCTTTCTAAAATCAATTTCCTTAACTTTCTCTCATACTGAAAAACTCCTGTTTCTTTTGCATCAGTAGGAGTTCCATTCAATAAAATGATACATCAGACAAAGTGAGGACAGTAAGAAATCATGGGCTCCAGCCTCAGCTCATCAATTCTTTAGCTGTCTCTCAACAGCGCCCGCTGTGCGATGCCCAGCAGCTGTCTCAGCCCTTCACTGCCTGCGTCAAGGGCTTTACGTTACCACATGTCCCCTCTCACACTGTGTAGATGTTCTTACCTCCCACTGAAGAAGCAACAGTGGAGGTGTGGTGCAAACATCATCTACTTTTAGACCCCTGCAGCTATAATTTTCTTCGTTTCTAGTCATCCTCACCTCTTGTCTTCTACCTAAGGCCACTGTCTGGTCTATGCTCCTTGGGAATGCCACACCCTCCAGCATCTGTAACCTTTTCCTTTCCTCTGCTTTTTCTGCTCCTCCTGTAGATGTGAGAGGCAGTAAAGCACAGTGGCTATGCACGTAGCCCTGTGCCCAGAGTATTCAGGTATGGCCCCTCATGCTGCTGCTTCCTAACTCTGTGACCTTGGACAAACTACTTTGTGTAATAACTTCATTGCTGTTCATCTTCCTCTTGTATAAAACAGGGAGTACAATGGTACCTTTCTCATAGAGAAATTGGAAGGATTATATGAATTAAACATGTAGAATAGTGGCTGGCATGCAGGAAGTTATCAATAATTGCATGTTATTGTAAGTCAATCCAATCCAGAATAACACATGCAACTTTCATATATGTATCTTCTAGCAACTACCTTATCTCTCTTCCCTTCAAATTGAAGTTTCTTAAAAAAATAAATAGGCTGTGATATTTTCCCCCTTGCTCTAGTTCTTACTGTTTCCTGTTTGTCAAATGTATTGGCCAACTCTCCCATTAAGCTGCTTTTGGTTATGGCTTGCAAAAACCAATTTGTGTCTGTGTGTGTGCTTATATTGACCAGTCTGGGATATCTGACATTGAGCCATTTCTTCCTTTTAAATCTCTCCCATGGCCTTCCAAGATCCCATTTTCTTTTCATTCTTTTATCTCTTTGGTCCAATCTTTGCCTCTTTTTCTATGCTTCTCTTATATGGTTGTTTTCCCAAGGACTCTGTTATCAGCCTTGCCTTATTTTCAAGGTACACATTCTCCCGGAATCCTTCTACCAAAGTCTTCATTGTCCACTTACATGGAAGAACTCTCAAACTGAACTCTGAATTCCAAACTCGTCTATCCCAAGGACTTCTTATAATTTTACTTAGTTGTGCCGTGGGCTCCTTAAAATTTATCACATGCAAACTTCAACTATTCATCTTCCCACCAAACACACTCCCCTTTCCTATTACATATGCAAGTAAATGGTACCATCATCCATCTGTTGCCGAAGCCAGAAAGTGGACCGTCACCCTCGACAACACCTTACTCACACTACCCTGATATCCAGATGGTCTTAAAGTCTTGAAGATTCTGTTTCCTTGGTACTTCTAAAATCTGTTTCTACCACTCCACTCCTCCTATCTCTTAGCTGATCTCACAATATTCAATATTTCTTTCCAGGATTATTGCAATTTCCTCCTGATGAAGTCTTCCCACTTTACACTCCAGCTGTGCCAATCTACACTTCACATTTCTGCAGAGATGTCTTTTTAACATGCAAATATCCCTATATTAATTTCTTTGCTTACAAATTCCAATAACTCCTGTGAATAAAACTCAAATTGCTTACACTGACACAAGGCTCTCATGAATGTGTCCCTGCCTGCCCTTCTACCTTCCCCTCTAGCATCCCCTTTTCAAATCCTATGCAGTTCTCTGAACACATCATTCTCTCTCTTCTTTACCTTCCTGGATTTTCCTGAAATGTCTTTTTCTGGTTCTCTGACTGAATTATACTCACCCTCTAAGATTTATCTAAGCATTATCTTTTGGAAGCCTTCTCTTGCCACCTCTCGCCTATGTTAAATAACCCTTTGATTCAGTTAGAAAGTTGCAGCTAACAATCTATTCAGCTAGCTTTTAAAAAGGTAGGGAGTGGGGAGGATTAGGATTATTGGAAGGGTTAGAGGAGCAGGCTGTCGGCTCAGTTTCCAGGAGTGACTCCCAAATTAACACTGTAGAACCAGCTCACCAAAGGGTCATCGCCTCTGCTATGATCAGGAAGCCAGAAATTAAAGAAGTCCCACCACAGTTCTTACCTCTAGGTCCACACTGCTTTTGCCAAGATATGTATCAGCATGGTACCCAGTAAGCAGGGGGCCAGACACTGGCACCACTGCCACTAAAAAATCAAAAACCTCTACAACCATGCTTGTCAGTATAAACAATGGCAGCAGTAACAGCTGGCCTCTCCCCTGTGGCAGACGCACCCGTGTTCCAAGTCTTTCAGTCTTTGCTACTGTTTGGCAGAGGCTAGGTCCATGCAGGGAAATGGACCCGCAAGGAAACTAGGAAATGTAGTCTTTAGTTTTCCAGTCCCTACGAAGCAAAAGGTGTGCTAGAAGGAGATTGGAATAAAGTAGAGGGCGCCAGTATGTATGTCTGCCTCCCATTCCTTTGTGCTCTCATACCATCAGGTATGCAGCTCTGTAGTAATACTTATCACTGGGAACCAGACTGCACAGCAGGAGGTGAGCGCGGGCAAGCAAGCTAAGCTTCATCTGTATTTACAGCCGCTCTCCATCACTTGCATCACTGCATAAGCTCTGCCTCCTGTCAGATCAGCAGCAGCATTGGATTCTCATAGGAGCTCGAGCCCTACTGTAAACTGCACATGCGAGGGATCTAGGTTGTGCATTCCTTTTGAGAATCTAATGCCTGATGATCTAAGGTGGAGCTGAGGTGGTGATGCTAACACTGGGGAGATTATTATTAGTAGAGAGGTTTGACTGCACAGTAAATGTAATGCACTTGAATCATCCTGAAACCATTCCCCTCCCCACTGCCGCCACCATACCCCCTCCTCACCCCACTCTGGTCCATGGAAAAATTGTCTTCCATGAAACCAGTCCCTGATGCCAAAAAGGTGGGGGACCGCTGCTCTACTAAATTGCCTAAATACCTGTCTGTCTCACTTGACTAGACTATAACCTGTTTGAAGGCAAAAATTATTCTTGTTCATCTCTAAGTTGTGCCTGGAACATATAAGGTTCTCAGTAAATATCTGTTAAATGAATGAATGAACAAAAAATTTTAGCATTATCTTAGAATTCTCCTTTAATCTACCAACTAGCAGTTCTTTTTAATTCTATCCCCAAAATATCCTTCCAACAAGCTCCCATCATCTTACCTATTGCAATAATCTCATTATTAACTTCTATCACTTTGTTCCATTCTGTGGTATAAACTCCATATCGCCACCATACTTAACTTCTAAAATGTAGACCTGCTCATATCACCCCCGCAGCCTAAAAGCTTCCAATGGCTTTTCCTTAAGGAAAAGTGCAGATTTGTTAGCACAGCATTCAAGTTCTTCCTCCTCTGCCTACAGTCTACTTTCTAGCTTCAGTTCACATCAGTCTCTCATGTACTCCATCTAGGCTGATCCCTCCACCAGTACAGCTAAAATGCCCAGCTTCCTTGCCTTTGCTCTAGCTGCCCAATCCTGTTCACCCTTCAACATCTAACTCAAATGCCACTGATTTTAGAAAGGTTTTCTGTTAACCTATTCTTTATACCATCACCCCCTCACCACCACCAATACGCACATCTGACCCACAGGTTACTTTTAGTCTCCTCTCAGGTGCTAGGGCAGCTTTTAGACTTGTGTTGCCAAGAGTCCATGGGCTGTTTCTTGGGCCCCAAAGAGAACAGAGAGAGGCGGGGCAGGAGAGGCGCCGAGCCCCCCATGTCACTTCAACCAGAGCAACTCGGCTTCAGTCTGATTTGTTTATTGTGTTTCCTATAAGACTTCGTTGAGAAAAAATTTATAGTGCTATGGTGAAAAGAAAACATACTTTAAAAAGCAGTTTCTAGCTGAACGCAATGGCTCACACCTGTAATCCCAGTACTTTGGGAGGCTAAGGGGGGAGGATTGTAGGAGTTGGAGACCACCCTGAGCAACATGGTGAGAACCTGTCTCTATAAAGAATTTAAAAAAATTATCTTAGCAGAGTGGCTTGCTATGTTTAACCTAACATCTTCTATGTTTAACCTGACAGAGGCAGCCAATAAGCATTTAGTTTTTTGGATTGACTAGATAAGGCTTAAAGAAGACATTATGATGGACATCAACTTCACACAGAGCTCTAAGGGATAAGAAGGCCAGACTTTTTCTATTTCCCCAGAAAAACAAAAAGTGAGAACCAAAGCATGTGTTACAGGGATGAATGTTTTAGATCCATATGAACAACCGTCAACTTGACCCAAACAATGATGGATGACCTTGCAAAAGCCTCTCTGACAGTGGAATCATCTGCCAGGAATGACCCAGAAGTGATCTCAGGGAGGACTTAGCCATCCCACAGAAGACCTTCCAGGTCCCTTTGACTTCTGCCCCTCCTGATCTTCTGTTATAATTATAAACAGTCCACACTGAGATTCCAGATGGCTCAGTACCCGAATTTTGTGAGACTACGCTATTAGCAGTATTTTTTTTTAACTTGGAAAATGAACTGGTCTGATACTTTTATATTATTGAATTGGATGTTGTCAGCTTCTGACTAAAGAAAGTCCCCAAGGCCTTTTTAGCAAGGCAGCCACAGGACTGAAGTGGTATCAGATGGGGGAGCCAAGGCTGTAGCTGAAGCAATGTTGGCATCTTCCAGTCACAGATTTGCTAGGGCAGCACATTTAAAGGAAAATTTATAGCTTCTGCTCCTTAGTAGCAAATGGGAACTCACTTGACTGAGGTAATGAATTGTGGGGGGTTCTGTAATTGTCTCTGTGGGTGGTCAGCAGCACTAAAAGTAAAGGGTTTACTTTGCTGCCTAGTTTATTATATACTTTTATTGCACTTTAATTGAGTTTTCCCACTTGGAGGTTGGGTAATAGTACGTTTTATTCCCAGAACAACTAACTTTTGACTAGAAACCAAGAAGATTACTTATTATTTCCCTACGTTAGGATCTTTTGTGTGGTGTGTTTTGGACCATATTGGCAGGGGGACCAAAAATGACCCTGGGGTTACCACGGTTCTCAGAGAATTTTGACACAGAATGCTTAGAAGTGTTGCAAGAATTTGTTTGCTGCCTTAACTGGACCAAATGCTCATCTTTCCTGGAAATGTTTTGTAAGATTGAAAACTTGATGTAGCTTGATAATTCAATTTTATTAATATTAATCTAAATAATTGTAGAAGACCTGGCTAATATCCTCAGAAATGAACGGTTAGCACAATTAATTGTACTTCTTTTTACCTATTTCCAGAGGCTGTTGTTTAATTAAAGGCTTATGGCATAATTTTTTTTCTTTAATAAGGAGAAATGTTTGAGTTCATGAATCTCATATATTACATTAAGGAAACATACTCAACAAATAAACTTCAAAGAACAGCTTCATATCAAGACAGGGTATCCTCCTTGATCAGTTAACCTTATGAATAGAAGACTAAACAGAAATACAATTTATGAATTATAGATATTAGCTAACATTGATATTCATACTAAATATGGCTTATGTACTGCACTATACAATTTGTGATCATCAGAATATTTTCTTCTGTAGCTTAATCTATCCTATGTCCCTTAGCCTCTTCTACATATATGCACACATTCTATGTTTGCTCCCTAATTCTGTTATGGCATCCTGTTACCTATTTGAAATGGCCAACTCCTGGAATGGGTATTCTTTTACATTCAACCATTGTCCTATAGCTAAAGATCCCCTTTTAAATTCTGGTCCAATCACTAGACGTCTCATTTTCTTAAATCTGATGCTTCATTAGCAAGATAGTTTAATTATTCAGTGTTTGCAACATAGTGAATAAGAAAGGAATTTATTTAATTGTGCATGGCTTAAGCTAACAGGACTAAAAACCCAGATAGTATGTGTTACAAGCATATGGCCCCTTTTTATGACTAATCACTTAAGATATGTAAATGGTGTCACCATAGGAGCAGCAGAAGGAAATATAAAAATATATGATATAATTATGTTTCAGAGGAGGAATAACCAATTATAATATACAGGATCAGCTCTAAGAATCAAGAAACTTCTTGTGTATGACAAGGATCAAACAGTGCTTTATTTTACATGCTCAAACAAATAAGTTCCAAAACCAAAGTCCAGGATTAAAAGGACTGTCATAAAGGATGCAAAATGCTTAGTACAGGCACAATCTTTGATGCAAATGTCACAGTTCTAAAAATCGCCTGGTAGTGCTGGGCAGCCTTTGAAATTTGGTTCATATGTCGTGCTTGTCAATACACTACCCATTCTGCCAGAGGCTTAAAATTGGTTCTTTCTTGGTTCATTTGGGGTGGGGGTGAGGGAATGCAAAATTCACTGCTCATTCATTATATGTACAAGGCAACATCTGTTCCCTGCTAATGTTTCAGCTGCATTTCAGTCTTCAGAGTATGTTAAGTAACCATAGAAATGAACTTTGTAGTGGAAATTTACTAACCCAAAGGTGAAAATAGATAGGTAGGCACATTATTTGGGCTAAGTGTTCAGCTGGATGCACCAGCTGTTAAAACACGAACCCTTTCCATGTTGATTGGTAAATAGCTGAGATCCTGACACCTCCCAAGTGCTATCTGCCCTGGCTTCCCCAACCCCTCCCTTGTGACCCTTTAGGCCCTTCTATAGTCCAGCAACTACAGGGATAATGCCTGGTACAGCGGGGGCTCCAAGACCCTACTAGAGCATTATGTTAAATATTTTGAATAGCACCTCTGCATGTTATCAGACTTTCTAGAAAGCAGACTTCCAATAAAAGACAAGAATATTACTGCCCCTCAACATTGAGCAGTATAGCATTCCCCAGCCAAAGTCCTAACAGGAAAGGGATGGCACACTGAAATTAAGATAATCTGATGAGAGTCGATTTATAAGGGACTGTTCACAAAGATGTTCATGAGTGGGTAGGTATGTAGGCAGTGTAGCGGGAACCACAGGTATAGTGTAGTAACCTAGGGCTAGGAGCCGCAAAACTGCCCTCATCCTGGGCCGTAGAGGATGGATGAAGGGTGGCCATAATTGAGAAGGCTGTCTTGAAAGAAGTGACCTCAAATCCAGGACAGTCAAGCTGAAGCAACTCTGAAGGCATGGATTCCATGGACAACTTGCAGAGAGAGCCATCTTCTCCAAGTTGTCCGTTGGCAGAACCCAGTGGGAAGCCAGAAAACCCAAGAGCCCATTGACTTAGTCTATAGGTTGTGCTTCCTGGGCCATGCTCAGAGTGGAGAGAGTGAACAGATCTGGAAGGGCAAGGGGAAGACACCCAGCCCACCAATAATTATTGTCCTTCTCTTGTGGAATTTTTCAAAATAGTTCGTATCTCCCACGAAGTGCTCTGTACTTCACAAGGAGAAAATATTAAAGATTTAGCTTGTTTCTTTAGATGTATCACATTGGATTAGGAAATATATTTCTTTTTGTTTGTTAACTAGCTTCATTCTCTATGTTATGCATAATACCTAACCAAAGCCATATCTCTCAAATTGATTTTTCACAATCAGATTTACACAAAGTTTCAATATTAACATAACAAACAAATGAGTGTACAATTGTTCAGCTGTGATTCCTGAAAATAAAGTGACAGAAACTCTGACAGATATAATTTCTCCTGAGGCAGGGCAGTGTAACCATTTATTCTTAGTAAGATTCAGTTGAATCCTTGTGATGTCTGCAAGTGTGAAAATATATCTCTGCAGGTACAAACATACTGTCTGTCTTGGAGAGGTCACACTTATTTTTGACCAAACTAACTCATGTTCCTTTCCCATGCAAGAACAGTTGCTTACTGTCTATATATTAAAAGATCAAGAGACAGATTATAGGCCAAAGAGAAACTATGATTCTTTTTTGCCTTTGCTCCTTTCTAGCCACTTCTCCAAAGTGTTGAGCATACAGTTGATTTGTGCTGCCTGCTACTTGCCTCCAGGTTTCTACAGTTTTCTGTTGACACATGTACTCCCTTGGGACCTTCAGACTTTGAGGGAGCCTTGAGGATGACAGAGCACTTGTGTGGCTAGCTAGCAGTGGGAGAAATGGCTTCCAAGATATGGGACAGCAAAAATCCTATTACCCTGATGACATAGGCAGTTTGGGAATATTGCCACTGCCTTAATCCATGAGGGACCCTGGCCACACTAGGATGTTTGGACCATTACTCCCAGGAGTAACATTCTTATCCCTACAACTGGTGGCAAGGAAGAGCTGAGCTCTAGATTCCAATTAGGCGAATCTTAACTTCTTATAAGATGGCAATCCTATTTGACTTCAGAGGACTTTGGTGAGGACTACTCAGCACTGTGCTAGCCTGCCCTGGCCAGAGGGACCACTTTCATTTTAGCCAGGATCTCAGAAGGCCATTTTTACTCCTTTGTCAATTGCAGCTGTTGCACTCTTGGTGATGTCAGCCCTCCTTGGCACTGTACTAAGGAAATTATAATGTCCTCACCTCTTAAGGATAAAATCTAATGCAAAGACGTACAGCTTTGGATTTGGAGAAGTGTTCTATCCAACCAGAAGAGGAAAGGAAATGAGTGTTAAAAGTCTCTGAATATTAAGGTTTTTCTTGTTTAACCATATGCCTCAACTGAATAGCAAGAACTTGGATAACAGAAAAAGTACAGATAATTGTAAGTTATTAAACATTTGTTAAGGTTCTACTGAGTGCCCAGCACTGTGCCAAGTACTAAAACAGTGATAGAATATGATGTTTACCTCGGCCTCGTGAAGCTCCTCATCTGATAGGAGAGCACATTTAGACTTAGCAGCACAAGGGGTACAGAACAGGGAGAGTTTAGCTGTTAGAGGGAAAGTGGAAACAGGGAAGGCATCTCAGAAAAGGTGACACCTGAGCTGGACTTTGAAGGCTACATTGTAAACAACCTAGACAAAGGCATGGAGTGTGAAAAACAGCTTAGTGGGTTTGGAGAAGGCATGGTTGAGGAAGATGGATCTGGAGAGGAGCAGACTATGATGGAGGGCCTGGTGCTAGGAGCTTGGACTTTATCCAGTATGCAATGGGGAGCCACTGTAGGGCCTTAAATTAGGCAGGGGCATGGTCAGTTTGACATTTTAGAACCATCAGCCTCATGTAGCTGTGGGAGATTAACTAAATATTTCTATTCCAAACATTTGTTTGGGACCTTAGCATATACTAAATTTGCTTTAATTTAAATTGTCAATTAAAGTAATCATGTATCAGTCAGGAAACCACATCAATTATTTTAATGGAGAGAATTTAATATAAAGAATTGTTGGCCGGGCACGGTGGCTCACGCCTGTAATCCTAGCACTCTAGGAGGCCAAGGCGGGAGGATCGCTCGAGGTCAGGAGTTCAAGACCAGCCTGAGCAAGAGTGAGACCCTGTCTCTACTAAAAAAATAGAAAGAAGTTATATGGACAGCTAAAAATATATATAGAAAAAAATTAGCCGGGTACGGTGGCGCATGCCTATGGTCACAGCTACTTGGGAGGCTGAGGCAGGAGGATTGCTTGAGCCCAGGAGTTTGAGGTTGCTGTGAGCTAGACTAATGCCACGGCACTCTAGCCCGGGAAACAGAGTGAGACTCTGTCTCAAAAAAAAAAAAAAAAAAAAAAAAAGAATTGTTAACTAGGTGTTAAAGAACTGAGAAGACAAAGAGTAAAGTATTCATGGTAACTGAAGGAAATGGTTACCAGCCCTAGGGTGAGAGGGATGTGGGAGGAAGTGAGAATTATTAAAACTTACAAAGCTTTGGGGATGGTGGTTACACACTGTGAGGCTGGTTCTGTGAGTACTGGGTAAAACTGCAAACTAGAATCTACTGTTGCTACTGGATGAACTGCCCCTGCCAGGGTGAAGAAGGAAGACTGGGGAGACACTGCCAAACAGAAAATGACCAGAAAGCAACCAGGAAAAAGCAGGTCCCTTCTTCCATCTCCAGCCTTGCCATCTCTGTCCCAGCCCAGAACCACAAGCCAGAGCAGAGAAGTTTAGAGATGGGAGAGTAACTAGCATGATTGTCATTCCCAGAGTAAATATCAGTGGATGACAAAAGATGGGGCAGACATCCTAGAAGCTAAAGATTTCCTAAAACATTAGTAAGTAATTAATCACCTGTTAGACTTATTTTCATAGTTATCTATGGATGCTACTGCTGTCTTTGTTACCTCTAATTCTCATTTTCTTAAATGTCTTAGGACTTATTAACATCTCTCGCCCAGGTCTATTATCCTCCGAACAATGGAACTTAAGGAAAAGACCATGAAACTTAAGGGATAAGACAGGCCAAGGCATGTCAAAAGGTGGGCAGCGCCATCTTGAGCCTACGACCTCATGCCTGTTTTCTCAGTTATCTGGGATAATCTGAAGCATATGTGTCATTGATAGAAAAATCTTACTTCCTTTAGTTATTTCTACTTTTTTAATGTCCCTGCAAGTACTTCACTTAGAGCCTTGCTCTTTGTAGGCCCTTGTACTTGTTTGTAGAGTTGAACTGGGGAGTCTTGATCAAGTGGATTCAGCATTTGATTATGTACTGCTCCTGTTTTTCTCCAGTTGAGTTCTATATATGTAAGTCTTGCCTTACCCACTAGGTGGCAGTCTTTTTGAGGGCAAATCTGTGTGGTAGGAAAGCGTGGATGTAGAATCAACGGCATTGGGTTCAAATCCCAGCTCTGACACTTACTGAGTATCTTAAGCAAGTGACCTAATCTCTCTAAATCTTAGTTTGTCATCTGTAAAATAGTGTATAGTATCTATTTTTACTAGGTTTGTGTGGGTGAAGTGAGAGGATAGCATAACACAGAATCTGGTACTTAATAGATATTTAATAACTAACTTACCTTTTCCTCCCTTTATTTTATATCTCTTTTAACATATATTTTTATACTAGGAAAGCAGTAATATTGGTGTGACCTGACTTACCAAAAGAGAATAGTTGTGGAATCCTTTTAGGAGAGAAACTGAAATGTCTTTATATAATGCAATGTTCCTCCTCCCAGGTACCTGGAACACTGAGTACACCAATAACAATTTTAAAAAATATATAATGACTGAAAGTTATCTCTGAAGAGAAAGGTTGTCTTCAGTGTATGCAGACACGAGTTGCCGGATACTCTGTCAGAACAATAGCTATTCATTGTGTTACTTTTTCAAAGCTGGCACCAGCAAGCTAGTATTTCACTGTTATTCTGTTAGTTCCACACAAACAAATCTCAGGCAAAATTTCCATGACCTGGTGGATTGGTGTAAACAACTAATCTCAAGAACTTTTTACATGTGTCCCCGTGTCATTCATTCAAATGCTTTGCAGGGAGTTCCGTAAGCACAGCTTAAGAATTAGTGATTTTTTTAAAATAAATTCTCATCAACCTCTACCCTCAGGATTGTGTTTTGTTGCAGAGTACACATGGTAAATAGCTCAGTTCCTTCCACCAGAGCTGTAGATGGGAGATACAGCCATCAGATAACACAGGCTGAAGGAAAAGTCCTTTAAAAGCACCAAAGCATTAGCAGGCTGGCCAAGGTGTGTAGGCTGCCAGAGGTCCTGACTCCTGGGCCAAAGAATAATGACAGGCTTTTTATTTTTAAATAGTAGTCAGCATTTGATAGCACTTAATATTTGCAGTGACCTTTAGAGCTATTGTTATTAGTTATTCCTCCCAGCAGCTCTTTGAACTAAATGACACAACTATTTTTACTCAACTCCCCCAACTCCTCCTCTTTCCACTCCAATCGCAAAACCGTTGGGGTTCTCAGCACATCATGGTGACATTTGCTTAGGTGTGAGCTCAATAATAAAGAAGATTTTTCAAGTCAAAACAATATTAAATATAGTACATTTTAATATATTCAATGTAAGTCAGATCATGTCACTTCTCTCTTAAAACGCTGCAATGGTTCCGCGTCTCACTCAGTGTGAAGTCAAAGTCTTTACAATGGCCTGGAAGACCTGTGACCCCTCCCCTCACTTCTTGGACCTGAACTCCTACTCCTCACCCCCTCCCTACCTGCCCTGTTCACACCAGCCTCCTTGCAGCAACTCCAGCCAGGCAGGCTCTTGTCCCAGGGTTTGTGCTGGATGCTTCCTCTGCCTGAAGTGCTCTTCTTTCAGCTGTGGCTGCCTCCCTTACTTAATTCAGGTTTTGCTTAGATGTTACCTTCTCAAGAAGGTCTCCCCTGTCAACCTAATTTAAAACTGCAGATGTGATCAAATACTTATTGTCTCCCAATATACTATTTTATTTTCTTAGTTATTATGTTTACTGTTTATTTTCTCTTCCCCCACAAGATTGTAAAATCCACAAAGGCAGGGATCTTTGTCCATTTAGTTTACTGCTATATACCAGGCACCTAGAACAATACATGTAGAAGGTATGTAATAAATATTTGTTCAGCAAATAAATACTACTCCTCTAAAGGTTGTTGTCATGAGATTTGACCTGTGTAGACTTAGAATGTGTCTCAGCATGTGGTTTCTCTTTATAGTCCTTAGAAATAGTTCCTATGCTTGTTTTATACCATAACAAACAATTCATTTTGATAGTAATTTTGTAGAGCCAAAGGAAGCACACAAATTCTTAAGGTTGGAAGGAAGCGTTGCAGCATAGAAAAGAACTTTGTAGGTATTCCAGTCCAACCACCCATCCATTCTGATCCCATCAGCTATATCACCATGTAGCGCTGCATCTTCCTTTTCATCCTTGGGGAAGGTGGGAGGGTATATAGGTCACAACATTAGGCTCTGCAATCAGGTGGCCCTATCATGTAATTCTTATTCCACCAATGTCTACTGTGTGACCTTGAACAAGATACTGTAGCCTCTCTCAGCCATCTGTAAAATGGTGATAAAAATAGTACCTACCTCATAGGGTATTCCCCGCCCACCAATTTTTTTATTGTGGTAAAATACACATAACATCAAATTTACCATCTTACTCAATTTTAAGTGAACAGTTTAGTGATATTAAATATATTCATAATGTTGTGAAAATAAATAAGGGGTGGGGAGCCTGTGGCCTAAAGGCCACATATGGCCCTGCAGATCTCTAAGTATGACCCCTCAAATGAATCCAGACTTCATAGAAGAAATCCCTTGATTTGTTCTATAAAATTTGTATTCAGTGAGAAGTCTGCACTCCTGTCAGAATTTGCTTCCTCTTTAAGTTTGAATAATATTCCATTGCATGTATATTCCACATTTTGTTTATCCATTTATTTACCCATGGACACTTGGGTTGCTTCCACATTCATAGGATTTTGTGATGATTAACGAGCTAAGGCATGTAAAGAGTTTGGCATATAGTAAGCGCCAAATAAATATTAGCTGCTATTGTTATTATTTCATTATCATTCTGATTTTTAGAAAGTCCTTAACAATATGTGTAATTTAGTTTTATTAAATCTATACAACTGATAAAACTCATTTTAATGACCTGGGGGTACAAATTATAGATGTATCTTTCCCCCCATTAGTTTAGTTGCCAGAACATCTTCCTGCACACATAAACAGTAGGTCCAATATAAGGAGATCTTTTTTAATGCCCCCACCACCTCCTACCTCTTCTAAACAGCCAAGATTGCCAAGAACACCCTGATCTTAATTCATTCCAAAAGGCCAGTCAGAGTTCCAAATGCAAGCAGAGAAAACACTGGGGAGTCTGAATGGTCTGCCAGTATTGCCACCATCTTACTGTGGGGTAGTATTAAAAACTGGGTCTACACAGATCAACAGCCACTTCCCCACTGCTACAGGGATTCTCTTATTGACCTAGGTCCTCTGCATGGTACCTAGTTCTTGGGCTCCAAGATCACAGCTCATTTAGTTCACAGTGCTCAGTCATTGTTCTCAAATCACACCCACATCTAGAAGGATTTCTAATCTCAGCCATGGGCTGCAGCTGGAACCAGTACCCACACCCCCCTCCACCAGCTCCCACATCCCTGCCACCCTTCATCCTCCTGGTAACCTTAGATCATCATCAGCCCGAACTGTCTCTTTTCTCATGGTGAGTTTCTCCTTTATAGCCTTTATGCCCTTTTCTCCAGAGGGCTTCTTGTGGGATCTATCCTAACCTATCAGGGAGATTCTAATAATATCCCCTCCCCGGAGGCTGCTTGACCTCCATGCAATTGTTCCCCCTCTCAAAAGACATTCATTCTGAATAAGAAGGGGTATTGGAGCAACAGGCTTTGTCAGGTCACACACAGCTCTACCAGGCTCTCCCCTCCAGGACATAGTGCCGTAAATATCTTCAGACATCCTAGCTAAGAGTAGCCACTTAATGATGCTTCCCTGAATGGGGAAAGTCTGTGTCCACTTAGGCAGAAAAGTAACTGACATTACTCAGCTAATTAATTTCAGGTTATATCGTAGCCGACGCCCTGTAACACTTCTATTAATTGTTCTGGTTCTACTTTAAGTTGTAGGAGCCTCCTCCTTCTTCCCTATGACAGACCTTCACCAAATAACTACCCAGGGGGTCTCGGATTCTTTTCTTCTCCACTGGCTCCCTCCCCCCTCCCCATGCTTAGCCCAGGGTCAAGTAGCTACTGGGATTGGAACCCAGGTTCTCAGGCTCCAGAGCCCACAGTGATGCAATGCTGCTTCCCCTTCCCTACCTCAATTTTACAGAACAGAGATACTTGTCTCAGAATGTGTGGTGACGATTACATGCAATAACGTCTGAAAAAATGATTAACACTGGCTCTGTAGGTACTTTAAAAATGTTCATTTGCCACCTTTTTCCTTATATTCAAATGAACATCTCATGTCTTAACTACGATGAATTTTTAAAGTGCCTGACACAGAGTGGGTACTCAGTGGGTGGTAACTACTCCTATTATTACTGTACCTGCTTTTAAGTCCCTCCCCATCTGACTGTTCTCCTCTAGCTCAGTTAGATCTTAGATCTATTATTACTGTACCTGCTTTTAAGTCCCTCCCCATCTGACTGTTCTCCTCTAGCTCAGTTAGATCTTAGATTGTGGTGTCCAGAATTGCATATGCTTGAGTAAAGCAAAGCAGAAGGGGACAGGCACCTCCCTCCCCAGGGCACTATATCCTATTACTTGCAATCCTAGAAGACATTACTTTTTTAGCTAATTATTTATACTGTCAACAGATATTGAAATTGTTATCAGTCAAATCCTTGACATCTCTTTACTTAGGCTGTTGCTGGTCCACACCTCACTCAGACTATCACTGATTTTTTCTTTTCCAAAAATGTCCTCTTTTTTTTCTGATTACTTAAATACTACATGTTTATTGTGGAAACTTTGAAAAATGCAGAAAAGCACAAAGAAGGAAATCAAAGTCACCATGAATAGCATGATCCAGAGATACCCACTATTAATATCTGCATATATACCTTTCCAATATGTATGTATATCTTTTTTTAAAATTAGTATTGTACTGTTCAAAATATATTCTGAGTCTGCCACTTTCCACCATTTTCTCCCAGTCTAAGTCACCATTGTCTCTTAAACTATTGCAAAAATATTAAACTACTATCCCCTAAAATTGGTTTCCCTTCTTCCATTCTTACCCCCCTACAGTCTGTTCTCCAAAATATAACCAATGTGATCCTTTAAAATCATAACTTTCTCCTGCTCATGGCCCTCCAGTGCATTCCCATAGCACATAAAACAAAACGCCAGTTGGTGCTTACTCTGGCCTGCAGGCCCCGGCAGGATGGGGCCCTCCTGCTTCGTTTCCATCTCTCCCCTTTGCTTACCAGCTCCAGCCTCAGGGGCTTCTTTCCAACTCAAGCCCTTTCCAGTTTAGGGCCTTTGCTCTTTCCAGTACTACCTGCCTTAGTCCCTCATTTCAGTCCTTGATCCAACACCATCTCCCCAGAGGCCATGTTCCCCAAACAGTACCTCCACCTCCATCACTCTCCTTCCCTTAGCCTGATTCATTTTCCTCATTACAGCAATTAAATATTTTTCTGTAACATGATTTTTTAAATGTATTTATTTATTTGTATCCTTTGACCTACATCTTCCCATTTTCTTGATCCTGGGCACTGATAACCACTGTTCTACTCTCTGTTTCCATGTATTCACTTTTTTTTTTTTTTTTTTTTTTTGAGATTTCACGTTTAACTGAGATCATACAGTATTTTTCTTTCTGTGTCTGGCTTATTTCACTTGGCATAATGTCCTCATCCACGTTGGCACAAATGGTAGGATCTCCTTTTTTAAGGCTGAAAAATATCTCATTGTGTGCGTGTGTGTGTGTGTGTGTGTGTGTGTATCTCCACATCACAATTTCTTTTTCCGTTCATCCATTGAAGGACACTTCAGTTGTTTCCATATCTTGGCTGTTGTGAATAATGCTGCAGTGAACATGGGAGTGCAGATATCTTTATGAGGCAGTACTTTTCATTTCCTTTGGGTATATACCCAGAAGAGGATTGCTGGGTCATATTACAGTTCTATTTTTAATTTCTTTAGGAGCCTCCATATTGTTTTTACAATGGCTGCACCAATTTACATTCCCACCAAGAATGTACAAGGTTCCCTTTTGTCCCCACCTTCACCAACATTTGTTATCTCTTGTCTTTTTGATAATAGCCATCCTAACAGGTGTGAGATGATATCTCATTGTGATTTTGATTTGCATTTCCCTGTTGATTAGTGATGTTGAGCACATTTTCATATACTTGTTGGCCATTTTTATATCTTCTTTGAAGGAATATCTATTCAGGGCCTTTACCCATTTCTTAATCAGGTTGTTCATTTTTTTGCTACTGAGTTGTAGCAAAAAAAGTGTGAGTTCCTTATATATTTTGGATATTAACCCCTTATCAGATATATGGTTTACAAATACTTTCTCCCAATCTATAGGCTGCCTTTTCATTTTGGTGACTGTTTCCTTTGATGTATAGAAGATTTTTAGTTTGCCCTACTTCTACTTGTTTATTTTTGCCTTTGATGCCTATAACATGGTTTTGATGGCTGTAATATTCTATAATATGTATGTACTATGGATTCTCTATTATCAGACTTTTAGGTTGTTTTCCTTCTGGGTAAGATAAGTTATAGTCAATATCTTATCTTTATAGCTTTCATTTTGTGAGATTCTACTCTTTCAGCCTGACAGAGGTGGTGGGTATCCTATTTATAACCATAATTTCTGTAATCAGGTACTGTTCTAAATGCTTTATATTTAATAATTTAATCTACCTCATTTAGTGAGGTAGATGCAATTATTATCCCCATTTCCCAGATGTGGAAATTGAATCAGAGACTGTAACTTCTTTAACATCGCGCAACTAGTAAGTGGTAGAGCTGAGATTCAAACTGGTCTCCGCTTCCACAGGTTGAACACTCAACCCTTACTAGCTATCTCCTGGTCTTTCTCCTAGCAGATGTTAGCAAAATTCTTTTGTCCTGCATGTCATTACTGTTCTCTTTGTAGAGAGGCAGTGAAGACCAAGTCATGTGCCATTAAAATCCCTGTACAGACTAATATTAACCTGTTCTTTAGTCCTCTTTGGGGATCATAGTTGAGCCACTCTGAGTGCTCCTAATTGTATGTCATGGAGCCTGTATTTTTCTACATTGTCCACAAAGAGATTGTGCAGCCTTATCTATTGCCATTGCCTGACTAGACAATATGTATGGAACAAAGTTACTCTCTGAGGAGTCCTGTCAGAGAGGCGAGGAGGTTATTAGTCTGACCAGCATTCGTCTTCCTGGCTCAACACAAGGTGTCTAATCTGTGCTAGAATTTTGCTAAAAGTCTCTGTTAATAAAATGGAAACATTTGCCCTTCTGCAAGTTTCTGTAAGTTCTATCATGCTTTATAAACTCTCATATATTATCATATTGCCTTTTTTTTCAGATAATGTCAGCTATTGTGCTCATGAATTCTTGTTCTTTTAGGGTCCTTAGGGCTGTTTATTTCACTGTGCCTGTTGCAGTGTTTGGGTGCACATACAGACAGTGTTGAGATATAATTCATCTGAGCCTGGAGACTTAAATGCAGCAGCCAGGTGCATCCTATCTCCTCACTATCTCAGACTTTAATTTCCTCTTGGCCATGTTTTTGCTCTCCTTTCTGGCTCAAAGGTTATTCTTGAGAGAGAAGATGGAAACAAACTAGGAGTTGAGTAATTCTGTTTTCACTATATCATCTCTAAGTTAACTGTGTCATCTGCTGCAAGCAATAGGCCAAGGCTTCTCTTGTTCTCTTCTTTGTTCTGAACATACCCCAGTGGCACTTCTTGTTGTTTATGTATGCATTATCCCAAGCCCCAGCCTTCCACTTCCCTGCCTTGACACTTTCTTTTTATGCCACTCTTTTGTATCTGCTCTTGGCTGCTGCGGATTCCTCCTTCCTGCCTTTGTAAATGTCCTTGTAAAATGTAAGCTTACTGGAGACACAGTCATTTTTTTGGATAGTTACCTCCCTTTTTCCTCTCCAAAATTATGTATGAATGGAAAGTCAGAATTAAATTATGTGGAGCCCCCAATCTTTCTAGAATCAAATTCTATGTGGTTAGATTCTCTGACCATGGAATCAAAGAGCATTTAGCCTTGTGCCTTGCACATAGGAAGCCTGGAATAATGGTAGCAATAACAACAATCATAGCTAACCTTTATTGAGTACCATGATTATAAACTGTGCTAGGGGCTTTATATCCATTTTCTCGTTTATTTCTCACAGTCAACATACAAGGTAGGTATCATTCATTATTCATGATTGCAGATAGGAAATTGAGATATAGGGAGGTGACATTAGTAAGGACAGAGCCAAGAGCCTGACTCAGCTGTGTCTAGGTTGTACTTTAATCTCCACATTATGCTGCCCCTGAGATTTGGTCCACTGAATCACATTTTCTCTGGAGTTGTGGAGTTCTGCTCTCCTACAATCTCAGGAACATGAACTGCTCATATTCCCTTCCTTGGTCCTTACAAATCATGTGATGACAAGGTCTCTTTTCTCTCTAAGTGCCAGTCACTTCCACTCTGTCATCCATCTAGTTCTCCCTCATTAGCCAAAAATAGGCCAAAGCAACAGCTCTCTTCCTTTCATCCTTGTCCTTGCATGACATGAAATTGTTAGTAGAGCAAGGCTTGAGTGAGTTGGATGCTCTGCTTCTGGCAGAGCAGGGCTCCTAACAGACCTCTGGATTGTTCTTCCATCATCCCTCAGCCTGCAGAGAACACAGCCTGATGGTGGGAGTGACAGGTGCACCCAGTGGGTGGGCCTGAGGGGACCTGGCCTCTGCCTCGCCTCCTCCTCACTGAGCTTTTGTGCTCTGGGAATGTTATGATGGTCTGAATGTTTTTCTTCAACTATGATTTACATGCCACCTACTCTCAAAAAGAATGTGAAGTACTTTGCAATAAAACATGTCTAAAACAGGATAGCTAAAACACATTTTTAAAAGAGAGGCAGCAGACAGAGAGGTCAGAAATCACTTGCTTTGAATCCCTGACAAGAAGTTATGGCACATGAATGTATTTGATCAGTTCCTGATACAAATGTCTAGGTGTGTGGGAATGGAGAAAGAACTCTGCAGATGGGAAGAACCTAGAATCTCATGAGCCCATTCTACACGTGGAGTCAGAATAAATGGCATTGTGCCTTGCAACGTCCATGGAAATAGTCATTCATACTACCTCCTCTCGGGAAGCCTCAGGGGAAGACAGCAGAGGGACAATCACATGGGTTAATTCTAGGTGTAGGGAATCAGTCTACCCAAGCAAGAGTCAGAACCAAAATAATTCATCATTATCATGGACAAAGGACCACAATAAACTTGTCTTAAAATGTTAATACTTAATTCACATATTATACAGATAGAACTCACACAGTCAATTTATCTCTCTGTTATTTTTAAGCACAAAAATGCTATAAATCATAATGGAACTTTTAAAAATTACCACATTTGCTTCAAGGGTGCTTACGCTATAGCTTATCTGTTAGATACGATTTCCAGGAGGGAATGGATGAGTGTGGAATGAATGAATGAATGAATGAGTGCCCACATGGTCCTGTGACACCAGTGAATCAGTCTCCTACCAGCTATGCCACAAACAGTTCATTCATTAGAGCTGGGGTGATCTCTGGCAGCACTTCCTGTTGTGAAGTAGGCTGGCACTAGGGAGTACTGAGTCAGAGTCCCAGCCAGCAACATGACTCAGGGCATCATCGGGCAGGACAAAGGAGCACAGGCGCTTCTCTGACCCTTGTCCAGATATGCACCCATCACCACCTTGATAGCTTAACATGTGTCTATTTTATGGATAAATGGAAAAATAGAGAAGGAACACTGGTGATAGAGGGTTGGCCTGTGAATTTCTGTATCACTAGAGATGTAACAAACACTCAAAGTGACCAAATGCATCAGAAGAGAGAGAGTCACTGAGGTCCCTAGTGGGCAGTTTCCCTCTTTCCTACTATCCTGTAGGGGCATTTCTGCATTTTGTTGAATGAAATCAAACAGCTAAGACAACCTAGAAACTAAGTACTGGCCAGGTTCAATTAAAAGCAAACAAACGATGAAATATCAGGCAACAGATCTAACTAAAACTATTCTCTTAATTCTTTCTGTTTTCTTAATGTGAAGGTTTTAAGTATGCAAGTATTTGTGGGAGAAGTAGTAGTTGTTTGTTTGGGGCAAATACTGATATTCTCTTGGCTACAGGAAGTCATTAAAGAGGGGGATGATTAGGACAGGGGAAATGGCATTGGTAAGTGTGGGTGTGGGTGAGTTTTTATAGCTTGATAGAATTCGGTGAGTAATAATTTTTAACATTGTCTTGTAAGGCTGGATGAAAATATATAATGTAATACCTTTGGGGTGATATCACAGCAAAACCCAGTCTCCACAAGTGATTATGTAAATTTACTCAATTCAGTAAGTATTGATTACCTAGTTTTTCATTATCCATCCACCCATCCTTCCATCATTTACTCATACAACACTTATTGATCAATATTATGGGCTGAATTGTGCCCTGTGTCCCAAATTCGTGTGTTGAAGACCTATCCCTCAGTACCTCAGAATGTTACGGTATTTGGAGATAGGGCCTTTACAGAGTTAAAAGTTAAATGAGCTCATTGGGGTGGGCCCTAATCCAGTTTGGTCACTTTATAAGAAGAGGAAATTTGGGCAGACGCACATAGAGGGGAGACAATGTGAAGACAGAGAGAACTTGACCATCTATAAGATGGTCAAGGAGAGAGGCTGACACCTTAATCTAATCTCCAAACATGAGAAAATAAATTTCTGTTGTTCAAGCCACTCAGTCTGTGGTATTTGGTTATAGTCGCCCTCTCTAACTAATACAAGCACCTACAATATACCAGGGCACTGTGCTAGATGTGAATGAAGTATTAATACCTTCTATGCCTTCAAAGAGTTCCTAGCCTGCTAGGTACAAAACACTGCTAAGTGTTGGGGAAACTATGAAGCTACAATGATGAATCAAATACTTAGTTTTGTGGGATCTTAACATTCTATAAAACCAAAGCCCTTCCTCCCATCAGTTTGAATATAGGGCTATGATTGGCATGTGCTCCTATTTTGTTTTTAATTCTGACAAAAAATGTTTTGGGGAGGGTCTGTTGAGAGTTAAGTGAAATTTACATCAGGCACAAGAAACTGAAAGGTATAGGAGGTCTGGGAGGTTGTGTTTTATTTTTTAATTCATGTGGCATCATTTAGGTATAAAACGGTCTTTAGAGCATTTGTTGCTTCAAACTCATCAGAAAACTCATTTTCCAAGTAAAATCCTGTCTTCATGGCAGATCCATTTATTCCCAGCTCACCCAGCTTCAGCTGATCTCCAGAGTAAGCAGAAGGTACAGCACTGACAGCTGGCAGCCTGGCTCACTTGGATTCTGTTTGTGCAATTGCTGTTTATACGAAGCTGCTAACTTAGGGAACAAATCATGGCTTGAACTAAGATGGAGGACACGGAGCAGGGCCCTGTGGCTTTTGGAGTAGAATACAGTCACACATTTGAACAAACAGCATGGACTAAACGACAGAAACGTGCAATTTTGAAAGCTCTAAGGGACTTTGGATGTTGTCCAGCCAAAGCCCTCATTTGGTAGATTTGGAACCAGAGATGCAAGTTAAATATTAAATGACTTGCCTAAGGTCAAAAAACTATCTAGCAGGCTGGGCACGGTGGCTCGCGCCTGTAATCCTAGCACTCTGGGAGGCCGAGGCAGGGGGATAGTTTGAGCTCAGGAGTTCGAGACCAGCCTGAGCGAGAGCGAGACCCTGTCTCTACTAAAAAAAAAAAAAATAGAAATTATATGGACAACTAAAAGTATATATAGAAAAAATTAGTCAGGCATGGTGGCGCATGCCTGTAGTCCCAGCTACTCGGGAGGCTGAGGCAGGAGGATTGCTTGAGCCCAAGAATTTGAGGTTGCTGTGAGCTAGGCTGACACCATGGCACTCTAGCCAGGGCAACAAAGTGAGACTCTGTCTCAAAAAAAAAAAAAAAAAAAACTATCTAGCAGCAGAAATGGGAGAAAGACCTTTGTCTCTTGCTCTAAGTACAGCTGTCTTTTCTGCCACCATAGGTTTGGATTTGGGAAATTTGTAGTCCAGAGCAAATAACCTTACAAACACTATGTCTGTAATTCAGGTGTCTTGTGCTGAATAGATGGTGTTGTCTATTCCTTGGTGTTGGTCTGAGCAGCTAGACTTCCTATCACTGTGGGATACTGAGTTAAGCAAGTATATTCCTTTTTCCACTCAAAAATACAGCTGTTTAATATATCAAAAGTAGGAGAAATTGGAAGAGGAAATAAATGCTTATTGGATACCAACTGTGTAGCAGGCAATATGCTGGCCCTTCAGAACAACTTATGTATGAGAAAACAGGATTAAAGGGGCTACATCCCTTGTTTAAGATCTCAAGGTATCATTGAACAATTCCAGGATTTATTCTATTCCAGCGCCTGTAATTCTTCCACTAATCTATACTCCCTCTCTCATCATAATTAATAAATGTTATATTATAGGGCTAAACTAAGTTTATAGCAAGATATAAAGACATACAAACATAGAATTATATTTTATTTATTAATCTTTAACTTTTTCCAGTCATTGTTAATGTAGCACTGGTTCCATCTCCAGGCTAAAATAGGACACCATTGGTGCTCACTTTGAACATCTTTTGGTCAGGAATTTGTCCAGAGTTCTAAACCTTGGACAGCTTTGCATCAAGACCTGTTGGAGGGAATTTTCACTTACTCATATAAGAGAGAGATTCACCATCTCCATGGGTCCTTTTCTCTTGCTTATCAGGTCTGGCTTTATTTACTGCTGAAGTGTGGTTCCCTTTTATGAAGATCATTTTATTATTCCAGAAAAGATCTTGGATACCATGTCCTCTTCTCATAGTCGGAAATCTGAGTACTGCGGTGTGCTGCATTTTATTTTTATTTCATGGACACATAAAAGAGAATGACCATACTGATGCATAGTGTGTCAGTCTGGCCACTTAGATTCTATTTGTGGAGTTCCCTTTTCTGTGGAGCTAATATTTACTGAGCACCAATGTCCCAGGTACCATGTGGTGTCCCAGGCACTGTACTAAGCCCTTTCTATGGATGGCCTCTCTTAAGACTCATAGTAACCTATGTTGCACCTACCTATTTTACAGAGATGTAAACTGTCGCTTAGGAGGGAAAAACAACTTAGCCTGGTTCATACAGCCATCAAGAAGCAGAGCTGAGCTTTCAAACCACTGTGCATGCTACCTCTTGACTCTCTGTTTCTTTGTGCATTTCTCTAGTCTTGAGGTTTTTCTCCACCTGCCCATTTATTTTCTATAATTCTTGCTTTTGGGACAGATGATTTCCAAGGTTCCTTTGAATATTGAAATTCCATGACGATTAAAGTTGTAATTTATGCAGTTTGATTAATTTACACTAATGCCTTAGTTCATTCACAATGTTAATTTCTTTACTGAAGGTTTCAGCAGCTTTTTAGTTTATTTACAGATCTTCTGATGTTAAAGGAATCAAGCTTCCTTTCCTAGAATAACATTTAAAACCCTGACTTTAAAAAATGTAAGGTTTAAAAACATATCTGAAAGGATTTTACCATGCATCCAACATACCAATTTTCCATATGGACCAAAATAGTCATTTTAAGTCCCTGTTCTCTTGGTTGTCTTTGCCTAGTCTCACAGATGCAGTGCTAATTGCATGCAGATTTAGGTCCTTTATAACATGAGGTAACAATTTGAGCATCTTAGGCTTGAGTGTTAAATTTGTTAAACGTGCCAGGCCTGGAATTGGCGTTGGTTTGTCAGGATACTGAACCCACATGGAGATCAACTCATCTAAACTTTGGGGAAGATTCGTGGAGAACCTCCTATTGTGCTCCTCTCAGACTCGGCAGGAGAGCCAGCGGTGTGGCTGATTCCTTTGCCAGGATGCCTCTTGGTCAGGCTCGGCAGTATTGGGTGACGGCCCTTTTGGACCAGTGCAGGCATTTGAGTCTTTCTAGTCAAGCTGTGCTTGTTGAAGAGTGATTCCGGAAGTGACATCTATTCACAGGCCAACTAGTTGGGCTAGCTCCAAGTATCTGAGTGGCTCTCTGCAGCTGAAGGCAGACTGTACTTGAGATACATCTAAAATCCATTCTGACTGGATTGATAAAACAAGGAGACCAAAAAGAAAGGAAATGGCAGGATTCTGCAATCATACCTGTAATTAGGGAGCCATGGGTGTAACTTTGGAGAGTATCCTGACCTGACCTTGCTTTGGCACCTTGTCTGTAGTCCCAGTCTTGGGAGTCAGGCAAGCATGAGTTCCAACCAAGCCCTGCTCTTAATGACTGTGTGATAATGAGGACATCACTTGACCTTCCTGATTGTCAGTTTCGTCACCTGTAAATTGGAATGATATACCTCCCCCATGGGTCTGTTGCGAGGACAACATGTGATGACGCTGCAAGGCTCCTTAGGCACTCAGTGCTGAGCTGTGCGGCCAATGCACAGTCAGCAGCTACACGATACTATTTTTATTCCCTCTTTCCCTCCCCCCAACAGGACACAGTCCTCTAGAAAAATAAAGTTCCTGCAAACTAGCATTTTAAGAGCACTCATACAGATGTGTACCATGTGATGCATGTGTGCTTGATGAGGTTTCATTAAATCTAATTTTAAAATCATATTTTATATATACTTAGGGAAGCATAGAAAGGTACCCCAGAGCAGGTTGTTTTATAAAGGCAATAATAATTTCTGAATCATTTTCATCTCAGCTTTATATATTGTGTTTTCACAAAACGAGAGACCCTCCACTCTAACCCCGCCCCCATAGCTTCCTAGAGGAACAATAGCAATGAGCAAATAGTACTTCTGGAGACTCACTCAGTCATTCTTTTGGGTGTTCCTCCTAAAGCTAGCTCATTTAAGGACAGCATCAGGGGCTTGCCACTTTTTGTAGCCCTGTTTCTTTCTCTGTGATGAGGAGATGCAGGCCCAGGTCTGCCGCTGGCCAAGATTTGAACTAGAATGTTGAAGTTGAAGAGTTAAAATGCGTATGTGTCAGGGGACTAGCAGAGGGAAAGGGACTCCAGGGAGCTGCCCTGAGACCACCTGGGAATGAGGGTGGTCCTCACCTCGAACCAGCTGTCAAATCCCCCAAGTAAATTCACATAAGGCATCAGAACTGTGCCCAGCACATGGTAAGTGAGAAATGTGAAGTATCGTTATTATTACTGCTACTATTATTATTATAGGCTTGTTCCAAAACTCTGGGATTTGGCTCAGGTTGTCTTTCTAAATGGTCTTCCCTCTTACAGAATCAAGGGGTATATTTTGGAACCAGTAGTTGCACAGCCAGTGAAGGAGCAATTCAGCAACCTAAGGATTGATTCCACATGCTGTCTCAGACCCTCCGTGTACTCCTTATTTTCCCTAAATTGCTGTGACTAGCTGGCTCCAGCTAGGTCTTTCTAATTTACCTAGACTATTGCTGTCTCCTGTGCACTGCTGAAGGGATGAGCACCTTGTGTATTCATCCGATGGGCTGACTGAAATGCTATGCAGCCAGACTGCTAAGTCCACATTGGCCAGCTTTTAGTCCTCGGAAACCTGATTCCAAGATTGTATACCTTGTATTGCATCTAGATTTCAGAGGAAAGTTTTGGACAGAATAACCCAGACCCAAGTCTGGGTAATTTAAAGCCTGGGTGAAACGGGGCAGAAAGAGCCCAGAATATACAGGTCTGAATCTTGGCTGGGGAGATGTGGAAGACTCGAGGCGCCAGACGGCTGGCCTCCCTCCAAGTGTTTGCCACCCTGGTGCCATGGGGCTGTGGGGTGGGCCACCCATGTGCTCATTCTCTCCCTCCTCCCCTGCACCCCCTCCACAGCTCCCCCCTCCTCTTCTTATTTCCTATAGACTGGAGAAACTCAGGAACCTACTGACCCAGAGGGAGACCCTGCCTGGCCAAGGACACCATGGGTTTACAGTGAACGATCACTCTGCCTATGAGAGGTAAGGGCTGGTCCTGGACTTTGAACACAAGCCTCACCCACCTCTCCTGAGTGTGGATATTATTCCCTGGGAGACTTACTCAGGGGAGAGGGTGGCGTGAGGCTTGAGGTTGAATCTCCAGGAAATAGAAAGTCTGTGGGCAGCCATTGACTCAGACGGGCCCAATGAGAGCAAGGTCTGCTGTTTCTTCTATGCTGTTTTCCTCCCTGCCCCGCTCCCCACCCCCACCCCTTTGTCCTATGGTGCCTGGGCTTCCTGCAAGACTCAGGTACCACTGGCCTTGCCATGGGCCTCCTGAGAGACGTTTGAGGCTTGTAGCTGGTGGTCCCTTTAGCCTGCATGTCTCTGAGCCCCGCTCCCAGAGGGGAAAGCAGGTGCTGATGGGACCAACTGCAGCTCCTCACTGATGCACCTGCTACTCAGGCAGTCGTCATGCAGTCTGGGACTACTTTCTCTTCTTCCTGAAGCGTAATATCCCATGCTGTCCTGAGTCCTGAGCCCAGTCTAGCCTCGGAGGCAAAAGACTGGGCTTTTATAAACCCACAGTACTGCAAGTGCTGCACAAGTGAAGTGTCTCCCCAATTCCTTTCCTCCCCCAACACCTATCTATTAAACCAGAGGAATTACCACAATAAGATGAAAGGGGGGTGTCTTGCGACTGTCATTGATTGCTTCACTTCCTGTTGCCGCCAGTCAGGTATGCCTGAGAACAGAGAGGGTGCCAGGGGCCAGGAGGGTGGTGAGCAGGCCCGGGGCACTGACTGTGTGCACGGGAGGCTGGTCCTGCTGCAGAACACCTACAGTGTTGTGTTCCTCGCATGTGCTGGGACCCGGCCAGGCCCCACAGCCTGACCGTGCACAGCTGCTGCGGGCCACGCTTAGGATTTCTTTCCAGGCATCCTCTTAGTCTGTCCCGGGGGAACTGCAAAGGAGGGCCTTTCATCCAGGGATCTCACACTCACAGAAGGCTTTAAGTTTGGATTTTTAAAAATTTATCTCCAAAGATATGCCAATGGGACTGAAAAAAGGAAATGATTATCAGCTTCAAACTTATGCCCAACTTTGGTACCAGGCCCGTGGATTTTTACAATTAATCCTGCTATTACCTTGTGAAAAGGATGGTTACATTGCCTTGTGTGTGTTTTAAAATTTTACATGTATTAAAAGCTTAATTTATTAAATGTAAACTTCTAAAATATATCACAATTTTTGAAACTCTTTTTGGACATTTCTTCATTATAATGTATCTGAAGCCTCAGGGAAGGGGAGTGTCCCAGGTCTCCTTTGCTCTCTAACCAGCCCGTTGGCCACCCCGTCCTGACGGATTGTGGGAAGAAGCAGATGCTTGCACACTGTCATTTCAACTTCAGAAAATCTGAGGTGCAATTCCCTGTTTCATTACAGTGGCTGGCCTATAATGAAAGAGGCCTTCTCAGCTTTCTCACTTCACTTTAAGCACTGTTTTCTCCTCCCACAGAAGGGCTTCTGTCTGCCTGGCCCAGCGCTACAGGCTGTGCAGCTGTAGGGGGAGTGGCTGGCTAATATTCTTATGTTCTTCACCTTTAGACAACTGCGGCTGCACGTTGGAATCAAGTGGGGAGTTTTCCTAAAAGCTGATGCCTGGGTTCCACCCACAGAGATTCTGATTTACGTGACAGTTGGTGTGGCCTGGGCATTGGGATTTTTAAAAGCTCCCCAGGTGATTTTAATATGCAGCAAAGTTTCAGAAACAGTCCCCTGAGACCCTTTTTCTCAAACATTAGAATTCATCAGAATAATGTATGTGTGTGTTGTGGGGGAGCTCGTTAAAACACAGATTGCTGGACCCAACACCCACAGTTTCCAATTCAGAGTTTCTGGATTGTACCCAATAGTCTGTATTTCTAAAAAGCTCCCAGGTGATGTGATGCTACAACTCTGGGGACCACATTTTGAGAACATCTGTCCTAAAAGAAAGCAAGCTAGAGAGATGGGCTGGGAAGGGAAATGGGAGTGAATGCATGAAAATACAGCTATTTCTTATTTTCAAACTTTGCATTTGACTTTAGAGGCAGGGACAGAGTATTGGTTGTCATAGCTGCCACTGCAGAAAACCCACGCTGGGGTAGAGCTAAGTCCAAGCAGCCAGAGCCCTGGTTGGTGGAGTAAGGTATGTTCTGAAACAGAGAGTTTAGGGGTATAGATCAGCTCTGTCCAATGAGAATATAATGCAAGACACAGAATTACTTATGTAATTTCATATTTTCTAGCCACATTAAAAAAATAAGAAACAAGTGAGTTTAATTTTAATGATATATATTATATAACCTAACCCTCCAAAATCTTATCATTTTAATAGGTCATCAACATAAACAATTATTGATGAGATAGTGTACATTCTTTTCATGCTAAGTCTTTGGAATCAAATGTGTGTTTTACACTTACAGCACATCTCAGTTCAAACCGGCCATATTTCAGTGGCCACATGTGGACAGCACAGGTCTGGATAGACCAAGTTCTGGGGCTGTCTGCCCCTGAAGAAGGGCTGATGCTGAGGCCCTCACTTCTCTCAGCCGCAGATTGCCCATCCTTCCTGCCTCTCCCAGAGCCCCTGGAATCTGTTCTCAGCATCTGAGACTCTTTCCTGCGTCTTTCACCTCCGTGCTCTGGAAAGCACAAAATGTTGAGTGGGCTCAACTAGGTCTGCAGGACTTGTTGCTTCATGTCTGCATCTGAGGTCAGAATCTGAGAGGTTTTCGTAGCCACTCCCTCTTTCCTAATTTAGCCATCTATAGAGGTGAGCAGAGCACCTGGTTTCTGTTGGAGAGAAATGGGGGGCTGAAATAGATTGAAGAAGACAGTAAAGGCAAAGCTGTGGTTGAACTGAGCAGTAGATCCAGAATGGAGTTTTCTTTCAAATGCTCCTAGCAGGAATGAATTTCCTGCCTACCCTGGCCAGAGGAGCCCAGGGTACCACGTGGGTTCTCACAGCACCAGGTCTGCAGTCATTGTGCTCTCCCAGCAGCATGCTGCCCTTTCTCTGATGAAATTCGTTAGACACACAAGTATTGAATGCCTTCTGCATGCGCAAGTGTAATGGTGAGGCAGTAGCCTGTGATATTTGCGACCACACATTTTGAAATCAGTCAGGCCTGAGTTGAAATCCCCACTTTCGCAGTATGATCTTAGGTAAGTTATTTAATCTCTAAGCTATGATTTCTTCATTTGCAAAATGGGTATAATATCACCTATAGCATAGAATTCTTGTGAGGATAAAGTGGGGTAATATATGTCACTTCTTAGCTCAGTGTCTGGCACACAGGCAGACACTCAATGAATGGTCGCAGGCTGGGAGTAGGTGAGGCTGAGTGAAGAACCGAGGGTGCAAAATTTAAGGAGGCACCTACTCTCGGGGCTGTGCAAGTTGTACTGTGTGGTGCTCTCACCACCAACACTGTTGTTGCAGTTGTATTACACTGTAGGAAGTGCCATGGGAATTCCCAAGCCATGTAAGCCATGGTCCTTTCTCTCAAGGAGCAGAGGGTCCGTGAGGAGAGATAAGACATATATACAAACAAATCAAAGATGGGCTAGATGTGATGAGGAAGGGGACATCACTTCCACCTGAGGGATTCAGAGACTATGTCCTTGAAGAATGGATGAGATATCTACAGAGATAGATTGGATGGAAGGATGATTTTTAGAGGGAATGGCTTGATCAAAGCCATGGAGATGAAAAACTGCTCAGGGAATATTGAATGGTTGCTATACTGGCACATAGAGACAGCTAAAAGGGAATGGTAAGAGTCTGGTTGCAGCCCAGTTGTACAGGCTTTCAATGCCAGGCTAAGGGGTTTGGCCTATATTTGGTAAAAAATGGAAAGTCATAAATAGATCCCAGGAAAAAATGACAAAAGAAATGAGGAATATCTTTTCCTTTAGAGACAGAGAGGTTTTTGAGAGTCAGAATTTATTGCCATCATCCTGTCCAAATTTAACCCAAGCCTTCATGCCTTGAGACACATGAAACTTGTAAATCATGTCATCCACTACCACCTCTTCTCGATCCCACTCCCTCAAAGTAACCCCTGCTACCAGGGTGGTATATATTCTTCCAGACTTTCCTCCACACATAGATGATATATAGAGATTCAAAAAAATTCAACCAAAATTGGATCATGCTATACTTACTGCTCTGCCATTTACCTTTTTAAGTGTGGTAAAATATATATAACAAAAAATGTACCATTTTTAAATCAGTAGTTCAGTGGCATTAAGTACATATTGTTGTGCAACCATCACCACCATCCATCTCTACAACTTTTTTTATCTTCTCAAACTGAAACATTGTACCCATTAAAACACTAACTCCACATTCATCCTTCCCTCTAGCCCCTGACAACCACCATTCTACTATTTTTCTCTATGAATTTCACTGCTCTAATATCTCATATAAGGAATCACACAGTATGTGTAACTGGCTTATTTCACTTAGCATAATGTCTTCAAGGTTCATCCATATTGAAGGATGTGTCAGAATTTCATTCCTTTTCAAGGTTAAATAATATTCCATTGTATGTGTATACCACACTTTGTTTATTAATCCATCAATAATGGATGGGTTGCTTCTGCCTTTTTGGCTATTGTCTGCTATTTACTTTTAAATAATATACTGTGGACATCTTTCCATGTGAGTTCCTATAGAGCCACCTCCTTCTTCTTAATGGCTGACTAATATTTTGTTGTGTGAAAGAGACTAGTGTAGAATCACATAACCAGCTAGTGATACAGCATGGATTTGAACCCAGTTTTTTTTTCTGGCTCCAAAGACTGAGTGCTTTTCACCACTCCAGGAAACGTGAGGGATGTGTACATTTTGAACCACCATATGGCTGGCATGGTGTTATACAAACATAAAATAATATGGTATGATTTGATTAGGTTCTGAGAAGATTCTGATAAATGAAGTGATGAGCATGTGTGAGGCCATATCTAGCGCTGATTTAGGCATCCCTATTCTGTGTCCTCCCACAAACACAGTTATCACCAGCTCTTGGTTCATGCTGACCTGGCCACCTCTTAGGTAACTCTAGAATAATAATTAATAATAACATCTTTAGGCCAGAAAGGACCTTAGAGTTCTCTGGCCCAACCCTTTGTCTTAGGAGAGGAGGAAACTGGCTGCTGAGAAATGAGCCCCTGGGCTGTGTGTGAGTTTCCCTCGGCCTCCACGGAGGGGTGTGGCTGCTGGCTAAGTAGTATAAGAAGATGCTCCACACTGTTTTCATCCCAATTTCATTGACTCGAAGTCACTCTGTTGATGCTGGAAGCTCATTTTCCCATGTATATTATTATTATTGTTTATTTCTACCATACACATGTATTCTTCCAGTAGCCTGCCTGGCTTTATTAAAAGATATTTATGTTTTCTGATCACTTCCACTTCCTTCTCTTCCTTCCAGGAATGGAAAATCAATCTGAGTGTCATTAAGAGAATATTCCCTAAAGAAGGTTGCTGGTGACAGTGGATTTGTCATCCAACTTACTTTCTTTTACTGAGCAATTGGAATTTCTTCCACAGGGAATGAGTCCTAGTGTTATTTCACCATCTGAACCCAGTCCTTTTACTGACTTGCCAAGTTTTCATTGCGTTGTCTCGCTGTCATTGGCTGATCTGATCTCTACGCCGATTAATTAGTTTCAAATCCCTTCATATTAACCTAATAAAATTGGCTTAATTTGTGTCAGAAAATTTCTAAAGATGTTTCATTTAGACTCCAATAAGGGGCATTTTTTTGTGTCCTGTTGGAGATCCCTTAGGAGAGAGAAGTTGTCCTTCCTCAGTCTCTTGAATTACACAGATCAAACGCCAAAAAGATAGCAGGATTCTTGCTGCTGCCAGGTCTGAATGCTTTCACAACAAGCAGATCTGCCTGTTACTGGGGAGGCGCACATGGGACTGCTGCGTCCAACCTAGAGGGTGTCAGAGCTGGTTCTAAGCATCCAGACCGAGCCTGCTGGCCGTCCACCCTGCCAGGCAGGGCCTGGACCAGGGGTGGGGAGCCTATGGCCTTGGGGCCACATGTGGCCTTCTAGATCCTTGAGTGCAGCCTTTTGATTGAATCCAAATTTTACAGAATAAACCCTTTTAATAAAGGATTTGAGCCAGGCCACTTCACCAGCTTCAGTCTCATGCTACTTGATTCATAAATGCTTTCCTTTTTTTTTTTTTTTATTGGCTGTGATCCCTTCAGGAAAGATTGGAGTAAAAGTCTCCAAGTTGAATATTTTCACTTCTGTCACAAAGAGTAATAAATGGGAAGAACAACGTAAATGGCCTCAAAGGGGAGAAGCGGATTCAGCTAAGAGCAGAACCCCATCCTGGGTGCAGGACTGATTCACAGCACTATAAGATGGCTTTTGGGGCATGGTTACTCACGGGAGAAACTAAAATCCTAGTAGCTTCTTTCTCAATCAGCAAATACCATTATGCAGGGAGTTTGTTTATTTAACAAGATCAGACCACTGTATCCAACTAATCTCTACTTGTATATCTCCCCTAAGATAAGCTTCATAAAAATGTATAAACACGCTCTTAGAATCTTGTTAAAATTCCCTCAAAGCCCGCTGCAACCGCCTGCCCCCTAGCTGGGGCTGTCCAGGCAGTGGCTCAAGTGTCCCCCTCCATGGGAGGCTTCTCATACGTCTCTGTCAGGCAAGGCAAGAGCTGTGGTACGAGCTCCCCTGACAAAGCAGCCTCCCTGCATGCAGGGCGGGGCCCTGGGAGCTGCTGTGCAAGCTGCAGCGTTTGGCTGATTCATTTGTCTTCATTAATGTTGCTTATAGCTGAGGCCTTTGTCACATATATGATTATGTGAGATTCAATTCTCTTGAATGTGTAACACTGAACTCTGGTGTGAGACTCCAAGCAGGCAGCAGCCTGAAGAGAAGCTTTTCTGCTGTTGGGGGGACAGGTTAGGCTATCAGCCCCTAGGGATGGGGCCACACTGGGGGACCCAGGTCTTAAATGTCAGAAACTGGTTCTTGGAGCGATAAGGTTAGGAATGTTGCTGCCTTGGTCCTTGGTCCCAGGCCCCAGGGCTTGCCTCTGTGCACCAGTCCCATCATAGAGCACGTCCTCCCCCATGCCCCTGTCCCTTGGCATTACCTGAATGTTTCTCTGCTTGATCCCTTCTTATCTCCTCCTCCAGGGTCCCATCTTCATCTAAGGCCACCATAATCTCGTGGCTGGGTTCCTGCAATAACCTCTTAACCACACTCCCTACCTCCAGTCTTGTTCCCCTCTAATCCAATTCTACACCCTGCTGATATCTTAATCTTTCTAAAATGCAGATCAGTGTGGGTCATTCCCCTTCTCTGGGAAAAGGTCAGGCTGTTTAGAATGTCCTATGAGGCCCTTCAGGACGAGTCCCCCATGACCATTCCGAGCTTCAGCCCCACCAGTATGCTTGTCCTGTCAGCCCCGCCCCAACCTTTCTCCCTCTGTGGGGGCTAGACTTTGTCACAGGGTGCCAAAACATTCCACCTTGTGCCTAATATCTTAGGGGTTTTACATAAAGTAATTTTTAAGATTTTTAACTTACCCACTCCACTATTTCTCAGATTAGAACAAGAGAACTTGGGATGCTGGACCAAGTGACATATCCAAGTCACCGTTTTAACATAGACATCATTCTTCAGTTTCCTTTTTGACATGTCGTATTCAGGCCACTTTAGGTACAAGAAAAAGATCAAGTTACTAGAGGAAAGAATGAAGGGGGGATTTATTAAAGGATGTGCATGTGTGGGAACCCAGAGAAATGTGCCTTTAAGAAGGGCAGAAACACCTGTGGGGCTCAGCTGGTCTCTCTCTCTCTCTCTCTCTCTCAGCAGCTTTGCCTCTCTTCATTCTTCCTGCTTTCTCTTGACTAGCTTCTTCTGTTTACTCATCTTCTACATAGCCCCAAATGGCAGCCACATGCCAGGGTCTACGTGAACTTCCAAATTAGCACCTGCTGCCCACTGCAGCGTCCTGCTGTCTGAGAGAGAATGTGGTGGTGCCGAGTGGTCTCTCTGAGCCAGGCTGTACCAGCCCCGGGTCCAGCAAGCCTGTGCATTGGTGTCCTCGGCTCAGAACTATTTCCCACTCTCTTCCCCTGCAGCTCGGACTCAAGAGGGGAGGTGACAAGGGTATCCTGCCTTCTTATCAGCGGGAGGCTGTACGCTGGGTGGCTTGAACAACAGAAATGTATCAGGGCTGAGGCTAGAAGTCTGAAATCAAGGTGTCAGTACCTTGTTTCCTTCTACAGCTGTGTGGGAGAATTTGTTCCATACTATTCTCCTAGCTTCTGGTAGCTTCAGTGATTCCTTGGCTTATCAATGGCATTCTCCCTGTGTCATTGCATTGTCTTCTTTTGGTATATGTCTATCTCTGTGTCTAAATTTTCCCTTTTCATTAGGACTCCAGTCATATTGGATTAGGGCTCACACTAATAGCCTCATTAACTTGATCATCTGCAAAGACCTATTTCCAAATAGGTAACATTCGTGGTACTGGGGGTTGTGGAGTCACAGTTCAACCCATAACAGAGGCCAAAGGCAGGGCCAGCAGACACATCCATAGTCCCCTCCTGGGCCTGTCCGGAGCTCCCGGGTGAGCCACTTAGCCCGTCCTGCAGACGTGACTATATACCAGAGTAGAGAGAAACGCAGGGTTCAAATGAGGCTCCCATTATAGACAGAAACAAACTTGAAAACTCCAGGTAACACATTCCCCAGGTAAACACATGTTCCGCTCCACCCTTGGTGAGGAATATAATCTTTTTATTTTGTAAGACCTTCAGGGAAAGATCATTTATACCAAAGATAGGCCGATAGCCCTCATAGCAACTGTTAACATGGTCAATAATAATTACAATAGTAATGATAATACTGTACACCACGCGTGGTGCATTAGAATTGTCAAAATGTTTTCACATACTATTTTATTTGATCCTAACAACCACTGTGAAGTAGGAAAAGTGGATTTTTGTCATGTTCTCTATCTATGCCTCAATTTCCTCATCTGTGAAATGAAGATGGAAACAATATCGACACAAAGGGTTGTTGAATGCATGCATAACTGTAAAGCACCGGCACCCGAAACCCGCCACGGAGCTGTAGCTGGCTCGTACAGCTCGGGGCGGGGAGGACCAAATGTGAAGCCAGACAGGAGGTGCCTCTCCATCCCTGTCCCCTCCTCCTGTCTTGTATCCTGCAGTTACTTTGCTAGAGGCTCATGTAATTCCATTTCTTTAAACTATGTTTTCATTTATTTTATTTCCTGTCAAAGCTACAGGCACACCTTATTTTATTGCACTTTGCTTTATTGCACTTCACAGATATTACATTTTTTTACAAATTGAAAGTTTGTGGCAACCCTGCATCACGCAAGTGTATCAGTGCCAGTTTTCCAACAACATGTGCTCACTTGTGCCTCTGTGTCACAGTTTGGTAATTCCTGCAATATTTCAAACTTTTTCTTTATTATTATGTCTATTATGATGATCTGAGATAAGTGCTCTTTGATGTTACTATTGTAATTGTTTTGGGGCACCATGAACCATGCCCATATAAGATGGTGAACTGAATTGATAAATGTTGTGTGTGTTCCAACTGCTCCACCGACCAGCCATCCCCCATCTCTCTCCCTCTTCTCAGGCCTCCCTTTTCCCTGAGACACACAATATTGAAATTAGGCCAATTCATAACCCAGCAGTGGCCTCTAAGTGTTCAAGTGAAAGGAAGAGTCCCATATCTCCCACTTTAAATCAGAAACTAGAAATGATTAAGCTTAGTGAGGAAGGCACGTCGAAAGCCAAAACAGACTGAATGCTAGGCCTCTTGCACCAACCAGTTAGACAAGTTGTAAATGCAAAGGGAAAATTTTTGAAGGACATTAAAAGTGAACACAAGTGATAAGAAAATGAAACAGCTTTGTTACTGACATGGAGAAGTTTTAGTGGTCTAGATAGAAGATCAAACTAGCCTAACAGCATTCTCTTAAGCCAAAGCCTAATCCAGAGGAAAGCCCTAACTCCCTTCAATTTTATGAAGGCTGAGAGAACTGAGGAAGCTGCAGAAGGAAAGTTGAAAGCTAGCAGAGGTTGGTTCATGAGGTTTAAGGAAAGAAGCCATCTCCATAACATAAAAGTACAAGTCGAAGCAGCAAGTGCTGATGTAGACACTGCAGCAAATTATCCAGAAGATCTAGCTAAGATCACTGATGAAGGTGGCTACACTGAACAACAGATTTTCAATGTAGATGAAACAGCCTTCTATCGGAAGAAGATGTCTTGTAGAACTTTCATAGCTAGAGAGGAGGAGTCAGTGCCTAGCTTCAAAAGACAGGCTGACTCTCTTGTTAGGAGCTAATGCAGTTGGTAACTTTAAGTTAAAGCCAATGCTTATTTACCATTCTTAAAATTCTAGAGCCCTTAAGAATTATATTAATCTACTCTGCCTGTGCTCTATACATGGAACAAGAAAGTCTGAATGACAACATATATGTTTACAGCATGGTTTACTAAATATTTAATATTTTAAGCCCATTGTTGAAATCTACTGCTCAGAAGATAAAGATTTCTTCCAAAATATTACTGCTCATTGACAATGCATCTAGTCATCCAAGAACTCTGATGGAGATGAACAAGGAGGTCAGTGTTGTTTTCATACCTGCTAATACAACATTCATTCTGCAGCCCATGGATGAAGGAGTGATTTTGACTTTTGAGTCTTATTTAAGAAATACATTTCATAAGGCTATAGATGCCATAAGTAGTGATTCATCCAATGGATCTGGGAAAAGTCAATTGAAAACCTTCTGGAAAGGATCCACCATTCTAGGTGCCATTAAGAACATTCACAATTCACGGGAGAAGGCCAATATATCAACATTAACAGAAGTTTGGAAGAAATTGGTTCCAACCCTCATGGATGACTTTGAGGGGTTCAAGACTTCAGTGGAAGGAAATAACTGCAGATGTGGTGGAAATAGCAAGAGAACTAGAATTATTAATAGAAGTGGAGCCTAAAGATATGACTGAATTGCTGCAATCTCATAATAAAACATGAACAGTGAGGAGTTGCTTCTTATGGATCAGCGAAGAAACTGGTTTCTTGAGATGAATCTACTCCGGTGAAGATTCTGTGAACATTGTTGAAATGACAACAAAGGATTTGGAATATTACGTAAACTTAGTTGATAAAGCAGCAGCAGGGTTTGAGAGGATTGACTCCAATTTTAAAAGAAGTTCTACTATAGGTAAAATGCTATCAAACAGCATTGCATGCTGCAGAGAAATCTTTCGTGAAAGGAAGAGTCCACTGATGCAACAAACTTTATTGTTGTCTTATTTTAATAAATTGCCACAGCCCCCCCAACCTTCAGCAGCCACCACCCTGATCAGTCAGGGGTGATCCACATCAAGGCAAGACCCTCCACCAGCAAAAAGATTACAACTCACTGAAGGCTCAGATGATCATTAACACTTTTTAGCAATAAAGTATTTTTAATTAAGATATGTATGTGCATTTTTTAGACATAATGATATTGCACACTTCAATAAACATAATTTTTATTTCCACTAGGAAACCAAAAAATTTGTGTGAATCACTTTATGATATTTTCTTTATTGCAATATAGGTGGTCCCCAAATTACAAACAAGATACATTCCTGAGAATATCTTTTTTTTTTTGAGACAGAGTCTCACTCTGTTGCCCGGGCTAGAGTGAGTGCCGTGGCGTCAGTCTACCTCACAGCAACCTCAAACTCCTGGGCTTAAGCGATCCTACTGCCTCAGCCTCCTGAGTAGCTGGGACTACAGGCATGCGCCACCATGCCCGGCTAATTTTTTCTATATATATTTTTTAGTTGTCCATATAATTTCTTTCTATTTTTTAGTAGAGACGGGGTCTCACTCTTGCTCAGGCTGGTCTCGAACTCCTGACCTCGAGCGATCCGCCCGCCTCGGCCTCCCAGAGTGCTAGGATTATAGGCGTGAGCCACCGCACCCGGCCCTGAGAACATCTTTAGGTCGGATGTGTATGTAACTCAGATCCCTAATGAACAGCACATATATGGTAATAATAATAATAGTGATAACAATACTCTAATGTCTCATATGTGGTAATAACAATACAGTATATTACTGTAATAATAATAATAAAATACACCTGTACAGTAATAGTTACAGAAACTATTGTGCTCTTTCTTTTAACTCAAACAAATAGAACATAAAAACAAATGCATACAAAAAGTTTAGGAGATAGAAGAAATTTCAAATAAGAATATTAAAGGTTAACACTCACCTAATGTTGCAGCAATACTAGGCTACCAGCAATGTTACGTTTATTTTGATCTGCTAACTAAATCAATAATAACCTTTCCACTTTAATATTTAGTCCACTGCACTGCTTAGTAATAACTGATGCTTTCATTGGAGCACTGCCTTTCACATGTTCCATTATTCTCACTTTATCTTTTATAATTGTTCTGATAGTCAAGTGACTGAAGCCTAATGCTTTCCCAATGAATGATGGCATCTGGCCTTTCTTGAATGCTTAATTATTTCTATTTTCATTTCCACTGTAATCACCTTTCTCTTTGCTGCAAGCTCACCTGGACTTGCAGTGGACTTTTGCTTTGGAGGCATGGCCGTAAGGGTAAACACACACTCACAAAATTGAATAAAAAGGTTAAGACGAAAGCAACACTGTGCATAGGCGACTGTAAACAATGAGACTGGCCGCAGGAGTAAAGTTGCTATGCTGCTGAATCGCTCATGCCATGCGGGTTTGTTTACATGTGTGGGACAAACAAGTCCCAAATTATTAATTTAATTATTTACTTATAAATCATCTTTATAGGGAGCCTTGGGAGCCTGTTCTTAAGTACAGGTCATCCGTAAACTAGAGACTTCCTGTATTTGCTTTATTCTGATATTCGCTTTATTGTGATGATCTGGAACCAAACCCACAGTATCTCTGAGATATGCCTGTATTCTGTTGTTACCAAAATTAGGAAAGTATAAAGAAAATACCTTTTAGGATAAAATAATATGCAACTCTTTAGTAATCTGAAAGGCATGCAAGTATAGTCCTTTACCAGAAAGAGAGAGGGAAAAACACACACCCACACGTGAGTGCATGCACATAACACTGCTTTATTATTAAGAGACATAGGGGATCTGGAAGATGGTACAAAATGTTTCTTTACTTTCCCCATCAAGTCTCCTTTCAGTCCATATGGCAGGCCTTTCTCTTTCATTTTCCTCCTCCATCTCCTTAACTGCCACCTATTAGAGATTTTTTTTCTCTCTCTCCCCTCCCTGCAGCCTCTTATCTCCATTCTAGAATGTCATAGGTTGGTTTCTCCAGAGGCTGCTGCTGAGAAATGGTATCATGTGAAAGTGATGTATTAGGAAGCATTTCCAGGAAAAATTGGTGGAGGAGTGGGATTGGGAGGGAACATAAAGAGAAGTATACAGGTATAAAGTCCCAAAGAGGCATCTTGGAGACAGTGGAGGTCACATGTCAGAATCATCACCATTGGGAAGGGGATGGACAAGGAGCTGGAGTAGCTTATACTCCTGCAATCAACAGTCATTGGTTGTTAAGGGCTTCCCCTACCTTCCTCCCCAGGACGGAAGTCCCCAGTCACTTCAGCTCTCCGTGCAGGCCTGAGGGTGGGCTGTAGCAGGAGAACGGGGTAGGCCAGTGGGAATGAAGGCACAACTGAAGCTGGTGTATGAAGGAAAGGGAGCCTGCTCCATCAGGTGCATGCTGGAGTCTGGAGGTTCTCGCTCTTGACTCCTTCCTTTAAGGGGCAGCATAAAGTCTCCTGTGTGGGGTTGAGGGAGGCTTTAGATCTTTTAAAGTGGAGAATCTACAAAACAAACATGCCTTTCTGCTACCCATGTGCATGCTCTGTTTCTCCTGGCAAAGCTTTGATGTGTTTTGTGCTTAACAGACCCTGTTAAGCAAACTCAGAGAAGGGAAAGAAATGATAAAACTGAAGATAGGAGAAAACCCCACCAAGCCACAAACATAAATATATTTTAGTTCCACCGTCTTGATTGTAAAATAAAATTAAGGATTGATGAGACTAATTTTTCGTGCCAATTAAATATATGTCTCAGCCTGCAGTCTCTGCCCGTCTTGGAAGGGTTCCTAATTCAGTGTCTAGTCCCCCCCTTGTGTCCTAAGACTCTTACCCCACATCTTTCTTTTTGTCATCCTCACTCTTTCCTCTTCTGTCCATTATTGGCCTGGATTTATTTTTTTCCTTTTTCTTCTTTGAAAGCCATGGGTTGAATGATAGGGAGAGATATCGAGAGAGTGGGTTGGACAGCCAGTCTGGGTCATTTTGGGAACTAGAGTTTTATGTGAGGTGAGAAGAGACTTGGTGAGTTAACCTTCAATAGCAAGGATAAAAAGTTATGCGTGAGAATGAAAAAGAATGGGGAGGTACAGAAAGAGCATGCTGTCTGGGCTCTGCATATCAGAGGGTGATTTGGGAAGAGAAGAAATATTCTTCGTAATAAGGAAGGTCTCGGGCCTACAAAAGACAGAATAGGGGAGAAGGAAGTGCTTGGCGAGGAGGAGGCTGCTGGCAGCCAGCACCTGTAACAGGGAACGAGGCCACTCACCCTCAGTGCCTCTTGGCAGAAAGGCAAGGTACTTCCTAATGGAGACTGAAGAAGCCGGAACTTGAAGAGATAATGAACTGAAACAAGACTCCTCTCTGAATTGAAAGTCAGGATTGTTGATAATGAATGCAGTTGTCTCTATTGAGCGCAGAAGCTCCACTATGTATGGGACTTTGTGAAATGAGGTCTTCTTTGTAGAACAACAGATTGTAAGGAGAGGAGTCTATGTTTAAATTGCTGTGAAACTATGCTAAGAAAAGTCAAGCATTAGCCTTCCAACTCCACAGATTAATCCTGCGAGCTAGGTGCTTGGACATCTCTAAGAAGTTTGAAAGCTTCTGAAGTCTTCTGGCAACCTCTTAAGGGAACAGGTGCAAAATTCCATCTGCCATAAAGGAGCTTAGGCATCTCAAGGGCAGCCAGCAACTTCAAGGTTGTTTCTATGAATGAAGGGACATCCTCAAGTCAGAAGCTTGTGATGTTATGGGGCAAACAGAAAGAGACAGAACTTCAGGTATTAAGCGCTTCAGAAATCTGGAGAGATGTTTTCTGGGCTGGCGCGGGGAGGGTATTAACAACATATCCCAGACTTATGGCACATTAAAGAAGAGACTGAATATTTATCTTATGACAGGGTCACATAACAAGTCTAATGATCCTGGACTCCCAATGTAACTCCCAGCATCACTAGCATTTCTACTGTGCAGAATGGAAAAAGAGTAGTCTAGATTGGAGAGGTTTACTTTTGAGGTTTTTAAGAATTGACATTTATCTGTATAGCATTTGATATTTTCATTGTCATTCACTAAATTTTTAAGTCATAACCCTGCATGACTGCTGGTAATATGTATAGTCCGTGCTTTAGAAAATTTTGTATAAGTTGAACTTTTGTAAGTCAATCATAATATTAATGATTAAAAAGTGATAATAACACCATTTACAAAGCATTTCATAGGGTCTCAATTTTCACAACATTCTTTTGAGAAGGTGGTGTCATCTCTATTTTCCAAGTGAGGAAGCTAAGACTCACAGGGAGGAAGTGATGTGCTCAAGTTTTCTGACTCTTGGCTTGTGTTCAGAAATCAGTTCTCCTGACTACAAATCTTAGTCTTTTCTTTATTCTTTACTCATTAAGTAAATTAATTCCTTAATAGAGTAAATGATCATTTTTCCAGGTTAATTTTTCTGATGTATGTATGTGTGTGTGTGTGTGTGTATGTAATGTCAGTAAGTGTTTATTTTTATTTGTGAAACTGTTGTAAGGTAAGATACATCTATAATGAGTCAACATTCAATGAATGCCAATTAAGACTAAAATAAGGATTATCATCCCCATGTTGCAGGTAAGAAAACGAAAGAATAGTGAGTTTATGTGAATTTCCTAAAGTCTTGATGAAATATTGGTATCAGCACTAGGTATCTAGCCTCCCAATTAGCCCATAAAACACTACTACATTTTTGTTTCTTGTTTTGGTAGGCTGGTTATTGCGATGCCCGTATGAACACTTCCAGTAGAGGCATAATATGTGAGTTTACACAAGACAGAGGGGCAGATCCAGGCTACACAGTTTGGCACACCAGTTTTAAGAAAAAGAATACAACTTAGTAAAAGGAACCTGAAAATTAAGCTTTCTTAGCCTCACAGTAAATCCACCTCTGCCAATACCTGGCAGGACTCTCTAGCAGCCTTCCTCCTGGCTGTCACCCCACACCACATCCCTGAGTCATCCTGTCCCCATGGGCAGAAACGAATTGATTCTTGTTTTCTTTAATCAATGGGGACACACCCTGAAGATGTAGAATGAAGCCCTAACTGAGGACAAAGATATTGAGAGCAGCTGTTCATTTGAAATGCATTCAAGTCTCTAAGATCAGATAAATTACTTTCTGGAGAATCAATTACTTACTTAAAGATATGATTGAGAAACTACTTTTAATAGTCTTTGAACAAATTATCAAGGAATGAATATCCACAGATCAGAGGGGAAATTGTTACCCCAAGTTTCAGAGGTGAATTCTGGAAACCAAGGTTGATAATCCTCACATTAGCCACCAGCAAATTTTTAGAATAGGTTAGGAAACAAATAGTTTGTTCAAATGTAAAAAGGGGAGACATGATTACTAGGTTCTAACATGTATTCACTAAAAAGAAATCATCACAAATTAAGTTCATTTTCATTTTTTATTGAAATATTCAACCCAAAGATCAGGGGAATACATTTGGGTTTTAGAAGGCTCTTTGACAGAATCTTTTATGCTATCTTTTCAGACAGGTTGGAGAAATGTGGATTGAATTGTGGGATAATTAAGTAATTGGTTTGAGAGGGAAATGAATTAGTGCTGAAGTAGAAAGTTAGAAGAAATGCCCATTTCTTTGCAGCTCTTATCAGGGACAATGGAGATACAAAGATGAATAAGATGGGATTCCTGCCTTCAAGAGTTCAGCAAAGAAAAAAGATACATATAAGCAACTAGTTATGATCATTATGGAGAGGGCTGTGCCAGGATGTGTAAAGAATATGGGGTGACAGGAGGAGAAACACTGGGGTGAGGGGTGGGAGACCTTTATGGCAATTAGTGATGTCCAACTGTTGCGTAGACTCTTTCATCAAGCAGTGAGAATTTCAAATAGAGAGATTCCTGTCAGGGAGGAACATTGAACCAGATGGACCAGATTTCAGGTTCTTTTCAAATGCTGAGGGTCCTTAGTTTGCTCCTGGTTAAACCACAACAGCTGGTCCCAGCATAACCACGCCTGCTCAGAACTCTGAGCATGCAACTTGCCAGCCAGACTGGGGTGGCACCAAACTGCTGAGGTGAATGATGGAGTTGGCTTAGAGATCACAAGCACACCAGGATTGAAGGAAGGGGACCAAAAGCCTGTTAGCTTGCTCAGATTATTGGGATCTTCACAAAAGGAAATATATTTGGCTATTCAAAAAGTTACAAGCCAAAGGGTCCAGGAATTAAGGGAATCTTGTGGTCCAGCAAATGAAAGCTGGCAATATGGGAGGGAGTCCCTCCACTCGGAGGGATTATATTTATCTCTGCAGAGTGGTGAAGCTGTCCATACTGTCCTCATTTCAAGGCTTTTTCAAGCCATTGGAAAGACTGATTCTGCTTTTCTAAAGAACAATGTGAGTTATTTAACATTTGTAAGAAATATTTCTGTAATACCACCTCAGGGTTTGAAAACATCCTGGATGAGACACATCTTAAGTCTGAAAACCTAATAATGTCAACCTTGTTTCCTGTGCAAGAGCATAATTTAAAATGAAATATTGAGTCATAGAGTCACTTAAGTACCTGGAAACAATTCACATTGGACTGGGAAGAATTTATTAGAAAAACACATCTCAGTCCCCCGGACATAGGAGCCTGCAGTTCACTGTGCACAGTTATCAACAGCAGAGTTCTGTTAGATTGTATCACCTGCAAGTGTCATGGCCTAAATTCTGACTGGGAAGCTCCTCCCCACCCCAAAGGCACCATAACGAGATAGCTTTATAAATGTTTCTCCCCATGGGCTTGCCCTTTCTCAGACCGGCAACCTCCTCTGAGGACAAAAACTGGGCATGTGGTGTGAGCAAAGCCCTTTTCATGAGGCCAGCTCCTAATTACGCACAGCCTTTCTCCAGTGTTCTCAGCGTCAAAGCCGGGCGAGCACAATTAACTCATGTTGCAGGGCTCCGGATAATGCTGGTCATTTAATGTGGTTGAATATCACAGCCAGGGCCTTCCTGTTTCCAAACCAGTCAATAGCGTTGTGGGCCCTTGAGTATGTTTCACAGCCTTTTGCCATCCCCATGGAAAACAAAGAAGAGTTGGATGTGTGTGCCCTGAATACTTAGCATAGAGTTGCTGAAGTCCAGCCATTTACTCTGCACAGAATGGAAGGTTGTGGTACTTAGACAAATTAGGGGCGAGCTCAGTTTTCTAGGCGGCACCATGCCTCTGTATTCACGGGTCTCAACATGACTAGAAGCATCTTAAAATGTTATCTATTCTGCACAAACACACAGACATCATACTTCAGTTCCTTCAGAAACCTAAAAATATTTATTGAATTTAACCATCTATTTTTGCACTCTGGCATTTCATGTTTTATTTGTTAAAACCACTGTGTTCTTTGAAATTTAATGAAACAATATTAAATAAATAATCCAGAAGCAGCATAATAAAACACCAATACATCCAAGCTGTTACTCTGTGTCCTGAGAAATGAGTGATGTGTAAATCTTGCCTTCTTTGTTCATTCAGGGAACAAACTGCCCTGCTGATCTGCACGTGTGAAAGCCCAGCTGGGATGGGCCTTAGCCCTTTGGCTCTCAGTAATAGAAGGGAATACAGATTTGTACGTAGGCAGCCTCTTCATTTTATCCATAATAGCTTGGCAGTCAGATTATTCCCACGTTTCGATTGAAAAAGAAATGCTATGAATAGCAATAGAGCATGCGGAACCAATGGATGGGAGTGTTCCATAAGTGAGCGTCCAGTGCATTCCTCTCTCCTCCCCCTTCCCCCCCCAGCCTCCATTTGTAAGCAGCGCTACCCCAAACATCTTAGGCAGCCAGGAATGAAAAGCTACAGAGATCTTACAAAAAGTGCATCCTCATGCTTTTACCCAGACTACGTCTAGCAAGTACACAGGACATCGTGGTATACATTTGACTAATTCATCTCCCTGTTTCCATTCCACACAACTATCCTTATTGTTCTATTTGACTGCTTTTCCCTACTGACTTCTAGTCAAGCAATAGACATCTTTAAGTCAGCTCATATCCCTTTTAGAACAACGTAGAGAATACATGGATGGATAGATAGATCTATAGATACAAACAGATAGTTACATTATCATCTAGTAACATTTATGGCATAAAGTTCCTTTAAATAAATAGAGAAAAACCAAGGTGACATTCCTATCAAATGATTAAGCCACACTAAATCTCTTTTAGTTTTTTTAAGGTACTCTTCTCTCATTCTCCCTAAAACCCCTAATGTGCTAACTCAAGGTCTTATTTTAAGAAACACCAACTCTGGGAAGTCTTTCTAATCTCTCAAGACTAGGTTAGATGCCTTCATTATGCATTCTCATAGCATGCTATCTGTCCCTTCTCACAGCAGCCTCTTGCCAGGAGATACTATAACTACTTGTTAAACTGTCTTTTCCACTAATCTGTAAGCTCCCTGAGGTCAAGGACCACGCCTGTCTCTTTCATTTTGATTTCCAGTACAGATCATGACACACAGTAGGTATTCAATAGATACATATTACATAAATGAATGACCTCGCTATAATTCAAGGTCACTTTGGACTTTGTAGAACAAATAAGTGTGAATTGTGACCCTCTTCAGTGCAAACACTATGCTCTTTTTCTGGTTCTGTGCAGGCCATTGAAGGATACAAGGACTGGCCCTGGTTTCAAATCTCTCACATGCTAGCTAGACAGATGAGATGATCAGAAACTTATCAAGAGCCACATCGGGCTGCCGACTTCAGCTGGAATCCAGAGGAGCAAGAGATGATGGAGGCCTAAGAAGTCCGGTAAGGCTTCAAGGAGTGAATGAGATTATAGCTGGTCTTAAAGGAGGGGTAGAATCTGATTAGGCAGCGAGGGTGAGGAGGGCGCTGTAGGAAGGAGGAACAAGAAATGGAGGTGGGTATGAGTCTGGTGTGAGCAGAGCCAGGAGGAGCCTAGCTTAGCTGGAATGGAGAGTCCAGATTCTCCATGAGCTATACAAGCTGGGGCTGGATTATGGAGGATTTGGAAAGTCAGGCAGGGAGGTCTGGGCTTCAGACACAGCATAACAGGACATGGATGTAAAATATGAAATAATTAAAAATAGTTTAGGAAGAAGGTCTTAGGGTCATGGCAGAGAAGACCAGAAAGGGAGATAGCTGCACTGAGAACGCCACATAGTAGCTTTTGTAATTATCCAAGAACGAGTTGCCTCAACCTGGGCTAGGGTGATGAGTGAATGAAGAGAAGAAAAAGTAAATCAGGAAAACACTTTGAAGAAAGTGGCTGACATCACATAGAGACACATGGTGCTTTTTCAAGGCCTGAGAGGCCTCATTCCCCTGAATCTACAAGTGGCTGCTCCCTGGGACACGGTGGCCAGGGACCAGGATGGCTGGTGAGGGGAAGGAGATGGTGTTGAAGGTTTTCATGCTGCCCTGACTCCCTTTGTGTAGGTTGCAGGCTGTGTTCCTGTGGGACTTTCTGCTCATTCCCAAAACATTGCCTTCTCCTGTCAGCAACAGCTCTATATTCCAGGCAGGTGGTTTAAGGGTAGTTGTCCTCTTGCTGCCTTGCAGGACTTTGATTCCTTCCAGGACAAAGCACCCAGGCTGTGCTGGAGGCTAAGCGGAGGTCCAGGTGCTTATCAGGAGGCAGGACTGCACCAGAGGTTGCTGGGGAAGAATTAATTTTTAAAAATATACCTGCCTTTCACCACCTTCTCTTAGGCCTTATGGTCCTGCTTTCACACTTTCTTCCAATGGCTTTTCCTTGTGGTCTTAACAACTTTAATGGCAACATCCTACTTTTTTTGTTTTGAGACAGAGTCTCACTCTGTTGCCTAGGCTAGAGTGCCGTGGCGTCAGCCTAGCTCACAGCAACCTCAAACTCCTGGGCTCAAGCAATCCTCCTGCCTCAGCCTCCCGAGTAGCTGGGACTATAGGCGCACATGACCACACTCAGCTAATTTTTTCTATTTTCAGTAGAGATGGCGGTCTCTCCATCTTGCTCTGGCTGGTCTCGAACTCCTGAGCTTAAGCAATCCTCCTGCTTCGGCCTCCCAGAGTGCTAGGATTACAGGTGTGAGCCACCACTTACTTTAAAAGGAAAGGAGCCACTTTTCAAGAATGTGCCCAGGAGGAGTAACTGTTTCCCATGCCACCACCACTCCCAGCTAAGCTCTTTGTCTGGAGAACTTAGGACCTCATTACCATGATTTATCATTCTGGTGTCATTCCCGGACAGCCTGCCTGTTTCCCCGGTTCAGCTTTTCATCATCATTTTGGGGCTGTTTGCTCAGCCTTCGCTATTGCTGTTGCAATTGTGCTTTGGATCTGACCTCCTGGCAAGCTGTAGGGCTTGGCTGAAGAAGCTGCCAGAGGCTGAGCCCAGTGGAGAGGAGTGCCCAGAGTTCATGAGGAAGGGGAGGAGTCTGGGAAGGGACTCTGAGATAGGCTTGGGCTTTCTGAGCTGGGAAGAGGATTTGTGGAGTAAACAGCTTAGATGCTCCTTTGGAGCATTCCCTAGTGATGGGGTCACCATTGCGGTATGGCTCACTACTCGTCTCCCCTTAATCCCTACTGCCCTCTCAGACTTTCATGGTGTTGTCACCTCCCAACAAAATCATAGTAATTCTCTCCAAATTGTGCTTCCTTGAAGTGAATCCCAAAGCAGCCCTGAGGGCAGAGCGCAGCTGCCTGCCCTCATTTACGAGCCAGGGCCTTGGGAGAGGACTGCTCAGCCTGCTGAGTGCTTCCTACCCACAGCCTGAACCTGCAGGCTGCTAAGACAGCAGAGAGAGCAGGAAGAGGAAAGGGCCTTGGCCTGGACGTCTGGAAACCTAGGAGTCCAGAATTGTCTCTTATACTGACTTCTCCTGTGTTGCCTACTTTATAAGAATAAAGCCACCATCTTTGCCTAGAATGGATGGGTTTAGCATTATTGATTATGTTTTATGTGTTAAGCTGTTTACATAGGCTGTTAATCCTCAGGGCAACCCTTAAGTAAGCATAGCATCGCAAACTTACAGTTGCTCAGAGAGTGAAAGTAATTACCTAAGGCTGCACAGCTAATAAGTGCCGAAGCTGAAATTGAGATCTTCCTAACTTCAAACCCAGGCTTTTTTGTTTCCTTATGGGGTCTCAGATCCAGCCCCGGGGCTATTCCTTGAGTTGGCAGAAACTGCCCTGCATGTACCTAATAACCTGCATAGAAGGCTTGAGCTCGCCCCCAGATCTCAGCCAGTCCAGGGGTCTCTTCCCAGCTCCCCTTCTCCTCTTCCCTAGATGACCTCAGAACTTTTCATGGCCCTGTCCTCCCTGCACTCTAGCTCAGCCATGGCTAATAGGTTACATTGTGTGTGTCAACACCAACCACCCGGTAATGACTGCATGAAATACAGTTTTGACAAGGAGTCTGAAGGTAAGCCTCAGTTTGGTGGCAAAGAGTAGCCTGTACTTGATTAGCAGTGTCCTCCACGGCGTGGGACGGAGAGGGCCAAGATGCATGCTGGATTTTGCCATCTCGGCACCAGCATGAAGAGCTTGTTTCCCTGGCCTTGCATCAAGTGTTTTGTGTTGTTTTTTAAATCTTTATTCAGCTCACACATTTTTGCCTTGGATATGCAGTACCATTTTTTCCCCTGATAAGAGTAGCATATTTAAAAGTACACATTTACATTTTATCATAATTGGCCTCCTCCATACAGTGATTTTTGGAGGAGGGCTACTCTTTTTGCCACTGAATTCTGTGGAAATCTTGGAAACGGGTACTAGAAATGTGATGACCCACTGAATAAGTCTTTGTTGAGCGGTTATTATATGCCAGAGATTTCTAGGTACTGGGGATACAAAAAGAAAAATGACATGGACTCTCCTTGCAAGAAGCTCATGTTTTAGTCCAGAAAAGCCACATGTTAACAACCAACTAATAACATGAAGCTTCACCACTTCCTCTACGGGAAGCTTCCATGATGTTCTTGAAACTGGAGAATTTTTCTCACCAACTTTCATTTTCTACAGAGGTTAATCTGTTGAAGGAAGAGCTACTTCCTCCAAGTATTATCTACCGGCAATTCTCAGTTCCCAGTGTCAAAGATCCCATCGTGCCTTTAAAATGCTCTCAGGCAAAAACTGCTGAACTGGGCTAATAAATCTGACTGAGGTAGCAGCAAACTGTTTGGCAGCCGTTCTCAGAACTATCCTAATCACCCTGTTCAGCCTCCACGTAGATTCCCGTGCTCAGCACTTGGTTGCCCACCCTGGCTTCTGAACCACCTCTGCCCTGGGCCGGAGACCTTTGGCTGTGCCCCCTACTCCTGGTGCAACCTTACCCCCCGGGCTTCAGATTTGGGGCTTCATCCTAAAACAGCACTTGGTGCTTTCTCATGTGAGTTCCACAGCTAACACTGTTGCCTACCTTCAATGCTGCCTTCTCAAACAAGCCTGACCTCCCATTGCTGACCTGGCATGCCCAAATTCCATTTCTGATCAGAGTCATCGCACCAGAATGGGTCACCCATGCAGTTGCTAAATGGTGCTAGAGCCTGGGGAAATGCCTGAATTACTTTGGCAATGTCCAGGTTTTTCACATTTGCTTTCATTGTGATTCTGGGCTGAATTTCAGTGCTCATCAACATGTTTGGCAATACAGAGACACAGCCTTGGCCTGGAGAAGGCTTAAGCCATCTGTTCTTTTAAGTGACAGAAAGGATGAGACTGAATTAGCTAGAACCAGGAAAATACAAACAGTGCTTTCTGAAGACCATGACCCTGCTGGAAATTTTGCTTTGTGTGCTTATACAGAGATCTATAAAACTGTTGAATGTAATGGTCAGAAATCCATGGTCAGAGACAGAAAGTACATAATGTTCGCCAGGAGCTGGGGGAAGAGGAGGATGGGGAGTGATGAGTATAGGTACAGAGTTTTTTGGGGAATGGGGGTGATGAAACTGTTCTAAAATTAGATTGTGGTAGGCTGGGCATGGTAGCTCATGCCTATAATCCCAGCACTTTGGGAGGCTGAGGTAGGATGATCACTTGAGGCCAGGAGTTTGAGATCAGCCTGGGCAACATAGCAAGACCCATCTCTAAAAAAACTTTTTTAAAAAATTAGCTGGACGACATAGTGGCATGCACCCATAGTCCTAGCTACTCCAGAGGCTGAGGTGGGAGGATCATTTGAGCTGATAAGTTCAAGGTTGCAGTGAACCTCTCTCAAAAAAAAAAAATTAGTGGTGATGATTGCACAACTGTGAATATACTAAAAAAGACCCCACTAAATTTATACTTTATTAATAAAAGGGTGAATTTTATGGTATGTAAAGTATAGCTCAATAAAGCTGTTATTTTAAAAACGAAATCTATGATCTATAGCAAAAAAAAAAACAAAAAAAAAAAACAAACCTAGTTCACATTTAACAAACACTTGTTTAGCATCTACTCTGTACCAGGCTTTGTCTAAGGCATAAGAGGCATTCAGAAATGAGACAAACAAGGAGTTTGTCTGGAGTTTATCGCTCCAGATAACCCGGAGATGCATTGAAACTCCTCCTTGCCCACATCTAGGGCTTCCTTGGAATTTTGTCAGCCTAGAGTCAGTTATAGCCTTTGGACTTCCTAACAGGGAGTCCACCTCTGCCTATCTTGGCAACGCTGAAGCCCTTTCATCTCTAGGGAGTGTTTCACCGATGAGCTGGCTTATCTCAGTCGTTACTTAATAATTACAGGAACAGAACTGGCTGCAGTGAATCTTTTTCTTCCCCCATGCCTGTGGGAATCATCCAGGTTTTCTCTGGAGCACCATAATGCAGAGATTGGGTAGTGAGAACTCTCAAACAACCTGAATGGGTAGCACTCCTGCGAGGTGGAATTGCCTGACAGTTTTAAGCTCCTTGGTGGGCCATCGAATCTAATTTTCATCTTCACCTTGAGGGGTTAAGCCCACTGGAGTGGCAGTTGTGACTTGGACACAATGAGGCCCTATCCTCACATCCTTTCTGGGAGACTGGATCTGCCTTTGCAGGGGCGGCATGTTATTTATGTGAAATTGTTCTCAGCCATTGCACCTGACCACACCTCCATCTGTGACCAAAATTAAAAGAGCTTTAAAGCGATCCTGCCCTCCACAGGTTAACACTTTCTAGCTCCTGGAAACATCCAACATCTGTTCTTCAACCTCCTCTCCAACCAGAGCAAGGCCAGGGCCTGACTGACCCCACTAAATACAACCCAGTTGTTCAACACCCACCTCTCTCCTGTAGAACAATATCAATTGCAACCAGATGAGAATTTCCACATGTGCCAAATGAGCCCCCAGGCAGGAGAACAAAGGGACAGTGTTGAAAAGATGTCATCCAGTAAGGAAACAGGCAGGAGTCCACATCCTGGGGACCCACTGGATGTAAACTGTCCCTCAAGAAAGGCAAAGCTGTACAGGCAAGTGCAGCTCTAGTGTTATATTTGGAAACTTCTGGAACAGTGAGGGAGGACAGGAGGACTCAGGGCATCTGAAAACCAGACACTTCCCGTTTGGAAGCTAACTGGGGAGTTGGGTAGGAGCTCATAATGCCTTCTATAAAGACTTGGGCTGGGTGGGGAAATTTGCTTGGCAGAGGCAATAGAAACAAGACAGTTCATTTTTATTTTTGATGATGTGAAACTTCAGCTTAAAAAAAAAGTCTGTAGCAACCAGAGCCTATCTCACAGATAAACACAGAAAAGCACTACTGGCTGCAACCATCTACCCCCCAATTGTGCCTTGAAAATCATAGTAAGTGGCAGTTTGAAGGTCATGAACAAGTTCTGTCCCACTGTCTGACAGGAGGAGCAAACAGGCGAGCAGAAGTGGAAGAGTTTAAAATAACAAGGGGGCTCTTTAAATAGAGCTATAAAACTGGGTGGCAAACCTAGTCCAAGGGTTAAAAACAAGCCTTTCCTCCAAAGTTGCTATGGTAACTAGATAAAATCTACAGCAAGAGTATAGTTAATGAAATATTTCTTCTAGAGCAACATGTAGCAGTAAGTAATGAAGGCTGACTTTGTACAAGCTCCAATACAGGTTACATTTTTAGCTGCTTCTTCTCTGGCAAGAACTGGGCATGGAGTTTGGTGAGACTCTATTTACTATAGGCCCTGATTTCTCCTTCTCATAGCATAGAATCTTGAAAGCTGGGGCAGAAACTCTGGTGTTGATCCAAATCACTTGGAATGGAGAGAAACCGCCTCCTTCCCGCTTTCCTCGCCCCCAGCAACAGTTTGGATTCATTTGATACAACTTGCGGTGATAATCTGGACATTTAGAATAAATGCTTGTGACTAACTTTATCTGTACACAAAGAATAAACACAATCTGGTGAGGTTAGTGAGAGCTGTTCAAGTTGTACATGACGAAGAATGCTTGGACTTAGAGGCTTTGAAATGATATTTTAACTTGGCCAGTTACTAGCAGTAGGACTTGGGCAAATTATTTGACCTTTCTGTGTCTCAGTTTCCCATAAAATGAGCCTGAGGATAGAACCTAACCAAAAGTTGATTAAAGGATTAAACAGGATTAAAATATATAAATGTGCCTAGCTATGACTGGCATACGGTATATTCGATAAATGCTCATTGAATCTGATTTCTCTGACTACAAATTATGGGTCCAGAAAAATTCTACCATGTTTCTCACCAAGGAGATTGAACCCCAAGTCTATTCTATTAGAGTGGCTTATCAAAGAACAATTTAAAAATATTAGGTTATCCTAAGTGTGGAACATATAATTAGATAATAATAAAAGTAGCTAACATTTATCAACACTTATTTTCTATCACACAATGTTCTAAGCACTTTACATGCATTTGCTTATAGTCTTCATAAACTCTATGAGACAAGACAACATTATTGTCACCGTTTAACAGGTAGGGAAATTGAGGCATAGAGAGATGAAAACTCTGGATAAAGTCCTGGATCAGTTAAGTTGCCTCCACCACCACCGCCATTATCAACACTGACATTGCATGAGCCTGTCATGGTGCCAAGCACTTTACGTGTATTATTTCATCCCATGTGAATAATTTGGTATTACCATTTTACAGTTGAGGACAGTAAGGCTTGTTATACTAAGTAATCAGCCCAAGATCACAAAGCTAGTAAACGGTAGAGTCATGATTCAACATAAAAAAAAATCATGCCATATGTAAATAAAGACAGTTTTACTTTTGATTTCAGATCTTTATGATTTTTATTTCTTTTCTTGCTTTATTGCACTGGTTACAACCTCTATGTTTAATGATGACTAGAAATGGTAAGAATGACATCCTTGCTTTGTTCCCGTTCTTGGAGCAGGAAGCCGCCAATATTTTATGATGTTTGTTGTAGGTTTTTATAGATGTTCTTTATCATACTTAGAAAAGTTTCCTTCTAGTTCTCATCTGCTGAGAATTTTTACTACATATGGATACAGAATTTGTCAAGTACTTTTGCTGATCCATTGAGATGGTGATATGGCTTCTCTCTTTTATTCTGTTAAAACAATGAATTTCAGTGATTGATTTTCAACTATTATACCAACTTTCTTTTTTTTTTTTTTTTTTTTTTTTTGAGACAGAGTCTCACTCTGTTGCCCAGGCTAGAGTGAGTGCCGTGGCGTCAGCCTTGCTCACAGCAACCTCAAACTCCTGAGCTCAAGCAATCCTCCTGTCTCAGCCTCCCGAGTAGCTGGGACTACAGGCATGCACCACCATGCCCGGCTAATTTTTTCTATATATATTTTTAGCTGTCCATATAATTTTTTTCTATTTTTTAGTAGAGATGGGGTCTCGCTCTTGCTCAGGCTGGTCTCGAACTCCTGAGCTCAAACGATCCGCCCACCTCGGCCTCCCAGAGTGCTAAGATTACAGGCGTGAGCCACCGCGCCTGGCCCCAGCTTTCTTTTTTTTTTGTTTTTGAGACAGAGTTTTGCTCTGTCACTCCAGCTAGAGTGCAGTGGCCATCATAGCTCACTGCAACCTCAAATTCCAGGTTCAAGCGATTCTCCCGCCTTGCCCTCCCAGAGTGCTAGGATTACTAGGCCACCACGCCTAGCCTGCACCAACTTTCATTCTGGAATAAATCCCAGTTGGTCATGATGTATTATCTTTTTTTAAATTTTTTTATTTATTTCAAGATATTATGAGGGTACAAATGTTTTGGTTACATTTTATGTCTTTGCCTCACTCAAGTGAGGTTTAGCAGCTTGCCCTTCCCCTCTACAATGCATGTATTATCTTTTTTATATTGCTGCATTAGGTTTACTAACATTTTATTATGAATTTTTGTATTTACATCCATGAAACATGTTGGTCTGTAATTTTCATTTCCTCTTTGTTTTTGTCAGGTATTGGTTTCATGGTTTTCTGATCTCATAAGAGGAGCTGGGAGTGTATCAGTCAGAGTTCCACCAGAAAAAGAACCATAGGATATAAATATACACAAACGTACGTGTGTGTGTGTGTGTGTGTGTGTGTGTAAATAGGTAGATGAATAGATAGATAGATGGCAAGGAATTGGCTTTTACAGTTGTGGGGGCTGGCTAGTCAAGTCCAAAATTTGTAGGGAAGGCCATCAGGAAGGGCAGACTAGAAACTCTCAGTCCACAGGCAGAATTTTTTCTTCCTCTGAGAAACCTCAGTTATGTTCCTAAGGTCTTTCAACTGATTAGGTCAGGCCCACTCAGATTATCGAGGATAATCTCCTTTACTTAAAGTCAATTGATTGTAGATGTTACTCACATTTACGAAATACCATCAAAGCAGAAACCTAGGTTAGTGTTTGATTGAATAATTGGGGACTATTGCCTAGTAGAGTTAACTAAACTGACATAAAGCTGACCATCATAGTCTACCTCTTGTCACCTTGGTGCTCATACATATCTCCTTAAGCCATACTTCATATCCAAATAAAGACAATAACAAAGCCATACTTTTGTCTAACATGATACAACTATCCCATGTATATCCACTAATGCACAAACCTTTTCTCCAGAAGAGGATGCAAAGGACTTAGGTGATGTTCACTCTTCTTGATACCCTATAACTTAAATACTGTAATGTAAAGTTATCTATTATTAATGCATCTTATGTTAGAGGATAGAGGGGATAAGACAGGGAAAAAAGCAAAAATATTTGATGTATGATCAAATTAGATATGTATATAAATGTGTTTATAACCAAATAAGAAAAAATACTCATAACAATTACAGTCCTTATTTCTACTCCTTGCCACATAGTGTTAGCTGATATTTATAACTACCTTCTTCCACTACCATTTTCATATCCCCTTTACCTGAAACAAGCATCTCAGCTGGTTGTGGTCCTTGCCTGGTGGGGTGACCCAAACTTTCATTTTGGAAGGGACTGAGCCATTAGCCTGCTTGAATTGGGTTGTTGTAGTTTTCTACTGACTTCAGTCTCAGGGAATGATAAGTTGTCTTATCTCAGGCTGCTAAATTTATCAACTGGATAGCTTAAAAAAATTTTAGTTCCCATGGTTCTAGAGGCTAAAAAGTCCAAGAACTAGGTGCAGGCTGATTTGGTTCCTATTGAGGGTCCTTGTCCTGATTTTCAAACAGACACCTTCTTGCTGTATCCTCACATGGTGAAAAGAGAAATCATCTCTTTTGTGTCTCTTCTTATAAGGGTACTAATCTCATTTATGAGGACTCCACCTTCATGACCTACATGACCCAGTTATCTCCCAAAGGCCCCATGTCCAAATACCATCAATTGGAGATTAGGCTTCAACATTTCAGGGGGACACAAACATTCCATCTATAGTAGTAGTATATAGTAAGAGTTACCCTATAGTAGTAGTATAGAGTAGTAAGAGTTACCCTCAAGGATCTCCTGTATTCCTTACATCCACTGTGTAGTACCACTCCAGTTTCCCCTTGATAATCAGTACCAATAACCCCAGCCAGTACAGTAATCCTCTTCTTTGCCTGTTGACTTGGAAGCATAGGAGCCCAAAGTGGCCAGATGGCAGTCATAACTTCCAGTTCAATGGAATCATTGTTTGTCTCCTGGTAGAAGCATTTCTACCTTTGAAACCAAGATCTTTAGACCAGCAGGCCATAAGGTCACAAGGATGGGAAGCAAAAGTTTTACTAGTGGATCCAGAGAGGTAATAGTGACTGGTACTCATCCTATTTCCACCTATTGATTCCTGAACCCACAAATCCCGACTGTGCAAGGCGCATCATATATCACACGCTGATTAAAAGCATATGCAGCCTCCTGGAGGGCATTGCCACAGTACTGCAAGGTATTGCCACCTGGCTGATGCCATGACTGAGTTTTCCAAAGGCCATTTCATCATTCTGTCAAGCCAGCTGCTTCAGAAGGATAGGGAAGATAGCAAGACTAGTGAATTCCATAAGCATGGGCCTATTACCACACTTCATTTGCTGCAAAGTGAGGTGTTTTTTTTTTTTATCAGAAGCAATGCTGTGTGGACCATGATGGTGGATGAGGCATTCTGTAAGCCCGCAGATAGTAGTTGGGGTAGAAGCATTGTGCAGAAGGAAAGCAAATCCATATCCAGAGTAAATATTTACTCCAGTAAGAACAAATCACTGCTCTTTCCTTGGTGGAAATTGTCCAATGTAATCAAGTTGCCACCAAGTAGCTAGCTGGCTGATCAGCCCAGGGAGTGGTGCCATATCAAGGACTCAGTGTTGGTCTCTGCTGCTGGCAGATTGTGTACTCAGCAGTAACTGTATACAGATTGGCCTTGCTGAGTAGAAGGCCATGTTGCTGATCCCATGTATAACCTCCCCTTCCCTGCCACTTTGCTCATGAGCCCTTTGGGCAATGGCAGGAGTGGCTGGGAAAAGAGACTGACTTGCATCCACAGAGAGGTCTTCCTATCCTCTTGATTACTAAAATCTGCTTCTGCTGAGATCATCCAGTGGTGAGCATTCACATGGGACACATGTGTCTTTGCTTTCTTTGCCCATTCAGAGAAGACTACCCATATGCCACTCTCCCAGACTTTCTTGTCACCAATTTTCCATTCATGGTATTTTTAAGTCCCTGCCCATCCAGCCAAACCATTTTCCATAGCCCACACATCAGTGACCACCTTTTACTTTAAGTCTTTGAACATATTTGTAGTAGCTGTTTTAAAGACCTTTTCTAATAATTTCAATATCTGGATCATCTTGGGTTCTCCTTCTATTTTTTTCTCTATTCCTGTAGTTTGGGTCACAATTTTCTATGTCTTTGCATGTCTAGTAAAATTTGATTGTAGCCTGAACATTATAGATGATACATTATATGAACTCTGGGTTATGTATTGAGTGTTGAGTATTTTGTTGTGGCAGTTAAATCTCTGGTAGATCCTTTTTGGTTCTGTCAGGCTCAATTTTGTTCTTTGTTAGGGCAGCTCTGTTTTGGTTTTGAATTTTGTCCTAGGTTTGCCCTTACTCTATGATATGGTCCTTACTCCTAAGGTTCCTCTTTCTAATACAGGGACTTTATTGCTAATGTACAGTTTTTCTAGGGTGTTAACTGAATTCTAGACTGGAACTCCAGTATCTCCCAGTCCCACAAGACCCTGGTGTTACCATTCACCTTGCAGCTCTGCAGCAATCAATCTCTGCCAGGCTTCATGGAGACTTGCTCTGTGTAAGTGCAGCTCAGGCTTTGCCAAAGACCCATGGTGAATCCTCACTCAGATTTTTGGGACTTCCCCTCTGTACAGTGCTTCTCTGGCACCCAGTGTCATAAATTCCTCCTCTGTTCACTCTGCCTTAGCTCCATCTCCCTGTGCCATCAGGAATGTGCCCCGGGTAGAAAGCTGGAGCAGTTGTGGGGCTCACCTCATGCTTCTCCTCTTTCGATAATTACATTTCTACACTGCCTATTATTCTTTTTTTGAAAATAGTTGCCTGACATATTTTGTTCATTGTTACAGTTTATTTCAGTGGGAAGGTAAGTAGGTGTCTGTTACTCTCTCGGTGCAGGAAGCTGAAATCCCTGAATACATCGTCTTAAAACCATTTTGAAATATAGTAAAAAAAAATTTTATGTGATGCTTGCCAATGAAAAGACCAAACTTCTGTAAGGAAAAATATGGTTATCTGTGATCTTCCTTAATGGATATTTTTAAAATATTGCAATTGAAAATGTAATACCATTAATTCATTCATCAACTAGTTAACAAGTGTCTACATTTTGCACTTGGTATGTACCAAAGAAGGATAAACTCAGTTCAACAAATATTCTTGCTAACTCATGTACAAGGCCTTGAAAGAGGCATTTAAAAAATAAGGCAGGCCAGGTACAGTGGTTTATGCCTATAATCCTAGCACTTTGAGAGGCCAACGCAGGAGAATCTCTTGAGCTCAGGAGTTCGAGACCAGCCCTGGCAAGAGTGAGACCCCATCTCTACTACAAATAGAAAAATTAGCTGGGCGTGGTATCACGTGCCTGTAGTCCTAGCTACTCAGGAAGCTGAGGCGGGAAGATCACTTAGCACAGGAGTTTGAGGCTGCGCTGAGCCATTATGACGCCGCTGCACTCTAGCTAGGGCAACAGAGGCAGACTCTATTTCCAAAAAATAAAAATAAGGCAGAATCCTAATGTCAAGAAAGCTTTTTCTGTACCAGGAAAGACAGATCATACATACAAAACAAGTTAAATATGGAGGTAAGGCGGAGTATGATTATATGCTAAGACTGGTTGGGACAAATAAGTGAGGCAAACCTGGCTTAACTTCCTCTTCTAGCTCGAGGGGCACCTCTGTATCACACGGGATCCCCACATAAGCCCAAGTCACCGGCACTGGGTTAGATTGGATACCTAACCCAAAGAGTCCCAATCCATAGATAGGGCTTAGCCAGTGAGATTCCCCTGTAAGAATTTCAATTGAGAGGCTCAGAGTTTGCAGTCAGATGGTAATGGATGTTTGACCAGTAGAATAATATAGAGTTGGCAATGGAGAGGGCAAGCTGAAGCCATGGCCAAATTATGGCTATGGAGGGGCAAGAACCATGGGTGAGAAGTCTACAGAAAGACTAGAGTAGATGCATAGACAGAAATAGAGATATTCCAGAGGCACAGGGAAAAATATAGAATCCTACCTGATAATTTTCCAGTTAAGTCTTCTTTGTGCTTCTAACATTAAATTCCTATAACAGTCGACTGTATCCTTTCAGTAATTCTTTTTTTTACTTAAGATGTTATTAATGATTGCTTTTCCTCCCCTTGTGGTGAAATACACTCTAACTAGAACCATGGTTTAGGTGAAAAGTGCTGTAGGAGTTCAGCCAAGATAGAAATTATTCCAGGTTATAGAAGTCAAAGAAGGCTTCATGGAGGAGATGAAACTTAAGGTTCATCTCAAAGGAAAAACTGAATGAAATAATGTGTGGGTGGCCTTCACATGCCTCAAAAATACCTTTGCAGTCCCTACTATGCAGTCTTTAAAAATAAGCCACAGCTTGAACTTTGTACTATTTCCATCAGTCATGATGGTTTCTCCTCTATTTGCTTCCTGTGTAAAAGGGTAAACTATCTAGTTCTTTGAGAGGTCTCAAGGTTTCAGTCTACTGTGTCCTACTCTCTTTTGGTTTTATATGTTACACTTCAGGCAAAGAACTACAATCAAAAATTACAGAAAAGCTGTTAAAACTCCATGGAATTATTTTTATTTTCACTTCATCCTGGCTGATCCTCATGTTTATTGTATGTCTGTAAGATGCGGAATTGTTTAGGGCAGCACTAGTATTAAATGAGGATCAGAACTAGGTTTTAATTACAGATTGGCTAATTCCTTTGTGGCCTCCCAACATTATGACTCACTTTTCCAGTCTGTAAAGAGGGTGAGTATTGAAGTTCTTGGTCCTTGCTTCATATCAGAATACTGTGTCATTATAGAAACTAATGAGATCATGTTCATAAAAGAATTTGATTTCTTCATTGTGGTAAAACATTAGAGATTATAAATCCACCCAGAAATTGTTGCCATAATAATTATAGTCAGCAATATAAAATCTAAAGTGAATAGTGGTTTTCTACTTTTTCTGTAATTTTAAAGAAGATTGGGAAGGGAGAAGGAAGAGGTTAAGAAATGAAAGCCAGCCTCGCTTTGACTTAGTTGGCATCTGACTTCCCCTTGGAGGTAGACGGAGATAAGAAGAGTCTCAGAAGGAATAATTTCCTGATCCTTTACTCTGCATCACCACAACCTTCTCACTATCCCTTTTGAGAGAGCCCCAGTGAAAACAGCTCTGTCCTCAACTAATGCTTTCCTATTTGTTGGGATAAATGGTGACATTTCGTGTAATGGTAGTGCAGGTCAGTTTGAACAATTGCTTTGCTGTGAAGGCATCCTGGAGTAGAAGACAGAAGCTGTAAACAACACCAAACAGGAACGGTATTAAATTTGCAATGCCCAGTGAAATAAAGGGGCTCATTTGCAGGTTTTGGATGGTTCGTGTTTATGTACAGAGCATTCTGATATGCATGGCAGAAATATTAGGCAAGACTGCATGAGTGATCATTTTCACCAGGAAGAGAAAAACCAAGGGCCAGAAGGCAACCAACTATCATAAAAGTAATTAATTGTTTTCCTTTTCAATGGTCTGGCAAGATTGCCTTTTAAAAAAATGAATCATACAAATGGGACCATGATGTCAGACAGACTGTCCATTGAGACTTAAGAGACTAGTTCCTGCTATAAATTATGATAATGAGTTCATTTTTAAAATGTTTTATGAGGTTGAGAAGTGTGGTGTCAAATTATTTTTCTTAAATCTCTCATTGCTTTGAACGCCTTTCAGAATTCAGAGGTTAACATTTCCTTTCGAAAATTCCTTCCAAGTTTAGTGGCTGTTGTTTTACCAATCAGGTCTTTCTCCAAGGATGGTTTTAGTACACGATTTTCATGACTCAGCTTAAAATGAACAAGACCCTATTGTGGCTTTCTTGTTTTTGCACCAGCATTATTGACAAGATCTGCATAACTCTTGGAAAAAGGTCTGTTGTCTAACCAAGCTACTATGGAAACCTGATCCAGGCCATTTAGAAGCCTAATGCCTTTTCCTCTTGAATTTGTGAAGAATTTTGAGGCTGGTCAAACTTCACTTAGAAAATATTTATCAGGGCAGAAGGGTACAGCTTGTTCACTCCATTTCACTTTTCATTTTAAATCAGCTTTTCAAATAGACTCACTGGCCCAGGGTGATGGGAGCACTGCCCGTGAGGTCATTGTAAAGCATGAAGATTTCACTTATTTTATTCCTTATGTTCTGACTAGGCAGGAGCAGGGAGGAGTAAGAGCTTGGCTGCTGCTGCTTCTTTTTTTTTTTTTTTTAAAGCATACTCACAAAATTGATAGTTGGAAAAAATTGTAGATGTTCTACATCAGTAAATAGTTTTATATTCATGAGAATATTTGAAGCTTTACCTCAAACCTGCATGTTCTAAAGAGGAGCCCAGAAATGTAGTCTGTACTCTGCTCTCCCGTGAGAATTTTCCATTCTCCCACCTCTTTCCCTTAGATACCAACTTGTGAAGTAACAGAACACTTATGGAAAATGAAGAAAGAATCCATGCATCACCTTGGCAGCCTACTTTGCTTTCTCTAGAGAGAGAAGCATCAAGAGTGCCCTAGACTGTGCCTGGTGAAGAACTTTACTCAATAAATTCTTCATGCCATTTCCTTTCCTAGTTTATTGCTAAGTATTCTGAGGCCTTAAAAGAGTAGAGAAAGGCTTCACTGTTAGTGTCTTTAGGTGCAAATCTCATCTTAGCAAAACAAGCCTTGCACAATTTATAATGTGGTTATTCATCATCATTTATGATTCATATGTACATACACTTTATGATGACTCTGACCGCAGCAATCTCTCATGGAACACAGGCCAGAGGGGTAGAGCTTTGGGGACACCTCCTTTAACATTGACAGAATTCCTTACTACATGACAACTGGGAATTGGATATCTGTGAGTGAGTGACAGTCTGCTTCTTGAGATTGATATGCATGATATGCCTGGGATGTGTGGGGCAGGAGACAGAACCTGAGGAGAGCACAACCTTTGCACATTTTCCTTCCATCTTCCCTAGAGGTGATGATGATACAACCTCACCATTATCTCAGGTAATTGGGATAACTCATGTTATAGACTATACCCCTAATTCTTGTCAATATTTCTGACTCTTTTCTGCCAGATCTTTTATGCAAGATGGAAAATTAGTGCTATTGAGGTTTATGTCTTTCCCCACTCCTTTGCTCAAGTTATGCAGATCTTGTTAATAATACTGTTGCAAAATCAAAGCAAGCAAAAGAGTTTGAATAGTTCAATGCTGGATTAGCCACTCTGAGTGAGGAGGAACTATGGTCATTCCTGGCCCGGAGGGTACAGCTATAGTTGGGGTACAGTTTGGGCTTTCTCATATTTCCCTGGGGAGAGGGAAGTTTCCACTGCAGTTTCCTACACAGAATCTAAGCTATTAGCATAGAGGTTTCAAGGAGGTTATCAGATTTCTGGCAGATTCAATGAGAGGCAGATTCTGGGTCTGAGGGAAAGACTATTGGATTATAAAATATTAGATCATTAACTGATTCAGTGAACAAATTTTATTGGGTACCTACCAGGCACTGTTCTAGGTTCTTGGAATACATCACTGAACAAAAAAGACAGAAATTCCTGCCTTCGTGGAGCTTACATTCTCTAGTGGAAACAATAAAAATAGGACAAACAAATAATAAGGTAAGGGGAATTTGGAGTGTTGGAAGAATGCAGTTGTGATTTTAAGCAGTGCTAATTAACCAGGGTGGCCAGGGTAGTCCTCATTGAGGAGTGAATGTTGAGGAAAGAGTTGAAGAAGGTGAGGGAGTGAGCCTCGGGGATATCTGGGGGAAGAGCATCCAGGTGGGAGGGACAGGCTGGACAAAGGCCCTTTGACAAGAGTCTGTTGGTACATTTGAGGACAGCAAAGGGGCCCTGTAGCTGGGGCAGAGTGGGCAAGGGGGAGAATAGTAAAAGAAGAAGTCAAAGGCCATGGGTAGGACAGAGCAAGTGGAGAGGTGCAAGCCATCGTAAGGACTTTGGCTTTTCCTCTACATGAGATGGGCAGCCACTGGACAGTTTGAGCAGAGAAGTGGCATGAACTGGTCTTTTAAAAGGGTCACTCTAACTGCTGTACTAAGAATAGTCTATAGCAGAATGAGGGTGGAAACACAGAGAGCGGTTAGGAGGATGTTGCGATAATCAAGGTGAGAGATCAGAGTGGTAGGGCTGGTAAAGGAAGGGAAGAGAAACAGAGGATTCTGGATATATTTCAAAGGTAAAGCCCAAAAGATTTTCTGATGGGTGAAGAAGTGAGTGAGTGAGTGAGTGAGTGGCCTCTAGTTCCAGAAGGAAGTGCTACGATAAACCTGAGCAGGAGAAAAAAAATCTCAGTGTCCAGTGACAGTCACCCCCATGCCTTGGTTGGCCCTGTGGAGCTGCTGTAGGAACAGCAGCAAATCCATGACTGAGGCCAGCCGCGATGGCTCATGCCTCTAATCCCAGCACTTTGGGAGGCTGAGGCAGGAGGATCACCTGAGCCCAGGAGTTCAAGGTTATAGTGAGCTATAATCGCACCACTGCACTCCAGCCCACGGGACCGAATGCAACCTTTGACTGCCTGGCTCTGCTTTGTCCTGATGCATCCTGTCCTGGACTTCTGGCTTGTCCTTTCCATTTCTCTTGCTGACTCCTCAGCCCCAGACACCTTCAAGGTGATACGTCAAAGTAATATTAAACTTACACCATACAATTTATTTATTCATCTTGCAAACATATGTGTGGCACCTGTTTTGTGCCCGTTGCTGAACTGGATGCTGAGGATAAGAAACTTGGAGTCATGCTTTAGTTTATTCAGGCGTGTTGGCATCTCTGCCTCGTGCTGTGTATGATCTCATTCAATTTCTCCCAACAACCTTTGAGATAATGGCTGCTTTTATCTCCATTTTACAGATGAGGAAACTGGGGCTCGGAAAGGTCACACAGCTAGTAAAGGGTGAGCTATGATTTGAACCTAGGTGTGTCTAACAAAGCTCTATGCTCTAAAACAGAAATTGGCAAACTTTTTCTGTAAAAGCCCAGAAAAGAAATGTTTAGGCTTTACGGATCATGTAGTCTCTGTCATAACTATTCTGTCATTATAGTGCTAAAGCAGTCATAGTCGATATGTAAACAAAGGAGCACAGCTGTGTTCCAATAAAACTTTATTTATGGATACTTAAATTTGGATTTCTCGTAATTTTCATGTCACCAGATATTCTTCTTCTTTTGATTTTTTTCCCAACCATTTGAAAGTATAAAACACTATTCTTAGATCACGGGTGGTTAAAAAGCAGCGAGCTGGATTTGTCCTGTGGACCATAGTTTCAAGTCCTCCTCTAAAAGACAAAATCTCTTACCTGAGAAGCTTAAAACCTAGGAATTTTCCACATATAATGCGTCAGTTAGATTTTGATCCTTATAACTCTGAGATTTAGAGATGAGGAAGCTGAGGCCCACAGGGGCTATCAGTTGCTGAGAGCCACAGAGTGGGAGTGACTGGCCTGGGTCTGCTGAATGCACTCGTGGGCTTCAGAGGGGTCATTTGCCCCTCTCTCGTCGCTGCATATTTTCTGTAGAATGCTGAGGTCAACAGTCTCCCAGGAACATCATCGGGGTCCATGCAGGCCCTCACAGTGCTTGGCTCAGCATCCTGAACTATGCCATCTTGAGACCAAGAAGGAAAACAGATCCTAGGCTTGAGAGGAGACGTAAAGAGGACATGTAAGGATTAATTACACATCTTTCCAGAGACTTAGCTTCCAGCATCTGAGCCGAACAAAACAGTTGTCTCCTGCCAGTGTCTTAGCTTTGAATATAGCTGCCGCAGTATAGACAGTCCTCCTAGCTGGTATGATGAGCTGCCCCCCAGATAGTGTTTCTGGCCGGTTGTATCTGTGAGAGCTTTGCAGCCTAGGAATGGTACAGGACCTGCCACACCAGCTGTACTTGTCAGATTCCTTCCAGGATCTGCCCATGATGCCCAATACAAAAAGAGTACTCTTGTGATTTTTTGGTTCCATATTAACTAAGTCTTTAAATTAACACATATCATGATTTTTAAGGCACTTTGAATAAAACTAATTGATTAAAAACATCAATCAAACAAATAAAAAGGTGCATTGACCCTCCTGCTGCCTTTAAAGGAGTATGTAGAAGATAAAAGAGCATCCTTGGAATCGGAGGAGGATAGTATACGGGAGGTCAATGTATGATCCTTCTAGAAGTTATCCCTTGAGTGACTTCTGACTGAGGAGCAGACCACACGATGCCTGTGCCCCACTATAGGTGAGTGGCCCCAGGAAGGGCAGCTGCTCATCAGTTGAGAAGCTGAATCTTGTAAAGAGGGTCTGAGATCGTTGGATTCTTCTTTTGGTAAACTGAGACCGAGAGAACTGATAGGTGAAGAGGTAAACTTGGAGCTGGGGCTGTCATACGGCATGGTGCCAGCTGGAATTATGAGGAAACGAGGACTCGAGGAGAGAAGATGTGAAGTGTAGTAATGAGGACATGCTGGGGTCAAGCTCTTCCCTGCCCTGCCGTTGAAGTCCTGGCTGCTCCCTCCAGTTCTTGTTTCCAGGTTGCCCAGCCCTACCAAGGAGGCTACCAGCCTCCCTGTTCTTGTTTTCCTATAAGATTCCTTCCTATTAAGTTAAATCCCCTTTACTTGAGCTTGCTTGAGTGTTTCCATCAACCAGAGGAACCATGACTAAAACATATGTTCAATCATCTGCTCAATCACTCAGTCAGTATTTGTTTCTAAGCTCTGGGGATCCAGCAACGAACAAGACAAAGCCACTGTTTCTATGGAGCTCACATTCTAGAGGGTTGGGAGATAAAGATGCTAAACAAATAAATAGGTGAATGTATACTATATCAGATGCTGGAAAGTACAATGGAAGAATGTGGGGAGTTGAGGAGGAGTGAGGGAAATGATAGAAGTTCTCACTGGTAAGGTGACATTTTAGCAGAGACCTTAGGAGATGGAGGAGCCAATCCCACAAATATGTGGGGAAACATTCAAGGCCCAAAGCACAGTGAATACAAAGGCAGGCACATGCTTCATGCTTTGTGTGTCTGCGGGGCAGCAGGTGGAGCTGGACTGAGAGAGTGAGGGTAAAAGCAGTGGAAGATATATCAGAGAGGCTGTAGGCAGCTTCAGGGTACTACAATTCATTCAACAATCATTGTTGAACCTTAGCTATATGCCAGGTGTCCTGAAATGTCCTGGAATTAGGAATTAGGATACAAGTGTCTTCTGTCTTCAAAGGCTCCAAATTTCACTCCAGCCATCTGACACTACAATAATCTGTGGTTTGACTTCTATACTAGTAAAATGAAACAAATAATTAGGAGAGATAAAACGATGATTAAGTGATTCACTTCCTCGGGCCAGAGTATCACATGGAAAATGATACAGATTTGCAGAATTGAAATGAAACTTTAAAATTTTCTTTATCTACTTCAGCCCCTGCCTCTATGAGGAAGTGCCCCCAAGTTGCCCCAGAAGTGCAGCCCTGTCTCCTATGCTTTGAATAGATTCAAATGAGGAATTTCCATAGGTTTCTTTGGAAATGCCTTGTACAAACCCAACACATTGAACCTGTGCAATTCTGCATGAAAACTTAAAGGCTTTCCTCCCTAATGTTCTGCTACTACCAAAATGTCACCAGGTGACCCAATTCCTTCATTCAAATGTTATTTTTAGTGAATGTCAGATAAGAGAAGAGTATCAGTATGAAGCTGGGAACAAATCCCCTGCATGTGCCTCCTCTTTTCGTCTGCACCACCCATGAGGGAAAAGACTGACACTTTGGCCAGTCTCGCACAAGAAGATGGTATCTGACTAGAACCCAAAATAGTCATGCTTCAGCCAAAGGATGACTCTGTCTTTTCTCTTCCAGAGAAAATCAAAACTGTCCCCAAATTAAGTTCCTAAATGCATAATAACTCTTCTAAGTAATGGACTTGAATGTAATTTATCATTTCCCCAGAGACAGAAATAACATTAATAACTATAATTTGGATATGACTGCTCCTCAGATTTACAATCAATCTAACAGATTGTTTCTGTGTCTTCCATGAAAAGTCTACACATTGACCTGTGATCTCTTAAAGAAAATGCATGAAAGTGAAATATTACCAAATCTCCCACTGTGTTCTTGTGATACACAAATCACTAGTCAATCTTATCTCTGCTATTCTGCTATTGGTGTCTATGTGTATGTGTGTCTACGTGGGCATGCATGCATATTTGTGTGTGTGCATGTGTCTGTTTGTGTGTGTGTGTGTGTGTGTGTCCCTGTATCTGTAGGTTTTGGAGAATACATTAGAAATCTGCCTTCTACTCATCCCAGTGCATTTCCATTTTTTTATTCCTTTGTTCTTGTAAGCCAGGAAGGCTCAATAGTCAGAAACACAGATTCCTGCTATCTGTTTGCCGGGTACAAAAAATGAAATTGCTCAAGATAACACTTAGGATTTGATGAGGGCAATTGGTTTCTTTGGATAAAGTACAGTACTAATTCGACCAGAGCACACAGGTTCAATCCCTTATGGGCCACCTAAAGTCAAACAGATAAAACTGGCTTCACAGTTAGTATTTCTATTATCTGAACATTGGCCAGTTGTCCTCTAAGTGTTTACTGTTGACCACCATATGGGAAGCCACATGAGGCAAGTTTGGCTCTATGAAGATTACGGTGGAGGAAATGGCTCAAGGGCTGGCCTTTCTGATGGCAAATACAGGCTGTATGATATAATGACTAAATGGCAGTAGAGTGCCAACACTTGGTGCTTGTGTAATATAAGGAACTCAACATCTTCACGCATATCTACTTTTTCAGTATGATTAATTTTATATCCAGTAGAGCCTAGCGGTTAAGATTTTGAGCTTTAAAGTCAGAGAATTTTTAATTCAAAATCCTCCTTCACTTCTTACTAGCTGTGTCACCTTGGACAAATTAATGAACCTTTCTAAGCCTCAACTTCCTGTCTGTTAAATTGAGGTGCAGTAATGCCAGCTCATTATTATAAGGATTATATGAAATGATACATGTAAAACACTTGCAGTAATACCCCCCATGGTGAGTATTCAATAAACGTCAGCTGTTGTTTTCCAGTATTATTTGCTTCTATAGATAATAGTGCCTACTTAATCAGGTTAAGTGTATATATCTCATTTTCTTTTTTAAAATTTAAATAGATTTAGGGGGTACAAGTGTTTTTTGTTACATGGATGAATTACATAGTGGAGGAGTCTAGGCTTTTAATATAGCCATCACCTGAACAGTGTACATTGTACCCAATAGGTAATTTTTAAATCCCACAGCCCCCTCCTACCCTCCCCCTTCTGAGTTTCCAGTGTACATTCTGTCATTCTGCATGGCTATACATGCCCATTGCTTAGCTTCCATTTATAAGTGAGAACATGTGGTACTTGGTTTTTGTTCCTGGGTTACTTCATTTAGAATACTATCCTCCAGTTCCATCCAAGTTGCTGCAAAAGACATTAATTCATTCTTTTTGATGGCTGAGTAGTATTCCATGGTATATATACCACATTTTCTTTATTCCCTCATCCATTGATGGGCACTTAGATTGGTTCCATGTCTTTTCAATTGTGAATTGTGCTGCAATGAACATAAGCGTGCAGGTGTCTTTTCTTTAAAATAAAATTACTTTTTTTCCTTTGGGTAGATCCCTAGTGTGGGATTTCTGGATTGAATGGTAAATCTACTTTTAGTTCTTTGAGAATTCTCCATACTGTTTTCCATAGAAGTTATACTAATTTACATTCCCACCAACAGTTTCTAAGCATTCCCTTTTCACAGCATCTGCACCAAAATCTATTATTATTATTATTATTTTTTACTTTTTAGTAATGGCCATTCTGACAGGAGTAAGGTGATGTTTGTTGGCCATCTTATATTCCACATTTTCTTTATTCATTCATCTGTTGGTGGACACTTAGGTTGATTCCATATCTTAGCTATTATGAATAGTGCTGCAATAAACATGAGAGTATAGATATCTCTTTGATATACTGATTTTCTTTCTTTAGAATATACACCCAGTAGTGGGATTATTGGATCATATAGTAGTTCTATTTTTAGATTTTTGAGGGACCTCCATACTGTTTTCCATAGTGGCTGTACTAATTTACATTCCCACCAATGAGTGTTCCCCTTTCTCCACATCCTCGACAGCATGCATTATTTTGTCTTTTTGGTAATAGCCATTGTAACTGGAGTGAGATGATATCTCATTGTGGTTTTGATTTGCATTTCCCTGATGATTAGTGATATTGAGCATTTTTTCATATACCTGTTGGCCATTTGTATGTCTTCCTTTGAAAAATGCAGACAACTTATTAATATTTGAAAAGGTTGCTTCTCCTTACTTTGGGGAATCTGGGTTTTTCTAGAATCACATTTCCAATGAAAGTCTGTTTCTTATACCTTTCTTCACATCATGAATTAATCACCTTTTCAACTTTCAATAAATTCATCGGTCATTTTTTTTATAGAGAGAGTTTATCACTTCTGGAAAGTTATTCGGTGCCAGAGCAGTAGAGAATAACAAAGCCACATTAAGATGAGTTTGAAAATGACAAATTCCTTTGTATCAGAGAACTCCAGGGTCATGCACAAGTAGCAGAAATTGCAGATTATAAATATGCCAGTGTTAAATCCTCAAATTCCAAGGGTTTGCTCTCCCCATTTATTTCCCAGAATGTTGTGCTAGGAAAAATCTTTTGAGAATTTGGACAAAATCCTGAAATAATTTTAAAGAACATTAACTTTAAACTGGTCTCTTGGTATTTATGTTACCTACAAGTTCAGATTTAATCAAATTAATTTTTTAAAGCTTAAATAAAGAGATATGATAAAGGACACCTATTATCATAGTCAGTGAGGGAAAAAGAGTTATTGTTTTAATTGCAGTAATCCATCATAGTGGTTGAGATGGTTGGAGGTGGAAAATGCACATTTCCTCAGTAATCTGAGAGATTTTTTCCTTCAACAAAACTCACTTAGAGTTTTAGATTTTATCATAATTTCTTATTATGTTTATTTACACCAACTAATTATTTTGAGATTCAAGATAAGCATTTTTCAAAAGCCATTCTACCTACACAAAATTGGGCAATAATAGATTTTATAAGTGACAATCCCCGGCCTAAATGTCTCTGAGAGATTATGGGAATAATTAAACATATTAATATGTTTCACTGTTGTGTTTCTCTTCTCAGGAGAACCTTTCTCTCATTTTTTCATAGTAGTAAAAATTATTCAAGATGGTACAAAGAATGGGAGAGGAGGATAATGGAAAGAGTTAAAAGAGAAAGCAAGTCTTGAGCAATGTCAGACACCCATGAAGTATGTCGTTTCTCCCATGGTTAGATGTCACTGGAGATCACATGAAACCCACCCCTCCCATGCAGGGTGCACTCCATGCTAACAGAACTTTTCTGGAATTGAGTGGGAGGGGGAAGGAGGAGGTGGCATCTCTGGCTCTTGGTTCCTGCTTCAAGCGAAATAGTTTATGAATCATCTAACCATCCATGCGTGTAGTCCTTGCTCATTTGGTACTTTCGCACACGTGAAACTCAGCACCTTTCACTGCTTGCCACTAGGCAAGTGAAGCAACAGAAAGCCCTCACTCAAGACCTTGGTGTGTATAGCAGACTTTATATAAATATGGCGAGATGGAGGGATTTTAATACTCCTGAAACATAAACAACTTAAAACTGAATTTAGTACACCCCTGAGCTTAAATATCTGCTCCTGTCTCCCCAAATGCTTAGCCTTCTCACTCTTTCCTTTCTCTCCTGTCTTAAGAGCTAATTTCTTCCATTTTCTTATGCATAACCATTCAGCTTTTCCTTTTTCCTCTGCCTTGTCCTTCCAGATGCTGTATTTGGCTTACATAAATGGCTCATCAATGTGATTTTTGTGCAGTCATTTTTTTCAATAAGTATTTATTGTGCAGCTACTATGTGCCCAGCCCTGAGCTAAGCACTGAGTATTCAAAGAGGAGTAAAAGAGGTACAGGCCCTACCCTCATGGAGCTTAGCAGTTTGTGCTCTTCACCAAAGGAATTCTAGTAGCAACAAAGTTATCACAGTAAATCTTTTAAAACCTCACTACATTATACATTGGCATCTGAACACTCTAATTCATCATGGCATCCAATATTCTGTCATCATCATAATTTTCAAATGTATTAAGCCCTCATGGGAATATGGCAGTGGGCTACTCATGTCCCAAGGAAGTTTTTGTACTTTGAAATCAACAAAGGGAGAACAAGATCTAGAATAGATATTTAAGATGCTAAGTCCAAAGGAGATTATTTTGAACTCTCCCTGAAAACCTAGTCAGAGGCATAGCTGATCTCAGAGTGGTCATGAAGAAGAAGGAGAAAGAGCCTGGTCATCACTGCCTAACCTCCTTCTTTGGAGGAAAAAAATACAAGGGAAGTACCCACCATGTTCCTAGGAGTATGGGTCAAAATAAACAGTGCATTGTGGAGGCATGAAAACAGCATTCTTCAAACATGTTTAAGACTTAAATTAGAGATTCCCAAGACACACAAGAGTGGAACAAGTGTGAGGGCCAGGAGTGTGAATCAGCTCAAAGGGAGCCCTTTTTCTTCTCTTACAAGTACCATGCAGGTGCAACTGAAAGGAATTCAATTGGGGACAGCTAGAGACATGCAAAATAAGAGGCTAAGCCAGGAGACCCTGGTACTTGGGACTGGAAAGGAAGGCCAGCAGTCAATGGGCAGATTGTGCTGGCTTCTTATCAGGCCTCACAAGCTAAATAGTGCAGGGCTTGTCCAATATGCAGATGGGGAAAGAGCAGATTCTTGTTTTCTACTGAAACAAGAATCTACTGGCCTCACAACTACTGTCAAATGAGAAGCAACAGAAACAGACAGACAGTGGGGATTTATTTAGAGCAGGAAGAGTGGAGTGGTTCATTCTGGCCTGGCATCATGCAGCCAGCCCATGCAGCCTCATGCATGGGGGAGGCCTAGCCAATAGAACCCCAGCTGCTGAACAGCCTCCGAACACCGATGTGGCAGGTAGTCCTCTTTAGATAGAGCAGGATATACTTCCCAGGTATTTCTGCCCAAAAATCCCACCTGTAGGAGCAAGGAAATGCCATTCTCTGGAAGCCTGGCACTTAGAATACTTCAACTGGAAAATTTGGTTGCACTCTCTGCTTTTGTGTTAAAAATATATAAGCATATTGTACTCTATAATATATTGATTTTAAATATAAAATGGTTTAAATTACCAATTAAAATTGCTTTATACCTGCAATTCTGTATCCCCCATAACAATAAGATGAAATAAATTAAAAAAAAATTGCTTTATATGTCCCAACCTCCAAATCTTTGAGGAAAAGTTTAGATTCCAGGAAAATGGACTTCTTTATCCCTTGGCTACCAGTACCTGACACATGGCTACATGTTCTCAAGGTGGGCAATGTGTGTTCTCTGGCTTGAGAAATAGAACATAATGGAAATGAGTAGTGATACCAACAGAAATGCTATCTTGTATATGCAGAGAGAGGGATGCAATTGTTTAATGAGTCATCATTCCGTCATTGCCACCACCACTGCTCCTCTTTTCCATCCTGTGCCCTCGGGTTGGTGTCATTTGAGTGTCAGTTCCTGCCAATTCTCAGTCAGTTGGTATGATAAACAACCACATAGCCACCTCCTTAATAGACTGAAAAGCTATGCATTATTGAAATCCGCTCATACCAGTCTTTCACAGACAGAATCAACATAGCCTCTCCCCTTCCTGGATAGAACTATAAGGAATGTGCTAAAACAGAGATGATCAAAGCCGGTTTGGTCATCAACTTCTTCCATTTCCATCTTGGAGTGGAAATAATGAGAATAAAGGAAGATGGATAATTTCCATCTTTCCTACAGTAGGATAGAAACTGAGAAGAAAGTAAAGTAAAAGAACCAAAAATATAATGCCTTCTCAACTTCATAAAATGACCACTTTGGGACAGGTAATCCATGCGAGAGAGACTTGTGAGATCTCAGTTATATCCAAAAAGCCATGTCTTCAAAGTAAAACAGAATATGGAGACAAGTATCCAGATCAAGTCCTAGCCTATTCCTAAATTAACGTAGATGATTCAGACACAAGTGAGATTTTGCCCAAATGGTCCAGATAATTACCTATTTCCCATGGCAACTAAGATGATGAGAGCTTGCCCCCAATGAAAAATACGAATGCAAGGGCTTGAGACATACCATGGCCAGGAGAATAATTGGCCAATTCCTTGAAAACTTCATTGCAGAAGAAAAGAGTTATGAATGTGTTTCTTGTCCCATTAGTTTTCTCCTCTCTAGTTGGGAATGTCACTTGAGCCACCCAACAAAATCTAGGAGACATTCCACCACAAAGTAGAAAATACATTTTCTTTCTTTTCTTTTTTTTTTTTTGAGACAGAGTCTCACGCTGTTGCCCGGGCTAGAGTGCCCTGGCGTCAGCCTAGCTCACAGCAACCTCAAACTTCTGGGCTCAAGCAATCCTTCTGCCTCAGCCTCCCAAATAGCTGGGATTACAGGCATGCGCCACCATGCCTGGCTAATTTTTTCTATATAGATTTTCAGTTGTCTGGCTAATTTCTTTCTATTTTTAGAGACTCCATTTTTAGAGATGGAGTCTTGCTCTTGCTCAGGCTGGTCTCGAACTCCTGACCTTGAGCGATCCTCCCGCCTCGGCCTCCCAGAGTGCTAGGATTACAAGCGTGAGCCACCGTGCCCAGCCGAGAATACATTTTCATGTGGGGGATTTCCCATTTGAGAGGAAATCACGACGTCTGCCAAAGCTGAGGTTAAAAAAAGTTGTCCTTTAACCTAGAGGTTTGCGTACAGGCTGATTCCTGGAAGACTGGCTCTTTTAAATGAAACGAGACATCATGGCTCAGTTTGAGATGCTCACCGGCAAGGGTAGGACCTGGCAGGTGAAAATGCTGTCAGAGACAGCTGCCTTGCCAAAATCCATAGAAAATGAGAACTCAACAATCAAACTTGAAGTCACTTCTGAAATTCCAACCTTAAAACCAAGAAGAGAGAGTTCACACTCTGTGTTTAAGTAGTTGCCAATGAATGGGACACTATATCATCAGGAATTTGAGTTGTAAAAGAGGCTCCTGGCCCATACAGCCTGTTCAGGACTGAGTGGGCAGGGCCTTCTTATCACTTTACACGGTAAATAATTTCTAATCATCCAAAGGTAGCTGGGCAAGTATCAACTTTCCTTTTTAATCTTTTTCCTTTCTTTAAACCAAGCCTCAGGGGGTAAATCTCAGAAGAATTGCCAAGGTACCAAAGCTGAGATTCTTTTGGCCTAACTTGACATTATACCCGGGAAAACCCCATACTGAAAACTTAGGGCCATAGATCAAGATGGTGAGGGGTCTGGGCTGAGAGTAGCACAGTTCTGAGTGTGCGGGTATTTGTGTGTGTGTGTGTGTGTGTGTGTGTGTGTGTGTGGAGTGCGAGCCCAGCAGGCCATCGAGGTGAAACTAGTCATGGAGTTTTAAAAACCACTAACTGGCCATACCGAGGAGGAGAGCTGGATGCCTGCTCCCGTTCCTTCTGCAGATCCATTCGCATCCTCCTCGATGGAGCATGGGTAGCACCGCTGACTGAAGAGTCTGCCTGCACCCTTCCTACCTTCCTTTCCGGCCCCCAGCAGCTCTGGCACCTGGGAGCACCTGCTGCCTCCAGCCTGGCTTCCAGAAGGAGTGATCTGATGAACAAATTCCCACTGGCTTGTTCATGGTTCACTATGTGGTTTGTTGTCTTCTCCCAGAAGATGGAAAGCCAGTAATCTCTAATGATGGAATTTCCCAGATGCCGTTGAGCCCGTGAGGGAGTGTTGAGGACAGGGCTTTTCATCTCCTCTCAGTGCTCACCACCTTCTCTGACTAGGGGCCGATCTGCCCACACTCCCACACGCGCGCCACGCTTTCTGTTCTGACATGGAGTTGGTCATCTGCTTCCTTGACCCAGAGGAAGCCAGTCTTGCCTTGGTAGGTTTCCGTCTGGTATGAGGGGAAAGGAATGGAGTGCCTTTTCTGTAGGCACCTGCATGTCCTGGGAGATTAGGGAGTCTGTGCAAAGGTAAACAGTTACATAAGGAGAGAGAGAGAGACTTTAGTCCTGGGTCTTGTGTGGGGCCTGCGGTACCATGTGGGATATTAAAAAGTAATGTGGGGATTACCGCCATCTCTTCCCTGTTTGTTCTTCTGAGTCATGCTCTAGTTTAAGCAGCAAGAAAGATGATGACCTTTCTTGTGTGTTTAACTTAAAGAGCAGCTGATGCCTAATGGAAAATTTTAAGAAAGTTGTCGTTATGAACCAATTCAATGGCTGGAGCATTTCCTGCAAGGCTCTTTTGTGGAGAAGGCGGATTTCAGGGTGAGAAGCCTGACGTGGCAGGAGGATGAACCCGGAGGCCTAGGGAAACATTAGAATGGCGGGAGGCCGTGAGCAAGCTCTCCACCGTGGCTGTGGCTCTCAGATTTCCTGGAGATTTTTCTGAACTTTTAACTTGAAGACATGCTTATTTTGAAAGAGAATCCTTCTTTCTTAAGGGTATTTTGGGCTGTATGTAGGGCAAGAAAGTTCAAGTTCAGACACCAGAGGCTTTTCCTAGCTGTGTTGATAACCTGCAGGGGAAAGGCACATTCTATTTTCTTCCCTCATGTGGAGGTGATAATTCCTGCCCATATCAGTCTTATAAAAAATGTTTGAAAATTATGTGGTTAAAGTTTGGGTGATAATCTATGCTAAATGCTAAAGAAATGAGCAGTTAATTCCTAATGTGAAATTTTTTTATTATGATTCTCTTCCCCATGGCAGGTCCATGATGCTGTGTACTAGGATGTGTTAGAAAAAGGCATCAGGAACAGGTCTCATTATCTATTTAGTTATTTTTCAAAGCCTTCCTTGGGGGGAGATGGCTAATGAATGACCAAGAGTAAAGAGTATGAAGGATTGTTCTGTACAGAAGGCATTAATTAATCTCCTCTGTTGAGGCTGGCAAGAGAGGAAAAAGGAACTTGTATTAAAACAAGAGAGACATAAGTTAGACATAATGAAGAATTTGCTGATTATGAGCATTTTAAGTTGCTGAAAAGGACAGGCAAAACCATAATCTTGATTTGGCCAGTATAAAAAGCAATGATACCAGCCAAATTTTGTACAAGGAGAGAGTAGAGCCTATATTATCTGAATAAGTTAAGTCTGTTTTCTGGCCTAACTAGGCTTCATTTCCCCATAACCAGCACTCTAACCTGTGGATGTGGCAATTATTTTAGGGTCTTTTCCTAGAAAAGTCCCTTTAGGAAGCTAAAGCCTTTATCATCACTGTGAAAGTGAATTTACCTACAGTTCTAGGAAGATTATAGATTTTTTTTAAGCTAAGAGGATTTTTTTTCTTTCTTTTCTTTCTTTTTTTTTAAACCTTTTTATTCAGTCTGTTAAACCACCAGAGACACAGATTCTTCCCAAGGGGCTATTTCCGCTTTCCATTTATTGAGACTACCAGGTCATATCACTTGTTTTCGATTAACCCAGAGCTATTTAAAGCTGCTATTAGGCCATTAACTGCTTTACTAGATGCCTGCTCTCCCAAGTCACCCTCCTCTTCCCTTCAGCCTGTCTACCCCACTACCCTTCTCTCCTCCTATATGCTCTTCTGTCCCTCCTGACTCTCTAAACCCCCCGCATTTTCCTTTGTCCCTCGTCCTCTCCTGGTAGCACTTCTTTTCCTTCCTTCCTCCCTCCGTCCCTCCCTCCCTCTCTCCCTTTCTTCCTTCCTTTTCCTTCCTTCCTCCCTCCCTCCCTTCCTTCCTTTCTTTTCTTTCCTTCCTTCCTTCCTCCCTCCCTTCTTCCCTTCCTTCCTTCCTCCCTTCGTCCTTCCCTTCCTTCCTTCCATCCTCTCTCCATTCCTCCCTTTCTTTCTCTCTCTTTCTCCTTTATAAGCCATATTCTCTGCACCTTCCAGAGCCATGGTTGGAAAAATTAGATTGCTTCTTGGACTCTACAATAGAATGTCTGGCTGAAAATCACTCTGGGAGAGCCAGGAAAGCCAGAACAGGCCTTTAGATTTGTTTATTCATTCAACAAATATTTATTGAGCAACTACTTGTGTGCCAGGCCCCTGAGATTAAAACTATTGGCAATCTATAAGCAGAGAAAGAGATAATTTTACCCATCTGACATACAAGCTTAATTGAAGATTAGGGGATGGACCGAAAGACCTTGTTTTATTCCCCAGACCTATGTTCATAATTACTGATTATTGCTACAAAAAAGTGCAGCCAGAGACCTTTTATAAATATTGCAAACATCCCAATGGCCATACTGGTTTGCCTTGGAATGTCACTAGGGTTGTGTGTGGTAATTAGCCAAGGGCCCCTTCAGCATTGCAGTGTCTGGCCCGTTCAAATTCTTTCTCAGCAAGTGGTTTCTAGATAATTGTAATCAATCGTTTCCTATGGGGAAACCTTTCTCAATAATGAGCTCATCATCCCATCAGGTGAAAATACAGCAGCATGATTAATATTTGGGCATGAAAACAAATTACTGTTTTCTGAATAATAAGCCCTGAGTCCTGTTTTAAAGCTGAATATTCAGTGCAAGATCAAAATTTAATTCTTTTCATGAGAACTGACAGACTTTACTTCAAACCAACTACACTTCATTAAAACTACGATAAGAGTCTACAAAGCAGCATAGAAATATTGCAGCTGTGGGCTCGCTAAGAGAAGGAAAGAATCCTTATATTGTTCAAGTATGACACAATGAGTTTGCCATGGAGTCACTCCATCCCGGATAAGCTCGGATTCAGTGCATTGATTCTCCTCTCTTACCACCCAGGTTCACTTCATGGTGAAAGGGAGGCAGCAACCAAAGCTACCAATTCCTTTATTTGCTGTAGACTGTACAGGTATTGAGCAACCCGAGTTGAGGGGTGGGGGAGGCAGAAGAATAAAAAGGATAAACTCCCTATGATTAAGAGTCTGGTACCAGGACCAAGAGCAGTCTGGTCAGGTCATGGCCAGCCAAGATATGGAGGAGGGGAAGGTGGAGGAGACTCACCAGGCCTCCATGGAGGTGGAGATGGATGTGGTGACCAACCTTTGTGACTACATTAGTGACTCTGCCCCTGGACTAGGGATTGGGGTTCGAAGCTGCTCAGAGAACATCTTCTTCAGGATGCTTTTTGTAACTCCTCAGACTGTTAGATAGCTTCTCTGTCTCCTGAGTTATTTTGTACACACTCCTTTACAGTTCTTACTATTTTCTGAAATTGTCTACTTTTTCACAGTGGTTGACACCATGGTCTTTGGAGAAAGGCAGTATGGCTTTGTCACTAATTAGCCATGTGACCTTTGGCAAGTCACTTAACCTCTCTGAACCTCAGCTTCTCTCATGAATAATATTTAATAGGGTTGATGTGGAGATTAAATGAGTTAGTAAAGGGCCTGGCATATACTAAACATTATTACCATCATCATCAATAATATCATCTTTCCCATTTGATCAATATTATCTTTTCCACTTCTCAAGTGCAGGGTTCAATTATGTATCTTCATCTACTAAGAGCTCAGCACATAGATGCTCTCAGTAAATTCAATGGATTTCATATCAGTAGCTGCTAGATCATGGGAAGAAGCTAATGTGCCTCTCTTGGGAAGATGATTACCCTGGAGAAAGCTAAGAGTCAAGAGTGATACAGAAGTAGTCACTCTTCTACATCTTTGCAGTAGTCAGTGAGAAGTGATAGGAATAGCCTTTACTATAATGGTTTAGGATAGGAAAGGTTTCTTGATAAGAAGATGGTATGATGAATCCAGAGAATCTTTTACCAGATACAAGCTTCCAGCCACACCTCGAATGTGTCCATTTAGAAGGGTGTGACTACCAGGGCATGCCCACCAGGAAAAGCTCCCTGGTAAAGAGCTCAGAACAGTGTGTGTAGAAAATGTAGCTGTGAGTTAACTTTTTGCCCTTCTCCATCTGCACTGCCTTTAGTGGGCCTCCAGCGGCAGTGGGGGTTCTCTGGTTCCCTCAGCCCCCCCGACACTGTGCCCGTGTGTGGTGTGCATTCATGTGGGGTTTACTCCCAGGGAGACTTATCAGAAACTAAAGGGCACCTCTGAGGGAGGAGTCCTCTGTACAAACTGCCAAATGTGTTTGGATCTGGGATGGACAGGTGTGGTCATGTCTAAGGGCAGCAATCTGGATAACTTCTCAGGCTCCTGTTCAGCCCTTTGAATGCAGGAAATAATTGGGGGGTAGTGTTTATGTGTATGATGAGAAAGAGAGAGAGAGAGAGAGAGGAGAGGGTAAGAAGAAGAGAAGAGAAATTCATGGCATCTCTAATCAAATTTATTCCACAATAATGTTGCCCTTCTTAAAATTAGCATAGCTAGTGAAATGAAGAGCTGGCTGGTGACTTGGAAATAATTCAGACAGCAGCATTTCTACCAATTTATCAAAGATGTCATTAAGCCAGAGAAGGATTGCAATGTGGTGATTTAAATACTGCTCTCAGCAGCCTTTCTCAAGGAGTGAGACTGGCTCGCCTCTGGGACAGTGGACATCAAAATTAAAGGGGGAGATATTCATGTGACATGGTGGCAAAAAACAGCTCAGGAAAAAGCCTCATTACTGAGCACGGAATAGAATGGAAAATGCCTAATGGGAATTTGGACATCTGGGCTGTAGTCCCAATCTGCCACTTACTAGTATGTGACCTTGGGCAAGTCACTTCATTTCTTTGGACCTCAGTTTTTGTATCTGGCAGATCTCCTCCAGCTCTGATATTTTAACTTATTAAAGCATAGAAGTACATCCAAAAAAAAATATCAAATAAGGCATAGCTATACCCTTTCCCTATTTTTGCACATTGGAATTGTGTTAGTCCATGTTTATCAATGTTTAGACAAATATTTGAATGTGTTGTCTATCAATTCTCTTGCAAAAGTTTCTTGCAATGAAAATTGCTCTATCATTTAAACAAATGGACAGATCCCCAGATCATGGCATCTGATTCAATAGATGATTTCTACAATTAATTCTTTCATCTAGTTATTTAATAATCATGTTTAATACCAACTGTGTGCCCAGTGCTATTCAGAGGAAGGTGGCAGAGAGATCACTGCACTTAAAAAACCACTACAAAGTGACAACCCAATAAAACAATATTGGCAGTATCTTGAAATCTGTCCCAGGATCTGCGCTACATATTCATGTTGAAGTGAGCATTTACATGAGTATTTCAGCTGAAGGCAGCTAGCCCAGGGTGTGCCTACCTACAGCATCATATAAAATGCTTTCTTCAATACTGTGTCAGCCAGGTTTGTATTGACTAACCTGAATCATGGCTGGCATAAAATTCCATTTCCTTTGTCCAGGGGACAATGGAAATGTAAAGGGGAAGTTCCTGCCCAAAGTCTGAAAAGAAGGGCCTGGAATCCATAACTTTGCAGGGGACGATGAGCATCCCCTTTGTTTTGGGGCCATCCACTGGGTCCCATCTCCTGAGAGGTGGCGATAGTGGGGGATGAGTGGCACCTGGGCATGGAGGATGTCCTCTGCACATTTTCCTGTAGACTTTTCTCTGCTTCCCTGGGGACGTTATCCGGCCTCCTGGTACCCGCATTGCAAAGGCCCAAGTGTTTTAACTTGAAGGATACAAAAACCAATGACAAAGCTATCATCAAAGTGGGAACAAAGGGAAAGGATGCTGTGCAGATACAAGCTTTGTAACATTCAACAGGAGTTTGTTAAAAATGGCTTCCAACTTAAATGTTTAAGTCACTAACCTGATAGAGTGTGTGTGTGTGTGTGTGTGTGTGTGTGTAAGAAATGTTTTCTCTATTCTCCTTTCTTAAGGATTAGAGAGCCCTAAGGGTTAAGCCAGAGCAGGGTCAGATATGATTGGAGAAATTAAGGCAGCAGCTCCCCAGCCCTTGGTAGTCCTGGTTTACGAGAGTCCTCAGGAACCTCCTGGATAAAGAATTTGTACTGAGTCCTCTGGCAAACTGGAGGAGATTTGAGGAGAAAAGATGTATCAAATACTAAATTGCAAGAGGTGTACAATCCCTGGGAGAAAATTTATCCTTAGGGGAAAGAAAATTCTGGCACAAACTGGGCTTAGCAATAGGACTTAAGAATCAAAAGGAGCAATGACCCTTGGTTCAGCACGGAGGCTGTTATTGAACCCACCCTGGCCCAGTTATCTTGGTGTTGTATGCTAGCCCTAGACAGAAGAAGAAATAAAACTGGAAAAGCTGTGTCACCAACTCTATAATACCGTGCAGCCCAAACGACTCCACTGCAGGACGAGACCTCTCCCCCAAGAAAGCATACTACAAGGTAGAACACCATTTCCTTTCTTTGTAGCAGTTTGCCAGGTGACTGAGGCACTTGGCAAGGTTCTGCCCCTAAAGCATCAGCAGTAGCAAGGTGTTAACCTGGAGGGGCAGAGGCTGGCAGCATTGGCAATAGGATGCATACAGACGCACTGTCACAATGAGCTCAGGCCCAGAAGGAATCTCAAACACATTTGAGACACCTCCCAAGACTCCCAAGAATACTATGGGGTGAGGGGCTGTGTAGAGGGAGTAATGCAGATGGAGTCCTATGAGCCTGTGTGACTCCATATTAAGGATCAAATTGAGGCTGGATGCGGTGGCTCACGCCTATAATCCTAGCACTCTGGGAGGCTGAGGCAGGAGGATCACTTGAGGCTGGGAGTTAGAGACCAGCCTGAGTAAGAGTGAGACCCCGTCTTTACAAAAAATAGCAAAATTAGCTGGGCATGGTGGTGCATACCTGTAGTCCCAGTTACTCAGGAGGCTGAAGCCAAAGGATTGCTTGAGCCCAGGAGTTTGAGGTTGCAGTAAGCTGTGATGATACCACTGTACTCTAGCTGGGGTGACAGACTGAGATTCTGTCTCAAAAAAAAAAAAAAAGGACCAAATTTTTTTCATTATTTCCTATAGTCTAGAGACAGTTGGGTCACACTTCTGTGGAAATGTGCTTTTGGGAGATATATCCAATACTTATGTTTCACTTCAGATATTCTTAGCCTCACTTGTCTTGTTCCAGTTGCTGTAACAATGTCCAGCTCTGCCTGTATTTGAACAATCAGGGTAACAGATGGCTGATCCTGTGGATATGAGCCAGTGTCTCTTATCAGCTACCTCAATGTTTGTGCAGTGATCCCATAAACAGAGTGACCAAGGTAGCAAGGTTGGAGCCTATGCCTGGGCCCAAAACTATGGGGTCCTTCTTATCAGGGCTGCTCTAACTACTGTCACAGTCAGAAGAGGAAACTGATCTTGATTCCTTGGTATGACATCATTCTTTAATGAGACCAGCCAGCCACTTCACCATAGGGCAGTTATATTGGACTCCTGCTACCCTAATGGGACAGTAATTTATCTTTACTGGATTGATACCTACTCTGCATATGGGTGGTTTGTTTTCCTTCCCCACAGTGTCTCTACCAGCATAATCCTCTAGGGCCTTTCACAATGCCTGACAAATATAGGTGTGGTAGCCCTCACAGCATTACCTATGATCAGGAGACCCATTTTGTAGCAACAGTGTAAGAAGTATGACAGTAACTACAGACACATAACTGTAGGATCTACCTTGGACCTCACCACCCAGAAGCCAGTCTAACAGAATGGTGGAATGGGCTGTTAAAGGCTCAGCTAAAACGCCAGCTCAGGGAAAATTCTCTGCGAAGTTGGAGCACTCTCCTTTGGGCGTGCAGTTTGTGTGTTGAGCTGACAGCCAATATATGGACCCAGTAGTTAGAATACATGGGTCTGGGAAATAGGCATGGCCTTGCTCATCGTTATTCCCGATGACCTTCTTATGGAATTTGTGTTTTCCATCCCCACAAACTTAGGATTTTCCAGATTTAGAGGCCCAGGTTCCCAGAGATCAGTAAGGTTTCCACTGAATTTGAAACTGTAACTGCTACCAGCTCAGTTTGGGCTCCTCATGCTGGTGGATCAGCAAGCAAAGAAAGTTACCATACTGAACACCTTGAGTAGCTATGACTGCACTGCACAACGTGAACAGGAGAGAGTAGGTCTGCAATCTGCAGCATTCACAAGGATGTGTTTTGGTGCATCCAGAGAAAATGGGTAATTGTAGTAATCACAGACTGAGGGCAAAGCAATACAGACCTCAGGCCCCTTGGTGATGTAGGTCTTGATCATACTACTGGGCAAGCAGTGAGGATCAGTGGCAAAGTGCTGGCCAAGGGTGACAGAAATCTAAAATGGGAGGTAGAAGACAGGGATGGTAAATGTCAAGTATGGCCTTAGGACCAGCTGCAACTGTGGGACTGCATATTATTTCCCTAATCCTCTTGCCTTGGATCTTTTTGGAAATTCAACTGCCACCATCTTGAGACTCTGTGCCTGATTAGATTCATACCACCCCTTTCAAAGGAAAAATGAGGGCATCTTGTTCACAGAACAGTAGAGGCTCCAGAGTGTACCAAGTGAGCCAGATGATGGAGGGCACAGGCAGGCTGCGTGGTGTGAGGGGTGGGCTTCCTTAGACTGTCCTTGTTCACCACTTTGGATCTCTTAGCTTCATTGTCTCTTGTTCCAGCTGTCACTGGAGCAAGTGGCTTCCTAAAGGCACAACCAGACAGTACTTTGCCTACCCTGTGCTCTCTCTCAACCTGTTCTTCTAGGGCTTCTCTGTTTGATACCGAGATGTAGAAATTCACAGCAACCCTCATATGTGTACAAGACAGCAGGGAATACATTTCCCTTTTTCTCACCTAGGGGAACATTCCTGTGACATTGTTTCCATGGCTTCACTGAAGATAATCCTGTGATACCAAACAATGAGTTGTGCTTAGTGGCAGCCAGCTCATACTTCCTTGGACCTGGATTGGTTTTATCTCCTTTTCTGCCTCACTTTCCTTGTCTTTCCCTCTTGGTCTTTAATGTACGCTGTCTAACAAAATAATGGCACATAAACCCTGCCTCAGACTCTGCTTTCTGAAGAATCCAGCTAAGAAAAGAATATCTCTGAAGAAAGAAAAACAGAGAAATGTACAAAAAATGAAAATATTCCCTCCATAAAGGGAAAATAAGTAAAAGTTTAAACCTAACTGTAGATGAACAGCGCATGGTACTCACTGTCCCCTAGGGAGATAAGATTTGAGCTTGAGTCCTTAGTATCAAGTAGCAAGAGCTACAGAAGGGCAGTTTAAAAGCCTTTTTAAATTGCCGCAGGACACCTCCAATAGAGTTTCAGAAATTCTTTATACAGAATTCAAGAGCAGCAAACCCTATTATCAGGATTTGGGTTGGCCCAGGGTAGCCTTGTAAAAAAGGGAGGTTGATCTTTAATCCTCTGCAGATGGTCTTTCAGCATCTCCCACTCCTCTCCCCTTAGACGTCAGTGTTTCTGTTCTCTTTTTCCTCTCCTTTATTCTAGCCCTTTTAGCTACATATTATGTGGAAGTGGTCACTTAAATTGATTTTCAGTTAGGTATTAATGACTAATGGAACTTAATCTAGTAGTTCTCCAAGAATCCCAAGAGGTTTTTACACAATAACCCCTTAACTCAAAAGACCATGTTTCTAATAGTAAAATTTCTGGCATCAATGGTTGACTAATAGAGATAGATTTGAGGATTCCTTAAAATAAACCTCATCACAATTATTACTTTTCACTTATTTCTAGGACTTAGTCCAAGCTGTTTTATTTCTATGTCCTTTCAGATAATGATCTTTAACTATTAGAAGGGCAAGACAAAAAAAAAAAAATCCCTGATTCAGTTTTTTCCCACCATATAATTATGAAAATTTTTTATAGTAAAGTTGAAAGTTAAAATAATTTTACATGAACACCATTACACCTATCACCTAGATTTTTAATTAATATTTTATTATACTTTCCTTATCACATATCTACATATCTATCCATTCCTTTATCTACCCAGAATCCATCTTTTTTTGATCCATTTCAAAGCAAATTGCAGGCATCAGCACTCCACTCTAAATATTATACTTCCCTGACTTGATTTTTCTCTTGAATTGTCTGCATGTCAGGACAAAGCAAAGAAGAATTCAGCAACTGCCACTTAAAACTCACTCATTACTTTAGGAATCAAGACAAAGTGAAATACATGGATGGAATTAATTCAGTCCCTCCTCCTATTGTTTCTCTAGCGAGGAGGTGTACAAAGCTATGAATGCTTCCTGGAAACTAAAGTCCTGACTTGTCATCTTCGTTGTGAGAAAGAGCCTCAAACATATTAGTTCTTTCGTAGCCATGTGCTATAGTAAAACCAACTCTCAACTATTTTATTTTAAATATTTAAATCATTTTGCAGTATCTTTGTGTTTGTAGGTAAAAGTGGTGAAGCTATAAAACATACCTTGAACTAAGTACAAAGTTTGAGTCAAACTAACACAAGTTGTCTGATTACATTCCTGACCCACACAGATATTCTTTGTGAACAAAACAAGTTGCCCCATCTCAATCCTTTCTAATTTGTGATTTTCCTGACAACGCATCAGCCACTGGGGTCATGGCTTCTCCACCAAGTGTCCCTTAACAACTTCAGTCCTAGTGATCTCTCCTGGCCACCTGGCATAACTCTACCTACTATCACACAGTCTAGCACTTAATTGTTTAATTATTTTGCATAGATTGTTTCTATCTTTCTCCTGGAGTCTAAGTTCTTGGAGGATAGGAAGCCCGTCTTCTGAGCCCTCTACGTTCAGTGATAGGGGGCTTGGCATACAGTACTGGCTCCACATCCAAGACTTTCCAGATCTTACAGCCTTCCTACATACATTTTCTCATTTAAACTTAATGTGTAGTAGACTGCTTGGCCTACTTGCTTCTAAAAAACTGGCTCTGGGTACTCTTAAAGTGTTTCTCCTGGGATACATGATCATGGCTGTTAATATCAGCCAGAATACTTTTCCAACAAGTCCCCAGGCAGTCATCATGAACAGGGACTTAGAGACAGGGCTTTTCTGTGTTAGAGCCAGAATGCAGAAATGCTCTGCTTTTCTTGATTAAAGGAGACCCAGGATTTTTTTTTTTTTTTTTCCAATACTCGTTTGCACTGACCTCTTTTTCTGGTTTCTCAGTAAAAGGATTAAGGACTCAGGAAGCATGGGGGGACAAACAGCTTGTTTAGCTGGAGAGAGGGCTTAGGCAAGTCTGACACTGTGGGCTAGAAAAGCCATGAAGGAGCTTCCATTGCTGTTTCTGGCAGTTCATAAACCCAGGTGTTTGTTCAACACTGAGTCATGCCCTAGCAATGTGCATGGCGGTATATCTGTAATGAACATTGAGTTAAGCTCTTCCCCCAAGGAAGCACATCCCAGGAGTTAGCAGGACAAGAGTGCTGAATTAGTGGGGCAATTCATTAACCAACACCATGACCTAAATCATTTATGTCAGCTTCCAGAAGGGTCCAGTCTCTTCTGATAATGTAACCCCTGGCACTGTGTTTATCCTTACATGTGAAATTTGATACGTTTTTAGGTAAATAATAAATACACTGATATGCTTAGAAAATGAAAACAGATTCAGGTAGTAGATAAACATGCCTTTCTTTCTTCTAAACTTCTCTAAGTAAACTTCCTTCTCATTCTAAATTTTATATGATAGAAAATCCAGCTACAAGTGCACTGGAAATATTGAAAATAATTGCATTGAGGTCCGGTGATAGGTGACAACAACTGGGTCTCACAGCTCATTCCTGACCTGAGCTGGGTTTAATTCCAAACCCAAGTAGGCTATGAAGTAACCCTCTTTTCATTATCCTTGTTTTTACTATAATTTTGCAGTGGTTTCAGTGAAGAACAGATTGACAGAAATCCTTAGGGGCTTATCATCAAAGATGGATACAGAGGCAGAAATGTAAGGCACCCAGCAAGAAGCCAACTGTCTAGAGAAGAGTGAGTCCCAGAGTTTCTACTTATGTAATTCTTCCTTCCTCTGTCATTATAAAAGATCATTCTCTTCAACATTTTTCAGAACAGTCCTCCCAGGAGTGATCTGGAAAACATACAAGTGAGGAAAACAAACTTTGCAAGAAGAAACAAGTGCACTGGGGAGCAGAGGTGGGGTGGCTTTGCAGTCATCTTGTCAAAGAAGCACTTGGGATCTTTAGGGACCACTCAGTCCTCCCCTCCACACTCACACATGTGGTGGCCTTGGATTCCCAGAAGGGCCTGTGTTCTATGGCACTTGGAGGCTGGAGAGACTCCCACCACCTCAACCTGGCCTCTGGGTTGCCAGATTGGGACCCCTGCTACCCAGTAAGATGCACCCAGCCCTATAGGAGCCAGGAAGGCCTGCTTGTTTTGCAGCTAGAGCCTGCTCAGTTGAAGTAGGATGAGGGGTTAATAACACACCCTTCTCCATTAAACCCTGATTCCTACACAAAAGGCTGTTATCAGGCCCACAGTCTGTTCAAGAGAGTTCCCAGAGCAGATTAAAGAAAGTCAGTTTCAGATTGTTGGGAGGAAGCAACTCATCTCTACCAGAGGAGGAAGCAGTACATGGTAAGCAAAGCCAACAGAGCAGCTGGGGCCCGAGATGGCAGGGCTTACATCCTGGTTTAATAATGACAATATTGGATGTTAGCAGCTAGTAACAGAAAATCCACTATAAGAATACTTTTTTTCACTTAAGAAAATCTTGAGTTAAGCAGGCACAGGGTTGGGCTAGCATGTCCACAATGCAAGGACACTGAGTCAGTCTTTGCAATTCTTTTGATCTTCCCCTCTTGGTTACAAAACCATTGCCATAACTCCAGGCATCCTGCCCTCACAAAGGCACTTCCAAAAGCAGGAAGCAGGAATGCTCATCACATGCCTGCCTTCTTTTATTAATTATAATAGTAACGAACTTTTTTTTTTTAAGCATTTACTATATGTCAGGTACCATCCTCAGCACTTTGTATGTATAAATTCATTTCATTCTACAGTGGACAAGGAAAACCAAAGCACAAAGAACTTTGGTTTGACTTTCTCAGCATTGCTCAGACAAGAAATGGTAGAGCTGGCACTTAAGCTCTGGCAGTTTGGCTCCAGACCCCTTATGGTGCCAAACTACCTCTCAATTAGGAAAGAAGAGGTTTCCCAGAAGCCCCTCAGCAGACTTTACCTTCTGCTTCATTGTTTAGACCTGAGTCACATGACCGCTCTGGCTGCAAGGGAGGCAGAGAATACAAGTAACTGCCTGTTTCAACCTTAAGGGAAAAGGCAGGCTGTGAAGGTCAGTTGAGTAGCCAAACAGTAGTGCCCACCACCCGCCACCTTTACAAAAGACACAATGGCCTTTGTTACGGGGAAAGGTCCTGGTGCCCTAAGGGCTTAGGTGAAAGTCTGAGGTCACTGGGCCATTCGGCTTACTGCCATTGAGGGAAAAGCCAAGTTTCCGCTCCAAACCAGTTGGAAATAGCAAAAATGCCAGCAGCCTCACAGTCTATCTTCCATCCAGTCACTGGAGTATCTGTGCATAAGCAGCCCTTATTAAATTATTCATCCCGATTTAATGGGGAGGAAATCAGATGCAACAGGTGTGGTTCTTCCTGCTTGTTGAATGGCTTTAAAACAAGCTTTCAGACACTGGTTGCTGCAGGGAAAGCAGCAGGAGGACAAATCAGCTGTATTTTAAGACAATTACTGAAATGCTATAATACCTGTCAGTGGTCATAGAAATTGAATAGAACTCTGTGAAGGAAAGAGGAGTATTACATAGGCAATTTGCTTTACATACACTAAAAAAAAAAGTCTACTGGATATATGACATGGTTACATTCCAAGTGTTACTGTACCTGCTTATAAACTTGGGTAGAATCTCATTTTTATAATCTTGAAGAGATTTCCAAATTGCTACATTAGATCCAAAGCTCATTAAACTTGAAGCCTATTGCTATAATATACTGAAATATACTGTGTTATTTCCTGGGTTTAAAATTTACTCGCACAAAGCAAATGTTAGGTGTACAATTCATTTGCAAATGACATGTGGGGAGAGGGAAGAAGAGGTGGGTACCCAAAGGATGTGCTTGGCTTGTTCCAACACATTAGAGCCAGATACAGTAAATGATGCTACATCCTTCTGCAAGGACTATATTTGAATGCAACACAATATCTTAATAAAATATGACATATTTTTCAAATGTTGGGTGGTTATGTTTTGCAGTTTTATAAACTGCGTGGTGGTTTGGTTTTGCCCCAATTTTTCTTTCTTTTTTTTTTGGTCGAGAGTTCATTGTGTTAGTACTAACAGCTAAAGAATGCTATAAAATGAGCAGGGCTTTGAATTACTGTTATCTATTCAGAGAATAATTAAAGGTACACTGAAGACAGCCTGAAACTGAAAGACAGTGAGAGCTCACAAAGCAAACCTACCTAGCTCTGTTTTCTCTCCCCAGCCCTGGAGAACTGTCACCTCCACTGTCCCTAATATTCCTGGGCCTCAGTTTTCTTATCTATAAAATAGGGAACTGGACTCCATGATCTCTGAAGCCTGTGATCTCTAGGGCCTTTGAAGTTCTGAAGTTCTAAAGTTCTATGATTCTACATACCCTGAATCAGGATTTAACAAAATCCCCAAATTTTATAAATATCACTAAGTCACAAACTGTTTTTCCATATGTCGCTAAGCATATTTAACAAAGAGATAAAACACTATATGAAAAGGAAAATATCTTCCTTCAAAAGATGGACAATTAAAAGGATAAATGCTTTGTGTGACTGGGATTTTTTTTCTCCACAATTTCCTGTATCCATACTGACAAATAATGCTATTATGTGAAACTCTTTCAAGGCATGGAAATAGCCTGTTCAGTTGGATGTTAAAATGGCATTTTCTCTACATTATTCTTTATGAATGGAAGGTTAATGAAATTGTTTGTGTCTCAGTTTTCACTCAGCAGGTTATTTTGTAACAGGGATGAGACTGTCCTACCTTTAATTTGGTATTTTATTAAATTAAATGCAATTCAAAGGAAGGGCCATTTTATTCTGCTATTCTATCTTATATTCACTAGCAAGATGGCATGCTAAATGCTTTCTCTTGTTGATTCTTTTAAGAGTCTCCTGTTTCCAGAGAATTTGATATGAGAGAAAATGATGAATTTCTTTGAATCAAAGGCCCTTAAACTGAGGCAGGAGCTTTCTTTTGGATTCCTATGGTTTGCTCTAGAAAAGAGAAAGAAGGAAGGAAGAAGGGAAGGAAGGAAGAAGGGAGGGAGGGAAGGAAGGAAGAAAGGAAGGAATTAAGGAAGGAAGGAGAGAGAAAGAAAAGAAAAGAGAAGTCCTTGAAGGAAGGAAGGAAAGACAGACATTAAGCATAGCCCTTGACTCAGTGGTTTTTACCTGGGCGCTTAACATATACCTTAACTCAATGATTCTCAACTAGGGGACTGTTTGCATTCGGTGGGACAGTATTGGGTCTGTATGACTGTCCCGTGCATTGCAAGCGTCCTTGGCTCCGACCCACTCTCTAATCATTATGACAACCACAGCGGCCCACACACATTTCCACATGCCAACTTCTCAGAAGAGTCCAAACTGGTAGTGTCCCTCTGGAGAAAGGAGAGTTGGTAATAAGAGGTTAGTTTTCAAAAGCCCAAAGAGGGTCTGTATGTGGAGAAATGTGCCTTCAAACACTCCAGCCTACATTTCCAGTTAACATACCTCGACAATGTCATTGCTCCCCACATGATGACATATATATTAACAGAAAAAGCATAAGATGTTTGAGAATCACATGGCTTACAAAAAATCATGCACTTTTCCTAGACCTTAAGAATTAAACCTTTCATCATGTTACTTTATAGAAAATGTAGACTTGTTTCTCTTTCATATTCTATAGAATAGATTAAGCGTGGTCCACAATAAAATGACCCCTCAGAAGTAAAGATCCTGCATAGTAAACACACACAGGAAAATGAGTGGATTTTGTTTTCATGTTCCAGATTCCTCTGTGGTGTCAGGGTTTGAATTCCAATAAAATTCAACTTACAGGCATTGGGTGCCTAATGAGACAGATGCTGTCTTGGGCCCTGGCAGTGTAAAAGATGTATACGTCCTCTGCCTTCGAGGCCCACAGCTGTGCCTGGGAGACTGACTCTTGGATTACTATGACATAAAATAATAAAAACCACCAAGGAAGTATGTCTACATGGTATGGGAAGTTGGTAAAGGGACAGGTGATTTCACCCAGGCATAGGGGAGTGGTGGGGGGTGGGGGAAGAGGCAGAGACTGACAGATCCAGGGAAAGCTTCTGAGAAAAGTTATCAGTTGAGTTGGGCCTTGAAGGATAAATGGACATTTACCAAGTGGTGATGGGAGGGATTGGCATTCCAACCAGAGGACAGCATATGCTTGGTCACAGAAGTGCGAAAAAGAATGGTGAAAATCCAGCGTGGCGGGACACCGGTGGAAGGATGGTAGAGAGAAAGGTAGAAATCAGTTAAGGCAGCAGCAGGCTAAGAAGTCTGGGTTTTATCTCATAGGTAGAAGGGAACCAGTTTAGATTCTTAATCAAGAAAATAAAATAATCAAGTGTATATGGGGACAAGAACTCTGATAGGAGTATAGAAGATGGGTAGATGCAGACAAACTTTAGCCAGGGATACCGGTTAAGTGACAGTGACCATCATACTGCACTTGTAAGCCCTCATTCATAAGAAGATTTAGGAAACCAAGTGAATCCATGGCAAATTGAAGGCAGATAATAAATTTGAAGATTTTTCACCAGTGAAATTTTTAAAGATTTACCCTATTACCTATATCCTGAGTTCCAGCTGCAACCACTGTTCCCTTCTGAACAAGGACACATGAAGCATTTTCTTACACCAGTCCCCATGTTTGTGTGCTGTATCCCCCTACCATAGTCACAGTTGACTGAGTCAGGTCCACACCAGGCAGAAGAGCAGCCATGGATATCCTGGATGGACTGGCTCCGGGTTCTGGCCAACGATGCAGGCCCTTTATTGGATAAGGTCTGTCTAGCAGTCAGATCCTCTCAAGGTGTCTGAGCATAAGACATAAACAGAGACTCACAGAAAGCACAATGGTAAAGAAGCCAAGATACAGAGAGAAAAACTCTTTCTGCCGTAAGAAGAAACTATGAGGTGCTGAGAAGCAGAGAGGCCGGGCAGAAGTAGCAGAAGAGCAAGACGCTGAGCCAGCAGGGAGCTGAGCCCTGTGGGTGGGGCAGCCAATGTGACGTCCCCCTGGCAGGTGCTCCTGGGTGTCCAGGACTACTGTCCCACAATTAGAGCCCTTCACATCACCTATGCAGTGTTCTGGTGCCGAGAACCTAGCTGTGTGGCTGCTCAGTCTTTTTTCCTGCTCTTTCTTATTTCCTATATCTCTAAAAAAATTGATTCAAATTAATGAAGGTAACTTGTGTACTGTTTCTTGCAAACTGAAGGAGACTAACACATCTCACTGCGATGGTAGCATTGCTTCATAGTTAATAATAAAAACCCACCACTTACTGAATGCTCATTATATGCTGAGCACTGTGATGAGAGTTGTGTATACATGATCTTGTTTAAACCCCATGACAACCCAAAGACAAATGCCTCCATTATCCCCATTTTACAGATGAGGAAAGAAGCTCAAAGAGGAGAAATAATGTGCCAGCATTCACACGGCTGGTGAGTGGCAAACTGGGGCCTGAATCCAGGTCCACTGGGCTCCAGAACTGGCATTCTTGGCCACTGTACCTTTGTGGCAGAGATGGCTAGATGTGCTCCACCTTCCATAGAACTCAGTTGTTGCTGGGAAGTCACTGCCTAGCTGGTCACGACATTTCCCAACCCTCCTTGCTTTGGGGGATCCATGTGACTAGTTTTTGCCAGTGAAACACGAGCTTTGGTTTTGAGCATCCCCTGTGGGCTGAGAAAGCTGTCTCCATAACTTCCTTTTCTGCCAGGTGTGTGCCGATGACCACAAGGCTCCAGGGAACAACAGAACCACATTGTGGAAAAGCCCAGGTCCCTGAGTCATAGCATGGAGGAAGACTGCTGAGCAGGAGCACCTGTATTGTATTATTACATGAGCAAGAAATAAACTGAGGTTTGCAGGTTTATTTGTTTCCACAGTCTAACTAATACAGCTGTATTGCCTGCCTTTCGAGGCTTACAACTCGAACCTCTGGTGCTCTGTTAGGTTACCCAATGAGTTGCTCAAAGAGTGTGGAAACTATCTCAGATTGCACTGTGTTCCCACAGGAAGAGTAGCTCTCTCTTTTTATTCCACATAACAGAAAAACCAGAAGGTGTCATAAACACAGAGTGTGTTTGTAAACACATTGTTCTCACGCCTTTCCCAAATCCTTGAAAACTCAGGAGGAAAAAAACATCAGAGCACTGAGCCTAGTAGCGCCTCTCATCTGTTAAAAGCCCCATTCCAGTCCAACTTATATTTAGATGTTATTTCCTATTTTTTACCCCTGCCTGCGGAATCGCAGCACCTTTGGTGTGAAACACAGCACCTGTTTAATGGGCACACAAGAGATGACACAGATGTTTTCGATAGTAAGCAAAAGAGTAACACACCTGGGAAAAGGCAGCATGACTGGAAAGGAGAAAAGCTAGGAATTTGGAGAGTTTGCCTCTACTGCTACCTAGTTGTGGCCCTTGTCAATGATGTGGGCAACTGGGATTTATCTCACCAGGACCCTCAATGGAGACAGATGGAATGCACCTCAGAGTTATCTGCCTGAGGGATAGGAAAGAGGAGAAAGCATTTACCCATTAGCTTTCATCCCTTATTGGCCAAGGGTTGCCCTGTGGGATGTAAAGGCCCCCCCCCAACCCACACTTGTAGGTTGCACATTCGTGAAGGTCAATTCCAGTAGGTCTATCATGCTCAGGTGTGAAAGAGGCCCTGTTAAGGAAGGAGAGGCTATGAGGTGGGGCACCGGTAGTGTCTGATACAGACCTCAGTGCTAGAAAATGCAGGTGGGATTTAAATCCAATACCCTCTAATGCTGAAATGCGATGTCACTGTCCACACACCACTGCTCATCTGGCCTGGGGGAAAGATACAGGCCTGGGAGAGGGGACATTTGCTCCAGTTCCGGAATTGCTGCTGCTGGCTACTTGACTTAGGCAAACCATTTAATATCTGGGCCTCAGTTTCCTTACCTCTAAAATAGGGATATTGGACTAATTCACTATTTCCCAAAGTATGTTCAATGGTCCCAAAGTATGTTTAAATGGTAATGTAGCTGAATGTTAATTGATGGGTATGGCTGGGAAGAAGGGGTTTTGTGACCAAATAAGATCGGTAAATGGAGTTAAAAAAAGTTATACAGATTTATTCCCTGAAGGATATCTTAGTCTTTATACTACATACTGTGCAAAATCCTTTATGTGAGAAACATCTTACAGAACTAGGTTTTTTTTAATGCTGATATTTATTGAGCACTTACTATTTGCCAGCCATCATGCTAAGAATGTTTCAGGTATCCTTTAATTCATTTATTTATTAAAAAATATTTGTTGAGCTCTGCTATGTGCGCCACGTTGTTGTTGGCACTCGGGATACCTCCAAGAAAAAGACAAACTCCTTGATTTTTACCTTGTGGGTGAAGTAGAGGGAAGACAGACAATAAACAAGTAAACAAATACATGAACAAAAAGCTTGGCATGCATGATTTTATTCTCACAACAACTAATAAGATAGGAACTATTTTTATCATGCCCATTTTATAAATAATGAGACTGAGGATTAGATTAGAGATGGTACCTCATTTAAAATTACAGAGGTGGAAATACTAGAGCTAGAACTATATCTGCACTAAAGTCTGCTTAAAAGTTTTTGACATCTGTAATTCACAGAATTGAATTAATCAGTACCCTGGATCCATTACATATGTTGTCACTGATCCACCTAAAACTCATGCCTGATAACCAATATGGTCTCAACCAATCTGATCTATTGTCTCTTCCACCATTCTGAAGGTTAGTACTCTGCAAAACACCAGTCTGAGAAACAATGAACCAGATAATCTGGAAAAAGGACCTTCTGGCTCTAATAAGACAAGCAGCAACAAAAGATTTCACTCACACATGGTAGAGAATTGAAACTCGAATGATTGAGAGGTGATGGCCTTGCAAAGTACTCCACAATGTCTTGTAAATTATTCCTCTCAACAATTCTCAATAGACTTACATTATTATTCTCTTCTTGCCATAACAATTAAATTTTTTTTCCATAAAAAGTAAATGATGTTTGTGGAAGTTCTTGCAACTTTAATAGTCTAAGGAGTGACTTGTCAGTGATAAGCTGTTTTAACAAGCATATACTTTATCTTGATGTCTTCCTTTGAAGAATACAAAAAATCCAGGGCCCAATTTCAATGATCTTTTGGTCTGTGATGTCACTATGAGAAATAATAAAATAGGGAAAGGAGGATTATACTTTCTGCATATGGCCTATTGAAGTGGTCAGGATTTTTGAATGTTAGAAAGAACAAAATATCCTTTGAAGGTATAAACTATTTGTATATAGATAAAGCTTTCATAATTGCTTTGCTATTTTTTAGCCTTGAAAGACTCCTCTTAAAACTCAGTCTAGGTCTAACCTGATTTTAAAAGTTCCCAACCAAAAGGAACTTGAGAGGGTTATAGTTTATGTAACATCTCCACGCCAAAATGAAAATATCACACACACACACACACACACACACACACACATCATTATTATTTTTTCTTCCACTTCCACTGATTGACATTTTGGCTGGGTCATATTCTTTAGGAATGGATGCATTAGAGAAAGGAATGGGAACTGAAAAAGAAGCAAGAGAGTCAATGTATTAACTATTCACCATGTGTTTTTTTTAATATAGCATCTTATCTAATATGACTGAGGGAGGAATCACATATTTTTGATTTCTGACTGAGACATGGTAAAGGTGACTTAGAATGTATTGGAGGCTTTGCTGGGAGAATGTTGAAAGCCAGCATTTTTAAGACTTGCCACTACCCACTAATGCAAGTCTCAAAAACTAGTTCCCTGCCTCCTTACGAGAAAATATGGTAATCTGTGCCCAACCACTTTTTAATAACCTAGGTTTCATCAGAGTAATTATACAATATTCAAGTAGATGATCAAGGGAAATGAATCCCCTGTTCTAAATAGAGCATAATGGAAAATTTAACTGCAGATAATTACAAAAAGAAAATGGCAGGGTGTATGGATAGTGAGATAGAAAAACACATTCTAAAGCAAACTCTATCTCATTTGGTCTTTGAAATTATTGATTCAAGAGTTTCAGGCCCTGGTTAAGAGGAAATAAATGTTAAAGCTGTAGATCTCATCTGGAACAAGGAGAAGGCCATTTGCTACACCTACAAAAATCTTTGGATACTTGCCCAAGTCAGAAAGAAGGCGGGGACACCCTTGCAAAGGAAATATTTATCTATCCTACTAAAATAAAATAAGAATTAGAACTGCTTTCTAGCAGTGACTGGGACAGTAGAGGTCTGGTTCTCTGTTTTAGAGAGAATTTAGTCCAACTCGGCCTCCCACACTTTGATCCTTTCTACCTTGTTGCCACCAAGCTTAGAGCTCCCCAGAGTCAAAAACCTACTTCTAGTCTGAGACAGGCTACTTTCTCATCAGGATGACACAAACAGAACATCTCTCACTCTAAAAGTCCCTTTGGTCATTAAAAGGAACTAAAATAACTACCTGTGATAGTTACAGGTGGCTAATTTTCCCCTTCATTAATTCATCAAACGTATATGGAGTACCTGCCGTGTCTCTACTAGGGCTTGGGAACACCAAAGTGAATTATACCTTATCCTCATAGAGCTTTCAGTTTATTGTGAGTGATGGATAGAATCATAGGAAACCACAGAATGGTAGTTATTGGGGGGAGGTCTGGGATCACAGGGGAGAAGTGCTTAAGAAGACCTTAGGAAGTCAGTGAAAGCTGCCACAAGTTGCCAAGCGACAATGACTTGTGAAAAGGTGATTCAGAATTGAGTAAAAATTCCCTCTTTTATAAGCCTGCCGTATTTTTTTCCCTTGAATACCACCACCCTATGCTTTGGTGAGTTGGATGACTCCAGCCTGAGGACCTGTTGGTGGCCTCTTGCTCACCTTCATGTAGTCTTACAGTCCACATTGGTTACCTGCTGTCTGACTCCTTTTCTAGGCTCGGTATAAGAGCAGTGCTGGGCACAGGTCCAGTTGAAGAGCATGGCCTTCATCATTGTCTTTTAACCAAAGTACGATGTCAGCTTTGTCTCTTTAATTATGCCAGTAGCCTGCACCAATCAAATTTAACATTTTTTACCTTCCATTCATTTTCTAGAGCTATCATCCTTTTGCCACTTTTTTACTTCTTCAGAAGAAACAGACAGTTTTTATCCAAGTTGGCAGGGTGGGAGTGAAAAAGAAGCTGATTGCAAAAGATTATCTAAGCAGAGATTCATATAAAAATAGTTAATATCAATCAACAAAAATTGAGTCTATTTAGTGTCAAGTATAGGGAATTTAAATTTGGAATATATAACTTGACATATATGTACATAAATGCACAGATGGTTGTATGGATAGATGGAAGGAAGAATAGTCAAACAGGTAAGGCAGGTGCCTCTGCCCTCTAGATTATCACTGAAAGGAAAATAGCTCACACCACTCATGGGATATATGCCATGACTGCAATTGCCATGTTGTCTAAATCAAGACTGCCAAGTACTGGCATGCTTGTGTAGATGAGCTGACAGAATATTTGAAACTGAAGTTGCCAGAAAGCTAGGATTTAAGTTCACTTTATAACACAAAACAAAAGAAAATCTTGAAAGAACAAATTAATTCTGACCAAGAAGAGAGGGATGTCTTCACAAAGGAGTTGATACGTGGGTTGGCTCTGAAGGGCAAGCAGGACTATTCCATCAAGCAACCAAGAGTAGCAGAGCATCAGATGGAAAGATCACTGGAGCTGGGTCCACCTGCTATCCAGTGGGCTAGAGAGTTGGAGGTCTTCCCTGAGGCACTGGTGGAGGAAGCTCAAGAAAGAAATTAGGGCGGATCTTGAAGAAGTTTTTTCTCTGTGGAAAAGGAAGAGCCATAGGTGAAGTGGTGCTTTAAACCTAAAAATGGGAAGGAGGGCGAGGAAGTTTCGATGCATCTTGAGCTAAAAGGCTAAAAATCATGTCTTCTAGTTCAATTTCACAGGTAAACATTAGAACTGTAAAAAAGCTTAGATGTGATCTAGTGTCTAGTCCAAGACCCCTCATCTCCAAATGAGAAAACGTAACGACTTAAATGACTCACCTAACTACTTAAATGGCTCACACACTACTCAGTGATTAAACCAAACTCCTGCTTTTGCCATTCACCATCTCTGTGGCTTTAGGCAAATTTACTTAACATCTCCAAGTCTTAGTTTCCTTGGATGGTTGGTTATTTTGATAATTCTGTGATAATATAAGTAGGGCTTAGTGAAATGTCTGACATGTAGGAAGAAAATCAATATTAACAAATATTATTGTTAACAAGAATAACTACAATATTAAAGTTTCCTGATTCTGTCCAATGCTCTTTTATATATGCCAGTACTGCTCAAACCTAGCTGGTCATCTGAATCACATGGGATGCTATAAATTTCCTGGCTCACTCCAGACCCACTGAATCTGAATTTTGATGTGGTTCGGAAATCTGAACTTTTAAAAAGTTCCCTAGATGGTCCTAACGATAAGAATAAGGACTAGAAACAACTTTCCATCTTTACTGCTGTTCAAACTTAATTTTCTTGGTCTTTGCATAAAAATACTGAATTATTTTGCAATGGTTTAGTCCTTTAAATGTAGGTGTAGGTACACAAGCTGGGGGTGGAGGGAGGGGAATTGCACATAATGCTGGCATCCCAGGAGGTTAGAAACACACATGTCTGTGCTCAGAAGAAAGGGAGGATTGGACAGCAAGATTGGGAAATGGGGTAGTCATCACTGGTAGAAATGATTAATTATGCCCCATTATATGTAGTTTTGCACAATACATTTGTATGCCTCTTATAATATAACATATGCAAATACATCTTTAATAGCATGACTTGTTTGCCAATGTTGAGTACTAACTGTAAATAATTTCTATTTTCTGTAGTGTTTAGGAAACTTCAATATGGCACTTGCTGGCAGACAGTTTGTGTCGTCTAGATTTAGCAACATATTAAATTATCATTACAAAAACATTTTTCACTTACTACTAACAAAAGAAGTCTAGACAACAATTTGTGGTTGTCTATAGAAACAGGATAGGTAAGACAGAAATAATTTAAGTTTATGGAAAATTTTTAAATATGGCCTATAGTTTCTGGTTTTTTTTCCTCCTCCTAATATTTTGCTAATGCAGAATAAAACAGATAATTAGAAAATTCACCTCTTCTTTTAGGATCCTCTCAACAGCCAACAAAAAAATGGACAGTAGAATGAAGAAGAGAGAGAAAATAACTAGGAGACCAAGTAGTCAGTGCCTGGAAATACCGATCCCTAAATACCCACCTCTTGATGCCCTGGCCCCAAAACCATTGCTCTCGATCTGTATAAGAATCTCAGAAACTCATGTGTTTGACAAGCAGATTCCTGGGCCCCACCTCTACAGTTCCTGATACAATATATCTACGGGTGGACCTGGGAATCTGCACTAATGACAATCTCCCTCACTCTACAAACAACCCTGTGGTTTTCATATAAATGGTGCTCAGCATAGACTTTGAGAAACACTCCCCTGGTTAAAGTGGAGCCTTGAAAACTCAGTATGGTTCCTGGGTCAGCAGCATCAATATCAACATCACCTGAGAATTTGTTAGCAAAGACTCACCCCAGGCCTGTCAATCAGAATCTGCATTCATAGGCACATTCAAGTTTAAAAAGTACTGGTCTAGAGGAGGCATCTTCTTCCCTCTTTGCATGTATGAATTTTTCAGTTCTCCCCACAGCCTTCTCTTAAATGGCTGGGGATTGCTTACATCAGTGGTTCTCAAGATGGGTCCCCAGACCTATTCAGTCAGAAACTCTGGGGAGAGGGCCCAGCAATGTGTATTCTAACAAGTCCCCCAGTCTGGGTGATTTGATGCATGCTAAAGTTTGATAACCACTGGCATAGTGAATATTATTGGACTGCATTTTAAAATGAACTTCACCAAAATACTCAGTCTATTCTGGTGTGTAGAACAAATATGCCAGTGTCACCAGATGTAGAGCAGATCACATGAAATCTTGGTTCATATTGTCAATCCCCCAGAATCAGTCAATCCTGCAATATCTCTACCTGCTGCTTCACTGGTGAAGAGGATGCTTTGACTAATTCAAGTGTCAGAGGCCATCATCTCTTGTAGTAATTAATGAAATGCCAGGATCTGAGAGCAGCCCAGGCAGCCATGCTGTAAAATGGTATCAGGGGATGAGTAGCTCAGACAGTCGAGTTTCAAATGAAAAATAACTTCCTGATCCAAACACCTGAGAGGTTATAAATTAGTATTCTTCACTCCTTGGAGACTGACCTGCCTGGAACGGTGTGAGTGAAAACTCCAAGCTTGGATGATGCTCAGAAGAGAGCCCCTGAGCATAAATTGAGGGTGCAATGTGCTGGAAAGGTCAGGGGAAATATGACTGGACTGCCGAACAAGTCAATTTCAGCTGAGTACATTCATCTTTGTTTCACTTCTTCTTGGACTTTGCAACAGATTATTATACTCAACTCCTAATCTAACACCAAATAGCTCCAACTTAGAGGTTTTAATTCTCTCGGTGTCATGTCTTGGGCTGTCTCTGCTTCTCTATCTCTCCCTACTAACTGTTTCTTCCTCTGTCTGTATCTCTTCATCACAATCTATGTTCCTCTGAATCTATTTCTCCCTCCCTGTCCCAGTCTATTTAATGAAAAGATTCAGCATACCTCCCAGGGGATGGGGGGAGGAATGGATTTCAATAAGGACAAAGCAAAGAGGCTGCTGGTTAGTTTTTGTTGGTACTGTAGATTATTTTTTCTGATGCTAGAGAGTTCTGTTATCCAACTATTTGTTCCTTTTTTTTTGTTGTTGTAATTTGCAACTGTTTGCCATAGATTATTATCATGCTATTTCTTGATGGAACTGGAGTACTAGTTTATCAAAATGTCAGCATAAAGACCAAAAGTCAAGCAAATTTGCTGCAATAAGGAAAGGCTGTAAATTTGCTGTCAGTTAAAAAATCATCTCGAATTCAAAGTGCAAGCCCAGCTGAAAGCATTTTTTAGTAATTGTGACTGAATGAGTGTGAAGTTAACCCGGTGTGTGTGCACTTTGATCTTGTGCCTTGTTAAATTTCTCATTTTTAATAATTGGGGCCATTATTTATGCTATGATTCCAGGAGCTCTAAGGGAATGCCTAAAATATAAAATCAGGTTCATTTTGCTAATTTCGTTTGTTGAAACCCACATCTATCCCCCTTTTATTCTTTTTGAATGTTAATGATGTAACCTGGAATAACTTTCTTCTTCAAGTCTTAATTATAGTTTGGTTGAAAAACTGAACCATTTTAACATTGAAAATATTTGGCAAATAAGCCTAAGAGAAATTTTATAAAAATTCTCATTGTGGTATCTTGATATAAGTACAAGGAGATGAAGCATGTGGAGAAAAACCTTTATCTCCTTGGAATTTTAACTCTTTTAGCAATACATGAAACAGTGGAATCACAGAAGACAAAAAAAAATATTTCCTCAAATCTAATTATCAAAAAGCAATTCATCTTGGTTAAGTATCTCAATCAATGCATCCATGAAGCCACTTTCTCAATTCGTCCCGTCTGATGTATGGATTTGTGTGTGTGTGTGTGTGTGTGTGTGTGTGTGTTATCATTTGGAGAAACCTCTTAGCATATGGTAGGGGAAAAATGCTGTTTTGCTAATTTTATGTTTTATTTCTTAATGACCTACTTATCTGCAGCACCTTTAGTGGAGTGGTTGAAGCTTGGTCTGATTTTTTGTGAGTTCTGTGTGCCGTGGTAGTGACTCAGCTGGGATAGAGCCAAGATGTTTATATGATGGGGAGGGGGTTTGCATAAGCCTCAGCTTTTGCTGCTTTTGCTACTTTTGCAGCGAGCTTACAAATTGTAGGCACTCAGAGTAAGTGGTATCATTAGTGGGTATAAAATGCCCGAAGGGTATGGGAGTGATTTAGAACTCTGGGAGTTAATGAATAAAGAAGATAGGGACTCAGGTGTTGAGGGAACTGGAGCCAGTAGTAGAACTGAAATGTGACCTTAGGTAAATCATTTGACCTTGATTCTTCACCTTTAAAATAAGATGAATATTACGCATTTTACTTTTATTAAAATACTCCAAGTGAGCAGGGCAGTATTTGCCAAGCACCTGGAAATCTTTTCATTTAAAAAAACTATATTAGGTAAGGTTTTGCAAAAGATTATTTAACATAGGCAGCTTCACATCTAAGATTCAGTATAAATTGTATGTGTCATAGAGGATATCAGCTCCTAACTGAAGGAGTCACTGGCAGAATAATTATTTTGTTTCCCTAAAAAGGGAAAGATGAGCTTGGCTCTTTGGAAATTTGGTCCTTCAAAGCTAAAGTTAAAAATCGCATAAATAATCTAATCAACCAGTATTTTGCAGCCTAGGTCAAAAGATTATACCCATATTAGGATTCCCATCAAATGTGAATCTCCTCGGTGAATCAATAAAACAAATGACAAGTACTCAACGGAGTTCCTCCTGTGTAATCACTGCATTATACACTGCTGGGTTTCCAGAACCTTAGCTGTAGTCCTTGCCCTCCAAGGGTTTACATTTTACACCAGCACTCTTCAATAGAACTTTGTACTGTGAAGGAAATGGTCTATATTGGTGCTATCCAATACAGTTGACACCAGCCGCTTGAGCACTTGAAATGTGACTAGTGTAACTAAGAAACGAAATTTTTAATTTTATTTCAATTTAAGTTTAAATAACTACATGAGGCTAGTGACTGCCTTATTGGATGACCATTTTAATTAAAGACAAAAGTAATGCCCATGAAACTACTAGTGACCACCAATAAGGAGGTATATAAAGCAATGTTTTGAATGGAGAGGAACTTGAGGTGAGCCTTGTAGGCTAAGGTAAGACAGAAGGTGGAAAAGAGAAAGGAAGATGTTCTGGGCTGAGGAATAATAAACCATCGACCCAGAGGCAAGAGAGCCTGGTGCTGTTACTGAAAAGTTAAGAGATCACCTTGATGGGAGCTGAAGGTTCTTGATATAGCTGAAGAGGAAAGAAGACTTGTGGGGTAGAGGATGGAGGGGATGACAATGTTATTTACCATGCACTTCGCATGTATAATATAATGTAATTTTCACAACCAACTGATGAAGTAGTTACTACTGGTGTCCTTATTTTATTCTCAGGGAAAAGACTCAGAGAAGTTAAGTAATTTCTCCCAAGGTCACACAGCTAAAGTGAGCCAACCTTTAGAACCCTGATGACATTCCTTCAGATGCTGTGCTCCTTAACCATTCACTCCACTGCACAGGTTGAGAATTTGAACTCTGTATTTATCCACTTTCTGTCTCTATTAGTGTGTGACCATGGGCATCTATAAATTGAGGACAGAAAAAGTACATCATTTTAGGTTTCTGGGTTAGAGTTACATAAGATATTGCATGTAGAACACCTAGCAGTACCTGGCACATAGTAAGGGCTCAATAAATCTTTGCCTAATCTTATTAAGTCAGAAAGAGACTGAAAAGCCAGCAGAGAAATCAGGGCTTGTTTGAATAGGCATCAGACAATGATTGCAGCTTCTTGAACTGAGCATTGATGTGTTGAAACTGTTATAAAGGATAAAGAACAGAAGGGGGAAAGGAGAGAGAAGCTGGAATCCAGAAGGCCTTCAAGAGGCAGTTGCAGTCTTAACTAGGTCTGCAGGCTCACACCCAATAGATGAAAGGAATGCAACTTTATTTTCCCTGTAGAAACAAAAGTAATACATATTAACTGGGGGTCATTTTAAAATTTCAGAAAAGGTCAAGGAGGAAAATTAAAATCATTGATAATACAACATCTACAAGATAATCACCATTAGTATTTTGGTATATATCCTCCCAGATTTTTATGTTTGTATCTGTGTGTGCTAATTCACTTTTCAAGTTTACTTTATTTACCTTCAATAAAATTCATACTTTAAGGGTGCTGTCAAATCTATGAGCTTTGACAAACACACACACTCTGCTGTGTAACTACCAGTACAGTCAAGATACAGAACAGTTCCGCCACCCTCAAAAAATTCCTTTTGTTGCCCTATAGTCAACTCCTCCTCTTATTCCTATCCTCAGCCCCTGGTGACCATTAATCTATTTTCTGTCCCTATAACTTTGCCTTTTCTGGGATGTCACATAAGTGGAATCATATAGGATGTAGCATTTTGAGTCTAGCTTGTTTCACTTACCATAAGGTATTTATTTGAGATTAATCCATGTTGTTGCACATGAGTGGTTAATTTCTTTTTATTGCCGAGTAATATTTTATGGTATAGATGTACCACAGTTTGTTTCAATTCACCAGTTGAAGGACATTTGAGTTGTCTCTAGTCTTTAGCAATCAAATAAAGGTTTTATTTCCAGGGTGTGGAAATAAGTTTTCCTTTCTCTTGAGTAAATACCTAGGAATGGAATTACTGAATCATATGATAAAGTATATGATTAACTTTATAAGAAAATGTCAAGCTGTTTTCTGGAGTAGCTGTACCATCTTATAGTCCTACCAGCAGGAATAGGTTCCAGTTGTTCCATACCCTGACCAGCACTTGGTATGATCAGTTTTTTTTAAAGCCACTCTAATAGGTATGTAGTTGTATGTCATGATAGTTTTAATTTACCTATTGTTGTTGAGCATCTTTAGATGTGTTCATTTATCTTTAAATAGAGAAAATTTTATTTCTTATTTCCAATCTGTATGTGTTTATTTCTTTTTCTTATTGTATTAGCTAGGACCTTCAGTATACTATTGAATAGTGGTGGTGAGAGCAGACATCCTTACCTTGTTTCTGTTCTTGAGAGGAAAGCATTCATTCTTTCACCATCAGTATGATGTTAGCTGCAGGTTTTTTATACACTCCCTTTATTAAGCAATAAAGGTTAAGCAGTTTCCCTTTTTTAGCTAGCTGACAGTATCATGAATGGATATAGAATTTTCTCAAATGGTTTTTTGTATATACTAAGATGATCATGTGATTTGTCTTCTTTAGTCTGTTGATATGGTAAATTACATTGATTGATTTTTCAATGCTAAACCAGCCTTGCATTCCCAGGATAAATTTCTACTTAGCAATGACATATTATCCTTCTATATGCTGTTGTATTTGATTTGCTTGTGTATATGTATATTTTTTTAAAAAATAAAACCAATGTAATGTCTTTTTGAAATCTAGAAAAAAATGCATGTTTATAACAAAAGCTCTTTCTGATTACTTAAATGGATTTATTTTTTTCCTATGTTTTCTTGTGGTAGAGGAGTAGTTATTATAAATATTTTGTTTCAGGTTCATTAAATTAAAAAACTGGGATGAGAAATTTCCAGCCCACATAAGCCAACTCTTCTAATTAGTTGATAAACTCTGAAAAGAATGGTTTACATCTTTGACAAAATGTGTAGAGGAAACTGCTTTAAGTTTGGAAGGTCATTATAAATGCTAAAAGCAAAGGAATGAGCATAGATCTTTGAAATCCAGGCACTCATCAGATGTCTAAGGAGTCCAAATCTGTCTTACGATGATAACCTTAATTAATTACCTTAAATATACATTAGAGAGCTCTGATATTTGTAAAGAAAGTTTTCTTTCTTCCATTGGAAAAAATATGTAGATAGATATAGATGTAGATATGCATATATATGGAGAGAGCGCATCAACAATCTTTTGTTAAGTTTTATTTTGAAGCATTTTTTATTTGAGGTATTTCTTCCCTGGACAAGTAAGTCTTTTCATTAAAAAAAAAAAAAAAAAAAAAAAGGAACGTGAGCCTTCCTTACTCCAGAAATATGCATTCAAGATTGATTCTTTCTAGGTACCCACTTCAGTTATTTTTAGAATTCTAAGACTCCAGCCGCCCCCCCCCCCCGCCAAGTTTTACTTTAGAAAATACAATCTAGTTACTCTTACATCCTCATAAGGAAAATGGCATTGCTTTATTTTATACATATTTTATACATAATCTTGCCAGAGGCCTCAAGGATACTGAGCATGAATTTTTGGAGGAATTTTTTTGTTTGTTTTGTTTTTGGAAGGTGTCCCTCATTTCCAGCCTGGGGTTAAGATGATTCTGGGTCTCTCAAAATGTTTGTACGAGAGGATGGACTTCAGCGTTTGCATCATTCCCCTGTTTTATACTCTCCTCGCATAGACCACAGCTGAGAGTTTTAGAGAAAAGGCGCTTTCGGCAAGTGCAAAGTGGTATTGTCATGTTGCTACTGGAGCTGTCTGTGAGAGCCAAGAAAATAGGACAGAATCAAAAGGAAGTAAAATAAGTCATAGTGAAACCTTCTCCCTCAGAGGAAGGAAAGCAAACATTGAAATATTGCTTTTTCCTGGCTGCTTATTAAAGGGGAAATTTGCCTACTGTGCTGGAAGAGTCTTTTTTTCATCGTTCTGTTGATGTGAAGCATCCAACTTGAGGTTTGTTTTTGCATGCATAACGCATTCTGTTTTCTAAGGTGAACTCTATCGACAGTGTGTATTGAACAGATTCAGCATTTCTCTGATTAGAAAAGATGTTGATTTGTTTTAATCATTCAATAATTTAAACTAGACTCAATTTCCTGAAACAGTTCAATTTTAAAGTTTTGCTGCAAAGTCCTTCCACATTTCTGAAATATCTGAAGTCATTATTTACATGAGAGTCTTATTTTACTTTTAATATGGATCAGTTTGTTTGAAATAAGATGCTATTCAGGTAGTTGGTGAAACTTACATAGTTTTGTCACTTTCAGAAATGTTTAGGTCCAAGGTATTGTAAATTAATCAACAAATACAAAACCCTTGAGTTTGTAGGTATAGAATTGTAGTGCCACATCATGCAATTAAGTACTCCACATTCTATTTTCATAAGTCCAAGGTCACTGGTCTAAATTATAATTATATAATTTCTGTTATGATTGTTAGTAATTAGTATAATTTGACTAATTATTGCCTAAACAATGGAAGTTGGCTGGGACTCAAACTGCAACAAATGCTTTTTTATGTGAGAACAAGGACGCTGAATGCTTTTTTCATTTTGTCATTCATTGAGAGGGGCTGCAATTAATCATAAATATTGCATGAGGAGTTGGGGGGTGTAGAAAGCTTTCTTTATTTTCCAGGATCATCTTTCTTGAACAGGATAGAAGGCAACACTCCAGAGAAAAATAAATGATCATGTTTAGAGAAACATCACTTTGACTGACTAATTGGAAGGATAGTGGAAAAACCCCACAGGAAATGGTCCGCAGCCTGTGACTTTTATAGTCAATACTCCTCTTAGGCAGAGCAAATATTACATTTAAATTGAAAGTACCATCTGCCCAATCTTCTAATTTGACCACAGGTTCAGGAATAACCATTACCAGATAAGGAAATAAAATGTTTCGTGAAATATAGGATGAACTTGTGTCTAGACAATATGAATAATTACAAATGAGGATGCTATCTTATGAAAGGCACTGTACTTTTAGGCAATTTAATTTATGAACATTTTCTTAACCTTTCCAGCCCTTTCCAGTAATTTCTTTGTCTATTTTGACCTCAAACTTTAAATGAATTGATTATAAGAGAACTTGGTCATTGTCACTTTCCAAAGGCCTGAGATCTGCATGAGTGCAGATAACACGGAACTCCACAGATCAGAATAGAAAGAGTAGGTAAAATGATAATGCACTATTTTGCTGTGCCCCTAAGATGTTAGGAACTGCACAGGGTTCCTGGGATTCCTCAGCATCTCTACTGGGGCTGAGAAACCCATTCACCTCTAAAAGCTGAGGGGGAACTGTAAGGGTCCTGCTGCTGGGGAACAGACATCTCAAGCTCTCTGGTCAGAGTTAGCAGCAAGTGTCTTCTGGGCACCTCAAGGCAGTGAGGTTTTTTCCCCAGAGTTATATAGATGAGAAATCTAGCCGTCTTATGCCCATTTCCCAGAATTCTAAGTAGAGAATTGTTGTGTCTTCCCTATCCCCTTGCAAGGAGCTTTACAGCTTGGGATGTGTTCACAGAGGCCATGTTTCCATGCTCCTAAGTTTTGTATCCTCAATGCCAGAGAAATTCCTATTGAAAAGAATAACATTGAATAGAGCAAGTCTTCTATGTTAGTATCACATTCCAAAATTAATAGTATGGCTTCTGAAGTACTGAATGAAATAAATTACCTTTAGTGAAGTACAATGTAGCATAAATAAAAATATAAGTTCCTTAAAGTCTCATTTGAACATTTTATGCTACTTACCTTAGAGATTGTCTCACTTCCTTGGCAACTAATGACAAGTAGGCAGAGATAAGCTGACTGTTGCAGAGCTGGACTTGTAGAAACAAAAGAAAAATTTATTTTCTATTCTTTACTTCTGGAAGACAGTATATCATACTCTTTAAACATGTCAGATCTGGAACCCAGCTGCCTGAGTTAAATTCTGATTCTGCCATTATCAGTTGTGAATCCTTAGACAAGTTGCTTAACTTTTTCAGGCCTCAGTTTCCTTCTCTGTAAAACAGAATATATATCTACTTCAAAGGATTACCATGAGGGTTAACTAAGATCATTCATATCAAACATTTGATAAATTTTAGCTGCCATTATAATTAATTCCTTTTATCTACTTTGATAGTCCTCATTCTGGCCTTTCAGACACCAGAATTATTTAGAATGATTATTATTCGGAATTATGTAGTCTACCAATTTACCTGTTAGGTACTAAATAGATATTTTTCCAACAAAGTCCTATATCTGTGTTTTCCTCAGAATTGATAGGATATCCTTAGACCATAATTACTCAAAGTTGTTTAAGTGGGCCAGAGCCTCTAAGAAATTGGGTAATTAAATGCAAATTTTGCAGGCCAAGTTGCATTCCAGTGATTTCTGAAAGTCATGATTATAAAGTCCCTGGTGCACTGGGGCACGCTTATCTCTTTGGCTTGGTAGAGAGAGCTCTATAGTTCTACCATCCCCTCAGGTTCTCAGAACTGTTTTCTTGCTTTAGAAGATACAGGCAAATGTGAAGGGAGAAGGTGCGTAAGCACCTAGACAGCCTGGTGCCTAGCTGGTCTTTGATGGCTTGCAGTTTGGTTCTGAAGTTTGTATTTTGGGTGGTATATAGATTAGAGGTTATTGGCTGAAATTTTTTTTAAGTAGAAAAAAACAGTTACTTTGGCTTTTTAAGTCATAGCATTCATGGATGTCATTAAAGATTAGTATAAAATATTTTAAAAATTATTTTCCTTAGAATTCTTGACTTAAAGAAGTAAACCTCTTCATTTTAACTTCTCAGTTTACCTTACAAGTAAATAGACTGTAGCAATATTATACTCCTTACCTGCAGCAGAAAACATTTTATCATTCTTGGATGCTGCAAAATCATAAACTGAAGAAGTCAAAGTCAATTTATGAATTCTCCAAGATCTTGCTAAAGAAATAGCTAGAAAATACATAGAAAAAACATATTTATCCTTATGATACATACAAAATAGTCTCAGTACACTTCCCTGATTGACTCTACCATGCTATATAGGCTATGCAAGATTATGAAAGTGTTGAGTTTACTTAATAGGAATGTGGTATAATTGAAAGCTTTGGAGATAAAACTAGCATCAACTGAGTTGAAAAGTTCCTTTTTAAATAAGAGCTGTTAAATTATACTGCAAAATGTTGGAGGAAATATTATACACCATCTAAATGTGAAATTAATGTCTCCCTCAACATTGCTATAAGTGGCGCATCTCAACTTAGTTCATAATTGAATGAATTGTTTCTTTTGTTTCTCGTGATTCAGATTTCCCATGTAATAATGTATCTTTTCATTGTCTCTTTCTGCAACCAAATTCTGCTGCTGGATTATTGTGTTTGAACAAGCAAATTAGGGCCTCCTGGGAAGGTGTTAATAAGTCACAGAGCAAAGAGGAATATTTCAAGGGAGGTGAACAAATACACAATTTTCTGAAGGTGCAACAAGTTTGCTTCATGATTTTCCTTGTTGCATAGGAACTACATAGCTCTTGCACCAGTAGCCTCCTTTTTCTTTTGTGACTTATGACTTCATTTGTGTGACTCATTTCACTAACTAAGCTTGTCTCCATGGACACTAACCATCCAATATGCCATTCTGTGGACACTTTTATCCAAGATATAAATCAGCAATTCTTAACCTGTATTTTTAATATCCAGGAGCATGTTAATGTAAATCAAGGGGTATTTTTAGTTTTTTAAAAACAAACTCAAAATAGCTTTGGATTTCAAGGTGCTATTAAAAATTAGAATGAATGATTATACAATAACTTGATTTCTAAGATTTGAAATACTATATACTTGAAGCATTCTTAGTTACAGATGCTGATTAATAAAATCAGTCACTAAGCAAACAACTGAATTGCCTTAATGATATAACTTAAGTTATGCCTGCTTCCATCTTTGAATTTCCATTTCTTTCACCCAAACCCATGATATCTGGAGGTACTGTGTTGATATTACAAATTTGTAAAGAAACTAGACTCTGTGTCTTACATTTCACCATTGAAATGTTTAGGCTCTGTAGATAATTATCATTTAAAAATTTGTCTTTCTTTAGCCAAATAAAATTATAGGTATGTGAATCTCTTCATTTTACATGTGAGGAAACAAAGGCCCACAAAATTTACAGGAATTAGTTGAGTTTTCCTAACTTGTTATCAACAGAGTTTTACTGGAATCCAGGCCTCTCCCCACCAGTGTTGTATTTTTTTCTGGCTACACAGTCTATCTCACTGGCAAAGCTCCATATATCTCAGAATGAAATGAGTTGAGACAAGGGAATGATAAATTGAGAATCAGCAATTTTAGATAAGGTCTATGACATTGTTGCTAAAAGTGCGATCTGATGATCATTCTATTAATCACTTGGATGCCTATGAAAAAGGTAAATTCCTAGATTTTTCCCCCCAAACCCATTGAATCCCAATCTCCAGGAGTGGGACCCAGGAATATGCAATTTAAAAAAGCTCTCTAGGTAATTTTCATGTATGCTAAAGTTTGCATTCCAAAGGCCAATGATATCCTACATGTTTCACTAGAATGATATTTAATATGTTTTAAATGGATGTAATAACATAACATAGTCCCATTTGAGGAGTGTGTGATGTTTAGCAGTAGATTCTAAAGAGTAGAGCAGAGGAGACGTGGTAAAAGGGAAGGGCATTGAGTTTGAGTTCCAATCCTGGCTCCACCACCTTGCGATGTGGGCCTGGGCAAGTTATTGCACTCTCTGAGCCTCCAATATTTCTTCTTTAAAGTAACAATAACGCCACCCTTTTAGGACTGCTGAAAGATAATGGATGGAAAAATACGTTTCAGGCACTGGCCCTGGCTTAGAGAAGGAATGCAACTATTAATTACTGTCATTACCTAAGCTAATATAACTATTATTTTCCATGCCTCTTCCCTTACCTTGTAAAGTAGAAATACACTGAATTCTACATTGTTTCAGATCTAGGTACCATTTGTAGATTATTCCTGTCCTTTGCTCCTCCTCCTCCTCTCCTTTATGGCTTCCTGCCTACCTCCTGGCCATTTCACTGTTCATTAGTCACCTCCACCAGAACGAGGAAAGGGAACATAGAAATGCAATTCAAAACATCCGTTTTCCTCATATGTTATTACTTTTAGTAAAAGGTTTGATTTAAGGGATAGAGTCTGAATCACTGGCCAAAATAACAGTTTTGAGTTTTCCGAGAGATTAATCTACCTATTTTTTAGATAATTTCTGTTCCTGCTCTTATAATGAATAAGTGGTAGTCATCTGCTTGAAATGCCCCCATTTAAAAGAGTGATTTTCACCAACATTGTATGAGGAAATGATATTTCTAAATAAATCATTTTGAATCTTGTTTCCTTCCTTAATTTTTAGGGGAACTGAGAAGATTTGGCTAGATGAAACTCATTAAGATCCTACAGAGAAGGAGCCCGAGTATGAAGTAGGTCAAATGGAGTCTCTTTGGTCATGCCCTTCAGGCATTGCTGACATGGGTTTCTAGCTCAGCAGAGGTGGACTGTGTGTGGACGGATTCCTAGATTGCAGAGCTACTCAGCGTGGGCTCTAACCTAATGAAAAGGTGCCTGCACGGGACCCACGGTCAGAAGTCTTGGATTTTCATGTAAAACACCCTCAGTTCCTTCAGATCTTCAGATTTTTCCTCATGTAAAGCTTTGTATCCCAGGTGTTTGGCATTAGGCATCTGCTGGTTGGAAAGAAGGAGAGCTGCACTGCAACTGGGAGAATTGTGAGACTCCAGAGGCAGTAACAACCCAAGGGATCACACAAATGTGAGTATGGCAAGAGGGAAAATTGTTCTTAACCTTTTTAGTGTGTAGCCAGACTCTGGCAGGAGGGTGCAGGTTGGGGGTGGCGGCTGTCTGGAGCTCTGGTCTTTTCTCCTCCCCATTCTTCACCTGTTGCCAGTCCTGAGGCCTGATGGGGTGTCTGACATGGGCCCTCGGGTTGACCGACAAACTGGTTGAGATGTGTGGCATGTCTAGTCCACTAGAATGGCAGCTTCATGAGGGCAGGTCTTTTTGTCTGCTTTATTCATTGCACCTGGGATGGGTTCTGGCATAGAGAAGACACTCAATAAATATTTGTTGAATAAATGGATGAGTTAAACCTCAGGATTAAAAGATGTTTGTTGAAAGAAAGGAAGAAGAGGGGAAAAAATAAAAGAGGGAACTCAAATCATGGAATGATAATTGGCTTGGTTGAGCCACTCTGATTATCTGAAGAGAATGCCCTTTTCACATAAAAGAAGGTACTTCTTTCATCAAAGGCATATATAGGAGTTTCCTGCTACTGCTAGACCCTCCAAATAAGATCTCAGAGTCTACCCCTGATAGTATTAATGCTGGTGACTAGTTGGATTTGAAAAATAATAACAATGATGATGAAGAATAACAAAAACAGCAACAGCAGCAACCAACATTTTATAGCACTTAAACTGTGTGGATTATCTTTTCCAATCCATTTGTAAAACTTAATGAATGATAATAAAAGTATCAAAGCACTTTGGTACAGCAGTGTGAAGCTTGATATAATATTGTATCAAGGGCATTCAGTCAAAGAAATGCGATCTTACAAACAGGTCCTAAGGGCAGCAAGCTAGCATGGTTTCCCTAAATAGACACCGTGCATATGTGTGTGCATGCACATACTTTGTGTGTGTGTGTGTGTGTGTGTGTGCGCGCGCATATAAATGCACAAGGCCTATTCAAAATCATTTTGGTAATAACCTTGATTCTGGCAGTTGGGTTGCTAGATAAAGCTAAGGGAATTTTTGCTTTAATACCATATCCTTTTATTCACATCATAGTTTTCTGGGAAGTTTCCAAAACTACAAATGCAAATGACATATGCATCTCTAGAAATTGCCTTCTTTTTTTTTTTTTTTTCTCTAGAAATTGCCTTCTTAAGAGAATGGCAGTATGCCAACAAAGGGGAAGTATAGAGCATATTTTTAAAAAGTGCCCTAACTAGTCCTGCATTTTATAGGTCTGCCATGTGACTCTTATTTTATCATGTCTGTTTGCTGCTTTAACACTTTGGCTCTTGAAGGCACTTTATTTAAATTCAGTGAAGGCAAACCAGAATGAATGGAACCATTAAATTGTAGTGTTCTTGAACATGTCCTCTGTAGAAAGGCTATGGACTTTAGAGGAAGACAGACTTGGGTAGTTTGGATTCTAACTCTGCTACTGATCACATGTGTGACCTTAGGTAACGTTGTTAACAATCAGATTCCTCCTTTGCAAAATAGAGAAAGAAATAACTTCTCGGGATTGTTGTGAGGATCAACTGAAATAATACATATAAAAATGCTTAGCACAATAACATGGCATGTATAAGGTGTCAACATAATTACATCCCTCATTACCTGGTCTTATTTACTCGCTCAGCATCCTGCACAGTATAGGCTATCTGAATACCTTGACATCCTCAGAACTTGAATCTAGGGGAAGTCCCTTCTTTCTCTCGTAGACTATTGCAGCTACAGGTAGACTTGTAAGCCAGTCTGCTCTCTACCTTGCCTCAAGCATTATCTTACACATACACACACACTTTTATTCTATTCTTAGTTTTCTACAGCCTGTAAGATAAAGCCTAAGCTCCTTATTGAAGCATGCAAATCTTCCTCATCTAATTTAGGTCTGGGTTGATTTCTTGCTGATCCTGAACAGTTTCTTCAACCTTGCCACGCCCTTTTATACCTCTATGCCATTGCATATATTTTTTTGTCAGCCTGGAATACTCTTCTACTTTTCTCCAACCATTGACTATCTACTATTTCTTCTTTCAAGGTAAAGCTCAAATGTAATCTCCTCTATAAAACATCTCTGGACTGCCTGAAGCCAAGTCAGTCACTCCCCTTTAGGCCTTTCTGGCTTTTTGTTTATATCTCTATTACAGCAACATCCTGTGGTAATTAAAATACAAACACACCTAGCAATGGCACCTTCTGGATGTGTGACCTTGGGCCAGTACTTAACCTCTATTAGCCTTACTGCCTTTGTTTATAAGATGGAGACAATATTAGTTCCTATCTGACAGAGTTGTTTTAAGTATTAAATGAGATAATCCTGTGGTGACTGCTTAATAGTACCTCACTGTAATATAATAATCTCTTTATAGGTCTATCTTTGTTAGACTGTGAGCTACTTCATTTTTGTATACACAGTATCTAGTACAAAGCCCAGAACACAGTAAGTATTTAATGTTTGTTGGAAGGAAGGAAGGAAGCAGGCAAGGTATTATACCTTTCATCTATATTAACAAAGAAAAAAAGAAAATGTTAAACTGGATAATATTTATGAGGAAGGCTCATTAAATGTTCTTGCTTTCACCCTTTAGTTAATACTCTTAGATCTGCAGTTTTACCAGCTATGAAATACCAGCCCCTCTCCCAAAAAAGCTTATAAGTTATAATATGTTAAAAAATTACAGGGTTGTAAGGCCTCTGGATATTACTTGGTTATAGAACCTATACCAATACTGCCCCCAAAAAGGGAAGAAAAATTACTTCCTAGTTCAAGGATGCATATAAACTGTGAAATTAAAGAATTCTCATTAAATAGAGATCAGGTAAGCTATTTAACTAGCATTTCTAGAATCCTCCATATTCTGTATACAGTGCCAATGCTTTTGTTTTCAGGAAAATTCAGTTACCCAATTGTCAATTCATTTCTATTCTGAATTGATTGTTAATAATAAAATGATACTGGTGTCTTCTTATACTTGAAATTCAAAACTTAATTATTAAAAACAAACACTGTTTCATTGTCATGAACTACAGCAGCTCCTTTCTTTCTGTTTGTCTAAAAGTGAGCTTTGGCAGTGGGTAGCAAGATTCCGGGGTTCTAGTTTAGGAGCAAGTATTAACAAGTCAATTAATCCAGCCAAGTTTATAATTTCCATCCTAATGGCATTGCTGATCATTTCTTAGATACTTTGAAATTTTTTTAACACTTGAATTTTTTTTGCAATTCAAGTTCTTCATTTGCAAAAGGAAGGTAAAAATACCTATGTGAAGATATGAAGGTTAAATGTGAAGGTTAAATGAATAATGTCTGTGAAACATCTAACAACATGGTGTTTGGAGGGTAGTTAATGTTAATGCTCAATAAATGTTATTCTCTTTCTCATCAGGATTTTGTTTATGACACCATGTTTTATTCAGATTCACCTGTATACAAATGGGTTGACCCCACTACCATGTGAACTCATCCAAGGCAGGGATTATGTCATACTCGTCTTTAGATTCCTAGCATCCAGCACACTTATGTTTGACACATGGGAGGTGTTTAATACGTATTTATGGAAGGCAGGCAGGCAGGCAGGCAGGCAGGCAGGCAGAAAGGATAGGAGGAAAAAAGGAAAGAAAAAAGGTGGAAGAGAGGAAAGGAGAGAATTAAGTACTAGATAAAGTTGAGTACCATGGAACAAAAATTATAATACAGGTTATTACATTTTAATCATTTATGTTTTATCATATTAATTATAACAATTCTAAGAAATTACCAGCATTATAAAATATATAATTAAATTCTCCTTCATAGTTTTGAATGGAAAAAACCTGATATATACATGAACGAGCATTACTGAATGAAAATCACTTGTCAAAAATATAACCAATGTGAGATGGGGCTATGATTTTGATGGTATGTGTCATTTATGTCAGCAAAATGAGAGGAGTGTCACCATGTTTCAGGGCTCTTATATGGCACTTAGAAAACTGCAGTATGCAATCTACTTGTTCTGTGACATAGTCAGGGTGATTTATCACAGGTAAAATGCATGTGTTTTATGCCTTTTTAGTGATATGCTTGACACACATTACAAAATGGTACAATCTGTGTGGTATAAAGTTGCAATGCATACCAATCAAAGATGTTATACATTTGGGTTACATAATTAAGTGTTTGAAAATGCCCTATCTGATATCAAGAAAAGAACAAAAAGCTGATACCAAGACAGTTTTTAGCTTTTTCAAATAGAATTCTAGTACCCCTTCCATAAGGTGTGCTATGGATCTTAACTTTCTTTATTTTAGGCTTTTTGTTGCTATTGTTCTTTTCTCTTGGTTAACAATTGATGCATACTGGCTTTGTTTTTTTTTAATTTAAAAAAGTTTTAATCATAAACACTTAAATGGCATAAAAGCATAAGAAGTAAAAAATTCCTTTTCACCATTTCCTTACCCCCTTTCCATTGTACTCCATCCACTTTCCTCCGTAGGTTTGCATCCTTCCAAACCTTTTCCCAAGCAATATGCTTTTTTCACTTAATATGTCTTGGAGATCTTTTGATGTTATATAAATAGACCTCATTCATTTTAATAGTTGCATAGTATTCCATACCAGTTCTAACATAATCTATTTAACCATTCCACTTTTAAGTAAATAAATTTGTTTTCCCTTTTTTTTTTCCTATATAAACAGTACATCAATGGATGTTCTTGTCTATTTACCTTTCTACAGGATAGAGTCCTAGAAGTGGAATTGCTGTGTTAAAGGACATACCGTTTTTGAGTACCTCTTAAAATAATCAATTGCAACACTTATTATTAATAGCCCTTTGTTTTGTTATTCTTCCCTATTTTATATGAGGTTGGAATTCTGCTCTGGTTTAACGGATCCTTGAAATACTTTGAGATGTCATCAAAAAGAAGCTTTAGCTTCTCAAGCAGAAGGGGGACAAAGGAAAGATTGTGTACTTTTATTAATTTAATCAGGAAGTTCTAATGATGTCTTATTGTTTGGGTTTTTATAATAACAAGATTTGTTTTAAAGTTGAGTTCAGTTTAAGTTTTATATTTATTCTATTTTGTACCACATCCGAGGAGAGTTTAACTCTTTAAATGGAGTAGTCCCTTAAAAAAATTATTCCACGGCATGGATTTCAAGGCACAGGCAAAAATGGAATGAAGTACTTCTTAATAGATTAGATAATTGTAATCTAGTTCTACTGAAGCTCCACAAAATGATTGCTAATTTAATGTACATTTTCTTTTTTTTTTTAAACAAATGCTCCCATTATTTCCTTTCTATTAGAAAAAGTGAGGCATTTAAGAATTCTGAATTTTTAAGCATTGAAAAATGAGGGCTTTAGACTACAACTATATGGGTCATATTTTGAATTATGTTTTTAAAAGGGCATGGAGATTTCTAAGAATGGGGATATATCACAACTTCTCACATGGGAAATTATAAATAATGTTCAAAGAAGATTGAGGAACCAGGGCCACAGAGTTTTGCAAAAATATTGGATGGTGGCTTAAATTATGGGCCACTGGGCCATGGCTCCTGGACTTCTATATTCTCCCTGCACCTTCTTCCCCTACCTATACTATCTGCTATGATCACAAATGAGAGTTGACCTTCTTTATCACTTTTATTGTTAAGTCTATGCTACAGCCTCAAAAACCAGAAAATTTTAAAGTGGAAAAGGGGTCCTTGGGGACTATTGACTCCTTTCTCTGGCCTGAAGCAACAAAACTATGAGCTGCAGTCTAGTGTAATCACAGTTCATCTGTCTTTCCAAGTGATTCCTATGGAGTTTCTTCCTTTTATCTTTTTTTCCATTTAAAAAAACAAGGGATAATGAGAACAGAATGAAATTAACTCAAATCAAAACTTAAAACTACCCCTTTCCACACCTCTGCACAAGTACCTATTCCTTGACCCTTTCCTACTCTGTTCATGACAGCTCTTCTATTCCTTCAGACTCCAGTTAGTCATCACCTCCTCAAAGAACCCTTCCTCAGTACACCTTCATTCCCCATGGAGAGTGTTCTGTCATGATTGTCACTACAGTTTGATATTGTTCTTTTTCCTGTTTGTCTCTCACATTAAACAATGAGGATAGGGATTTGTCTTTATCTTCTTATCTCCAGCACCAAGCACAACATCCAGCATTCATAAAATATTGGTCAAATGAATGGCCAATTGGCTGATTAAGCCAATTGGACAAACAATTAATTAATAGATGTCATCAGTGTATTTCAATCTAGAGGAAGAAGGATGGTTTAGAGGTCACTGTCTACTTTCTGAGTCCACACTAAAGCCACAGTTATTTTACTTATACTTCTTAAAGTCTTTATGTAGGAAGAATAACCATTACTTTGGAAAATGCCTACTGCATGATTTAGTGGTTGTTGATGTGCCAAAAGGCATCATAACAGCAACTGTCCATCCATCATTTGGTAATTACTGGATTCTCACTCAGCCCACAGAAGTGATTCCAGAGGTTTGCTACAGAGTCCTCTGATCAATTAGACTGGGCCAAACTGATATATAAGAATTTGAATTTTTCTAGGGCATTTGTACCAAGAAGCATTCCAAAATTTGTATGTGATTGTGTTTAGGTTCAATTACCCTTTTTATTTGCTAGGATGAGTATAAGCATGATAAGACCAGTATCAGACTAAATATGCTGTGAAAATTGCTTAACAGTGGCATTTGGAAAACATGGATAAGTGTATGTGCTTTTATAAAAGTGATTAAACTGAAACATGATTAGCAAAAATTTAAGGTTCAAGATTAGCATAGAAATTAATTTCTGAACAAGCAGGTTGTCTTGTTTCATTTAATTGCTTCCTGTGTGATTATATAAAGCTGAAATTAATTTCTGAACTTTTTTCTTTTAGCTTTGAAAACTATAGTTGTGCTTCTCAACTTATTTGTGTCTATGTCTAGAATCACATTTGGTGTCCTCTTGATCATGCAGTGGCCAATCAGGGCCTATTTATACCCTTGTGAGCTTCTGACCCTAATTATCTCATGCAGCACTTTCTAGTTTGTTTCTGAACCATCCCATACTCAGTATATTTTTGAAGATCCTCCTCTACTGACTCCGCCAGGAGATTCTGGGAAAGCTTCCTGAAGAGACTGCTTAGCAGCCTTGAATCTGCAAGTGCTTAATCAGTATGCAAAGCCTGCTCCTCTGGTTTGGAGAGTCAGCTTCCATAAATGCATCTATTTCCACACAGCAGAGTAACTGTGAAGGTGGCTGACTCCTTAGAGGGGCCTAAAGTGGGGTCTAGTCTTCCTATTTCACTCAGGAATGAGACAGATAAGATAAGAAGGAAAGGCTGAGATGACAGAAGTCTCAATGCCGTACTCCTGACTCTGTGGAAGTTTTCTGAGTTTAAGTTCCTCATGTCCTGGGTTCTATTTTTCTCCCTTCCACTGCCAGCTAACCCCCGGACCTTTATTATGCTTATCTTATCTTGACATCACTCCTTAGATTCTTAATGTAATTTTTTATACCTATATGAAATGTTAATATACTAAGCCCTTGTTAAACTGGTACTGGTTTATTCTGAACAGTAGTTCTATTGCTCCAAATTGAAGGCTACTCTTCTTCCTGGTACATTGGGTGTTCGGTTGGTCTTAAAACATTGGGCATCTCAAATTTCTTGGCTGTCTCTTCATGTCTAGACTCCCAGTATTTTAAAACAAAAATGTTTTCCTATGATTAGGCTTTACAATGGTGGTATAGTTAAGAATAAAAGCTATTCCTATGGCCACCTAAAATTTTCAGTGAGAGTTCAAAATCATCAAGAAAAGGAAGAGATATGTACAGGGCATTTAGATATTAATATATGTGTTTATGTATAAAATTTTAGTTTTAGAAAAAACATGGTCAGAAGAGTAAAATAAATACTAATGATAACTCTAAAATCATTACTGAAGAAAAGTAAACATAACAAATAGGTCATTAAATATTAAAATTAAAATGTGACTTAATATTTTAAATTAAAGAATATACCAATTTATTGAAATTTCTAAGAACAGCACTTATTAGAATTTTACTAACTCATTTGTTCTCAAAATTTTCTTGCAAATTCTATTTACATAAAGAAGGTATAGTTCAACTTCAACATTTAAAAAACATACACAAACTCTGATATAGCAGCATTACAATCTTTTATTCAATTATAATCAAATAGCATAAACTAGAAAAATACTGAGTTAACTGTCATCGGTAATTAGGAAAATGATAATTTCAGAGAAGAGAATCACCTACAGTTATTATTTCAATAACTTACTCATTACTATGAAGAGAACATAAACAGCTTCTTTTGGCATTCTTTGCAGAAATCATCTCCTAATGAGAGTGCTGTTCTGATCTCTGTCACTGACTTACTATGTGATGCTTTGGACAGACTTCAATGTTTCCATCTACGATACAGGGATAAAAATGTTGAAACTTAATTTTTAAGATATATTGACTGTTATGCTCTGAATATGTGTGTCCTCCCAAAATTCATATGTTGAAACCTAATCCCCAATATGATAAAATTAAGAATTGGGTCTTTTTGAAGGTGATTAGATTATAAGGGTGGAACTGTCATGAATGGGATTAATTCTCTTATAAAAGAGGCCCAAGGGAGCTTGTTTTCATCTTCTACCATGTGAAGACACAGTAAGAAAGCACCATCTATGAGGAATAAGCCCTCACCAGACACTGAATCTTCCAACGCTTTCATCTTGGACTTTCCAGCCTCAAGAACTGTGCGAAGGCCAGGTGCAGTGGCTCACACCTGTAATCCTAGCACTCTGCGAGGACAAGGCAGGAGGATTGCTTGAGCTCAGGAGTTGGAGACCAGCCAGAGCAAGAGCGAGACCCCGTTTCTACTAAAAATAGAAAAATTAGCTGGGCGTCACGGTACGTGGAGAGGCTGAGGCAGGAGGATTGCTTGAGCCCAGGAATTGGAGGTTGTAGAGAGCTAGGCTGATGCTACTGCACTCTACCCCGGCAACAGAGTGAGACTCTGTCTCAAAGGAAAAAAAAAAAAGATCTGTGGGCAATACAATTCTTGTGTTTATAAATTACCCAGTCTATGATATTTTTGTTATAGCAGCCCAAATGGACTGAGACATTGACTAAATGAAATACAAAAGATAAAGCATTATTTAAGAATAGTCATACTGAATATTTGTAATGGGTTCACTAAACATGAATATATAGGGATAGTGATAAAATTTTTTACAAGAACAACTTCCCTAATATGAAAAACATAGTAATATTGCCACACATTGACATTTACATCTACAGATGGCATTTAAATCCAGTTGTCTATGGTTGCTAAATAAAGGACATGATATAATCAAAGAACTTTTAGAGCTCAAGGGATTCTATCTCCTTATTCTATAGATGAGAAAATTAAGGTTTGGAAAGAGAGAAGGTATTTTCTTATGTGCTCAAGGAATTACTACAAAGCCAGGTCTCCTCAGTCTGGTTTTTATTTCCAACCTGTTGATCCAGATCCTGGGAAGGCTGACTTTTGCTAGGAACCCTTAAATATGCATACCAAGCATTGTCTGGAGACTTAACATACAGTGCCCTATAGGTTCTATTTTTCAAATGTACATAAATGCCACTGGGATTAACAAAATGCACTCATTTTAAAATGGTAAGAAATTCATGGGTTTTTAAAATCATTTTGTATTTGTCCCATATTTTGTCAAGATACAAAATATCACATGGAAACTGTTGAAATTTCTTGAAGTGAATATGAAAAGTTTGGGAACCATGGCATAACATCCCTTCTATTTATTAAAACTATGGATGATTCAAAATGTCACAAATATTAGAAAGGGATAATGATTTAATCCACCATTATTCTTATTTATAATAATAACTATTATTATTATTAACTATGGGAACAGAGGACCAGTAGTACTGGTCTGAGACCAGTACTCAGTCTGAGATCGAGGACTCAGACAAGTACTCTGATGAAGAAACACTATAATATGATAATCATGTTGATATTAGTATGTACAATGTGCCACTGGAGCACTACTTACCATGAGCTTTTACCAAGTGAAAGGTAATCTCTTTGTTTTATAGGCATGTTAAGATACATATTTTAATGGCACTTTTCACTTGACAAGACAAGTAGCATAGGCACATACACCTTTTATCCTGACTTACCAGCACCACACCTGACTCTCTCTGGTTTTTTAAACACCTCCAGAGAAGCCTGCAAAACCCTATAGAATTTAATTTTTACACCCGGAGCTGTCAGGACATTCTTCCTTCTTTTTAACTTTATGGTTGTGTAAGCTCACTTCCTTTTGTTCATTCTTCACTGTATCCTTTATCTGCTTAAAAATAGTTTTCCTTTTCTCAAGCAAAAGAATCCAAGTTACTTCAGCTTTTATGGAGCATATTTCCCATAAATTAGTGTTCTCAGAACTATTGGTATTAAGTTGTGCTCAGTGAAGAGACAGTGAGCTGCATATATCACTAAAACAAAACATTCCGCCATGAGTCTGCACAAAGGCAGGTTCGAAAAAACGTGCCAAGGCTTTCCAAGATGAAACAAGGACCCAGGATAAAATCCTTATTACCATTCAACAAACCAACTGGACATTCACAATCAGAATGTTCTCAGTGTCTCCTCTGCTGTTATATTCTGTGGGTTCCGTGCTTGCCTTGATGTATGTGTGTCATTCCCATTAACTTTCATCAGTTTTACAGGCACATCAAAAGAGACTGACCCCTGTATGTAAGGAGCTGCCATTAACTGTATTTCTCAGGAAACAAAATGCCACAGGAATAACATTACATGAAAATATAGCCAAGGTCTTCCTTAGGGCCTTCTCTCCATAGCAGAATCCGTCCCTCAGTTTCCCTTGGCATTTAAAGTACTTGGAAGTCCACATAAATTTTTGCATTTAGAAGAAAAACTAAGATTTTTAGGCTAAAAATTTGGCAGCCCAGAAAAGTCTAGTTTTTGTTTAAACAGTTTGAGAAATAGCGCACATTACTAAAGAATTATGAATATTATTTCTATTGGACGACTAATACATGTACAAATGTTGACATTTTTAATTCTGGAATTTTCTAAATTCATTTAAAAGGGTTGATGTTTTATGTGTTTATGATTTTTATATTTTATACTACTGTTATTGATGATTCTCCTGCTGCTACTGTACTATTATTACCACCAGGAGGACTTATTGTGTAAGAAATCTGTATTTTGCTTTTCTTAAAACACCTCCCTTTATCACCTTTCTTGGAATGTTCTGCTAAACGTTTAGTTACATTGAAGGAAATGGAAACAGTATATGAAGAAGGGATGGCTTTTATGAAATGGAATTTGTGGAATGCCCTTATATTGGATGTGTTGCAGACATCCAAATTCCACAGAAACCCAAATAAAAACAGTTATATGCCAGTTAAAACAAGACTTCACTCAGTCTCAGAATGGCCTCTATGTCATTTGGTGGCATGTGGCTAACCTAAAGACTGCAAAAAATAAAACCACGAGACTACAAATCTGACAGTAGAAGAGAATAACAACAGAGTTGATTCAAAGTGCCTGCAAACATTCACAATGTGAGTTTTGAAAACACCCTAATCATATAAGTGATTTGGGCAAGTTAGTTGGTCAGTTTGATAAAGGAGAAATTATTGCCCATTCAAATTTGTCACTCAAAAAAAGACTCTATCATCCATCATCTATCTATATCTACTTATCTATCTATCTACCTATCTTTTAAAATCATGCTTGTAATGTTTAAAACCAGAAATTGTAAATGATGAAGCTATTACAGTGTAACAGAAATTGAAAAACTTATTTGCTCTTCACTAAAAGATGTAATCTATTAGCCTACTTCTCAGTTAAGCTCCAATCCTAGGACATGAAGATGAGCTTGTTGCAGGTAGGAATCATGCCTTTCCTCTTTATATATCTAGCTCGAGCAGTCTTTGGCACATAGTGGGTGCAAACTAATAATTGTTAAATGAGAGATTGTCTTAAAGCAGTACTCCCAACAGAAAGTCTAAGATTTAAAACTCGTGTTTATTATATTCTACCAATTACTGTAATGTTAAGGAATGTTTTCAATGAGAAGATATAATTAGCAAGTGCATCATTAAAAAAATCCTCTTTTTTAAATTCTAAGAAAATATGAAGATATATAAGAAAACATATAAAAATGTAAGATGATATATAAGAAAGTATATAAGATGAATATATTTTTTAGAAAATTACCCAGAGAGAGCCACTATTAATATTTTGATATATTTCCTTCCAGGCTATTAAACTACTCATTTGTTTTTTATATTTGTACAAATTTGGGATCATATTGCATTTCCAGAATATATTAAGCCCCAAGTAGATCTCATATATTAATATAAAATAATCCAGAGTAAACTAAAAATGATTACCCTATAGTCAGCTTATACATATCATTTTTAAACAATGAGTTCTCAACAAAATTAAACTAAAAACTAAAACAAAATATGATATAGATCAAATTAATAGAACTAGGGGGACTCAGGAGAGTGTCTGGATCTCTAGACTGTCAGCATTCCTAAAGTGTCTCTACTCTGTATGAAGACTCCATTTTCAAAGGAGGACATTTCCTTTTTAGTAACTTAAACAGAGTATTTATTCTCTATGTCTTAGGAGAGTTTGATAGGCAAGAGTTCTCTCTAAGCTACAGGTGTACGTAATGGCATCTGACCAGAAAATACCTTTGCAGAGACCTATTATTGTAATGATTTAGCTAAAAATACTTATCAGAATGGTGGGCTGTGGCCGTCAATTACACTGAGTTAACTGATGAGATGATTGAGGAGATGAAGAGTTTTACCCTCAGGTAAATGCAAAGAATTGTCAGCAGCCTTCTCCATTACAAGGCAAACATACAGAACACTGTCAAAGCCAGAACTCTTTTATTAGAATTAGGATGACACTTGGGATGCTTACCACAGTAACTTGAACCCGCAGGCCACACTGAGGATGTACACATAGTAAATCAGAAGTGAGTATCCAAACTGCAGTAACCTCTTTTCTTTCTAATCCCTAAATCACTGTGGCACATGATTTCTTTGGGGCCAAGAAGTTGCCTTGCACTACAAAATATTAAAAGGCATGGCAGTATTTTGAGGTATCAAATGAAAAGATCACGTTGAACTACTCTAAAATTGTACTCCCTTGGCTTAAAAGAGTTAACTCACTTTCAAAGACACTTACTAACTGAAAATGAATTAGGCACCAAGGAGAAGGTTAGTTGTAGTCACTCACTTTCAATTGATATGCCTCAAAAGTCCTGTGAAATGCTCACATTATTAAGAGGGAGAGCCCAATTGTAAGTGGATTAGGTAGCATACTGCTCGCTGCTTAATAGTCCTTCACCCAGATTTTCTGATAGAGTGAATGTACTGTTTCTACAAGTCAAAAAGGATAACTGACATCAAGCTATCCTGCTTGTACAAGGAGGAATAGGGAAAGTCTAAACAACCATGTATTGCCAGTGAAGTAGAATGACTGTAAAAGAATGCCCTAAAAGAGAGAGTATTTTATTCAATGACATTGTATCTTTCACAACTTTTTGCAAATTGGGAAAAAGAAGTACTACTAACATGCAAGGAAATGGGGAAGTGTTGCAAGGAAAATATTAATATAAAATCATCACTGCATTAAGAAAACATTTTAAGAATTTGTTTTGAAAGTTCAATCAAAGAATTTAAGATCCAATTGATTAACTCAATTATAAGACTAACAACCCAATTTAAAAATGAGCAAAAGATTTGAATAGATACATTATCCAAGAAGAGATATTTAATACCAATGGCTAATAAGCACATAAAAAGATGCTGAACATCATTCATCATATAGCAAAATGTGAATTCAAGCTACAATGAGATACCACTTCATACTCAGTAGAATGGCTATTATAAAAAAGACAGACAATAATAAGTATGGGTCAAATTGTAGACAAACATGAAACTTCATACATTGGTAGGAATATAAAATGATTTGGCCACTTGGAAAAATGTTTGGCATTTTCTTATACAGTTAAACATAAATTTACCATCTGACCCATCAGTTCTACCCATAAGTATCTACTCAAGAGAAATGAAAGCATATGTCCATACAAACGTTTGTATGTGGTTGTTCATAGCAACATTATCCATAATAGCCAAAAGTGGAAACAATCTAAATACTAATTAATGGGTGAATAGACAAAATGTATATCCATGCAATGGAATACTATTGAGCGATGAAAAGGAAGGAACTAGTGAAGCATGCCAAAATATGTATGAATTTCAAAAATATTATGCTAAGTAAAAGAAGCCAGATCCATAAGATCATATATTATATTATTTAATTTATATTAAATATCCAGAAGAGGCAAATCTCTAAGGACAGAAAGTAGATTAATGATTATCTGGGACTATAGATAGAAATGGCACTGGTTATAAATGGGCACAAGGGACAAAAATATGGCCTGAATAGATTTCTAAGCAGTGTTATAGGGACCCAGGATGGGCTGCTGGATGCTCTGGATTGTACTGCTTGGTGACAAAGTGATGAACAAATTTTGAGAGTCTAAAAAACTACAGGCTTAGAAAGTACAAAGCAACCTTTTGGCAAAGAGGGTACAGAGTAGGTGACCTTATGACTCAGATGGAACATGCTTGTTCTGGGAAATCTGGAGATTCTAAGCTAATGAAATAGATTTTAGGTATGGGGTTTGGTTGAATATAAATTTACTTGGTTTCATCTGGATGAAGTTTTTGTTTTTGTTTTTTATCTTTGTGGGGAGGAATAGAGTAAAGGACCCCAGACAAAATTGAAAGGGAAGCTAAGAGTAACAGCTTTGTCTTAGATATGGTGATGGGTGTAAGTGGGTGTTAAATTAAGTGTGAACCAGGAAGAAGTGAAACCTGGTCTGCAGGCTAACCTTGCAAAATTAACTTCAAACTAAACAATGTTAGAGTGGCAAAGAGATCATCCTATGGGTGTGGAAACCAGCTCAGGGAGAGTCAATGACTTCCAAAGATCACCTGAGATAAGATTCAGGCCTCCTGACTCCCTAGTTCGGTGGTCTTTTTACTACAGGCTAATTTGTACATGATAATTCCTTTACATTGTAATATGACTATTTTTACCTTTTCTTTAAACTTGTATTGATTGTGCTGTGCTGAGGAAGATAGAGTGGAGGAGGAGCTGTCCAAGAGAAATGCCCCAACTTGGAAAAGCAGCCCTCAGTTACCTGGTGTGGTGGAATCCAAAGGTAACCCAAGTGTCAGCAAATCCAGATGGGAAACTACCCAAATGGAACACATTTTATCATAAACCTTATGGTCCAAAAGGGAAAGACCAGAGCATGTGGACAGATCAGCTCAGCTTTATCAGTATTAGAGAAAACTATCTATTGTCTATACCTAATAGCTTCTGAACACAGAGTGATAGTATAGAAACAGAATTTTAAAAATACACTCTGTTCCTTGAGACCATCTGCAATGCAGGCAATGCTATTGATTGGCACATTTACATAATTAAAAGTAAAAGGAGAGTCATCAAATATAATAAAATGTATGTCCTTTGCTCGATATATTTTTGCCTGAATGAACTTATAAAAAAGTCATTAAAGACAATACAACCCAATGGTGGTGATGATATGTTTGCCTAGATAATTTCATTCCATTACATCAGAGGTTGCTGCAAACAGAACCAGGCAATGCCCAATGTGTCCTGCAAGAGGCCCAAGAGAGAAGGAAAAGAAGATGGAGAATCAAAAAGAAAAAGAAAGGAAGAAGGAAGAAACACCTAAAGTAGGGATAAGAGGGGAAAAAAAGAAAAGGAAAGAGAAAAAGAGAAAATAAAGAGATATATGTGGTAGGCAGTTTAGTTGCTTCAAGACAATTTACCTTATCTTGCTTTACATACTGTCTCTGTCTTTCAAAATTTTCAACTGCATTATAATTCAATTTTTTTTTTTTTTTTTTTTTGAGACAGAGTGTCACTCTGTTGCCCGGGCTAGAGTGCCATGGCATCAGCCTGGCTCACAGCAACCTCAAACTCCTGAGCTCCAGTAGTCCTTCTGACTCAGCCTCCTGAGTAACTGGGACTACAGACATGTGCCACCATGCCCGGCTACTTTTTTCTATATATTTTTAGTTGTCCAGCTAATTTCTTTCTATTTTTAGTAGAGACAGGGTCTCACTCTTGCTCAGGCTGGTCTTGAACTCCTGAGATCAAACAATCCTCCTGCCTTGGCCTCCCAGAGTGCTAGGATGACAGGCATGAGCCACCGCGCCCGGCCAATTCAAATTTTTATTGTGTAAGAAATAATATGCTCATTGTAGAAAATCAGAAAATACAGCAAGCCAAAAAGAAGAAAATAAACATTAGCTATAATCCCACCATCTAGATTAAATCTCTATTTACATGTTGGGCAATAATATAGTCATCTTGTTTTCAGACATTTATTTTCTTTTTACAAAAATCATACTGCTCTTGCTGTTTGCTAGCCTTGTAGTACATAAAAGAAAAAAAATCATACTGCCTTTATCACTCTGTAGCCTGACTTTTTTCCACATAAAATATCATGGTTGTTTTTCCACCTCAATAAATATATGCTTCTAAAATATCATTTTAAATAATTGCCTCCAAATCTTCTGTAATCATATATTTTCTCCCAATTATTTTTAAAATTCTTATATGATTGAAGTGTTTATTATTTTTGGTGCTCTCATTTGATTTTTGTATGTTTTCATTAGTATGAAGTTTCAGTTTTTAAAAAAATATAATTACAGCCTTATTTGTGGTGTACTTTTAATTTTTTATAATCTTTTATTTTGATAAAAAGTTGTACAAAAAGAAGATAGAGGATACAGACTATAGTAAATGGCTCTCTTATCTATAAGTAATTAATTTTATTCATGTCCATTTTATTGTTTATTCATTGCTCTGTCAACAACTAAAGATATGCTAAATAGTCTTACAACTATTCTGTTTATGTCCATTTCTGTATGTTTTTCTAACAGTATCTTTTCTATGTGTTAAAGGCACATCACATGGTTAATGAGTGAAAGTAATAAGTATAGCACTGTTATGGATAATCTTCTACATTAAAAAGCAGAGATCATAAAAAATAAATAAATAAATAATTGCCTCCATTTAAATTTAATTTTATAATTTGATTTATAGGATGCATAGAGCTCTTTATCAATTTTTGCCACATCACTTTTACTTTATCATGTTTGTAAAATCTGAGAATTCCTAATGTAAATACTTTTGTATTTACAAAAATAAAAAATAGTTAATGTCTATTCCTATAAGAACTAGACTGAGAAACCAATGAAGTACGTGGTATAGCCCTCCCTTGGACAGTGCTGAAGAGGGATGTGAAATCTAGTTGGGGAAAGAGGATTAGTACTATTATTCCTCACTATAAAATAAATGTATATGAAAGAAGCTATCTGTCCATCAGAAAAATCACATTGTAATTTGAGAAATATAGCTATACAGATGCTTCTTGACTTACAATGGGGTTACGTCTCAGTAAACCCATCATAAGTTCAAAATATCATAACGTCGAAAATGCATATAATACATCCGACCTACTGAACATTATAGCTTAGGCTAGCCTACATTAAACATGCTCAGCACACTTACAATAGCCTATAGGCCAAAATCATCTAACATAAAGCCTATTTTATAATAAAGTGTTGAATATCTCATGTAATGTATTGAACACTACTGAAAGTGAAAAACAGAATGGTTGAGATTATGGATGCTCAAAGTTCAATTTCTACTGAATGCTATCACTTTTACACTATTCTTCAAAAAGCCAAAAATCATTAAGTTCAATGAACCATTGTAAGTCAGTGACCATCTATATTTAGAAGTACGTATATATTTATTGAACTAGAAGAATAGCTATAATATTTTTGGCTTTTTGAAGAAAATGCAGAAGCATGGATTGACAGAATAGGTGTTTACCATCTATTGTATTTTATAATAATAGAGAAAACTGACAGAAATGTAATCGTAAAGTGATTAGCCACCTTATTGTTGATTTCAGAAACTCTTATTCTGCACCAGTCTTTTTGTTTCCTGATGTTTCAGACCCATAGTTATTTGTTGCTAGTAACTCACATTTACCTACTAGAGAGATGTTATGTGGAGACCTGTGGGTTGTACTTGGGGAAAGACATCTAACTCGACTTTCACAGGCTAATTCAGCAATTTCTTTAAAAGATTTGTATTTTCCAAAGTGATTATCTCAGCTGGCACTTCAAAATATAATCTAAAGCCTTCTGTTAGCAATAAATCCACAGAAATCCATAAAACCTAGAGTGTTTCATATTATTATCATCAAACATTTATTGAGCTCTCTACTAATGATCTTCTAGTTATTGTATAGAGCCAAAGGTTCATTTGTTATTCCTACCTAGAGGGGCTCACAATCTAAATTTGGTCTAAAGAGAGTGGAAAATTCACAAAAGTTACGTTCATGTAGTTAAATAGTCAAGCAATACAAGTTCCTGTTTCCCATTGTAATGATTTACAAATGACAGTGGTAACAATCTCAAAGAGAGAATTCAGATCCTTCAGTTAGCAACCCTTGCAATTATTTTTTAGCTTTATGGGGTTAACCTTATTCGAGTTGATTAAATTCAAGCTGCGATCTTTCATAAAAACTCAATGGAGGGTCCAGATGGCCCAACAATACCTCCTTTTGTGAGAGAAAATAATTTGAAGACTTTTGTCTAATTAAAGTATTTGTGCTGGTGGGACCTGAATGAATTGTTATTCCTTTAAAAGGAGTCTGCATTACAAATAATCTTTATAAAATACTAATTATTTAAAAATAGATTGCCACTTTCACTATTTCAGTTATGTCCTAGGACCACAGTGGCATGAGCATGACATTTTCAAGCTAGACTCTGATACCATCTTTGGGATTTCGGTCTGAAAATACAATTCTAGAAAATCAACAGAACAAGGCTCCATGGAACAAAATGCCAGGAAGGTCAATGCATTACTTTCCTCCTGTTCCAGTCCCACGCTCACAATTACCTTAACTCTTGTCAAAATATTTTCTACAGTTACAGCCAAGACATAATTAGCACCTTTTCTTCATGTTGGAAATATCATTGGTAGCCATAAAACAAATTTGGGGAAAGCACTTAAGCACCTTAACTTGGCAGATGGTTACAGTGGATAGGAATACCATGATTTGCCTACCTATAGGAACAACACACCATCTTATCCTGCCATCCCCCTTTCCTCCAGTAGTCCTAACTGTATGAGACAGGAACAAAAACAGAAGTCTAGGCAGGAGGTGGGGATAAGGTAGGGGGTAGAAATGAGTTGTGAAATGCTATAGGAAATTAAACAAATAGTCTTACCTGTACTTTGGTTATTTAATTACATCATTATTCTCCAACTTCTTTGCGTATTTTGTCTGTAATCAAGGTGATATTCCGAGGTAGTTTATTCTCCAAAACCCTATTGTATCAAAGAGGCAAAAGTATTGGTCAATTTTGTCGTGAGTGGAAAGGCCCTTTATTTGGCTTTTTATATGTTCTTGGTTGAGGCTACAGAAGCCAAAGTTGTTATGATCAAAGATTTCCAGCAGGGGGTGCAGCCGCTTCTGTAGGGTAAGTTCTTTTGACGCTACATCACATGCAACAGTTGAATATTGCAGTGTTACCGTTGATGGTAGAAGCTGGATTATGATACCATTTTTTTAATGACTGTCATGTCTTTTGATCTAAAAGAGACCATGCATATTAATACTTTATTAGAATGTATTGAAGAACTCGAAATTTGCGAAGAAAATTTAAATTAAAAACCTAAAATGCCTGACAAATCTTATTCTGCTGATTTTTTCAAAGTAAACGATGAACAAAGCTTCGGGTGATTTTAATTACCCAGTACAGCAGAACGTATGCTTAAATTTTTTATTCTAGATAAGAAGAGTAGTGTATCTGAGAGGGTTTGGTAATATTGATTCCATTTCACCCCCATATTTGCATGTGTGTGTATATGTGTGTACGTGTGTGTGTGTGTGTGTGTGTGTGTGTGTAAAAAGAATAAATTCATCATCTTTTCAAAATCTCTCCTTTTGGGTGGGGTGGGTTTTTACAGCTTTTTCTCTGAAGGCATGGCTCCTGATCAATTTTAAAAGATGCCATCTTATCCTTTGTTTTTTCCCCTGCTTTTTAATGCCTTTTATTTATGATACATAAGCATTATCAACCACAGAATTTTGACCCCCAATTCCCATTTTCAGATTTTTATTGGTACAAAAAACTGTATATTTTCTTTTTTGAGAAGAGCAAATAATATAAAAACAATAAAAGTGATAACTTATTTGTACAGGTAAGCAGCTTTAGACTATTAGTATTAATAAGATGCAAAGTCCTACATTTCTAGGCTCCCTAAATCAAGATGGATGATGTAGGACTAAAAATAATGTCAGCTATGAAAATTGTTGTTTGAAAATCACAACTTTTTTTTTTTTTTTAACATTTTCTGGTGTTTTCATTATGAGAAAATGCAATTTCAAGTCCTCCCCCTCATCCTGTCCTGTAATTGAAAATCACACCTTTTTAATTTTTTGTTTGTTTGTTTTTTGGTTTTTTTAGACAGAGTTTCACTTTGTTGCCTGGGCTAGAGTGCCATGGTGTCAGCCTAGCTCACAGCAACCTCAGACTCCTGGGATCAAGCAATCCTACTGCCTCAGCCTCCCGAGTAGCTGGGACTACAGGTATGCGCCACCATGCCTGGCTAATTTTTTCTATATATTTTTAGTTGTCCAGCTAATTTCTTTCTATATTTTTAGTAGAGATGGGGTCTCACTCTTGCTCAGGCTAGTCTGAAACTCCTGAGCTCCAAGGATCCTCCTGCGTTGGCCTCCCAGAGTGCTAGGATTACAGGTGTGATCCACCACACCTGACCTTTTTAATGTTAATATTTCCTTTAGCAGCTCCAATTTATTTGATTTTGGTTTATGTTGATACATGTTCATGATTACTAAAATTTCTGGTTATTTAGGAAATGATTTTTAAGGTATCTTTAGGGTAGACACCCTATAGTACTTAACATTTTACTCAGGTTATACCTTTGAATTGGCTTCATGTATTTTTAAGTACTTTTTTACAAAGATCAAAAATACATTTAAATGCATTAACCTTTATACCTATATAAGTGGTGCAGATACTTATGGCATTAGTACCACATTTTGGTTGTTGGACCCCTTCTCCCCAATTTCCTTCTCTCCTCTTTTTCTTCTTTTCCTCCTCTGTTTACTTTCATTGCAAGTTTTCTTCAAAGTCCCTCTTCCTAGCCTAAAGTTTGTAACTGAAAGAATTAAGTACCTACAGACCTTATTTAACCATTCAGTAGGTAGCATTCAGATGCAAGGGAGTGGCTGGAGTAAGGAATTCTAGTCATGCCTTTTTAAACTTAGGGAATAAGATACATACAAAAATTAGAAATGTCTCTCCTGCCTTTATCTATTAAGTTTACCTTTGAGAAATACAGAGTAGAGGGGCAGGGGAATGGAACAAACGAACAGAACTTCTGCTGGAATATTGTGACAGATTTACTGACAAATATTTTCTAACAGATTTTTACCAACAGGCAGTTTTTGTTTTCTTTACTGACAGACCATAAATATACTTCTGGTTGGCAGCAGCTGCATCATTATAACACCAAAAAGCAACCTTGGCTAACTTCAGTACCTTATGTAGCATAAGAAATAAAGAATATCTTGAATTTAAAAGACTTTTCATATGTTAACTTTACTGATGATAAACTATTTTCAATGCAGGAAATAAATCTTTCCCCAAAGAGAAATTCAACACCAATTATTTCTTCCTTTTAGACTTAACAATTTGGGGTAGATTTGTGTTTTTGCTCATTCTTTTATCAATTGGCAACTGTTTTTAGACCTCTGTGTAAGGCAGATTCTGATGACCTTGGGAAAGTCAGAGGACTTGAGTTTCTTCAATGGTAGAAGCAAAGGCAGTGGTTTCTACCGTCCTTTTTCCTTCATTGACTGTCAATGCCCTGATGAGAAATACATCGAAAGCCCAGTGTACTGTACCCCCAAACTTGTGCAATTTCTAGAAGTCTCAAAAAATATTGAATATATTTAAGGCAGTATAATAAAAGCAGGTGGCCGATAGTTCCTAAAGTTGGGCTGACAGTGGTGTCAGCAGGGGTCTTTTGGGACCACTCAACTCCACCCCAAGTCTTGACATCTTGCTCAACTTCCAGTGAAGAACGGACTGAATCAAGGGCTTGCGTCCCTGTGCCTTGTCAACGGAGAAATGGACTCCCCTTCTTGCTCCCATGGAGTTTTGCCTTATGGGTCTGTGTAGCACCAGGTCTTGGGCGAGTGATCCCCCGCCAGAAAACTGGCTGCACACAGAGGAGCATGCATATAGGCAAGCATGTCCCTGCGAACGAGTTTGGGAGCATATTTTCCTCCCTTTCATTCTTTAATGCACAGAGACCATAGGCGGATTTATCGAGAAGCATTCAGTACCCATGCCATGTTTTGCAACAGAAGGTTTCTTTGCAGTATTGTGGTATGCTCTGAGTTACGACCAGAAACCGGAACACAAGGAAAGGGTTAGAAAGCAGAGGAAGTTCGGGGACGACGGTGCTCTGGACTGCACGACAGCAGTTTCTAAGGCGTAGAGGATAGGGTGGGTGGAGGAGGAGCAGAACACGGAGAAGGGAAAGCTGAAGAAAAATACTCACGCCAATGGGTAAAAGGGAAAAGGTGAGAAGGAATGGAGTAGGAGACGGAACCAATGGTGGGAGAGGCGGAGGAAGAAGGGGGAGGGGCAGAAGCCAATCGGGGAGCGGGGGAAAGGAGGGAGCGGGGACGCGAGCGAGGACGCGGCCTCGCGCGCTCGCTCCCCTCCCTCAGGCGGGATCGCTCGCGCCTTCCCAGGCTCCCGGGAGACGAGGGCAGGGGCGGGGCCGTGCCGAGCGCGCGGCGCGGCTGGCGTCGCGAGGTGAGGGGGGCGGGGGCGGGGGATTGTGGGGCTGGCGGCGCGGGCGCGTGAGTGCGCGCGCGCGGCCAGTCCAGGCTGCGGCGCCGCTCCGCCCCCGGCCGGGTGTGTGGCTACGCGCGCGCGCGTGCGTTCTGGCGGTGCGCGCCGGGAGAGATGCTGAGGTAAAGTTCGGGAGAGAGGGAGAGATCCGTCAGCGAGAGGGAGCCCGAGTGGCCGCCATTACTGAGCCCGGCACGGCTGCGGGCGCAGGGGAAGGGGGGAGGGACGGGGCCGCTGCTGGTGGCGGGGAGGGAGGGTGAGTGGGTTACCAGGCAGCGGGAGCTGTAGGGCTAGGGTTTCGGGGCGTGTGAGTTGCGGGGGGGTGGGGGGAGGTGGCTGAAGGGACGCGGCGCTCGGTGAGCGCGCCGGGGAAGAGAGGCGAGCAGAGAGTGGAGGAGGAGGTGGCGGCGGCGGGAGCGCTCCCCAGGAATGTCGCTGCCGCCGCCACCGCCGAGGCTACTGCCGTTGAGGAGGAGACGAAGGAGACCGACGTTGTTAGGTAGGACCTTGCGGCCCCCTGCTCCTCCGGGCCCGCCCGCCCCCTCCCCGCCCGGACACAGACCCTCCCGCGGCCGGCTGCCCCGCTCGGTCGCCGCCGCCGGTTGTAACCAGTTGAAGGGGCTGGGGCCCCGCGGCCACCGAGGGGAGCCTGGCGCCGCGCTCCGTTCTCACAGGCCGGGCGGGGAGCAGCTGCTGCGGCGGGCTACGGTCGGCGTGAAGGGCAGAGAGGCCGGGGGAGGGGGTGCTTTCTCCACAGGTGACGGGGCCGGGGTCGGCGGAGGCCTGGTGGTGGCCAGGGATCGCGCCGGCCGCGCCAGGCTTTCGCTCTCGCTCGCCGCCCTCACTTGCCCGGGTCTCGGGTGGTACGTGGGGAAGGAAGGTGGCGGTGTCTGTTGGCCGGCTTGCTGCTGTTAACGAGTTCCACCTGGAAGGGGGAGAGAGGGCGGGCGCGGATTCTGGGAAACATAATCTCGGTTGCAAACTTAAACGCTTTTCAGGGGGATCGGCCCTTTTCACTTTTTCCTTATCTCCCGGACTCCTCCCTGGGTTCTCTTCACCAATTTTCCATCTGCTGCTAAAACTGGGGGTAAGGTATGAGAAGTTGCACTGCGCAATCAAAATACAGAGCCCTACCGGTTGACTGAGACTGGATTGAGGCTTTGATACTGAGTTTTCGCTAGAATAACCTCTAGATTCTTCCTCTGTTTCCACTAAAGAAAAGTATCGGGGTGGGGGTGGGGAACCGCGCGGGAGCGCGCGCGCACTTACCCACACATAAATACACTCACTCCCTCACACCCTCCCTCTACAGCGTTGTTAGAAATGCAAGTGAAGTGGAGGCTCTGGGTGTAGCTGAGGCTGAAAGGTGCTCGGAAGTGAGGGCAAACTATTAGGACGTCTAGTAAAATTCCGAGAAAGTTGTAGGGGAGACGCTTATACTTTTACCACATAATAGAAATCCGGCTTTGCCAATGTTTAGTAAATGGGAATTTAAATGTTTTAAAGCAGACCAAGATAGGCATACAGACGGATTTCTGCACGCGTTTTTAAGTTTAAATTCCCATCAATAATTTGCTTTTTCCTTTGTGATAGGTAGGAAACAAGGACAATATTTTATTAATAAAAAATGTTTAGGTGTGAAAACAGTGAAATGTGTCGCTGTATTTACTAGTCCTCGCTTATGTTGCTTTCTACAGGTGTTGTGGGGGAGGGGGGAGTGTTGCCAGTTCCACTTAAATCCAAAACCAACGTTCACTTTGAACAGAATGTTAGAGGATGTTTGTCTGTAATGAGTATCTCATTCACTTCATGGAAGATTTCTTTAAATTACCATTTGAAATGGTTCTAACAAAAATGAATCTAGATGAAACTGTTTCAAATTCGGAATAATATTTGGTTTAGACATATATTAATGTGTTTGGAAATGTTTACTGTCAATTCCAGTTTATTTGTAGTTTGATAAAATGGTACTCTTATTCAGTATTTTTAGATAAATATACTGTGTAGGTAATCTGGGTAGTTTCCAGAATAAGGTTTTGCTTTCAATTTAAATTCCTTTCTCATTCTCTTTCATCTGTACTTTGTAATTGACCCCATTTCTTGCATCTATGATGCATAAAGCAGAGCAAGAGAGTGAATAAGCGTGGGTCACCAAAAACTTGGAAAGACAAATTATGACTAAACAGTGCAATGACAGGCTAGGCATACCTATGCTTTTAACTTTCAAAAAATAGCACTATCGATCCGATTGACTTAAAGCAGAATCAGTCAGACGGTACAGATGATTAGATAACTATCGATTTGGTTGTCTTGTGTAGGCTACATTTTTAACCCAGGTCAGCATGTCTTACTTCACCATTCTTTGTACATTAATTATTAAGAGCATATACACTTTGATATAAGAATTATCACAGAATTCTGTTATTTTTATCAACTTTTTAGTGTCCCTCCCCCCATTTAAAGTACTTTAGCAATTTTAAAAATGTATTGCAAAATTAATATCTGAATTCCTTCACGTGGTTCTTATTCTAAATGTTTTGAAAATCATTTCCCCTTCCTTGTTTTGTTTGAAAGGGAGATTTAGTACAGTGATTGTTTTGGAGAAAATGAATTATTTTGACCTTGAAGGTTAAGATTTTTTTAGGGAATAAAATATTGTATTTACATTCCTTTTTTGGATTTGAGGTTATGATACAGCTTAAAATAATAGCTTTGTAACTCACTTTTTTAATTGAAGAAAAAGTTAATGTCATGTGAAGACTGTACTTAATTTTTTCAACATTAAACAGGACTTTAGGTAACTTTTGGTTTTTAGTATTCATTTCTTAAATATGAAATGGCATTATAGAGATTTTCTTGGTAGCTACACAGTAAGTTTTGTCACAACTGCAGTTTCCATAGATACTATGTTAAGAACTATTTGGGCTGTAAACTCCGTTTTTTCTTTGCACATCAAGAAGGTATGGTATGGTATAACTGACTCAAGAAGCATTGTATAGCGTTCTGTTTTAGTTATGCCTGTGTTCCTAAAAGATGTTTGTAATATACTTTTAAAGTACACCAGGGGAATTTGATTTCTAAAAGAACTACAAAGAAACTTTGATGCAAAGTGACGCATTGTTTGGTAATTTGAGTAATCAAGCTCTTACTTGCTTAAGTGCAGACTTTTGTCGATCATTTTATCAAACTAGGAAAAACCACATTAGAAATTAAGAAAAGTCATTCAACACTAAGAATTTTAAGTATGAACTTTAATTGGTTTTCAAACTCTGTTCCTTGGATTCCTATGGTTTTTTCCCCTAGATTCCTTGAGACTTCCTCTGACCACCCACCCTCCCTAACAAGGGCAGCTTTTATTTTTGTCTGTTAAATGTCTTGTACTTAGATATAAGAGTTCCTTTAAAAAAAAAGTTCATCTTCATTTTAAAAATTGTAAAGCCTCTGATTTGTTATTCATGAATTCAAATTACTTTTATACAGAACTTACTATGTATGTGACTGACCCTGGGAATACGCAGAAAAATTAGAGATATAGTGTAGCTCAAGCTTTAGTTGGAGAGGTAGTAACTATAAAGGAGTAAATAGTTAAAAGTACTAAGAGATGCAGAAAAGAGAACACCTATTTTTATCAAGGCCTCTTTGAGAATTCTTCACAGAAGAGACATTTTAATTTGAGTTTTAACTGCAAGTAGGGGTTTGAATGTAAGAGAAACAAAAAAGGATAGTCTTTTTTTCCCCCCCACCATATTTTAGAAGCTGACTGTCCACATGCCTTAGGTTTGCAGTGAAATGAAACAGATTGTTAATGTTTGCTCATATCTGTGTATTTTACTTCTCAGAATTAGAGCTATTGTGAAAAGGATTTATGCATAACTTTGTAATTATGTGGTTAAAATATGACTAGTATATGTCACTTGGTTAGATTGTCAAGCTTTTCATCATGAAGAGTTGATGGTAAAAAGTGAGTTTTCATTTTTCTAGCTTCAGATTAGATTTAGCCTATTTATTACCCCTGACCAATATTTTATTGAGCAGCTGGACACTGTGAGTGGTACAAGAAGTATAAAATATTGCTCCCTTAATAGAGCTATTACTTTCGTGAAGAGAGAGCGTGACAGCGTAGGAATTTGGGCTGTATATAGGGTAATACATACTGATTTAAAAATTGGTATAAAGGAATTTAGATAAAGGAGATGCTACTTGTAAGAAGCGTAGGATTGGGATACTAAGGGGGAAAAAGACATTTAGCTAAATTAATGACAGTGTGGGCCAAAAGCAAAGGGAAAAAGGACAGATTGACAGGTAAGGAGAAAATATAAAATAAAAATATAATCAGTTTGTACCTTATGAACCAGAGTGAAAGATTTGGGAAAGTGTTAACACAGGGGTAATAGAAAGGGTGATGGAGAAATAAACACAGCGATTGGCATAATTATCTGTCCTAGTTGGCATTTTCAAACAACCTTGAAAAAATTCTTGCCTTGCCATCTTATACGGTATAGTTTGTTCAGTTTCTTCCTGTTTGATTATGTCCTCTGATTCAAAATAGTATGTTTCTTTATATACTTTTCAGAACCAAGGTAATACCTCTTCTTTGTAAGGAACTACTAGAAAATTAACATTCCTATGATTGGGGAATTGAAAGATCAGATTTTTATTCCTCTTTATTAACCAAATATGTCATTCTTCAGATGTTTCTTTATATATAAATAAGAGTATTAAATCAAATTGTCTTTCAGATAATTTTCTGAAGTTTGTTACCTTGAAATTTTAAATTACTAAGCTTGACCTTGCCTCATTTCATTACTGAAGTTTCATTTGTCTTTGGAAATAACACCTGAAACTCAGGTGATACCACCATTTATCTGTTGCTAAAACTGATTAGTTTTTCATTAAGAAACACTCATTTATCTTTTATTTCTTATATCTAGTAGCCAGTCACCAAACTCTCTCACTTGAATTGCTCTTTTCAATTCTATTATAGTAGTTCAGATGCTTTGAGGCTGTAGTACTTGTGTATCTCCTGGGCTTTGTGCTCCACGAAGTCCAATCTTATATTCCACTTCTAGACTAATCTGTAGTGGCTCCTTATTGCCTATTACAAGGTATAACACCTGTTTGCCCTTGAAGACCTGTAGTCATGTCTTATATGTTCAACCATATTTCTCCACTTTCCACCATGCCTACTATGCTCAACTACTCCACCCTAACCACACACCTGGAATGACTTCTCTTTAAATCAAAATTTAGTCTATTTTTTAAGGTTCATTCAAATCCGTCCTCTTAACTGAAACTGTTAATCCGTTTCAGGGGTCTGCAAACTATGGCCTCTGGGCCAAATCTGGCTGGCTGCCTATTTTGTATAATGGCTTTCTACATTTTGAAATGGTTGGGGAAAAATTAAAAGAATAATATTTTGTGTATTTTGTGATGTGTGAAAATTATATGGAACTTAAATTCCAGTGTCCCTAAATAAAGTTTTATTGTAACACAGCCATGGTCATTTATTTGTTGTCTAAGACTGCTTTTGTACTACCACAGCAGAGTTAACTAGTGTGACAGATAACTGTATGGCATGCAAATCCTAAAATATTTGCTACCTAGCCCTTTTATAGAAAAAGTTTATAAACCCTGATCTATTTCAATCTTTCATTTCTTTGAATTCCTATTGCATTTATCAGAATCATGGTGTAGCACATTGCCTTTATCTCCTCAACTATGGTACTATAAAGCTTCTTAAAAATACAATGTAGAAAGTGCCTTTCAGACCTTTTTTTTAAATCCGCGATTCCTTTTAAATCTACACCCCTTCCTTTAGATTCTTATTCAGCTTCTTAATGTTCCCATCACCAAGCATTCTCATCATTAAGAAAATTGTTAAACCTTATCTGATGTTTGTATAATGAAAATGATCATTCCTCTCCTGTATATCTTTATAATATTAGATGTCAAATTATCCCCCCCCACTCACCCCCACCCCTGCCCTTCTTGATTCTCTAAAGTGGGGAGAAAAGACACTGGAAGGGAGTTGAACATATTCGTAGTACTGACTTAGTGGACTTCCCTGTAAGTACCTTTGTACCTTCAGAACCTCTGACATAAAGCTAAGCAGAGTAGCTAAGCACAGTAATTACTTATGGATTGTTTACATAGGTTGATACAAATGAGATGACCTTTGGTTCTTCTGTTTTCACCACAGAATAAGGAAATGGAGTACAAAGAGTTGGAATAACTTTCACAGCAAGGCCTGAGGGCAGTAACGTTATCAGAGAAGGGTGTAGATTAAAATAATAAGGTAGGTGGTTAGCCTGTTTGAGAATAGTTGTGGTCATTGGTTTTCAAATATTTTTCATCAGTGAAACTTTTAAAAAAAAAAAAACTTGAAATGTTAAAAGATAAAAATAGATGTTTACTATATAAATTGTTGAAATGTTTGTTAGGTTCTCTTTTCATTCGATTATAGTCTTAAGATTAATTTGGTTAGCCTGTTTGAGAATAGTTGTGGTCATTGGTTTTCAAATATTTTTCATCAGTGAAACTTTAAAAAAAAAAAAAACTTGAAATGTTAAAAGATAAAAATAGATGTTTACTATATAAATTGTTGAAATGTTTGTTAGGTTCTCTTTTCATTCGATTATAGTCTTAAGATTAATTTGTAGGAATGATGATTTTTTTTTTTAAGGGCTTCTTTCAACCTAAAGATTGTGTGCTTATATGGTAGAAACCTTGGTTTAAAGGTAAAATAAAATGTGGCATATGAGCGACTCTCCTGTAGGTATTACATTGTTAAATTAGCTATCTTATGTATGTTAAGACTTTTTCATTTTCTCTTCACAGCATCAATAAATTTGTCATTGAGAATTAGCATAGAGAACATTAAGAAAAGTAATATAACACACTCTTCATTTTATAGTCTGCAGTTGATTTTATTCTTAACTATTTCAGACAAGTTGTAACTATTTCAGACAAATTTGCTTAAGGTTGTGGAATATATATGATACCTTTGGGTTTGGCTTTTTTGAATATTTGTTTATATAAGAGATATTGTATTCATTTGATTTAAAGAAGATAGAACATGTAATTACAAAGATCTGTCTGTGTAATTAGGTGTTGGGAATGTAATTTCCTATAATAATTTATGATTTTTAAAAGTCTTTAAGCAGCCAAATATTTTGAATCAATTATATTTGGGATTATACTCACCTTCATTTTGAAAATTGATTTTTTTAAGTTTATAAATAAAAATTAGATTTTTATTCTGGGTGGATACATTATTATAGATCATAATTAGCCTTGATTCTGATGGCTTCATTTCTTTTTGTTTATTTGTTTGTTTTTTGTTTTTTTGAGACAGAGTCTCACTCTGTTGCTGGGGCTAGAGTGCTGTGGCGTCAGCCTAGCTCACAGCAACCTCAAACTCCTGGGCTCAAGCAATCCTACTGCCCCAGCCTCCCAAGTAGCTGGGACTACAGCCACCCAGTACTGTGCCCAGCTAATTTTTCTATTTTTAGTAGAGACAGGGTCTTACTCTTGCTTAGGCTAGTCTTGAACTCCCAAGCCCAAGCTATCCTCCTGCCTTGGTCTTCCAGAATGCTAGGATTACAGGTGTGAGCCAGCAGGCATGGCTCAGGTTTATGTTTAAAAAGGAATACTCTGGTTGATCTGATATGAATTAGACTAGGGAAAGGGAAGCAGGGAAGTTAGTTTAGAAGACCTTGGAGTAATGTTGAGTCAGAGATGTCGATGGATGGGATCAGTGTTACAATAGTGCAGGCAGAGAAAAGTGGTAAATTATGGATATAGTTTGAAGATAGGGCCAATAGGAATTTCCTTACACAGTATAATATTAACAATTTAAAAGCAATGTTTTAGAAATTATGTCTTTTATTAGTACATGTGACAGTTTGGTGAAAAGGCACAGAAGTTTTAGTTTAAATCTTGAATTATTAAGAATCTATTTTTTCATTTTTCTAGATTCCTTCTAGAACTTTTTTTTTAATTTGCAGAAAGCCACTTTATGTTACTAAAACTCCATTAAAAGGAGCGTATAATGTTTGGTCTAGTAAAATATCTTAGAAAACTTAGTTGGGGAGATAGCTTAATTTTGACAGACAATTGTAGGACAGTTTTACCTGAATATATTCTGTAAGTATTTCCCTGATACAAAATAAAAATTTATAAGATAATCTTAAAGGCAAAAGTGAGAGACTGCATTGCAAACCATTAAAAGCAGGACTGTTGCTTAAGAAAGTAAAAGATTGGGCATGAGGAGACTTTCACCCTAATCTAATAACTTTGAGTAGGATTATCACTACTTTTGTCTAGGTTCCTTTGTCAGTAAAAATGTAATGCTAGATGGTATGAGAACAAGTTATATGAAAGTAAGCTATGTCAAAAGTTGAAAAGATATACATGATTGACACAAATAGGTAGTACTGTTAACCATATTTAAAAGGAATTTTCAAATTAAACAGCCCATATATAGTTGAAGGCGTTGGTCATAAGTTTATTAATGGGAGCGTGAAAAACAAGGGGTTTTTTTTGTTGTTGTTCTTAGCACCAGAAACAAACTGCCTTAGTTATTTAATGGAGGGTGGTTTTGATCTGGATGTTAGGGGCCAGTGGATAATTTGTGTCTATATAATCTATCCCAGTGTTTCAAATGAAATTCCCTTACAACCTGTTACAGCAATTTCATGAGCTCTGTCTTTCTCCCTTGAGTTGGTAATACCAGTCATCCGAATAAATAGTGAAATCCTTTTGAGGGCAAAGTGACAACAATTTTTTTCTAGTATAGGGTTTCTCAGGCTTTTTTTTTTTTTTTTTGAAAACACTTTTTTAAAACTAAAGGTTCTAAGTTAAAGAAACCTATGAATCAGATAAAGAAGATAGTACTCTGGTGAGAAAGTTGGGAGGAGAGAGCAGCTATTTGTCCAACAGCCTCTTTCCATCTCTTAGGTGGAAGAATTTTTCTACCACAGACTGAAAATCACCAAATGGCGGGTGACTAATGACATAAGCTTTGTAGCCAACTTCAAAATACCAGTAGGTAGTCTACCCGATAGCATTGTTAGAAGGACATGGATGTTCCTCCCTGTATCAAATTGGCAGTTTACTGTGAATTGGTGTGAAACCATAAAAGTCACACAGACTACTTTATTTTTAATTTAAACTAATATTTGTGACTCAGAGACTGTTACTGCCAAATTAATTAGGAAGTGTTGAAACCTTAATATCAAAATTTAACCTCAATATAATAGTTTTATTTCTTTCTCAGATAAAAAGCCTTCCAGTTTCAGTGACTAATAAAAGGGGTCATGACTTAATGCCTTCACTCTTCATTTATTTTAAGACCCTTTTCTTTCTGGAACTTTGGAACTTTAAAAATATATTTTATGATAGGATGTTTTCACTTCTCTGTCTTTCTAAAGGTATAGAGTGTATCTCAGTAATTTGGAGTTTATGCTATAGGAGAGCAGAAGTGAGTTGTAACTTTCAATGAATGATAGTATTCAGAATTATATTGTTTGGATAAACATGTAAGAAATATTAATAAAAATGTGACTGTTATGGTAAGGATTAGGTTTGTAGTTGAAAATTTTCTACAGTACTTAGGTCCTTACTATATTGTGTTGTTTTCTATTAACCAATCTATGTCTCTGAAACTGGAAGGCAAGGGACAATAGTCTTAGACATCTTTGAATTACTTGTAGTTTTCAGAATCGATGTTTCTTTAATGAAGAGTTATATTTCATTATGTATTTTAGTGATTGTACTGCTTAAAGTAAAAATTCCCAAAGTAATCATTAAATAAATTTTCTTTTGATGTATACAGTATATCATCTGAAGATTTTGCTTTTCTATTAAAAATAGATCTTGTATTCTATTTTCAATTTTTTCTGTAATTGTTAGTTATGGAATCATTGTGCTATTTTCACATAATTAATTTTACTTTTTATCACCATGTATAACTTTTGTTATCCAATTAATATGGGTTTTTTTTCTGTAAATATCCATATATAAAGTAGTCTGATTGTTCTTTTACACTGTTTTTTTGCACAGTTTAGGTAAAGAATGTTAAACTTGATGCTAGGTACAAATTTTCAGTTTGGCCAGATGAAGATTTTTAAGAATTGTACTTAATAAAAAAAAAGTTAATAGGATTGGATGAGATTTCCCTAATTTTCTTTTGCTACTTGTTACCATATACATACCATGATACGCTGCTACATATCATTTGTAAGTAACAAGTCTGATTGTATCACTTTTCATAATAGTTTCCCATGGTTTCAAGAATCAAATTAAGAAATGGAACAGGCCGGGCGCGGTGGCTCACGCCTGTAATCCTAGCACTCTGGGAGGCCGAGGCGGGTGGATTGCTCAAGGTCAGGAGTTCGAGACCAGCCTGAGCGAGACCCCGTCTCTACTAAAAATAGAAAGACATTATATGGACACCTAAAAAAATCTATATAGAAAAAAATTAGCCGGGCATAGTGGCGCATGCCTGTAGTCCCAGCTACTCGGGAGGCTGAGGCAGTAGGATCGCTTGAGCCCAGGAGTTTGAGGTTGCTGTGAGCTAAGCTGACGCCACGGCACTCACTCTAGCCTGGGCAACAAAGTGAGACTCTGTCTCAACAAAAAAAAAAAAAAAAAAAGAAATGGAACTAATATTTATCAAGCCCTTTTTGTTAGACACTTCACATTTAAAAAAATGATTTAGTTCTTAAACTTGTGTAGGTATGCAGTCCCATTTTATAGATGAGAGACCATGTGTAAGAAGTTTATGGCTTTACTGCTGTCATCAACTAGTGAATGATGGGTCAGATTTTGAAATCAATTATATTTACACATAGTTTATACTTCTTGTGTTGCTGCTTCAGTATAGTAATATTTTTATTACAGAAATGAACCTGATATTTATTTTGTTTGACTATCAGATGGCTGATAAAATTAATATTTGGTTGAGGCTGATGGAAGAAAATTTTAGAGTATAAGAATAAATCTGAAATTTTATTTTCAAAAATTACATACTATAATTTTATGAGAAATATTAGTCAAAATTTTAATTATAAGAACAATTTGTCTTCACCATTAGTTAGTGTAACGCATGTGTAGTATAGTTGAAACAGATGTTTACTTGCAATGGAGGTCAGTGGACAAGCCAGGTATTTGGGGCAGGGGCAGGGAGAGTGGGGGCAGAGGTGGTCTTTTCTTAGATTTCTTTTTGTTGTTCTTTATATTCTCTATTTTGTATGGATTGAGGATAAATTTTATATGTGTTGATATGCATTACTGGATTTTTTTCCTATCTTGTAAAATTTTTTAAGGTACTAGGAGTGATATATTGCTTTTAATTCAGCCTCAAAAGAATGTGAAGACTCCAAATAAAACTTTTTAAACAGACTGATTCATTGTCTATTCATTGAATATAATCAAAATTAAATTTCTTATAATTCTTAGACGTTATCTAATGTTGCTAGTATATCAAATAATTCTAAAAGATTGTCTCACATATATAATCTGAAAATGCTTTAGCTTGGCACCACTCAAAAGGTGGTCTTTGAGCTCTTTGTAACTACTCTGGGAGGAAATAAATCCAGAAATTAAGAGCATCTAGAAATAATTTGGCAATAGTTTTATGTCTCTTGAATGTAATAAAAAGTTGAGGCTTGGCTTTTTTAAAAGTTTTGTTTATATTTTACAAAAATTTCATTTTATATAGTAAAATTTCATTTATAATTACACTTTTTTATTTCAGTTCTTACAGATTTGAAATGAAAATTGCTCATTCCCCTTAAATAGTTTGAGAAGCCCTGATCTACTTAAATCTTGTCAGTATTCGTATAACTGTCTACTTATTTCTATTTCCCTGTTTAAGTATTTGAATGTTCTTTGTTGTTATGGGACATAAAATTTGATAGAGTTCACAAGAGTGTGTTAAAACTTATTGAAAAAATTTTTTTGATTCTAAAATTTTGTTAAATTCGTATGAAATTCTGTTTTAGAGAATAAGTTTTGAGAAACCCTGTAATAGAAAGCAGGTTGTTTTGTATTTTTAAAAGTTGTGAGGGAGTTTCTAAGGCTACAAGTAAATTTTAGTTATCACCAACATAGCCTTCAATCACAGAAGGCAGGAAAATTAAGGGAGTGGCAAGTACTAGTTTTTTCCTCAAACTCATAAGAAGGAGTAATTAGAGGCAAAATGCACATTTGGTTAATAGAGGTTTATGTTAAAATTTGTGAGACATTACATTAGATTTTGTATTTAATTGTAATTTTTAGGTTTGCCTTAAATTTTGAAGTCATCTTGCATTTATAACAGTAAATCATAAACTACGATAATTTCTTAAAGTACATCTAACATCATTATTAACATTGTTATTAACTTGCATGGTGATTTGTTATGAACATCTTTAATATGTGTAATTCATTGTATTTCATGATTAAGATTTGTCCTTTCTCCCCCTCTTTCTAGGAAGATGATCCATATGATCTTGAAGACCTTTCTGCACAGAAATGAGGGAAATACAAAGAACCAATCTGTATTTTGAGATGATTTTATTTTCAGAATGAGAAGTATGTCTGGTTACCTTTATGAATGTAGAGACATGAGAAGAGAGTTATGATGGCAAAAAACAAAGAGCCTCGTCCCCCATCCTATACTATCAGTGTAGTTGGACTCTCTGGGACTGAAAAAGACAAAGGTAACTGTGGAGTTGGAAAGTCTTGTTTGTGCAATAGATTTGTACGCTCAAAAGCAGATGAATATTATCCAGAGCATACTTCTGTGCTTAGCACCATTGACTTTGGAGGACGAGTAGTAAACAATGATCACTTTTTGTACTGGGGTGACATAACACAAAATGGTGAAGATGGAGTAGAATGCAAAATTCATGTCATTGAACAAACAGAGTTCATTGATGACCAGACTTTCTTGCCACATCGGAGTACGAATTTGCAACCATATATAAAACGTGCAGCTGCCTCTAAGTTGCAGTCAGCAGAAAAACTAATGTACATTTGCACTGATCAGCTGGGCTTGGAGCAAGACTTTGAACAGAAGCAAATGCCTGAAGGGAAGCTCAATGTAGATGGATTTTTATTGTGCATTGATGTAAGTCAGGGATGCAATAGGAAGTTTGATGATCAACTTAAATTTGTGAATAACCTTTTTGTCCAGCTATCAAAATCAAAAAAACCTGTAATAATAGCAGCAACTAAATGTGATGAATGTGTGGATCATTATCTTAGAGAAGTTCAGGCATTTGCTTCAAACAAAAAGAACCTTCTTGTAGTGGAAACATCAGCTCGATTTAATGTCAACATTGAGACATGTTTCGCTGCACTGGTACAAATGTTGGATAAAACTCGTGGCAAGCCTAAAATTATTCCCTATCTGGATGCTTATAAAACACAGAGACAACTTGTTGTCACAGCAACAGATAAGTTTGAAAAACTTGTGCAGACTGTGAGAGATTATCATGCAACTTGGAAAACTGTTAGTAATAAATTAAAAAATCATCCTGATTATGAAGAATACATCAACTTAGAGGGAACAAGAAAGGCCAGAAATACATTCTCCAAACATATAGAACAACTTAAACAGGAACATATAAGAAAAAGGAGAGAAGAATATATAAATACTTTACCAAGAGCTTTTAACACTCTTTTGCCAAATCTAGAAGAGATTGAACATTTGAATTGGTCAGAAGCTTTGAAGTTAATGGAAAAGAGAGCAGATTTCCAGTTATGTTTTGTGGTGCTAGAAAAAACACCTTGGGATGAAACTGACCATATAGATAAAATTAATGACAGACGAATCCCATTTGACCTCCTGAGCACTTTAGAAGCTGAAAAAGTCTATCAGAACCATGTACAACATCTAATATCGGAGAAGAGGAGGGTAGAAATGAAGGAAAAATTCAAAAAGACTTTGGAAAAAATTCAGTTCATTTCACCCGGGCAGCCATGGGAGGAAGTTATGTGCTTTGTTATGGAGGATGAAGCCTTCAAATATATCACTGAAGCTGATAGTAAAGAGGTATATGGTAGACATCAGCGAGAAATAGTTGAAAAAGCCAAAGAAGAGTTTCAGGAAATGCTTTTTGAGCATTCTGAACTTTTTTATGATTTAGATCTTAATGCAACACCTAGTTCAGACAAAATGAGTGAAATTCATACAGTTCTGAGTGAAGAACCTAGATACAAAGCTTTACAGAAACTTGCACCTGATAGGGAATCTCTTCTACTTAAACATATAGGATTTGTTTATCATCCCACTAAAGAAACATGTCTTAGTGGCCAAAACTGTACAGATATTAAAGTGGAGCAGTTACTTGCCAGTAGTCTTTTGCAGTTGGATCATGGCCGCTTACGGTTGTATCATGATAGTACCAATATAGATAAAGTTAACCTTTTCATTTTAGGGAAGGATGGCCTTGCCCAAGAACTAGCAAATGAGATAAGGACACAATCCACTGATGATGAGTATGCCTTAGATGGAAAAATTTATGAACTTGATCTTCGGCCAGTTGATGCCAAATCGCCTTACTTTTTGAGTCAATTATGGACTGCCGCCTTTAAACCACATGGGTGCTTCTGTGTATTTAATTCTATTGAGTCACTGAATTTTATTGGGGAATTTATTGGAAAAATAAGAACTGAAGCTTCACAGATCAGAAAAGATAAATACATGGCCAATCTTCCATTTACATTAATTCTGGCTAATCAGAGAGATTCCATTAGTAAGAATCTACCAATTCTCAGGCACCAAGGGCAGCAGTTGGCAAATAAGTTACAATGTCCTTTTGTAGATGTACCTACTGGCACATATCCTCGTAAATTTAATGAAACCCAGATAAAGCAAGCTCTAAGAGGAGTATTGGAATCAGTTAAACACAATTTGGATGTGATGAGCCCAGTTCCCACCAATAAGGATGTATCAGAAGCTGACTTGAGAATTGTCATGTGTGCCATGTGTGGTGATCCATTTAGTGTGGATCTTATTCTTTCACCCTTCCTTGATTCTCATTCTTGCAGTGCTGCTCAAGCTGGACAGAATAATTCCCTAATGCTTGATAAAATCATTGGTGAAAAGAGGAGACGAATACAGATCACAATATTGTCTTACCATTCTTCAATTGGAGTAAGGAAAGATGAACTGGTTCATGGGTATATATTAGTTTACTCTGCCAAACGGAAAGCATCAATGGGAATGCTTCGAGCATTTCTATCAGAAGTTCAAGACACCATTCCTGTACAACTGGTGGCAGTTACTGACAGCCAAGCAGATTTTTTTGAAAATGAAGCTATTAAGGAGTTAATGACTGAAGGAGAACACATTGCAACTGAGATCACTGCTAAATTTACAGCATTGTATTCTTTATCTCAATATCATCGGCAAACTGAGGTCTTTACTCTGTTTTTTAGTGATGTTCTAGAGAAAAAAAATATGATAGAAAATTCATATTTGTCTGATAATACAAGGGAATCAACCCATCAAAGTGAAGATGTTTTTCTGCCATCTCCCAGAGACTGTTTTCCCTATAACAACTACCCTGATTCAGATGATGACACAGAAGCACCACCTCCTTATAGTCCAATTGGAGATGATGTACAGTTGCTTCCAACACCTAGTGACCGTTCAAGATATAGGTTAGATTTGGAAGGAAATGAATATCCTCTTCATAGTACCCCAAACTGTCATGACCATGAACGCAACCATAAAGTGCCTCCACCCATTAAACCTAAACCGGTTGTACCTAAGACAAATGTGAAAAAACTGGATCCAAACCTTTTAAAAACAATTGAAGCTGGTATTGGTAAAAATCCAAGAAAACAGACTTCACGGGTGCCTCTGGCACATCCTGAAGATATGGATCCTTCAGATAACTATGTGGAACCCATTGACACAATTTACAAACAGAAGGGCTATTCTGATGAGATTTATGTTGCCCCAGATGATAGTCAGAATCGCATTAAAATTCGAAACTCATTTGTAAATAACACCCAAGGAGATGAAGAAAATGGATTTTCTGATAGAACCTCAAAAAGTCATGGGGAACGGAGGCCTTCAAAATACAAATATAAATCTAAAACCTTGTTTAGTAAAGCCAAGTCATACTATAGAAGAACACATTCAGATGCAAGTGATGATGAGGCTTTCACCACTTCTAAAACAAAAAGAAAAGGAAGACATCGTGGAAGTGAAGAAGACCCACTTCTTTCTCCTGTTGAAACTTGGAAAGGTGGTATTGATAATCCTGCAATCACTTCTGACCAAGAGTTAGATGATAAGAAGATGAAGAAGAAAACCCATAAAGTGAAAGAAGATAAAAAGGTAAGTTTGATTTATGGTCTGTGATGTTTACAAAGTTGCTTGCTTTTATTTTTTAAAATATATATATTAAGGTAATAGATTGGACATCAGTGAGAACTTAGACTTATTCAGTAAATATTATTAGTGGCTCTTTTTAAATTGAATATTCTGTGGACATAAATTATCTTTATTTTAGTGCATTTTATTTGTGCTTTATTTGGGGTAGAAATTTGATTTCATGTTCTTCAGCATAATTCTAGGTGAATGTTTATTCTTTTTACAGATACCCAGATTATGAAGTGATTTTGTTAATTTTTCTGTTTGTAATCATCCTATATGTCTGTTTTTCTCTTCTGACCTACCAGTTTTGCAATATTAATTTGATATACCTATCTCACTCAGGGAATTAATAATGCAGTAAAACTAACAATTTACAATCTTGGATATTTATTAACATTTCCAGGCAGCCTCTTTGTGGATTGTGGTATACTGCCTGAAGGCATACAGAGTAGTTTCTGAAATTTGAATTGTAGAATTCTGACTAAATGGCATGCTTTCATCTTACAGATTTTTAGTAGGTATTAATTCATCTGATGGTATTAAGCATTAGAAACCTAAATAGGTATGCTTTTTTTATTAGTTCTTTTCACAGTGATAATTTTTAGCAGCTTCACTTCTAGTACTATTTGACACTAGATTGCACACAAAATTTTATTCCCAGATTTTTCTGGTCTTAAGATAGCATTGAATGAGCTTTTATTCTAATATATTGATGATTTCTTCATCAGTTAAGTCCATAGTCTTATGAATTATCAATACATATTTTCTATAGCTGAGTGCTGTTTATCAGCCTCAAATTGCAGATAGGGATATTTTGAATAAGCTTATTCTAGGTAGTTTTCCTACATATAGTAACTATCTGCCTATTATAGTTGAATAGACTCCATTTGATTTTCTAAGTTACAGTATTTTCTTATTTTATCCTTAGCTAGCCTATTCTGTCATTAACTAACTCTAGATTAGGCATGTAAACTTTTTAAATAAGACTCACCTAGACTTATAGAACGTACTCTTAACTTAAAGCACACACTACCAGCAATGAATATCTCTGGCATCTCTTTACATTCACCCTAATATCACTAGACCCATCTATACATTTTATCACTGCCAAAAGACCTCAATATTTTTCTTTTAATTTGCTTATATTAAAACATCACAGGCTTTCCATTTTTAAATTGCTTTTATTTTTGAGTATGTTATTTTTCTATTTTTGTTCCCAAGCCTACTTAATGGCTTTGGAAACTTTTTATTTTGAAATACTTTCAACGTAGATAATAGTTACAAGAATAGTAAAAGGAACACCTGTGTATTCTTTGACCCAGATTTGCCAATTGTTTACATTTTGCTTCACCTGCATGAGCAGTTTGTATATGTGTGGGGTTTTCTTTAAGCCCTTTGAGATTAAGTTGGAGACATTATACTCTTTTTGTCATTAAATATTTCATTATGTATTCCTTAGAGCAGAAGCATTCTCTTTAATAGTAGTATGTATTTTTCATATTGATGCATAGTCTTTCAAATTATACTTTTAGTATAATTTTATACTTTTAGTCAAGAGGCAGATGAAGGCATTTTGTTGTGAAGTGATAGAGGTATAAAAACCACAAGAGAAATCAACGAAGATAAATGTTGATTTTTTGAAAAGACTAGAAAAATAGACAAACCTCTGGCAACATTGGTGAGAAAAAGAGAAGGCAAAAATAAGTACTGTGAATGAAAAGGAGGACATAGTCACAGATAGATCAGATTAAAAGGATAATAGAGAACGCTGTCATTTATGCCAACAAATTTAAAGCTTAAACAAAATGAACAAACTTCTAGAAAAATAATTTACCTAAACAGGAAAGCTTTGAATAATCCTGTAATTATTAAAAAGTGAAGTAGTAGATTTTCCAAACAAGGAAATAGTAGGCTGGGATAATTTTACAGGAGACTTTTCAAGGAAGAGGTCATTCCAATGTTGTATAAATTGTTCTTGAGAATAGAAAGCAAAGAAATACATGCTTCAATTTATGCTATCCTTAATTCTAGAACCAGACAAGGATGGTGTAAAAAGGAAAATTATAGTCCCATTTTACTCATGAGGGTACATATAGAAATTTTAAATGAATTACAGGTCCACAGACCAGACTCTTAACTGCTATTTTGAAATTCATTAACCTATGAAAACCAAAAGTTTCAGAACTTGCCAACACAACCTGATTCGATCTATTCTCATTGGTGGCAAATCCTGACATGAACAGATGAGAGTTTGCTTATAATCATTGTTATTTAAAGCAAATATCCATGGAGTTCACTGTGAAAATATTAATGTGTTTGAGTACTAGGTGCTGAGATTGTTACATAATATACTTTGTGTACCATACATTGCTGCTAGTAACTAAAAAGTTTGAATTCTGAAACATACCTTGCTCCAAGAATATTAGATGAGGGATTTTGGACCTATAATAACAAAAAACCTCAACAATATAAAAAAGGAAAACTATGTCCACATTGGGTTTATATCACATGTGCAAAGGATGGCTTAATAGAAAATCTATACATGTAGTTTACTTTGTAAACAGACTAAAGGGGAAAAAATATTACAGTGGCAATAGATGGAGAAAAAGCACTTGATAAAATTTAACAAATAAATGGGAAAACTAATAAATTAGGAACAGATGAGAACTTTCTTAATGCGAAAAAAGATATCTGCAAACACACAAACAAGCAAAATTTATAATAAAAGTCATCTGTCATCCTACATGGGGAAGTACATTACCTTTTCAATCAGGAACAAGACAGGGCCACACTATCACCACTTATATTCAGTATTACATGGAAATCCTAGTTAAAGCAATAAGATAAGAAAAAGAAAGTAAAAGTGTTGGAAAGGAGGAAACAAAATTATTTCTGACTCATTTGATTATCAATATAAAGGCCAAAAAGGATCTACAGGCAAAGTATTAGTATTAATAGGATTAGCAGAGTAGCTTAATATAAAATCAGTAATCAAAATTCAATTTCATCTCTCTGTACATCAGCAACAAATAACAAGAAAAACTAATTCGAGAAGACATCATTTACAAAAGCATTGCAGATTATCAAGTCATTAAAAATAATCATAACATGTAAAACCTCCATGTGGAAAAGTATAAAAAAACTTCATTGAAAGACATTAAAAAGACCTAAATAAATGTCACAGTTCTTGCCTTTTTGTCCATTTTTATGGCATATCATAGAGAAGCCAATATTCTTCAGGCTGAGCTCTAGTTTCAGTATTGTTTCATTGGAAGTCTCAAAAGATTTCCAGAAATTTCACACAATGATTTTGATTTATATGGAAAAGTAGAGGACTTAGAATAGCCTGGATACTTGTGAAGAAGAAAGGCAGGGTAGAATGGTGATGGTGGTGGTGTGTGTACTAGTTCTATCATATAAAGTAAAACTTTAGTATTTTTTAAGACAGTGTTATACTGGTGCAGGGGGTAGGCACATTGGACAATAGAATAGAAAGTCCAGAAGTAGACCTCTGGTTTAGGGCTGTCTTTCCAACACAATAGCCACTTGAGGCTGTTTAACATTTGAAATGTAACCAGGCTGAATTGGGATGTGCTGGTCTAAATGATAAGGAAAGGCATTCTTGAAAAGTATCATTTTTAGTTAGATACAATAGGTAAATATGAGTTAAATAGGGGAATGGTGGGGTGAAATGCAGAGTAATTCTGAGTATGTAGCATATGCATGTGATGGGAAAGAACATAGTGTATTCTTAAAGGAAGTCAGTGTGTTTGGCCATTGATCTAGGGCAGGCACTGGCAAACTTTCTGTAAAGGGCTAGATAGCAAATATTTTAGGCTTTATACATACAATGTCTATTGTAACTGGTCAAATCTGTTGTAGTGCGAAAGCAGCCATGGACAATATTATGTAAGCTAATAAGCATGGATGTGTTCTAATAAAACTATTTTCAAAAACAGATGGCAGGCTGGATTTTTCCAGCAGCCATATAATTGGCTGACTTTCTAGAGAAGAGAGCAGCATAAAGAGAGACTTAAAATAGGGACCAGACTCTGAGACCTGTTAGCAATGTTAGAAATTTAGCTAAGAATACTTTGCAACTAGAAAGTGAGTGGTTTTGTTTCTTGAGATCACTTGGTTACAGTATGGAAAATGGGTTGAGTGAGGGCTAGAGAGGATATAGAAGACCAGTTAGTATATTACAGTAGTCTTAAGTGAACCATGATGAAAGCTTGGAGCATTTGGCGTAGGGAGAGAGAATGGTGGCAATGGAGAATGGGATGGATTTGAGACATACTTAAAATCCATAGGATTTGATGATATGCTGCATATGGGAGGCGAAGATAATGAATGAGATAGGAAAGATACTCCTAGGATTCTAGCTTATTCAGCTTCATCGGTGACGATGCTGTTCATGAGAGATAGAGCATTGGAAATCCGCCAGGTTTGGAGTTGGGCAGTAACAATTATAACTTTAGTTTTTGAATTGAAGTGGACATGTCACGTAGGCAGTTATGATTCCTCAGCAGAGGTCTGAGTTGAAGGTATATATTTAGAAGATGATGAAATAGATAGAGATGGCAACATGAAATCCCGTAAGGAATGAATACAGAGGATTGCCTAACTGTATTGAGGAACTGCCAATATTGAATGGTCGAATAGCAAAGATGATCCTTAAGAACAGTAGGCAGAGAGTAAGAATAAACCATTTACCTTTTTCTTAGTTGGTTCCCTCGCCTATAAATTAGGAATTATAATATTTCTCTTGGAGTTGTAGTAGAAATTGGAAATCTGCGTTTCAAGTGCTTGGCATATAGCAGTGCTAAATAAATGATGCTATAGTGTGCATCAGGCCTGAAATATACTCCAGATATACACGGCCTGTATTTCAGAACAATGCTTTGTCTCATTTGCGGGATTAGTTTTCTGACTCATTTTCAAATTAAATACTCCTATAATTTTTCTTCCTGAGTTTATGCACCACTTTATGTTTTTTCTACAAGAGAAAAGGTCATTATGTTTATCTCCATTCTTTGATTCTGGAATGGGAGCCATTCCTTGACACCTGAAAAACGTAACTTTTAGGCATCGGTGAAACCTAAGGAGGGCTCAGAGATATGTTTCTCTTAAAGTCAGCTTAGTTGTCATTCCTGCCAGAGACAGCTTTATGCTTGGCTGTCTTTTGCTTTATATTCCAAAATGAGTTTAGTGTTAGTTATAGGAACAAAACCTCTAAGACATTTTTGATTGCAACCAGCAGTGAGAAGTATTTTTTAAAAAAATGATGACCCATTATACACGCAGATATTTCTACATAACTGAAATGCAACTTCACAAAACAATACTTACGTTTATTGTACAGTGGGCCCTCTGTCTCCATGGGTTTTGTATCCTCAAATTCAAAAAACTGTGGATCAAAAATATTCAGGGGGAAAAAAAATCAATACAACAATAAATAACACAAATTTAAAAACAATATAGTATAACAGCGATTTAATAGCATTTATATTGTATTGGGTGTTATAGGTAATTTAGAGATGATTTAAAGTACACAGGAAGATGACCATAAGTTATATACAAATACTATACCATTTTATATAAGAGACTTGAGCATCCTCAGATTTTGGTATTTGCGGAGGTCCTTAAAGTAATCCTTTGCAGGATACTGTGGGATAACTGTATATGTTATTTTGATTTTTCTGGTCTATAAAAGTGCAAAAGTACTGATTGTGATCTACTGAATTGATTTAGTAACTACTAGTGTTTGAAAAACAGTGCTTTAAGAGAATGAAACTGAATGAGAAAATACGAGTCGTATTAATAAAATGCCGGTTTTTGTTTTGTTTTTTGAGAAAGAATTTTGCTCTGTCACCTGGGCTAGAGTGCAGTGGTGGCAGTGTCATAGTTCACTGCAACCTCAAACTCCTGGGCTCAAGTGATCCTCCTGCCTTAGCTTCCCAAATAGTTGGGACTACAGGCAGGTGTCATCAAGCCCAGCTAATTTTGCTTTTCTTTTCTTTCTTTTTTTTTTTTTTTGGTAGAGTTGGGGTCTTGCTCTTGCTTAGGCTGAAATGCCAGTTTTTCACACATAAATTCAATGAAGTGACGTATACCTTTGTTTAAGCTAGTTTGTTTTTTCTTTGTTATCTATTTCAGTTCTGTTGGCTTGATTCAGATAGAGTAAATAGTAAAATACTTGGTGAATTTTGTGGTACATTAGTGTAAACTGATATTCTGATTTTTCATTTTTAACTTCTTTTAAAATTGTTTTCGTATCTTACTTCCAAGTCCTGAATCTTTTCATCTTCTTATTTATATTAGCAATCACTGCCTCCTATTTTGTTCTCAAATGTTCCTTCCAGTTCGTGTTCTCTTCTCTGTATTTTACTGTTCCCTTCTTACCTAAATCCACTATCAGGTATTGTGTTAACGATTGTGCTGTTTTAGCCATTGTAAGTGGGGTTTGGAGCCTATTTGGGAGAATACCAATATAGGTATTTTAAAAAAACCTGAAGACATATTAATATATAGAGAGTCACTAGATGTTGATTTTATATCTGCAAATAGTAACTTGATACCATGTTGTTAATATGGTAGATCTTTAGAATGTTGTGAATCTTAGGTTTAGAATTATTTGACTTCTGACTTCTAGAACCTCATTTGATCTGTAAATTGTTCATTCTCGATATAAAAGTAATGAAATAAGTGAAAATGTTTTCTGTTGAATTACATTAAAATGCATAGATTATATACCTGTGGTTACCAACCCCTGGGTCGTGGACTGGTACTGTGGTACCAGTCCTTGGCCTCTTAGGAACTGGCCTGCAGCCATTCCCCATCACTTTCATCACTGCCTGAGGCCCTCCGCCCCTCACCGGGGAAAAATTGTCTTCCATGAAACTGGTCCCTGGTGCCAAAAAGGTTGGGACTGCTGGATTATAGGGTAAGCATGCTTTTTGTTTTTAGTGTATATCACTTAACCTTAGTTGTTAGATTAACTGTCACTGTGCACATCTGAGAGAAATCAGGTTCTTAAAGAAATTTTAATGAAGGCTAAATAAAAATTGGACATTAAAAAGCTTACTATAAAAACAACAATGCTTACAGATCCAATATGTTAGGCTTGCACTTCACTAAGGATTCTTCATTTAGCAAAGTCTTGAAGTGATTGAAAGTTTCAGATTTTTCTAATTTTTACCTATTTTTCTGGGAGTTATCTTGATTAGATTACTCCATTATATCCATTATTACCTTGTAGATAGCCCTTTAGGGGAGAAGGTGAGGTCACCATTGTACAGGAAGTATGTTTATGAGAGTGAGAAAGCTGCTTTCGCAGACCCTTCAACCAGCATCTTTTCTAGTCTCTTTGACTTGAATTGGATCCTGCATCTACTTCTAACCAATATACTCTGGCCAGGGGAGTAGAATTACCCTTCTGAATTTAGGTCTGAGCCTTTATCATGAGAGCTTTGGGTGACATTGGCTTTCCCCCAAATTGAAGTAATTTCTGAAGGATGAAAACCACAATGTCTACTATAGGGAAGATTTGTGTCTTGTTTATAGTTGATCTGTGTGGTCTAGTACAGTACTGTATGTTGTACTGTGATCATTTAAGCCAGTATAAATATATGGCCTTGTTTTTGTGGCAGTTATAAAAGAACTGTTTATGTATTTGTTAAGTAATTACAATTTATTTTGACTCAAACTCATTTTATTCACCAGGCATTTTATTAAATGCCTACTATCCAGAACACTGTTAGAATCCGATGCAGGTCTAACTTGGTCATTGGCTCTGCTCTAGAGGGATTTAGTCTAGTAAAGTTCATTTTGTTGAAAATTAAATGTTTTATATTTTCAACAAGGTTTAGCAAAACTGGTTCTTTTCATATCTTGTCTTATCTGGAAAACATTTACTTTGCCTACCTTGCCTCCCCTCCCTCCTTCCTTCACTTCTTCCCTTCTTCCGTTTTGCCTTCTTTGCCTCCCTCAGGATCTCACTCTGTTGCCTGGGCTGGAGGGCAGTGGCATGATCATAACTCACTGTAGCATTGAACTCTGAGGCTCAAGTGAGCCTCCCACCTTGGCCTGCTACTTACTTAGCCTTTCTTCAGAACCATTTCTATTGCTTTTATTAAATTGGGTAAATTGGTCTACCTATGATAGATTAACTAGATCTATGGTGTTTCTGTAATTGCTCATAAAGTTAAAATTTGTTTCTTCAACATTTTTGGTGCTGGCTGCACCAATTTATGACAATATATAAATGTGGATATATATATAGCACAGGTATTTCTGCCTATATTTGCTGTTTCTTTGAATTTGTTTTCATGTTGTCCATTTGACCATGATTTATTGCTTTTCAAATTCAGATTGAAATATTAGTTGGTTAATTTTTAAAGTATATTTCTAATTCATGTGTTTTAATGAGACTTAATTTAAAAGATTGTGTCAGTGGCATACTTGGCTTTCACTGCTTTAAAAGTAATTTGGCAAACATAAATTTCTTTGGTGTGGCTTTATTTATACCTTTTTCTTAGTGTTTATAGCAGCATATTGAATGGTTAGCAAAAAACTGGCATCGTAATAATTATTGAAGTTACTCATTTCTGAAGCATATTGATTGTAGTTACTAAAATATATTCAGTTAACGTGTCAAGGAGGTACTTAACTCCTGTAACATAAAATAATTCTGTTCTTACTATATTAATGGACATTGTTACTATTGGAAGATTATAGGTAAATTTATAGGATTGCCAATTGTATGTACTCCAAAATTTGGTATACTACAAATTGTCTCAGTCCTAGAAGAGATGTTTTACAGTAGATACAGTTTTATGATTTCTAGTTCTGTCGTATTTTCCTGTAATCTCAGTTGATGTTATGAAGGAATACTCAAGTAAATGAGGCTTAATCTGTGACTTTTAAATAAGACAAACCCCAGAGGATAAGAGGATTGCTTTTTTTAAAGTAGTAGTTTTTGATGTTTCTAATCCTTAGACTATATGGGTGTGACAAAGGAGATTGTATGATCTTGTGATTGTACCTAACTTTGTCCATATAAAAAGTACACCTTGTAAACTTTGTATACAGTAATTGTTTTGAACTTCTGGGAAATTGTTCTTAGCCTTTGCAAATCTAAGGAGAGGTTTAGTTATTTTCCCTGGGAAAATGCACATGCAAAGAATCTTACTGGAGTTTTAAGGGTTTCACATCCTGAAGACCTGTGGACCCCAGATTAATAACCCTATTATAAGGTGTGAGGGAAGAAGAAGACACTGAAATTTTTCTTCATTCTTTACTAATGCTCTGATTGGCACACCTTAGAATAACAGAAAGTACCTAACATATAAGGAGGGAAGCAAAGAGAGCAACGGTGTTTATAGGATTGAGATGCCAAATTTAATGAAAAACTTATTTTCATTTGAATATACTTGATAATGTATATTTGGGGATACCAGGTAGAAATCTCCCCATTCACTTGAGTAGCTAGATATTTTGCTGTAACTCTCTCCAGGTGACTCTAGACTTATTTTTTATTTAAGTTGATTAATGACATAAGTAAAGTAGCTGCCAGATAATATATGTTGAAGTACTTTTTCAGGAAGATGCTATCTTAAGAGAATACAGTTTCCTGAATCAAGGTTAGAACCATTTTGCCTGATGAGTATGTACAAGAACCTAAACTGCATTTATTTACACTGTTATTTTCTCTTCCCTCATTAAACCTGGTGTTAGAGTAAAAGTGTGAGAGAGCCTTCACAAGGGCTGTTTTCTGAAGTGTTTGGACTTTCAGCCAGCACCTACATCTTTTATAAGCTTAAAAGAGAGGGGATTAACACATTGACTGCTACGCTAGAAAAAAAATTTTTTCCTTGGGGCCATGGTGTTTTATTACAAAAATAGAATACAAACTTTGAAAATAAAATGATCCTTTCTAATTTAATGAAAAAAATTGTTATTTTTTTTTTATTGTTTTCTGTGCGTGAGTTATATGCAGCTTGAAAAGTAGTTCTTGCAGCTCCTAAGGTGAAGAGTTGTGTGAGTTACATGTGCTTCACAAAGCCCTAGGCTCAAAACTAGTGAGTTAAATACAACTCACGTGGCAGGTAATGTGTTAAACCTTCGTAGAGTCCTGGCTCTCCACTAAAGGCTTTTTTCTCACATTGTTGTGTTTATACTATAGCATAATACTACTATTTCCCACCTAAAGTAATCACTTTATATTGTAGTTTAATAATATTTGGTTTTGATGGTATAAGCTTTTTGAGGACAATTATGATTATTGTTCATCTTTGTATAACCTATAATAGTGTTTCTCAGTCTTGAGTCACGTGTGGACCTTTATTAAAGTTAACATTCTCAGACTTTTCAGGAATATATCTGTAGCCAAACTTGAGTTGTTGGTCCTTGTTTTTAGTAGCCTAGCACAGTGAAATGAAAAACAGATTTAATGGTCACCAGGGGTTAGGAAAATTGTTCTGTATCTTGACTGGTGGGGAATAAAAAAAACCTACACGTGTGAGAGATTACAAAGAACTAAATACACACAAATGAGTACAAGTAAAACTGGGAAATGTAAATAAGATCTGTGGATCATATTAATGTCAGTACCCTGGTTGTGATATTATACTGTAGTTTTATAAGATACTACTATCGTGGGAAACTGGGCAAAGGGAACATGGGATCTCTCTTCATTTTTTTTGGTTTTTTTTACAATAGCATGTAACTGTAAATCTACACTTATCTCAAAATGTTGTTTTAAAAAAGGTCATTGTAATAAGACAAAAAGTAATGACAACCTTAAGATTGTGAAAATGAAATGAAAGCAACACATTTTACAGCGAAATAAAGTATGATAAACAAGCCAAGTATGATAAACAGCAATAGCATATAACTCTGACCTACTGTAACGCATTCCTGAACATCTTACCCAATCATGGTGAGGATAGGGAAGTAAAAGCTATGACCTATAAGTAAAAACCTATTGAACAGGTACAAACATGCCTTGTATGACTGACTTCTAGAACCTCACAGGAATTTCCTTAAAGATAACATTCTGCTATACCAGGGTTTCTCAACTTCAGCATTACTGATAATTTTGGGCTGTATAATCTTTTGTTGTGGAAGTGGTCTGTGAATTCTGTAATGTTTAGCAGCACTCCTGATTTCTACCCACTAGAAGCCAATAGCATCCCCCCAGCGACAACCAAAAATGTCTCTAGACATTGCCATATGCTTCCTGGAGGGCAAAATTGACCCTGGTTGAGAGGATTTGTCCCCAGTTTTACTTGTACTCGTTTGTGTGTATGTTTAGTTCTTTTCAATTTTTCAGATATATAGATTTGTGTATCCCCCACCACAGTCAAGATGCAAAACAGTTCCATCACCAACAGATTCCTTGTGTTGTTTTTTTATAACCACACCCTTCTCCTTTTCACCCCCTCCCCCATCTCTACCCCCCCCCACTAATCTGTTTTTCATTTCTATAATTTTGTCATTTCAAGAATGTTATATAAATGGGAGTATATACAGTATATAACTTTCTGGAATTGACTTTTTTCATTTAGCATAATTCCCTTGAAATTCAGTTAAGTTGTTGCATGTATGAACAGTTTGTTCCTTTTCATTTCTGAGTACTATTCCATGGTTTGAATATATCAGTTTTTTAACCTGTTGAAGGGTTGTTTCCAGTTTTTGGCTATCTTGAATAAAGTTGCTGTGGACAGTCAAGTACAGGTTTTTGTATGAACGTAAGTTTTTGTGTCTCTGGGATAAATGCCCAAGAGTACAATTGCTTGTTTGTATAATAATTTCATATTTAGTCTTATAAGAAACTGCCAAACTGTTTTCCAGAGTGGGTGTACCATTTTAAATCGCCACCAGCAATGTATGGTGTGTCCAGTTCCTCCACATTTTCACCAGTATTTATGGTACAATAATTTTTTTTTTTTTTTTTTTTGAGACAGAGTCTCGCTTTGTTGCCCAGGCTAGATTGAGTGCCGTGGCATCATCCTAGCTCACAGCAACCTCAAACTCCTGGTCTCAAGCAATCCTCCTGCCTCAGCCTCCCGAGTAGCTGGGACTACAGGCATGTGCCACCATGCCTGGCTAATTTTTTCTATAAATATTTTTATCTGTGTGTATGATTTCTTTCTATTTTTAGTGGAGACCGGGTCTTGCTCTTGCTCAGGCTGGTCTCGAACTCCTGAGCTCAAACAATCCGCCCGCCTCGGCCTCCCAGAGTGCTAGGATTACAGGCGTGAGCCACCTCGCCTGGCCTCAATAACTTTTTTTTTTTTTTTTTTTTTTTTTGAGATAGAGTCTCACTTTGTTGCCCAGGCTAGAGTGAGTGCCGTGGCGTCAGCCTAGCTCACAGCAACCTCAAACTCCTGGGCTCAAGCGATCCTCATGCCTCAGCCTCCCGAGTAGCTGGGACTACAGGCATGCGCCACTATGCCCGGCTAATTTTTCTATATATATATTTTTAGTTGTCCATATAATTTCTTTCTATTTTTAGTAGAGACGGGGTCTCGCTCTTGCTCAGGCTGGTCTCGAACTCCTGACCTTGAGCGATCCACCCGCCTCGGCCTCCCAGAGTGCTAGGATTACAGGCGTGAGCCACCGCGCCCAGCCCTCAATAACTTTTTAATTGAAGTTTCTCTCCTTCATTCACCATTACTTCAAGCTGTTCTTTATGTTGCTTTCTGAGGGATAGCACAGTGCTATAATAAAGTGCCTGATCCCTCTCCCTGCAAACTAGATTTATAGCCTGTGTATAAAGTTAAAATTCCTCAGTTAGCCACCTAACTGAGGTTAGGTGTACGCAGTATGTGGCTCTTGCCTACCTTTCTACCCTTATTATTCACTCCCACATATACTCTTAAATTCCAGGTATGTCAAAATAGATGGAAAATAATAGTGGCTATCTCAGAGGTATTGCGAAGATTTAAGATTATGCATATAGAATTAAGTGCCTATTATATAGTAACCAGTAAATAAATGGCAGTTTCTGGTGATTTCTAAGTTCTTGTCCTGACTTACAGTAATCACTCAAATGTTTAGATGAGTAAATGACTTATAGACTAGATGCTTTCTCAATTCCTGAAGTGTCTCTCACCTCATCCCTTCCTATATCAAAAGGTCTACCTTTTGAAGTCTGGGTTGGGTTAAAGTCAACTATTTTTTCGACACTTAATCACATACTATTTTGTATGTGCTAATAATAAAATAACTGGTAGTGAGGTGTTTTTTCATCATAATAGGTTATGTGTTTCTTGAAGGTATTAAATTCCACTGGTTTTTGTATCCTTCATAATAACCTAGCATGTTATAGTGATTTCTTAGTTGTTACACACTGTTGAAAGTATACATCATCTTATGTCCAGATGAATTCATATAGAGTTGGCTATTTAAGTCTTCCTGTAACTTTATGACAAATAATCATTATTTCGTAGGAATCTTGACTAGGTTAGGATGCTTATGCTTAGACATGCCTATCTAGTGACTGCCATAGGAATGAAGAATTAGGTAAATGAAACTGTTTCTGTAAACTGGTAAACCAACAGTACTTTGTATTTTAACAGAAATCTTGTGTCATGAAGGCTTTCTCTTGCCTATTTATGGTTTTGTTTCCTTCTGTCAATGTTTACTGAGTGTCTACCCTGTCCTAGGTGTTGTGCCAGGTACAGGTACCAAAAAAGGGAAAAGTGACCAAATTTTAGATAGCATTTTGGAAGTAATAACAACAGGGCTAATGATATGTTCACTGGAGAATAAAGGAAAAGGGAAAAATCAAGATTGTCTCCTAGATTTAAGGTTTGAGCAACTGGATGGATTTGCTAAGATAGAAAAGACTCAAAGTGAAAGGTTTCAGAACAGAAAAAATAAAGACATGTTTGTGCTTTTTATGTTATATTTAAAATATCTATGTGAACATCCAAGTGGAAATGTCATAGTCTAAAAATTAGGTGTATGAATCTGGTACTCAGAGAAAGAGTTATCAGGATGTAAAAGAATTTAAACTTGTGGGATTAGTTAAATTCACATAAGGGCAGAATACAGCTAGAGAAGGAAGAGCTCAGAACTGAGTTGGGGGTTAGAAGAGTTGTTTGTTGGGAGATAAAACTGAAAAAGAAATCCTTGGTGAGAAAAGAGAAAAACTAGTTGAGTAGTGATATGGGAGCCGTAGACCAAGTGTTTAAGGAAGAAGTTCAAGAAAGAATGTTGCTGAGAGCTGAAGAAGGATGAAGAAAATTTATTTTTTATTTGGTAGTATATGATCATGACAAGTAGTTTAGTGGAATGCTAGGGAAAGCCAGCTGGAAGTGGGTTGAAGAGTGAATGGGGTGTGAAAAGTAGAGACAGTGAATGCAGATGACATTTTTAAGAAATTTTGCTATGAAAAGGAGCAAGAATTGGGGCAGTAACTAGAAGGCAATGTGGAATCAAAGAGTTTTTGTATTTGTTTTTAAAGATAAGAGAGATTAGAGAGTATATATTTATAAGAATGACCCAGGAGAGGACAAAATGATGCTGTAGGAGAAAAGGGATGGGGAATAAGAGTAACTGAAGGAGAGAAGTAAGAGAGGAAAAGGTATCAAGGATTTAGATGATAGGAGTGGGGAATGGTGGCTTATATAACTGAACTTCAGTTATTATAGGAGGGAAAAGATGGAACAGGGTGGAGTTATAGATAGGTTGGTCATGGTGGTAATATGAGGGTGTTCCCATGTCTTCTACTTCTCAGTGAAGTGTGATTTGAGGACATTAGAAAGGGAGAGGGAGGGTAGGTAGTACATGTATTATGTGGGTTTCCTTAATTGCAAAATATGCTGGGATATGTTGAAAATCTCTTGAGTGTGGAACAGAGTGTATGGGGACCAGAGAAAACTCATATTGGAAGCCATTAGGGGAAAATATGACTTCTGATCTTTTTCCTTTTTGGAAAGAGAAGGATTTAAATTTATATATGATGGATAAAATTTTTAAGACCTCACCACTTTTTCTGGTTACACAAGTAATCTTGATCCTTTTAAAATAATTTCCTTTACAAAAGAAAATATATCTTACATTAAAAATTCTGTATAATTTCCCCTACTTTTCTTTCTCTTTCCCACTATGCCCTCATTCCAAACCCAGAGGATTATTGTCATAGTTTGGTATTTGTTTTTAATTTTGGCTATATTTAACATGAATGATTTATTTTTACAGAAATGGGATTATACTGTTTATACTATTCTTAAAATTTACCTAATGTGTGTGTGAGTCTACTAAAATTAACCTTAATTCAAGTCTTTATTATCATTAATTTTGACATACTTGAGCTGATAGATTAGAGGAGATCATTTAAAATTTCCACCTGTTACTCTGTTTCCATAGATGTTTACTTATTTCTGCTATAATTTGTTGCTATGTGGTGGTTTGAATTCTGGATAATTGTCAAGTGAGTCTTTATATAGTTAAAGATTTTTTTGCCTTGAAGACAACTCCAGTGTTAACATTGCTCTTTTAAAAACAAAACCTCATTACTTTCACTCATCCTTTCACTTTCAGCTCTTTGGAGTCTCTTTGTTTAAATGGCTAGTGGTTAGTTGGGTTTAGTTTTATACCAAGACTTAAAGTCTTTTTTTATAGCTGATCTTACTTTATTTATAATTATTTTTATATGTTTGTTTGGGGTTTTTTTTTTTTGGTTTGTTTTCTATTTTTTAGTCATCATTAGCAAATATATAAAAAGGAACTATCTATGTGCTGCTTATTTTTATCTTTAAATATTACATTAAGCTCCATTTCAGTTTATCATCTTTACTCCACCCCACAAATAATAAACATCATACCTATTGTGCACTAGTATAATTACATTATCTCTTGTATCCCATTTCCCCCTGTTAGGATAAGTTGAGGCTTTTGGTTCTGGCCTGTTATCAAATTATTTTTACACTTTATAGCTTTACCTGCAAAATTATAAATTATATTTTATTTAATAGTCATACCACTGTTACTTAGAATTAGTTCTATGTTCAACTATGTACATTGTTCACTGTTAATGTTTTTCATAACACAAATTCTTCAGCATAAGTTGTTTTTTAATGTGTTTGGTTTTTCAGAATGACTTTGAGAGTGCTATAATTTAAATATAATTATTATATATTTGAGAACTTTTTAAAAAAATTAGTTACTGGTTTTACACACCTGAATGACGTATTGGCTAAGTAAAGCATTCTCAACATATTCTTTTCCCATGAACATTCTTACAAATGACTCTTCTGACTTGAGTTTTACTGATCACTCTGAGGCTAGCCTGATATCTTCTCCCAACTGTTGGTGATTTGTTTTTTTCAGCCTGGATGCTTTTAAGATTCTGAAGCTTACTGAGTTCAATATAATATGTCTCTAACTTGATGATTCACTCTTATTTATTGTTTATCTTTCCTAATACATAGTAAGGTCATTCATTCTACAAATTAAGCTCATTATTTTAGAAGACACCTCAGATATCTTTCTGTACTACTTGGACTGATTTCTTTCACAGTGTATCAGGTCTTTGGGGTATGTTGATGATCAAAGCAAATAAAAATTCCTGCCCTTGTGTCGAGCTTAAATTATAGCGAGGGAGACCAATAATAATAATAGTAATAATACATGAGTAAATTATATAGTGTTGTGGAGAGAAAAAGCAGAGTAAGAGGAGTTGGGAGTACTGGGGAGGGGCTGGGAAGACAGCAGTAGGATGCAGTTTTTAATATGGTGGTCAATATAGAGAAGGTAAAGGGAACAGCCAATACAAAGTCCTAAGGCAGGAGCATTCCTGACATACTAAAATAGCAAGGGAGCCATGTAGTTTGGGGAAGAGAATGAATGATGAGAAAAGTAGAGGGAAATGAAGTCAGAATATTAAGGAGCAGAGTCTAAGACATGCAGATTGTATATGGCATTTCAGGCTATTATTTGGGGAGCCACCTTCATCTGGCTGCTCTATAGAGAATGGCCTGCAGAGAATTTTGGTAGAAACAGGTGGTATTAGTTAAGCAGTCAATGCAGTAATCCAGATCTGTGAAATGGTGATAGCTTTATGGACGAGGGAGTTAACAGTGAAGATGGTGAGACATAACTTCCATTATATTTGTGCGCTTAACAATTGGAAGTAGGATATGAGAGAAAAAAGAGAGATCAAGGATGACTGCAAGATCTTTATACTGAACAACTGAAAGGATGCAATTGCCAACAACTGAGATGGAAAAGGCTGAAGATAGAGTACATTTTAAGGAAAGCATCTGGAGTTTGGGACATGTTAAAAATAAATCTCTCTTAGTGTTTCAAGTGAAGATGTCAGGTAGGTTGTTTTACATTAGGTTAGAGTAGGAGAAAGAGCTGAGCAGAAAATATTAACTGTACCAAGAGGGTGAGCATAGATGGAGAAAAGACAATCAGGGACTGAATTGTGTGGAGTATTCACAGTGTTACAGTGTTGGTGGGGAGGGACCAGCAAAGGAAAGTAAGAGTGGGAAAGCGAGTAAGGTAATAGGATTGGTTTGCTAGAAGTCCAGTGAAGAAAGCGACTGTTTTCCAATGGCTAGTTCTCGTCTTAGTTTTTCAGCAATCATTGGTGATGGTAATAAGAGCAGATTTAGTGGAGTGATGAGGGTGATAGACTAATTTGAATGCACTTAAGAGTGAATGGAAGGAGATAAATTGGCAACAGCTATTATAGATGACTTCCACATAGTTTGTCTGCAAAAGGGAGTAGCATCTTGGAGCAGTAACTACCAAGGAGAGTAAGATTGAGACTTCTTTTTTAAATGGGAGCAAGGGCCTGTGTGGTGCTTTTCTCCTGTAATCCCAGCGCTTTGGGAGGCTGAGGCAGGAGGGAGGATCTCTTCAGGCTAGGGGTTCAAGACCAGCATGAGCAACACAGCAAGTCCCCATTTCTGGGGAAAAAAAAAAAAAAACACCAAAAACTTAGCTGGGCGTGGTGGCACGCACCTGTGGTCCTAGCTACTGGGGAGGTTAATGTGGGAGGAGGATTACTTAAGCCTAGGAGTTAAGTATTACAGTGAGCTATATGATCAGGCCACTCCAGCCTGGGCAGTAGAGCAAGACCTTGTCTCTAAATAGATTAGATAGATAGAAGCGAAACCCAGCGTTTTTTGATGTGTGTAATAATAACATAGTGGGAAGGGGGAACTCTGATGGTCTTTTCCATTTTATTCTGATCTTTTCAATCATATTAAGTCTTTTACTTGGTGCTTCTCAAGAGCGTTTTGTTTCTGTGATGGCATTTTTCCTTCTGTTTCTTTACATTTCGTCTTCTGTTGTCTCATTTCTTTGATTTTTTTTTTAACTTCAAGAATCACGTCTAAAAGAATAGAGGTCCAGATTTTCTTGTTTCCTGGATTGGTTCTTTGAAAGCCTACTCAACTGCTTTTTGACACTTAAGTTTTGTCCGTTTGTTGGTTACCAGTGAAGCAGTTGAGGTGTTGTGTGTTTTTTTTTAATGTTATTCATTATAGTATTTATTTGAGGATGTTGCTTAGCTGACTCCTTACTGTATTGCTGATTATACTGAAGCAGGAGGAACAGTTTCTGGAAAGAGCTATTTTTTTCTCTTCCTGGTCCTGTTTACTTATACAAATAAGACCTTTTAATATCTGCTGGACACTTAATTGATAACATTATTTACATTTATTGTGAATGGAATGTTCATGCTACTGTGGTATGCTTTTCAGACGTGAAATTTGGTTAAGTAGCTAGAAAAAAGGCTGCGGGCATTTGCATTTAAGCAGAAATCAAGATATGAATGTAGTCATGAATCAAAAATTGAATTATAGATTAGAATTTGTTTTCCACTGGCACAATTATTTGGAGGTGCCATTTCTGACTAAAGGTTTGTCAAAACTAGATAAAAATAACAAAATACCATACCACTCATTTTTCTCTTGCGTTTTGGAGAACCTTGGTGGCATTTTATAGCAATTGTAATCTAGGCTTAGATAGTTTAATTTATTAACTGGGTTTTAAATTATATAAATCATCTTGAGTTGGTATAAGTTTGTAGCTATAGATCAGCAACTCTTAACCAAGGGGAGCATATCAGAATTACCTGGAGAGTTTTTCAGAAGTCACCTATTTTAAAAGAATTCCTTGAATTGATTATAATGGTTAAGTACTATCACAGAAAAAAGGAATTGTATATGTATACATTTTTGTTCATCACAATAGCTGATATAGAAGTGTCTGATTCACAGCTGTTTATTTTTCAACATAGAATTTTCTTTTGTAGCAGTATCATTAGTTATTAGTAGTATAATTGAAAAATTAGTAAAGTCCCATAGGCTTCTGTCCCAATATATATGGATTAAAACTTGACTGTCAGAGCAGTTCTGTGTTAATAAAGTATCCCTTTAGAGTTGGCCAGAAATTCCTTACTATAAGCTACTTAACCTTTCATTACCTTAGATTACTAGCTCTGAATATTGATGTAACTGCAGAAATTAAATAACTTGCCCTTATAACTTTATGGACCATACATGGGATATATTTACTGAGCATAATATAAGCCAGAGAATCTACCTTAGTTTGCTTTCCTGTCTCAACCCCACAATTTAAGTATTCAGGGCTGCCTGGATAAAGTTTAGACTTCACTTTTTCCTCTTTCCCATGACCTCAAGGGTAGAGATGGAATGATTTCATAGTTATCTGAGAGTTTAGATGGGCTCCTAATGGCCAGTATTAAAGAGAGGATATCTTAAGGGCGGATTGGAGCAATTAGGACTACCTACCTAGCTTATCTTACAACTTTTGTGTTCCTCAGGTGGCTTTGCAGACTATTAAAATCTCTTTTTACCTCTTCATTCCTGTTGTTCTCACCATTGATTAGGCATTGTTATTTTCATTAATCTACCTAAGTGTAATCTATTTCACCTTTGTTATCTCTCCAAACAAAAAACATCTTTGCTTCTGTTTTCACTTTTCTAATCAATCAAAGGATAATGTAGCCAGTAGTGGGCAGGCTGCAGAGCACCTTATTACTCCTGAGAAAGAAGACCCAGCCACTATACCCCACTTCAGCTTTGAGGTTATAGACTCTTCATTTTCCTTTCCTTGCACATCCTTCTGTTTTGGTGGTGGTGGCGGCAGTGGAAGGATCATTTAACGAGTAAGGATCCATGCCACTTGATTTTTTGGGTTAGGTCTTGAACCAGGTCAAACACACACTGCAATGCCCTGTTGACTAGACACACTTGATTATGTTGTTTGTAGTCTGCATATATATCAGAGTTGCATGTAATCTGTATCACCAGAGAGTAGTAGTATATGAAGATTTGGATTTAATGAAAGTTTGCTGGGTGGGGTGACCTGAAATTGAAAGGATTCAGTTAAGTATTCAAAATATCCAGAGACTTGGTAGAATACAATGAGGGGTTCATCAAAGGAAAAACTCTTCCAGGAAGAATGGGAAACTAAGATGAGGACTGCTCTTTCAACCATTGAAAACCATACCTGTGCTCCCTCTTCTACCTCCCCATCCACAGCTTTCTGATTAGAAATAACGTTTTTATCCTATTTGTAAGCCAGTAATGACAATTAAGACAAATATAAATAGATTTGTGATTTATACCAAAGAAAATAAACACTTGTAGATACAATTAGACTGAGAAAGGAACTGGGGCTGTCTGTAAAAGTGCTCTTAGATCCTTTTTAAATTTCTGAAAACTTTCTTTTCTTCCTATACTTCAGAGATTATCAATGGAGTTTGTACAATAGAATCATCTGTAGGGATGCTTGCCATACCCTACTCCAGAAAGACTGAATCAGAATCCCCTCAGTTTGATTCCAGAGAATACTACTTAGGTTTTTGAGATATTCACTCCCTGGTAAAGAATCATTTTCTTTCTAATGCTAGATTGAAGTTAATACTCTGAAATTTCTTATTTAACTTCGTTTTTAACTATTATGAAAATGTTCTGTACATTACTTCTGAAAATTATCTTAATATTAAAATAAGTGTCCGTAGATAGGAAGAAGGGACAAATGATGGGACTAAAAAGTTCATGGAGTTACATAGCCTCATTATGTATATGATCAATAATTAAAACTATATTATGTTCTTACAAATACAGGTAGACACAAAAACTTCACTTGGACTTGCCTCAAAGACCAAATAAAATTGACATACCACACCTAAACTGAACCAGGCATTGCTTACTCCTAGTTTGCCCTTGTGTTGGCATTGAAAAATGATCTTTTCTAATCTCTTTCTACCTATCCAGTCTTCTATTATTTTTCAAAGGAGAACATTTTCTTCTAGTCAGCCATTTTTTTTCTATTCACTTTTGTCTCTCTCCATTGCTCAAGTTGCTGCTTTCTGGCAAAATTATAGAGTGCCATGTTGATCGACATTTAGGTTGCATGTGGCTTTTAAATATTTGTTTTGTTCCAAATTGTGTATTTACTTTGCTTGATACTAATATTCTGAAAGAAATTAATACTTTTAACTTGAATATGTTTTCTTATAGCAGAAAAAGAAAACTAAGAACTTCAATCCACCAACACGTAGAAATTGGGAAAGTAATTACTTTGGGATGCCCCTCCAGGATCTGGTTACAGCCGAGAAACCCATACCCCTATTTGTTGAAAAATGTGTGGAATTTATTGAAGATACGGGTAAGATGGAAGTATCATTGCAAGAGATTTGATTTAAAATTTCACTTTTGCTATACCAACAGTTTGTCAAATGTTTGTGATTTGTTAAAGCTAAATTTTGAAAGACCTGTATAGTTTTAAATTATTAGTATTGATTGTCTTGAGTATTCACTTCTTAAGTAACCATCTGATATTTGAAAGAAGTTTTGTTGTTAACCAGTAGTGCTTTTGTTGGACTTCTCTTGAACCTAATAAATGGCTAAGTTGAATGCTAAAATGTTAAACTTACCTTATTCTGGAATTTAGAATAGGTTGATTATTATGCCATTTAATCAAGAGATAGTCATGGTTTGAATCAATAATTCGAAAGTTTTCAATATTTTTAAGTATAATACTGTTTATTAGTTATGACCCATTTTACACATGGATTTTCTTTTTAAAACTTTTAACAATAGTTGAAGATGTGTGAAAGGCAGCTCATTCTATTTGTGCTGTTACTATTTATTCAGCAGTTCCAGCTTGATTTGATATATATGTATTTTTAAGGAGTGTGTAGATATCTTGCTCTTTTAAAAACAAACCTGCTCTTATGTTTATTTTACCTAATGTAAACTGTTAAAACTAAAAAAAAAAAAATGAGTGGTGGGCATATCGGAGGTGGATAATAGAGGCAGAAGATTGAGTTGTAGGATACCCATGTCATATCTAAAATACCCTGATTTTTACCCAGATGTACATTTTATCCTTCAATTTGGTTATCAGCTAAGTTCTGTATACATTGGATTGTTTATTTGGTGAGGAATGCTGACTCTCATTTTTAATAAGGGAGTAGAATGTGGGGAAATGCCATTATTCAGAAGTATTACAGTTGAAACAGCGAATATCTTCCCCCTTCAATTAATAAGTATTAATTTATAGAGCCTACATTTGTATATGCTCTTAATCATTTACTTTTTCCTTCAACTAGTACTTGAGAAGCATTATTAGGCAAATTTCTTGTCTATATGTTTGTTCATCTTTAACATAGGAATGTCAAGTTTCTTGTAATATTAGCTTCCTTCTTTGGATTTAAAGAGTTCTCATTTTCTCTAGTAATATAATTAGGCCTTATGGATATGACTCAGCAATTAGAAAATATTTTCCTTCAGTGATTGAAAAGTAATACTGAAATAATGATAGGTTAGCATTTTGTACATTTATTATAATTAAAAATTTTTCATTTTGTGAATATTTTCATAGTAGTTAAGTGATTTGGTTTGAGGAATATGAATGAATTCCAAGTATAAGATAAAATGCAGGTCTAGTCCAGTTCTTAACACAACATTGAATTAGTTTAGGTCAACTCACAGGTAATTTATATATTTAAGTGCTTTGGTAGAAAGGTACCAATAGATTACATAGTAGAATAAAACATTAAAGCTAGTTCTTTTGTTGCCATCGTTGTAGTATATTGCTTGAGTTTATTACAGATTTTAAAGCTAATTAGTTTTAGCAGAAATTCCCAATTGATTAAGAGTTCAATTTACAATCCTCAGTATGGACTGTAGCATAGCCATGCTATATTTAAAGTTCAACTTGTACTAACATAAATGCATTGCAGTAGTTATTATTGAAAATTGTATTTTGTTTATAGATCCTTCGATACATTGACATAAATGATCAGTACTATTGTGTTATTATAATTAGCCCTCTTGTGTAAAAGACCTGGTGCAGTGGGTCATGCCTGTAATCCTAGAACTTTGGGAGGCTCAGGTGGGAGGATTGCTTGAGGTCAGGAGTTCAAGACCCTGAGCTTGCAAGAGTGAGACCCCATCTCTACGAAAAATAGAAAAATTAGCCAGGCATGGTGGCTCATGCCTGTAGTCCCACTTACTTGGGAGGCCGAGCCAGGAGGCTCACTTGAGCCCAGGAGTTTGAGGTTGCAGTGAGCTATGACAACACCATTGCACTCTAGCCAGGGCAACAGAGAGAGACCCTGTCTTAAAAAAATGAAAAAGAAAATAAAAGACTGAACTTTTTTGAACAACCATGAAGAAAATAGGCTAGTTTTCTAGTTTTATTGATATAATTTACATACAATAAAATTTGCCAATTTTAATTGTACATTATGAATTTTAATAACTCCATAGTCATGTGTCCACCACCACAATCAAGATACAGAATATTTTCATCACCCCAAAAAACATCTAATCGTTATTAAGTATAATGTTAGCTATTGGATTTTTGTGGATGCTCTTTAACAAATTGAGAAAGTATTCTAATATTCCTAGTTTGAGAGTTCTTATACAAAATAGGTTTTGATTTTGTCATGTGGTTTTTCTGCCTCTGTTGAGATGTTCAAATGGTTCTTTTTTTTTTTTTTTTCTGTTTATATGATGAATTATATTAATCGACTTTCACATGGTAAACCTTGTATACCTGGAATAAACACTGCTTGGTCATAATGTTTTATCCTTTTTATCTATTGCTAATTTCAGTTTTCTAATATATTAAGGATTTCTACATCCTGAGGGATATTGGTCTGTAGTTTTCTTGCAGTGTCTTTGTTTGGCATTGGAGTGAAAATGGCATCAGATTGAGATTATTTTCTGGAAGTATTTGTGTAGGATAGTAATATTTCTTTCTTAAGTTTTGGTAGAAGTCACCACCGAAACTATTTGGACCTGGAATTTTGTGACAACGTTTTTAACTGTGATTTTAATTCCTTTAATAGATATGGGACTGCTCATATTTTTTATTTCTTCTTGAGTAAGAGTTGTTTGTGTCTTTTGAGAAGTTTGTCCGTTTCATGTAAGTTGGCATAAGGTTGTTTATAAAATTCCTCATTATCCTTTTAATGCCTTGTAGCATCTGTAATGATGTCTTTCTTTCCTGATACTTCTAAATTGTGTCTTTTTTGTTACTGTTGTTAGAGGGTTATCAGTTTTGATCATTTCAAAGAACCAACTTTTACTTTTGTTGATTTTCCTTTTTTGGTCCATTTTTAAATTCATTGAATTTTAATTTCTTTCTCCTTTTGTTTCGCTGTAGTTTCTAAAAATAGAAGCCGATTTAACTCATTGGTTATTAGATTTCTAAATGTTTGATAATTTTCCAAATCTTTGTTGTTCATTTATCGACATTTTTTTATAGCCCAAAATATGATTTATTTTGAAGAATGTTTGATGAGACCTTGAACAGAATGTTTATTATACTGTTGTGTGAAGGATTCTATAAATGTCAGTTAGGTCAAATTCTTTGAGAGTATTGGTCAAGTTTTGTATATCCTGACTAATTTTTGTGTTTACTTTTGCTTTTTTAGTTACTTAAAGAGTACTGTTGAAATCTGTCTCTGTTTCTCCTTTCACTTCTATTAGATTTTACTTCATGTGTTTTGAGGTTCTTCCTCATGAACTGACCTTCATTGTGAAGTATTTTCTTTATGTTCGGTAGTATTTTGTTCAGGAGTCTACTTTGCCTAATGTTAATATAGCCAATGATGTTTTCCCTTGAGTCGTGTTTGTGGTATATCTTTTTCTGTACTTTTGCTTTTAATTTATCTATATTTATAAAGTGGATTTCAACATATCGTTGGGTCTGGCAATCTTATTTTTCACTGGAGTGTTTAAATCATTGGCTTTTAATGTTATCAGTGTAATTTGTAAAAATCTGCCATGATATTTTTATTTTCTATTTATCCCGTGTGATCATTATTCCCTTTTCTTTTCCCACTTTCTTTTAGATTGATTGAATATTTTTAATTCTGTTTTATTTGTAATATCAGGTGACTAGTTATATCTGTCTCTTAGGATTTTTTAGTGGTGCTTGAGTTTGCAATATACATCTTTAATTATAGTTTACCCTCAAATGATATATCATCATAATGTGCAATATAAGAACCTTGTGCTGGGTGCTATGGTGCAGGCCTGTGTACTAGCTTCTTGGGAGGCTGAGGCATGAGGATTGCTTTAGGTTAGGAGTTCAAGGCCACACTATGCCACAATGACAACTGTGAATAGCAACTACTGCATTCCAGCCTGGCAACATAGTGAGACCCCATCTCTTCCAAAAAAAAAAAAAAGGAAGAACCTTGTAACAGTATACTTTGCACTATCCCTTGTTCTATGTTATATATTTTAATCATTATAATAATGTATATAATTTCTGCTTTAAACAGGAAATTTTTCTTGTTATTGAAAGACATTTTTCTTAACATAATTACGTAAAAGCTTTATTGAAATATAATTCACATACCATACAATACACTCATTTAAAGTGTACAGTGGTATTTTAGTATATTCAGAGTTGTGCAGCCATCACCACAATCAATTTTAGAACATTTTCAGGACCTCAAACAGAAGTCCCATACCTGTTAAGCAATCACTGCCTATTCTCCTCCACCACCACCCTTGACTTTCTTCCTCTATAGATTTGCCTGTTCCTGGACATGTCATATAAATGGAATCTTATAATGTTGTCTTATGTGACTGGCTTCTTTCATTTAACATAGTGTTGTCAAGTCTCTTACTATAGTATATATCAGTGCTTCAATCCTTTTTTTTTTTTTTTTGGAGACAGCGTCTTGCTCTGTCACCCAGGCTAGAGTGCAGTGGCATGATTATAGCTCACTGCAACCTCAAACTCCTAGGCTCAAGCAATCCTCCAGGCTCAGCCTCCCAGGTAGCTGGGACTATAGGTGTGCACCACCATGCCTGGCTAATTTTTTTATTTTTTGTAGACACAGGGTCTTGCTATTGCCGAGGCTGGTCTTGAACTTCTGGCTTCAAATGATCCTCCCACATCAGCCTCCCAGAGTGTTAGGATTACAGGTGTGAGCATTCCCTTTGGGGTTTTTTTGTTTTTTGTTTTTTTTTTTAAACTAGTCTGTGACAGATTACCTTCATTCCTTTTTATTGCTGAATAATTTTCCACTGATGGATACTTGGTTTATTTACACTTTTTGACTCTTGTGAACAGTGCTGTTATAAACATTTTTGTCATAGTTTTTGTGTGGACATATGTTTTCTCATCTATTGGGTATATACCTAGGAGTAGAATTGCTAGATCATATGGCAACTCTGTGTTTAGCCTTTTGAGGAACTGCCAGATTGTTTTTCAAAATGGCTGCACTATTTTGACATTCCTACCAACAATGTATAAGAGTTCCAGTTTGTCCATATTTTTTGCCACTATTTATTTTCCTCTTTTTTGATTATAGCCATTCTAGTGGAGATGTGAAATGGTATCTCATATGGTTTTGATTTGCATTTCCCTGATAAACTAATGATGTTGAGGATCTTTTTAAGTGCTCGTTGGCTTTTCATATATCTTCTAGGAGAAATATCTATTCAGCTGTTTTGCCTGCTTTCTAGTTGGATTGTTTGTCTTTTGAATTTTAGAGCTCTTTATGTATTCTGAATACAGATTGCTTTCAAATACAATTTGCAAAAAATTTTCCTCATTCTCTGGGTTGTCTTTTACAATTTCTTGATGATATCCTTCCTTTGAAGCACAAAGTTTTAAATTTTGATGAAGTGTATTTTATCAGTTTTTTAAAATTTTGTCACAATGTGCATGGTGTCATATCTAAGATGATTTTGCCTAATCCAAGGTCACAAAGATTTTACTCTATATATATTCTAAAAGTTTTACGGTTTTAGCTCTTACATTTAGGTCTGTGATCCATTTTGAGTTAGTTTTTGTGTATGGTTTGAGGAATAGCTCCAGTTTGATTTGTATGCATGTGGATATCCATTGTACAGGCACCATTTATTGAAAAGACTATTCTGTTGAATTGTCTTGGTGCCATTGCCGAAAATCAGTTGACCATAAATGTGAAGGTTTGTTTCTGGACTCTCACTTGTATTCTGTTGATCTGTATGCCAACTCATATATGCCATTACCACTCTGTTTTTACTACTGTAGTTTTGTAATAAGTTTTTAACTCAAGAAGTATGAGTTTTTCAACTTTATTCTTCTGGATATAGAATTCTAGGCTGATGGTTTATTGTTGCATTTTCTTTTTGTTCAACTCTTTAAAGACTGCTTGTTGTCATGATGTATCGTGATATCTCATGAGAAGTCTGCTGTCATTCTCGTGTGTTTTTCTGAATTTGGTGTGTTCTTTCTCCCTCAACCTAAAGCTGTTCATTTTCCCTGGTTTACAGCAATTTTATTAAAAATAGTAAAATTATTATTAAATAATTTTAATCTTGGAAAATGTGCATGTGTTCTAACACATTAACTGCCATTTGAGTTGTATTTAACTCGTGGTTTTGAGCCTGGGGCCTTGTGAAGCATATGTAACTCAAACGTCTCAACCTTGGGAGCAGCAAGAACTATTTTTCAAGTTGAATATAACTCATGCACAAAAATAAAAAATAGAAATTTTTCATGAAATTAGAAAGGATTGTTTTGTTTTAGAAGTTTTTATTCTTTTTCATAATAAAATACCATTGACCCAAGGGAAAAAAATTTTTTTCTAGTATGGCAGTCAGTGTGTCAAACATTTCTGCTTGTTTCTGGTGCTTCTTGGATCTCTTGGTTTATAATTTTCAAATTTGGAAAGTTTGAGGCTGTTACTTCTTAAAGTAATTTTTTCTGTTCTCCCATTTCCCAGCCCTTACTCTTACTTGGGACTCCAGTTGCGTGTGTGTTAGACCTTTTGGAATTGTTTAAGACCTTTTTTTCTTTTGTGCTTCATCTTGATTAGACTATTGCTATATCTTCAAGTTTGCTAAATTTTCTTGTATGGTCAAATCTACAAATCCCATTTAAGCCTTTTTTTTATGTGTTTCATTTTTGTACCCATCATATGCTTTCCTGTATATCTTTGAGTATATAAGATTTATAATAGCCGTTTTAAGATCTTTGGTTTACTAATTCTGTCATGTATTATTTCTGGGTGTCTTTCTGTTTTTTCTCCTTGTATGAGATATTTTCCTACTTTGGTAGTTTTAGTGTCAGACATTCTGAAGTTTACATTGTTGGGTGATGAATTTTCTAGTGTACCTTTAAAGAATGTTACATTTGTTTTTTCATGTGTTAAGTATTTTGTGAATCAGCTTTTGGTCCTCTCTAGACTTGATTATAAGTTTGTTATGGCGGATCCAGAGCAGCTTTTATTCTGTTACTTATTTAGACCTATAGTAAAGCATGAGGATTTGACCTAATGCCCCATGTATTAAAACATCTTTTGAGAATAAAATCTGGACTATTCTCAGTCCTGGCCTTCAGGAAGTTTTCTTGCATACATGTGCAGTATTCAACCAAAGACTCCAGGGACTTCTCTGTACATGTTGGAGCTTCTTTCTCTGTGTATCTCTCTCTCTTTTTGGTATTACATCCCTCAAATTCTAGCCCCCTTAACCTTTCTGAACTCCTTTTTCTGTCTTCTCAACTCTGGTAGACCGTTTGGGTCTGTCGGGATTCCACCTCCCGTTACTACCACCTAAAATCCCTCCAGGCACTAAGTTGCAGACATTCAGACAGCTTGCCCCATTTACTGCTTTTCCCCTCATGGATCACAGTTTTGATCTGCGATTAATGTTCAACGATCAGTATTCAATGTCTGAAACTGGTGTTTCATATAATTTTTCTAGTTTTTAGTTGTTTACTGTGGGAGAGCAATTTCTATAGCAGTTAATCCTTCCTGGTGGTACCAGATGTCCCTATTTTTATAATAGTAAAGTTGTTCTAATAAGTTCCAGTTGGGAAATGACTCTTGAAATATTAACGTAGTTGAAAGTGGCTAAAAAGAGAGAGAGTGAAAAGAAAGGGAATGGTAGGCCTTTTTGATCAGTGAGTTAGGATGATGATGATAAACCTGATAGATATGTGGTTGAAAAAGAACTCAAAAATGCCTCTCAGATTTCAATATTAGGGTGACTTAGGTGGTATTCTGTTAATGAAAATAGAAGTTATAATATGAAAAGCAGATTGGACAGTTTCATAATTGAATCATATTTTGAATATGTTAAATTTCAAGGTGCCTGTGGGATATCCATGTAAAAGCCAAGACTCAGTTGCATATATGACTGTGGATCTCTGGAAAATGATTTGGTCTTTAGATACTGTTTTGGTAATTGTCAGTGTCTAGATATTAATGTAAGTTATATATATTGATGGAGTTCAGGGTGAACATCTAGAGTGTAAAGAAAAGTTTACAATGCAAACAGGTTGTATGTACAAAAGAGGAGCCCTAAAACACTAGGGAAAAGTATTTTTAATAAGAAGGAAGCATAGTTATTAGCATTGAATGAGTGAGAATGATTTTTTTCATATTGCTTTTTATTGAGGTAAAATTCACATAACATGTAACTAACCGTTTTGAAGTGATTGTCACCCCCAGGACAAACCCCTGTATCCATTAAGCAGTTACTTCCTATTCTCCCCTCAGTCTAGACGTTGGCAGTCAGCCATCTGCTTTCTGTCTCTCTGGATTTACTTATTCTGGATATTTCATATAAATGGAATGATACAATATATGACCTTTTCTGCTTCTTTTCACTTAGCGTTGTGTTTTTGAGTTTCATCTGCATTGTGACATGTTACCATTGTATGGATGGATATACCACGTTTTGCTTACTCATTGATCATTTGGTAGAGATTCTGGTTGTTTACCCCTTTTGGCTATTGTGAAAAGTCCTGCTATGAACATTCATGTACAACTACTCAAGTACCTGTTTCATTTCTTTGGGGTGCATACCTAGGAGTGGAATACTAGGTCATATGGTAATTCTATATTTTAACTTTTTGAGGAGCTGTCAAATTGTTTTCCACAATGGATGCACCATTTTACATTCCCACCAACAATGTACAATGTTCAACATTTCTCCATATCCTTGCCAGCACTTGTGTTCTCTATGTCTGTGTAATTCTAGTCATTTTATCCCTTTTGATAGGAATTGAATTTAATCTGTAGATTACTTTGACAGTATTGCCATTTTAGCAATATTAAGTCTTCCAATCTATGATAGCTGGATGTATTTCCATTTATTTAGGTCTTCTTTAATTTCTTTCAATACTGTTTTATAGTTTTCAGTATACAAGTTCTTGCCTTGGTTAAATTTATTCCTAGGTATTTTATTGGACTCTATTATAAATGAAGTTTTCCTAATTTTATTTTTGGAATATTTTGCTGGTGTATAGAACTGATTTTTGTGTGTTGATCTTGTATCCTGCAACTTTGCTGAACCAATTTACTTGCTCTGTTTTTTTGTGTATTCTTTGGGGTTTTATGTGTATTTTTTTGTCCTCTGTGAATAGGGATATCTTTACTTTCAAATTTGGATGCCTTCTATTCTTTGTCTTGCCTAATTCCTCTGGCTTAAACTTCCAGTGTGATGTTGAATAGCAGTTGTGAAAGCAGGAACCCTTGTCTTGTTCCTTATCTTGGGGGAAAGGTTTTATTCTTTCATCATTGAGCATGATATTACCTATGGGGCTGTGGGTTTTTCATAAATGCTCTTTATCATGTTGAGGATGTTCCCTTCTGTGTTAGTTCCTTGGGGCTTCCAAACAAAGTCCTACAAACCAGGTAGCTTAAAACAACAGAAATTTATTCTCTTATATTTCTGGAAGCTAGCAGTGTGAAAGCAAGGTGTGTCAGCAGGGCCATGTTTCCTCTGAGACTCTAGGTAGAATTCTTCCTTACCTCTGGTGGTGGCTGTCAAACCTTGGCTTGCAGGTGTATCACTATAGTCTCTTTCTTTGCCATTCTCCGGGGGTGTGTGGGATGTGTGTCTGTGTGTGTGTGTGGTCTTTCCATAGGGACATCAGTCATATTGGTTTAAGGACTCCACTATACTCTAGTATGACCACACCTTATTTTAACTATTTATATCTGCAAGGACCCTAGTCCAAATAAGGGGTGTGTGTATGTATGGTCTTTCCATAGAGACATCAGTCATATTGGTTTAAGAACTCCACTGTACTCCAGTATGACCATAGCTTATTTTAACTAATTATATCTGCAAGGACCCTAGTCCAAATAAGGTCATCTGCTGAGGTATTTGGAGTTAAGACTTCAATATATCTTTTTAAGAGACACATAGTTCAACCCATAATACTTGTCATTCCTAGTTTATGGGTTTTTTTAAAAATTATTATGAAAGGATTTTGGATTTTGTTAAATGATTTTTCTGTATCAGTTGAGATAATCATATGATTTTTTTTTTCCATTGTATTGATGTGCATTACATTGCTTGATTTTTCTTATGTTGAACCACACTTGCATTCCTGAGATAATCCCACTTGGTCATCCTGTATGATCCTTTTTCTTTCTTTTTTGGGGGGCTTAGGGGGAGTTCTTCATCATCAGCAAAATCCTTTTAATCTGTTGTTGGATTCAGTTTGCTAGTATTTTGTTGAGGACCTTTTTTTTTTTGAGACAGAGTCTTTCTCTGTTGCCTAGGCTAGAGTGCCGTGGCATCATCACAGCTCACAGCAACCTCAAATTTCTGGGCTCAAGGATTCCTCCTTCCTCTGCCTCCCTAGTAGCTGGGACTATAGGCGTGCACCACCATGCCCCACTAATTTTTTCTATTTTTAGTAGAGACAGGGTCTTGTTCTTGGTCAGGCTGGTCTCCAACTCCTGACATCAAGCGATCCTCCTGCTTCGGCCTCCCAGAGTGCTAGGATTACAGGTGTGAGCCACCATGCCCAGCCTGTTGAGAACCTTTATGTCCATATTCATAAGGATTATTGGTCTCTTTTGTTTTCTTGTGGTGTCTTTGACTTTAGTATCATTAACATCATATAATGAGTTAGGAAGTGTTTCCTCCTCTAGAGTGGTATTTTAATGACAGTGTTCTCTGGTTTTAAAAGTGTACTGTCTTCAGAATCTATTGAGGCATTCTTGAGTTAGAGACTTACGCTTTCTAAATTTTTTTCTGCATTTTATGGTTTTTCAGCTTCCTGCTTTGTTGTCAGTGTACCTCCTGCTGCTGCTAATCTCATTTTGCTGTTCTAATTTTCAAATTCTAATCTGTGGGTCAGGAAAGACAAGGCAGAGTTTATAAGTTGTGTTTTTGGTTAGGTTAAATAGAATTTGGAAAAACCTCAGGTGTTTCTTCTATAAACAAAATAATAGATTATAGTGGAAGGGCTTTGTGATATCTTACTGGCTTTCATAGCCCTTTTTTCAGTTATGATAGATAATCAGATGACCAAATTCCAGATAGGTGAGGTATTACTTTTATTTGCCAAAATTTTTATTTGCATGCAGATATACTTAATCTGGAATGCCCTACAATTACAAATGAATTATTAAGAAGTAAAGACTCTCTCTAAAGCATAGCAGTTACATTTCTGGTAAATGTGAGTTGAAAGGACAAATGTTAATGGCATTCTCTATATGTTGGTCTAAAAATTGTGTTTGTGTATTCTTTCGAAACACTAATAATGGATAAAATATTAATAATTGAGGTAGAGTAGATGAATGAATCTTTGTTTTATTGCTAATGTAAATATAACTTTCTTAAATAAAACCTTTCTCCTAAACTTCAGCTTACCCACTTGCTGTTTTCAAGAACTCCCACTTTTTTCATCACTGTGATGCTTTTTTACTAGACATCATTCCCTTGTTTGTTTTGTCCTGCCTTGTCTGGATATTTCTTGATCCTTTTTTATGTTCACTCCCTTATGTGCCTCCTAAACTCCCATTTTATTCACTTGACAAAACCTCAACTTTAGTTAAACACTTTGTGTTTGAGCCAGAATGAGGGAATCATGGCTATAGAAAAACATAAATTATGCATTTCATTTTAAATATATGACCACACATCTTAAGTTATTGTCCTATATTTCCCATTCACCTAGTCAGTTCTCTTGCTCTCAGAGTTGTTTCTTTTTTAAAAAATCATGTTTTCTTTATTTCTTACAGTTTTGAAAATTTTTGAATCTTCAGAAATGTTGCAAGAATAGTATGAGTGAGCATCTGTTTACCTTTACCTAGATCCACTAATTATTAACTTTTTGCCACATTTCTTATCCAACTTTTGAGGGGATGATAGGAGTTGCTGAACAATGTGAGACTGAGGTACAAATGTCATGACTCTGTACTCCTAAATCGTTTAGCATATATCCCCCAATAACAAGGACATTCTTGTCACGAAACCACAATGTAAGTACCATGTTCAGACAATTTAATATTGGTACAATTCTATTGTCAAATATACTATCTATATTCAAATTCTCTGAATTGTGCCAGCAACGTTCTCTTAGAACTTTTTTGTTCAGTCAATTCAGGATCCATTCAAAGATCATGCATTATATTTCTTGTAATGCTTCTTTAGAATAGCTTTCTAGCCTTGTGTATATGTGTTCATGTCAGTTACATTTTTTTCAAGATTCTAAGACAGTTGTTTGCAGAATGTTCCTAAATTTTATTTGGCTACTTCATGATCAGATTCAAGAGAAACGTTTTTGGCTGGAATTCTACATGGGGCTTAAGTATCTTTCTCAATCTATCACATTAGGAGGAGGCACATGATGTCAGTTACCAAAAGACATTATATGTTGATTTGGGGATTTTAGGCTTTTAATAACCTTAACCCAGTGTCAGCTAAGTGCAGAAAATGGTGTCATTGACACCCGAATTTAATGATTCATGTGTGACCTGTTTATTTTTGATACAGTGGAGACACTATAAATTAGCTCTTGAAGCATTTCTTTAGATTGTTTTAGTATGCCTGTGTCTAGCAGAAATTCCTTGAGGTTTTCTAGTATACTAATGTAACCTTTTGTGGTTCCTACCTTTGAGGCCTATTTTTATCTCTTAGAAGAACGTTGTTGTCTTCTTGAAGTAGCTGGTAACAAACTAAAAGCTTTTTGTTTTACCTCACAGCCATTAAACTATAATCTTCATGAAAGTAGGGACCTTTGGCTTCTAAAATGGTGTCTGGCACATAATTAAATCCTTAATGTTTAAAAAATGAATTCAAAATACTTAATAGCCCTGAGTGTTTGTCCTTGTAACATTAGTTACACACAGATAATTTTTCTTTTTAGTCTTTATTTTCCAAATTAAAATTAGCATTGCTTTTTTCCTACAAATATAAAGCATGCATGATCATTGCGAAAGTCTAGAGAACAGAGGCATTTGTGCTACAAAGGTTTTGTCCATAATTTAAATTTATATCAACTGAATAATTTGCATTGTGCTAATCATTAAGTTCTATTATAAAAACATGCGTTTTGAGTGGTTTTATGCATTTTGATAACAATGGGTGATGAATGTGATAAATAGTGTGCAAGATGCTCTTTGCTAATAAGGAAAGAAAGGCCATTCTTAGGCAAAAGCTATCTCAAATGCTTTGTTTTTAAGTTAGATTGAACCATATGAAACTTCTATTTTTGTGGTTGACAACCAGATGATGTACACCGATAACACTTTTTTAAATTCTTTTTCCTGTAGGAAAAGGAATGTTGTGCAAGTCTGAAGAAACACACTAGCCCTTACCCTTTTTATCCCCCAAGTGAAATAATTAATAATATAATAATCTTTTACTGAATGCTTACTATTTGCATAGTAACCTTTAGTGTGCCATAAAATAAGTGTTTATTAATTCATTTAATTTTCACACTTCAATTGGGTGTATGTGCAGTTACTATCTCTATTTTACCGAAGGAGAAACTGAGGCTCAGAAAATTAATTAATTTGTATGAGGTCACACAATTAAATTCTAGCCCAGGCTCCACTTAACCATTACTGCTTAAAGCAACTACCTGTTTCATTACAGCAGAAAAGAAAGTACAGATAAATCCCTAAGTAATATAACTAAAAATCACCTGTGATTTCACAATCATGAGATGTTTTTCTGTAGATTTATACAATATATAAAATACATGTTTAAAAATACCTAATTTTTTGAAATGGAGAAAATTAAACTTACTGTTTTGTAATATTTTTAATACCTGACTGACTTTTTCCGTGTAATAAGAGATTAATCTTTGGAGTTACTTTCTATGGCTTATTTAACATGTTCTGACTTGTTATATTATATTCTAACATGTTGATAATTCTAGTTTGTTCAGTCATCCCCTGTATCTGAACATAAATCTCCAAACATTTCAATATTCTTGGCAATTATCTTTATATATGCCTTTATGTACTTGTATTTTTATTTTCTAGGAAAAATATCTAGACATAAAATTGCTATGTCCAGCAGAGAGAAGAAACCACTCACCCACATAAAACAAATGGGAGGAATTTCAAAAGTATGTTTATTATATATTGAATGGAACAAACTAATGACCCTAGCTTGCTCACCATGTGACCTTGAGGAAGTCACTTCACTTTTCTAAGCTTGCTTCCTTACCTTTAATAAGGCCTCTTGTTTGTTATTTTGAAGATGGAATAAAAATGATGCATGTAATATTTACTATGTGAACTTTTTAATCATTATATGTAATGAAAGTAACAACATGAAATACTGGAAATCTGCTTGTTAATATTTCTCTACTAATGGTTTAGTGGCAGGAAAGTAGTGATTAATTTAAGTTCAGTAAACTGAAGTTGTAATAAAACATATCCACCCCCCACTGTGGAATTTTTAAAAATTTGTTTTTGATAAATTGAGAAAAGAAAATACTGTTTTTAGTCTTATTCTAATAATGGCTTTGTGCCTGAAATGTTAAGTACCACTGCTAAAAATTCTTGTTTCATTGATGTTACTTCATCCCCACCAGCTTTTTAGCATGTGAAAAATCTCATTTCACTTTAGCCCAAGTAAAGTTTCATTAGTAATAATATATCATTAAAAACAGCATAAGCGTATTTATTAATACTTCAGCCATTGTTTTAAAACTCAAAATAACTGGCCTGTTGGACTAAGTACTATGTAATATCAGGGAGAGTATATTTTATGTCTTAAATTACATGTGTGTTCTAATACATAGCACATAGGCATTTAATTAAGGTATGTTAAATGCTATTTCAAATCCAAACACATCATTATATGTCTCCCCTTGTTGATATTTCTTTTGCCTCTGCATACATCTTTAAGTAGCTTCAATAATTTATAGCCATCTTATTTAATGTTGATGTCATTTATGCATATCTGATTTATATTTGCTTTTGGGCCTGGGCCATCATTAATTTATAAGAATGACTCCCAGATCTTTGTTTCTCACACCGCAAGGTTTTCCTATATTTCTAACTGCATACTGAACATTTCTACTTGGATGTGATGTCTTGGACGTAATGAGATTAAAATGCAATTCATCTTGCCCCAAACCACTGTCTTCTCTTGATTTTCCATTTTTTCATAATGCCATTTGCATTCTTACAGTTGCCCGGGATCAAGTATTTCATTCATCTGACTTTTCTTCACCTATTGTGCCCACATTCCATTAATTGCTAGTTCTTGCTCATTATTATAAATATTTGTCTTAGATCTATTTTACAGGGTCGCTGCCACATTAAGATCTATACTATTAATACCACATTTATATTATTCATTTCAATCCAGTTGTCCCCTCACTCCCAAATAAAATATTGAGTGCCTAGAAAGAAAATACCTAAATTTCATAGCCCAGGAATTGAGGCTTTCTTTATCTAAATTATTTTGGTTGCAAGTCAACAAAAATACCTTTAATTGAAATGAAGTGTATGTTGTAGAAGCCAAAAGCAACTCACCTAGCAGGCTAGAACCAGGCAGTATTCTATCAATTTCTTTTGTAATTCTTTTCTCTCTCTAGATTACCTTGTCTGTTCATGGATCCTAGATTTTTAGGTCTAAGTTTTAACCGTATATCAAAGTAACCAGGTACCTTTGAATCACAATTCTAGGTTTCCAAAAGAGAGAATCTGATGAGTACAGCATAGGCAACATAGTTCTAGTTACTTCTTAATTTTACATTGCCAAATAAATAATCAAATAGTTCATTTTTGGATAACTAATGTAGAATATGTTTTACTATGTTTAAGTGAATATTGCATTGGGCAGTTTTCTTGAAATATGATTTCTACCATTTACCCATATACCTCCCTCTGTGGTCCACATCAAGCAGTAAGAATGCACTCTTAATTCAGTGGGATCTAGCTTCAATAAACTTATATACTACTAATTCTTGTGTTTTTTCTCCCATGTGGGCTTTTAAATTTCTCTTTGAGGTAAAATTCATACATGAAATTAATTATTTTAAAGTATACAGTTCAGTGGCATTTAATACATTCACAATGTTGTGCAACCATCACCTCTGTTTAGTTCCAAAACATTTCATCACTCCAAAAGAAAACACTGTACCCATTAATTAGTCACTCTTCATTCATTCTTCTCAGTCTTTCTGTCTCTGGATTTGCTTGTTATGAGTATTTCATATTCTGAAATCACAAAATGTGACATTTTGTGTCTGGCTCTTTCATTTAGCATAGTATTTTTTAGGTTCGTCTTCATATAGCATGTACATTATTTTCATGACTCATATTGTATGGCAATACCACTTTTGTTTATCCATTGATGGGTATTTGGGTTTCCATTTTTTGGCTGTTGTGAACAGTGCTGCTGTGAACATTAATGTACAAGTATTTGAGTACCTGTTTTGAGTTCTTTAGAGTATATATCTAGGAGTAGAATTGCTGGATCATATAATTCTATGTTTAACTTTTTAGGAACCACCAAACTGTTTTGCACAGCAGCTGCACCATTTTACATTCCTACCAGCAGTGTACAAGGATTCCAGTTTCTCCACATTCTCACCAACACTTGATGTTTTCCATTTTTTAATTATGATCTTCCTTAGTAGATGTGAAGTGATAGATACCTCATCGTGGTTTTCATTTGCATGTCTCTGATAACTAATGATGTTGAGCATCTTTTCATGTGCTTGTTGGCTATTTCTATATCTTTGGAGAATTTTCCAAGTCTTTTGCCCTTTTTAAATTGGGTTGTCTTTTTCTTTTTTTTTTTTTTTTTTTGAGACAGAGTCTCTCTCTGTTGCCCAGGCTAGAGTGAGTGCCGTGGCGTCAGCCTAGCTCACAGCAACCTCAAACTCCTGAGCTCAAGCGATCCTCCTGTCTCAGCCTCCCGAGTAGCTGGGACTACAGGCATGCGCCACTATGCCCGGCTAATTTTTTCTATATATATTTTTAGCTGTCCATATAATTTCTTTCTATTTTTAGTAGAGATGGGGTCTCGCTCTTGCTCAGGCTGGTCTCGAACTCCTGAGCTCAAACGATCCGCCCACCTCGGCCTCCCAGAGTGCTAGGATTACAGGCGTGAGCCACCGCGCCCGGCCAAGGGTTGTCTTTTTCTTAATGCTTTTCCTTAGTGAGTTGTAAGATTTTTTTATATATTTTTGGTACTAGACCCTCATCAACAAAGTGATTTGCAAATATTTTATCCCATTCTATAGATTATCTTTCTTGATAATGTCCTTTGTTGCACAAAAGTTTTAAATTTTAATGAAATCCAATTTTGTATTTTGTTGCTTATGTTATTGTAGATAAGAATCCATTGCCAAATCCAGGGTAGTGAAATTTATCGCTATGTCTCCTTTAATCCCCTATGTTTTATATTATTAGCTCTTACATGTAGGCCTTTAATACATTTTGAGTTAATTTTTGTATATAGTGTAAGACGGGGATCCAAATTCATTCTTCTGCATGTGGATATCCAGGTGTCCCCGTGCCATTTATTGAAAAACTATCCTTTCCTCATTGAATGGTCTTGATACTTTGTTGAAAATCAATTGGCCATAGATGTATGTGTTTATATCTGAACTCTCAATTCTATTCCATTGATCTATACATGTTATGCTTTGCTGTTACCACAGTGTTTCGATTACTATAATTTTGTATTCAGTTTTGAAATCAGAAAACATGGAGTTCTTCAATTTGTTGTGCTTGTTCAAGATTCCTTTGGCTATGTGGTTCCCATTCAGTATGAATTTGAGGATTCACTTTTCCATTTCTGCAATAATAGTCCATTAGATTTTGATAGAGATTGCACCAAATCTGTAGATCAGTTTGGGTAGTATTGTCATCCTAAAAATATTTAGTCTGCCACTTGACAAACACAGGATATCTTTTATTTATTTAGATCTTCTTTAGGTTCTTTCAACACTATTTTGTAGTTTTCAGTGTACAAATCTTACACCTTCTTGATCAAATTTATTTCTAGGTATTTTATTCTTTTGAGTGATACTGCAAATGGAATAGTTCTCTTGATATCATCTTCATATTGCTCATTACTAGGGCATAAAAATACAACTGACTTGCATGTATTGATATTGTATACTACAGCTTTACTGAGTTCTTGTATTTTGCTAGTATTTTGGGGGGATTTTTTATATGTAAGTCATGTCATCTGTGAATAGGGATAACTTTACTTCATTCCTTTCCAATACGGATGCCTTTTATTTATTTCTAGTTCCTTAAAGTTGACCTAATCTTAATGTGATCTTTTAATGTAGATTTTTATAACTGCAGATTTCCCTCTGAGCACTGCTTTTGCTGCATCCCTTAGGTTTTGGTGTATTTTTCTTTTTATTCACCTCAAAGTATTTTCTGATTTTATTTGTAATTTCTTCTTTGATCCATTGGCTGTTTAAGAGTGTGTTGTTTAATTTTCACTTATTTGTGAATTTTCCTTTTGTTACTGTTTTCCAGTTTCATTGCTTTGTGATCAGAAAATATGCCGTATATTATTTCAGGCCCATAACGTTTATTTAGACTTGTTTTGTGGCCTAACATGGTCTATCCCACAGAATGTTACCTGTACATTTGAAGAGATTGTACATTGTGCTGTAGTGTTCCATGTGTCTGTTTGGTCTAGTCAGTTTATAGTGTTGTTCAAGTCTTCCATTTCCTTAATCTTCTGTCTAGTTCTATTCATTATTGCAGTAAATTATTATATCTCTAGCTTTTACAGTTGAACTGTATATTTCTCCCTTCAATTCTGTCAGTTTTGGCCTTATATTAATATATTTTGAACTCTTTTGTTAGGTACGTGTTTATAATTACTTTATCTTCCTCATGGATTCCCCCCATTATTAATGTATAGTGTCCTTCTGTCTTAAAGTCTTTTTTTTCTGATAGGTCTGTTTTTTCTGATATTAGGATAGGTACTTGAGCTGCCTTTTAATTACTATTTGCAAGAAATATATTTTTCCATTTTCTTACATTCATCATATTTGTGTCTTCAGTTCTATAGTGTCTTATAAACTGCATATAGTTGGATTATGTTTTTCTTTTTTTATCCTTTCTACAAATCTCTGTCTTTTAATAGGAGATCTTAAATTATTTTCTTAGTCATTACCTTGGAGATTACAATTAACATCTTAACTTTATAACAATCATGTTTTAGTTAAAAACAACTTCATGTCAAAAGTATACAAAAACTGTGCTCCTTTACAGCATCAGTTTCACACCCCTTTATGTTATTGTCACAACTTATATTTATACATTGCCCGTTAACAAAGATTTATAATTATTGTTTTTATGCACTTTTAAAATCATATCAGAACAAAAAGAGAAGGTATATATCAAAAACACAGTGCTACTATTGGCTTATATACTTACCTGTCTAGCAGTCTTTACCTTTGTTACTTACTTTTTTTGGTACAGCTTAAGTTATTTTCTAGTGCCCTTTCATTTCAGCTTAGAGAACTTCGTTAACTCCCTTTTTATCATTCTTTATAGGGCATGTCTACTGGTGATGAACTCTCTCAACTTTGATTATCTGAGAATGTCTTCATTGCTCCTTCATTTTTGAAGAATAATTTTGCCATATACAGAGTTTTTGGCTTACAGTTTTTTTCTTTTAACACTTTAAATGTATCATTCCACTGCCTTCTAACCTCCATAGTTTCTGAAGATTCCTTGTATGTGACAGTTGCTTTTCTTGTTTCTTCATGCTTTCCTCTTTTTGCTCTTCAGTCTGGATAATCTCAATTAACCAACCTTTAAGTTCACTGATTCTTTCTTCTGCTTGCTCAAATCTGCTGTTGAACCGCTCTAATGAATTTTTCATTTCATTTATTGTACTTTTCAGCTCTAGAATTTCTACTTAGGGCTTTTTTTATAATTTTGGTATATTTATCGGTATTCTCTATTTGTTGAGCCATCATTCTCCTGGTTTCTTTTAGTTCTTTGTTCATGGTTTCCTGTAGCTCTTTGTGAGTTTTTAAAACAGTTGATTTAAAGTTTTCGTCTAGTAAGTGCAATGGCTGGGCTTCCTCATGGATAGTTTCTATTAATTTATTTATTTTTTCTGCAGTGAACCATACTTTCTTGTTTCTTTGCATGCTTCTTAATTTTTTGTTGAAAATAAGACATTTTGAACATTATAATGTGGCAACCCTGGAAATCAGATTCTTTCCTCTCACCTGGGTTTGTTTTTGCTGTTTGTTGGTTATGTTGTTTGCTTGTTTAATGACTTCTTTAAACTATTTTTGTAAAGTCTGTATTCTTTGTTATTTGTTGCTGCTGAAGTCTGTGTTCCATTAGCTCAGTGGTTAGCTAGTGATTTATTAGTTGCCCTAAATGCCTGGAACAAAAGGAAAAAAAGTACTTTCTAAGTCTTCTTTCAGGGAGCCACCAGACAGGTCGAAATCTACAACCACAATTCTTTGAGAATAAGGTCATGTTGCTTCCTCTGGCACTTGTAACCTGCACCCAGATTGTTGGCTGCTATCCTCATGATTGTCAACAATCTGGGGTGTGGATAATGGTAGATAGGTAATTTAAAGTTGCTTTCTTCACCTTACAACTTTTTTCTGACCCTTTTTGGCAGTCTCTGTGACTTACTTATTTCATCCTGAAGGTATAAAGAAACAGGCAGTGAAAATCTAGTTTTGCATCTGTTAGCAACTCAAATAGAACTTAGACCATTTTAAAACTTCAGATATCAGTAATATTGTGCTTAACCCTTAATACTTAATGGTTAATGACCTTTTCTAATGAAAGGAAAAAAATGATGATACTCAGTTAAAAGATAATATTTTAAATATCTAAGTTTTTGTATTTAGTTTTGGAATATTGAGATAGATGTTTAATTCCTTTATTGTTTGGAGGTCTGGGATAGATCCTTTGGGTACTTTAAGTCCAAGTAAAACGTGGATAATTTACATCTAAATAATTGAGTTGGTGTTTCTGTTTTTTCAAATCACTCAGTTATTAGCAAGCAAAAGGCAAGATTTTTAGCATGGATAATTAAGTACTTTATAATCTTCATTTAATAAATAAAATAAAACATTTTTCACTGTGTAAGTTTCTCAACCTCAGCATTATTGACATTTGGGGCTATTTTAATTCTTTGTTGTTAGAGGCTGTGTATTCTAGGATGTTTAGCAGCATCCCTGGCCTCTACCTGTAGGATGACAGTAGCTCCCCCTCCTCCAGTTTTGTCAACCAAAGATATCCTCAGACATTGCCAAGTGTTCCTTGAGGTGCAGTATGCCCCCAGCTGAGAACCATTGCACTGTGTAAAGACCCCTGAGGTTGGAAAGGCACTGCTATGACTTTTAGGAAATTTGCTGCTGAGTGTTTCACTGTAGTACACCATAGAAAGTACTAAGTGGTAATAGAGCTTAGATAAAGTGCTATGGGAGTTCAAAGGAAGAAGAAATTGCTTCGAATTGGGGGTAACAGAGAAGGTATCAATGAGGAAGAAATGATTTAACTGGGCTATTTAGATGTGGAGTAACAAGAAGAATTCATTCTATAAAAGAGTACATTCACAAAGTCAAGACAAATTTATTTAGTTCATGTAGGTAGCATATGTAGGTAATGTAAATGAGAGAAGTGGAAGAAAAGGTGGGAAAAGTTCATTGAAACTGGATCTCAGAATATAGGTTCACATTAAATCAGGTTTTGTCTTAATAGGCTGCATCTTTTCCAATCCTTTCACTAGAGAGAGCAGGCTTTTCTTGTTGGTTTTTGTTTTATTAGTTTTGGGGATTTTTTTTTTTTTTTTTTTTTTTTGCATTTGCTCATTGGTGTTTCTGGATTGCAGGCTCCTCCATTGCCTGGTCAGGATACATAAGAAGCCAAAAAAAAAAAAATAAAATAAAAAACAGACAACCCAGGGAACTTACTGTCATGTTGTTCTTAAAGTTTCAAGGTCATTAATCAGTCCGTCTTCTCTCCACCATTCAGAGACTTCTTATGTTTGATTTTTATATATTGTATCCAGTGTTTTTAGCTTTATCTAGTGGGAAGAATAGGGAGAAATATGTCTGCTCATCTTGTCTGGAATTGAATGTCCTAAATGGTTTAAAATATAAAGTAGTCCATTCACTTTTTAAAAATGCTCAAAAAATATTTTATTCTTAAAAATATTTTGCCACCATATTTTTTGTAAGTAACTAAATTGTGTGTAAGATTGTACATTCTTTGTAATAGATATATATGTGTTTGTAAAAGCATGTGTATTTCTTTTTTAGGGTTATGTACTGAAGGACTCTACCGTGTTAGTGGGAACAAAACTGATCAAGACAATATTCAAAAGCAGTTTGATCAAGGTAAGAAGATAATTATGTAAAATAAAATCATCATTTTATTGTTTTCTTTATTAGAATTTCATAGTAGGAAGATTAATTTTTATTTGAAAACTTCCAAAGGATATGGATGTTAAAGGGAGAGTTTTAAAGTAGGGTTAGAAGTATTAAATAGAATAGATACCACAGTAAAGGTACAGGAGAGCTGGGAAAACTCCTGTTGTCTTTACACTGGCCATTGCATAATTTTGAGCCTTCGACTTGAGGAGCTGGGTACTAGGGAATTATAAAAGGAAGTAGATGATATGAAATGTTTAAAATACATTTTCAATAAAAGAAAAGATTGAAAAGAACAATAAGAGGCAGTTGGGTCAAGAAAACGCAGTCTTGTATATGTTTTTAATGTAAGTGTGAAGGCAGAAGAGCTGCCAGTAAATAAGAAAGAAGATACTAAAAGAGCAGGCATTCAGTATTGAAACAAAGTCCTCCTTACGTCCAAAAAGAATGGAATGCAATAGAGTAGATTTTGTTTTTGAAATAATGAGAAAATATTTCTTACCTGAGACTGCAGGGAATAGTATAAAACAAATATTTTTGAGGTGAGATTAGATATTGTGTGGCCCATATATTCTCAGTTTCTTCTCATATTTCATATTCCTAATCCAGTAAGCTATCTCACAATTGTGACTGAATCTATATAAATCCATCATCAGAATTAGAAAAGCAATAAATTGACTTATGGTAGGTTAGTATCTCTGTATATCAAACACAGTACTTATTTAAAAGTTTTCTTCATGATGTTGGGATGACGAACCATTAGGAGTTAAAAAGCTGAATTTCCTTTTTATATTAAAATAAATTCTGTATGTAATCAGAGATTTAAATGTAAAAAATGAAAACTGTTAAGTACTAGGGAGAAAAACTGATTGATATTTTTATAGTCATGGAGTATGAAAAAGCCTAAACTTGATATGAAACCTAGAAAGTAGTATGAGCAAGATGATAGACTGGACTACCTAAAAATGTAAAAATTCTGTATGAGAGTTTAGATAAAACATAAACAAAATCAGGAGACAAACTATAATCTTGGGGAGGGTGCAGAATAACATGCTAGACTAAGCAATTTATATCAGAAGAGAGCGACCAATAAATACATGAAAATATGTCTAGCCACTGTTGATGATAAATAAAAATAAAACAAAAAGGTTATATTTATTTTATTATCAGAATGAAAAAGTTGTTGGTAGGGTATAGTAAACAGGTATCTTATACACTGTTGATTGCGGGTGCCTTTTGAGGGGCACTTTATGAAAACCTGTTAAAATGCCGGTGTCTTTGCTAGAAGTCTTTGCATAAGCATACCAAGATAGACTTACAAGGGCATATGTTGGAATATTGTTTGTAATTTTTTTTTAAAGGGTTGGGGGAACCATCCATGTGTCTAACAAGTAAAATGAATACTAGGTAGCAATGTAAAATAATAAAGATTTATGTTAAAATAGCAGAATGTCACTTCTTGAGTGGAGGGAGTATGTGTGTGCATGTGCATGCCTTGTTGCCCAAGAGTATTGTGTAGTCTGTATCCCGTTTTTAGAAGATATTAAGGAAACTGTTTAGACATTATAAATTAAATTGGTAGAATTCCACTTCCAGAATGAATACAGGGTTGTAGTTAATACCAAGGTTCTTGAATTTGACTTCCTAGTTTTGCTTTCTGGTCCTGCCATTATCTTTGTGCACTAGGCAAGTCAATCTTTCTAAATCTCAATTTTTTCATTTCTAGAATAGAGTAACTCTGAGAATAATGAGGTAATGCATATGAAGAGTTTTCTGTGCCAGGCACCATATTAAATGTTCATTGGGAAGCTATTATTACAAGGAAGGTAGCCCAAGGAAATAAGCTTTAATACATGCAAGTGTTTCTCATAGCATCTTTGTAATATTTTTATGATGTTTTTAAATTAAAAAACCTAAATGTTGAGAAATAGAATATTATGTAAACTGTTCAATCTTAGGGGAATATTATACAGCTGTTAAAATTGTTTATGTAGGGCAAAATGTTTAACAGTTGGTGATTCTGGGTTAAGGATATATGTGAATTCTTCATACCATTCTTGCAACTTTTCTGCAAGTTTGAAATTACATTTTAAGTAAATGTCACCTGGCAAAAACAAAATGTTCTTAAAAGTTCATTGTGAAATTTTAATAACCTCAAATAATTCCTTAAAGTGAGATCCAGTATAAAATGTGTAGGTGATTTGGCTTCTTTTTTTTTTTTTTTTTTTTTATGAGCAGACAAGGGCTGAAAGGAAACATGCTAAAGTATAAACAGTGATTCTCTCTAGGTGATGAGGATACTTTTTTTCTTTTTCCTGTTCTGTAGTTTTACGATAAGTGACTTGTTAATATCACATTAACTTTAGGATATCTATCCCCTTTGTATGTTCATTCTTGTTTTTAAATTGGAACTTCATTGATAACTAAGCCATTTTATATAAAAATTTTAACAATAAAGTTAAAAGGTTCAAATTAGAATTTATGTAGGTTGAGTATCCCTTATTTGAAATTCTTGGGGACCAAAAGTGTTTTGGATTTCGGAGTTTGGGGTTTTTTTCTATTTTAGAATGTTTGCATTATACTTAACCAGTTAGGCATCGCAGATGGGAAATGCTTCAATGAGCGTGTCCTTTGTGCATCATGTCAGCACTCGAAAGTTTAAGATTTTGGGAGCATTTCGGATTTCAGGTTTTGGGATTTGGGATACTCAACCTATATGCATAATTCCTCTCTTTTATCTTTCTATTTCCTTATAGCTTATTTTTATTTAAAATAAATTTTTTTAGAGACTAATCTCCCTCTTTTGCCCAGGCTGGACTCAAACTCTTGGACTCAAGTAATCCTTTCACCTCAGTCTCCTGAGTAGCTGGGGTTACAGGCACATGCCATCGTGACTGGCTCTTGTGGCCTCTTTTAAATGGCTTAGGCAAATGAAATAAATTTAAAAGATAGATATTAGTAAAGTTCTGAAATATACTAATAAATCTAACAGCGTTTTTAATTGTAACATAAAATGCTTCTTGCTTGGTTGTGTTTTCCCATATTTATGTAGTTTGTCAACCTATAAAGAAAAGTGGCCAGTGAGAAGACTTGAATTTATATTTAGACTTTTCTTATATAAATTAAAATTTTACTTTTGTCTTGTAGATCATAATATCAATCTAGTGTCAATGGAAGTAACAGTAAATGCTGTAGCTGGAGCTCTTAAAGCTTTCTTTGCAGATCTGCCAGATCCCTTAATTCCATATTCTCTTCATCCAGAGCTACTGGAAGCAGCAAGTAAGTATAAACCTCTTTTTTATGAGAGGGATAATAATGGCAGTTTTTGACTATTGATTGCTGAGTATTAAAATTTGTCATTTCACTAGAATAAGTAGCTAATAAAACTTCAACTTCCTGGAACTCTTTCTTAAAGCTATTTTCCTCTAAATAAAATCAGAATCTTTGGAGATGGCCTTCAAGAATATTCAATTTTACCTAGCCCCCAGGTGACTTAAATGCTCCTAAAACTTTGAAGATCATTATACTAGATGTTTGAGGTTTGTGTTTTTAATTCAAACTCAAAGGTGTTTTAAGAAAATTAAGTAAACCCTTCAAATGAATTATGTATAATGTACTTCAGTAAAATATTAACTTAACAGGGTGGTATGCACCCATGTCCATTTAGTTTTTTAAGTCAAAGAAATTTACTTTGGCCTTGTTTTATACCCGTTTTGTGTTGCTATAACAGAAGACCACAGGCTGGATAATTTTAAATAAATTATAAAGTAGTTTGTTTCTTACAGTTCTGGAGGCTGAGAAGCCCAAGGTCAAGGGCCCAGCATCTGGCGAGGGCCTTCTTGCTAAGTCATCCCATGCCAGAAGGTGGAAGGAAGGGCAAGAGAGCATGCAGGAGGCAGGAAGTGAGCTAAACTCATCCTTTTATCAGGAACCCACTTCTGCAATAACTAACCCATTCCTACAATAACAGCATTAATCCATCATCTTTAAAGGTCCCACCTCTCAACATTGTTGCCTTGGGGATTAAGTTTTCAACACCTGAACTTTGGGGGACACTTTCAATCCATAGCAGACCTCATGTTGTAAGTCATTTTTTGGGAAAAGTAAGACAAGAACATGGGTGCTTAATATTTATTCCTACTTCAGAATCATTCATCCACATGTTTCCAGGAAACAGATACTCATTTACCGGGAAGATGAGACCTAAGGTCTATTTGACCATCAGTTAACCTAGTTCTTCATTCACATTGTTTTTCAATGGCAAAAATTAATGTATATTTTAAATATTTCTCTCTAATATTTCCTTTTGGTCATAAATCTTCAGGTTTTTTTTTAAGTGAGACTACTTCATTATAGTTTTAATTATGTTAAAGTTCTCAGTTTTTTAAATTAAAAACATTTCAATATATTGTTACAAGGTATTGTTGCCTTATACATACTCCCATATGTAAACTGAGAGAATGGTTGAATTGATAGCTTAGATTTTCTGATTTTTTTACCTTAAACAGTAGCGTCAGAACATCCCTACTTAGGAAATTTTTGAGGACCGATTTAGAAGTAATACGTAACAAATGAGAATTTGTTGGTACTTGGCTATATTACCATAATGGTATGGTATGCACATTGGGCTTAGGAATGAAAGAGGAAGAACAGGAAAGTACTCTTATATCCCATTTATCACAGGACCCACATTTCAGTTATCCTGTTTCATAATTGCATAGATTTCGGGAGTAACTATGTTAAATACTCACACTGCCTATAAAGGAGAATTTTTGATAAGCAAAGTACGTTACAAGTAATTATAGTGGGGATAAATCTATGGCCCAAGGGCCATGTTCAGCCTGTCACCAGTTTTTGAGCTGAGAATACTGTTTACATCAAAAGGAAAAGAAAATTTCATGATACATTAAAATTATATGAAATTCAAATTTCAAAAGTTTCATTAGAATATAGCCATACTCATTTGTTACATACCTGTCTATTATACTTCTTTTGTGTTACAAGACAGGATTGAGTAGTTGTACCCACAAAGCCTGAAATATTTGCTCTCTGTAGCATGAATATTAAGAGCCTAACAGATTTATAAGTAGTTAATTCTAAATGAATATCTGATTATATAAATTGCATAAGTAAATTGCTGATATACTATTTCCCATTTTACCAGTGCTGAGTCACTTTGATCTTCGATAATTAGGTTTACTTGTAAAAAGTCTATGGTAATAAATTATGTTACAGAAATACGTAATGTTAGTTGAAGTGATTTCTTAATTTAGATAATTTAGCAGGTTCTTTAGAACATTTTTTAAAAATTTGTTTACCTATCCTAATAAGCTTCAAATACATTCTTAAATATCTTGTAGTAAACATAGCAGGAAACATCAGATAATTTTAAATGTGTGACTTTCACACTGATTCTTCACCATTTTTAATTTTACAGAAATCCCAGATAAAACAGAACGTCTTCATGCCTTGAAAGAAATTGTTAAGAAATTTCATCCTGTAAACTATGATGTATTCAGATATGTGATAACACATCTAAACAGGTATTTTTATTTTGTTGGGGTTTTTTTGCAAAGAAAATACACATTTTAAACATGTAAACTTTATAAATTGGATAATTATAAGATAGAAAAAAGGGACTCAAACGTATGGTTCAATTTTGGTTCTCTGACTTATATTTTCTAATTAATAAGTGACACATTTTATGACTAGACTCCAAGTCTTAAAGAGGTTTGATTTGTTTTTTCTACCACTTTGGTGGTGGTATGTATCTTGTTTTTGTTTTGTTTGGATATCCACACAGTGAAATTTTATCAGAAATGTTGTTTTGCTATCTACCCTGTTACCTCAAATTCAGGCACTAATCCTTGTTTTAATACCTTAAGTATGTCAAGCTTCAAGTTTATGCTTTTTTCTAAAAAGATACTCTTCCCAACACCATTTATTAAGTGAAAAGCAGTATTAATGATTAAAAGCTCCACGTGTGGAATCAAACAGGCTTTGGGTTGAAATATTGCTAGTTCTTGACCTTGGGGCAAATTACTCATCCTTGCTAAATCTTGATATTCTCAACTATAAAAATGAGAATAATACACCTCACAAAGTTGTTCTGAGAACTAAATGGAATTATTAGTATTTGTATTAATTTTTTCAAAAGTCTATTCTTCATAATCCTTTCCACTGGCATTTTAACGAACTATAGTTTGGTTTCTTAACTAATGAAATCAAGGCCCAAACCAAGTGCATTTCAGTCTATATGTCTTAAAGAGATATTAACCAGAGTTTAAAGTGTTATTGTTGCTATGAATACAGTATAAAATTATATTAACATTTCTTACAATCCTTCCCTCAAGTCCAAAGTAGCAGCATACATAATATTGTAGTATGTTAGTGCAGCTTCCTTTTTTGGAAAGTACAATACCATACAAGTGGTTGGTACTGTGATAACAGGTGTGCACAAGATACTATAGGAAACCTTATCCAATATGGAGTACAGGGATAGTTTGTGAACATACTATTGTCTGGCTGAAAGAAGAATTGGACTTCATTAAAGATAGTGGGGAAAAGGGGGAAGAGGGCAGAACATGTTCAAAGAATCAGCCCACCATTAAAATTACTTTAAATACTTACTGCATTCCAGAACTATTTGGCTCTGATGTTATAACAAATAATACAGCCAAAAGCATTTTTGATGCATTGAGAAATAGCAAAGAGACCTATGTGATTGGAACAGAGTAAAGGATGGGCATAATAAGAGATAAAGTCAAAAAGTGTTGCTTGTTGATAAACAGCTAATGAAAAGGAAAAAAAAAAGGAGAGGAATGATCAGAAAGGAAAGACGGGGACAGTGCCATATCTCATAGGACACTATTATTAAGAGTGATCTATTGACTAACCTTAGTCATCAAAATGTCTTACTGACAAGATAAGGTAGTTGCTTCAGAATATAAATCACATATTGCTAAGCACACTGTTGAGTTCAAGTAACATTCTTTTTTGCGAAGGATGGAGGGGGTGCTTCCTTAATGGAAGAAACATTGCATGATTTACACTCTTTTACTCTGAGTGATATGGGAATCCACTGGAGAGTGGAACAGAGGAATAGTATAATCAGACTTAAATTTTAAAAGGAATACTCGACTGTAATTGGATAAGGCCCTCTCTGTATGCCAGGTATTCTAAGTGCTAGGGACCCAGCAGTGAACCAAATAGACACCCATTGCATGGAGCTTACATTCTAGTATAGGAGAAAAACAAATGTATAAATGTATGATCGATGAATTGCAACAGTTGCAAAAATTAATACATGGAGTTATTCTTTGGTTATATTTTCTTTTACTCTCCATATCCAGAGAGTGTCAAATCAGTTTTTTCTCCTAATTATTTTTCAAATTTTCTTTCCTCTGCCACTGCTTTAGTTCAGACGTTATCATTTCTCATTCAGGGACCTCTAGTTTTGTTGTAATTGAGCTCTTTCTCTGCCAGCTCTCCATCTAATCCTCCCTTGATCCTGATGCCAAAATGATCATTCTAAAAGATCTCTCTGTAAAGATCACTGCTGATTAAATAGCATCCTATTTCCTTAGGATCAAATCCAAACTGTTTAACACTAAGTGGTCTGGCTCTAAGTTCTTCAGATGCATTTCCTTTCCTTTTTCCCTGCACACCAAGTAAGCTCTACTATATTAAACTAATAGCAGTTAACCAAAAATTACTCCCCAGCAATCTAGTCAGTGTTTTAAAAGGCCCTTCAGGGGGTTCAGATACACTAAAGGACCACTATTTTAACTGAATTCCCCTTGCATTCCACCATTCTTCCTATGCCCATCACCTTTGACTTAAACATTACCTCTTCCAGGAAGTGTTCCTTGGTCATTCTCATCTCTTTCCTTTGTGTTTTTTGATTCTTCAATTAGACCTGATGCCCGTGCTCTTATGTCCTTCAACTTTGTAGGTATTTCCAGAGATTAGCACTTGTCTACTACAGAGAAACACGAAACTGGCACTGGTAGCTACTTAACATTTTTTAACAAAAGGTTTATTTTATTCTGAATATTCTAATTTAGTCTCTTTTAACAAATAGTCATGACTTTTACCACAGAACACATGTTTTCAGGCCATATATTTTACCTCAGACGAGCAACTTCTGTGTTTGGGGATTTTCCTTTGGTTTGGAGTTAAAATTTTTTTGATCTGTAAATTTATGTTCCTGTTTACCTTGCATACTTCTGGATTATTTCTTTGTGTGTGAAATGAGGGGGTTGGATAAACTCCCAATTTAATAATTCTGAGATGTTGTTCAAGATTTGCTTCTTCTTTGTTATTAAAGATGATGGTAGAAGTTATTTCTCACATATTTAAAGGACTGGATACAAATTTGTGAGTAATGTATGACCATTTGTAAATTATTGTTAAAAATAAGAATTTTAAGATAGAATGTGTTATGAACTGAATGTTGCCTTTTAAATGAAATTAATGTGCAAGATATTTAAAGATTAAAAAGATTTTTTTTGTTGTTGTTGTTTTTTTTTTTGTTGAGACAGAGTCTCACTTTGTTGCCCAGGCTAGAGTGAGTGCCGTGGCGTCAGCTTAGCTCACAGCAACCTCAAACTCCTGGGCTTAAGCAATCCTACTGCCTCAGCCTCCCGAGTAGCTGGGACTACAGGCATGCGCCACTATGCCCGGCTAATTTTTTCTGTATAGATTTTTAGTTGTCCATATAATGTCTTTCTATTTTTAGTAGAGACGGGGTCTCGCTCTTGCTCAGGCTGGTCTCGAACTCCTGACCTCGAGCTATCCACCCGCCTCGGCCTCCCAGAGTGCTAGGATTACAGGCGTGAGCCACCGCGCCCGGCCAAAAAGATTGTTTTATGGTATACTAGAAACTAATTTTTTGAAGGTTAAAAATACTCCTAGTTGGGTTACAATAAAGTAATTTTTCCAAAGCTTGGTAGAAAGAGATGGCATACCATAGTTTATCTTTTAATTTCTCACAGTAGTCCAAGAAATTAGATATGCAATTATCATTTCCTGTCACCAGAAACTCACTAAAATTTGTCACATGAGGGAAAGTTTTTTTCATACGAATTATATATGCTTCCATATGTAAATTTTTAAACCCCAGGTGCAACTTCCACTCTCAGAAGAAATGGATTTTTACTGCTATCTCCTGTTTTACAGTGTACAATTGTCCCTCTGTATCCATGGATTCCACATCCATTGATTCAATCAACCATGGATCAAAGATATTTGGGAAAATTAAAATAAAAAAATTTTTAAAATACAGTTGCTAATACTGTATTTTACATAGCATCTGTATTAGGTATTATAAGTAATCCAGAGATGATTTAAAATATACAGGAGGATTGCATTGGTCATATGCAAATACTACACCATTTTATATAAGGCCTTTGAGCATCCTTGCATTTTGGTTTCCTCAGGGATCCTGGAACCAATCCCCACAGATAACAAGGGATGACTAGTTAAATGTAGAATGCACAAAAAAGATGTAATGAGTTTTGATTTCTAAGTGTTTTTTCCTTTCATAATTTCAGGGTTAGTCAGCAAAATAAAATCAACCTAATGACAGCAGACAACTTATCCATCTGTTTTTGGCCAACCTTGATGAGACCTGATTTTGAAAATCGGGAGTTTCTGTCTACCACTAAGATTCATCAGTCTGTTGTTGAAACATTCATTCAGCAGTGTCAGTTTTTCTTTTACAATGGAGAAATTGTAGAAACCACGAACATTGTGGCTCCTCCTCCACCTTCAAACCCAGGACAGTTGGAATCAATGGTACCACTTCAGTTACCACCACCATTGCAACCTCAGCTGATACAACCACAATTACAGACGGATCCTCTTGGTATTATATGAGTAGAAAGTGATTGCAAACAGCCTGGAATTGGACAAAAAGCAAATCTAGACATGCATGTTTCAGGGTTCAGTAGTATACTTCATGTTTCATACAGATAATTCACATTCAAAATGACATTTTCTCTTTGAACTATATGGTATTCCTTATTCACTTACATTATAAATCTAAGACCATGTGATAAGCATGACTGGAGAGGTTTAATTTTTATAAAACAAAAATAGCTATAAAAATACAAAGCTGCTGCTGCATGTAACCTTATTGCAATCAATATATCATTCCTGTGGCATTTTTGTCACATTATATTGTGAATAAAATTTTTCTATAGAAATTAAATGATTTAAAAACTCACCTATATGAAACATTTAATGCTTTTCAGCCTGCTTTGTGGCTGGTTTTGTTATTTGATGTGCTAATTTGGTCCACTTAATTTACATTCTAGCAGTCAGTGTAGATAACTAAAAGCCCAGTTAAGTATTTTATAATTTTAGGCTACTTATGCCATGCTTGGGATGTTGTTTGAAAGAAAAAAATACACTTAACATAGCTCACATTTTTGCACCTTCATCTTTATTTCTGAGTAAAACCTGTGGATGATTTGATGAGGGGCAAATGAACCTATTTCATTTACACACACACCAAGGACGTGCTTGTGGCTAAAGTGAGTTGATAATGTTGTGCAAAGGATAGTTGTCACCAACTCATTTTTTTATAGTCCCTAATGAAATAAACATTTTGTATACTGTTAATTCTGTAAACAGATGCATGTTCAAAAGATCAATGATGGTCTTGTAATCTTAATCTAATATATTTTAGATATTTTAATTTTTTCCCTCTTGGGGAATACATTTAGTATAGTGTAGAAAATACTTCATGACATTTTCATATAATGTTATATAACTTTTCATACATAAACATGAAATTTGTTGTAGAAAATTCTTTAAACCAAACATTTTAATCTAGGACTTCAAGTTAATCTATTCCTTGAATCTATTTTTATGTGGCCCTTAAAAACATATCCCAAAAATCCATTGCTAATATAGCAATAAAAATACTTTGGGTACTGACAGACTCTTTGGAGTGTGTATATTATAAACTTGTATTCATATTCTTTTCTGTGATGTGTTGTACTAAAGTCCAGAATGGCTTTTGTACCATTTTTAAGCCAATATTTTCCCCTGATGTTGGTACCAGAGTTGCTTTTCGGGGTAAACATTTTACTAGTGAAGACATAACCAGAACACTAAATTATGGATAAAAATTTCAGAATAGGTGGCACAGGTAAATTTTGTTAGGCTTTATTCAAAATTCTTTCATTATCAAACCATGCCACTTTTTTTCTGGAAAGGAAAAATATGGTTTGTTTTTCATTGCTAGCTTATATTTTGTTTAGTAAAGAAAAAATTCTCTGGTCAATGTTGTAATCTTCATTCATACTGCAATTTTAAGGTTATGTGTATTATAGTAAATAGATGATTTTGAGATTCAAGGCTCCTAAGAGTTTGATTTGCTCCATTTTTTTCTAAAATAAATATCGTCTTTCTCAACTGTTCTGTTCTAGGTATTGTACTTCCAATTTTAAACTTCCAAACCGAGATGTTGACATGAACCAGGCTGCTGTTGAAGTACATGTATATTATAAATTATCTTATTTGTGTTATACTCTTACATGTTATCTTTTCTAAGAAAACAAAGTCCCTATTATTCCTATTGCAAAGCACACAGGAAATAAGAAAGTACAGTAATTTTTAAAAGAAAAAATCCGGTAAATGTAGTATTCTTAACTTGTTCTATATTACTTATACCTATTGTCTATATAGCTTTAATTTATAGCTGTCAGTTTAACATTGGCATGTCTGGCAAAGAAAATTAAACTTTAAAGAGTTTTATAAACTGTTTCTAGGTTGCTAAAGAATTTATTTTTCTACTATATATGGTATAGACAAAGCATCAAACTATGTACAGGAAAAAAGCCTGACTATTTCTATTGGAAGTAGGCTGAAAAGAGAATTTTCAGAACTGTTCGTGTCTTCAGTTCATTCTGTCATAACTTTGCTATTGTAATATGTGAATCCCAGTTTATTTAAGCTATTCTCTTTTATACTGTGTTAATTTAATGTTCACCTGCATTTAGTACCATTTTTGTTATTAAAACTAGCATTTACCATTTTCACATTAACCACCTTGTACCTTCCCCAAAATTTAGCTCCACTTTTTTATTCATTCTATCATTGATTTGACACACTTCATAGTTAGCCATTTAAATAGTCTACATTTGGTTCAATTGACCAGTAGGTTGCAGTTATTGAAAATTAAAGTATGGTTTAAAGTTCAGTCTGTTACACTGAATTGATTGTGTTTGTTTTTGCAAAGGGTTTAAATACATTTTTAAATATTAGAAAAATAATTCTAAGAACAAAATAACAAACTTTTTTCTGGTAAGTTGCTGAAAGGTTTCACTGTTTAGGGATATATCATATATGAGAGTTCTTAAAGGATTAAAGAATAGTAGATAGTTTCATAATTGTGGGTAAATATCAAGGCATTATATTTTACAATATTAAATAAAATTCCATCTATACATGTTGCCATTGTTTCATTTCAGGTTTAGTGCTTATAGTTATTACAATATTGGACTTAACAGGATCTAGATTAGCAATATAAAGAAGCATACTGATACTCTGTTTCAAACTTTCAGTAGATGAATTAAAAGTCAAATTCTATTCAACAGACATTTATTAGGGTATACAGCTAATTTAAGAACAAAATTCCAGACACAATATATTTCTGCTCAAAATGGTATTTGTTAGTAGTGCTTTTTCCCCCTGGCATTTACAATGTGTAAATACTGTAGGTAACAGCAATCTAAGTTAGCCAAAAAGCAGCTTTTATTTTCCATACTGTATGTAAATAATATAGATCTGATTTTTTGTTGTTTTTTGTTTTTTTTTTTTTTTTGAGGTACTGGAATCTTAATTTCTAATATCTTTTAGATATAAACAAAAGGGAACAATTGGAATAAGAACTTAGGCCTTAGCTTCCATGGTGATTTTTAGTTTTTTATACAGTAATAATTGTGATGCAATTTGTCAACTGGATATAAATATATATATATAATTTTAAAAAGTCAAAAGTGCTTTGTTTCTTTGTTTATAATTAATGTAATTTTTGTGCTTCACCCACAGGATGCTGCAGTAAATTAAATATCAGTGAAGCTTCTGATGTATAAAGAATGCTATTAATAAAACATTAAGAAGCTGTGTAATTTTAAGTTATAGTTGCCTCTATTTTTACCATATTTTTGGTAAAAATCAGCTAATTTTTTTTTCAAGTAAAATGTGAAAAATAAATTTATGTCAGTGTGATGAGAATTTTCTTAGGGAGGTGTATTGAGCTTTCACTACACCATGAAAGAAGATCCAAAATTCATTCTGGGTGTATATAGATGAAAAGTGGATTTTTTAAATGGTCAGGAAAAACAATGCACAGATTTCTGAGACTCAGGTGTTACCTGGATCTGAATTTTGAGCTGTGGCTAGACATTATTTTGAGCCACTGGAAATATTTTGAAGCCTATTCTAGTTAGAGCTGCTAACATCAAAGAATATATTTGTTTTCTCTTCATGGTTTGTGAATATTAAGCCAAACTTTATGAGTGTATGTTTTCAGATTCTATGGATCTGGTGAGGTGTTTGACTTGAATCTTTGTGTTTATCTTGAATTTAATAATTTTTAATTAAGTAACTTAATTCTTAGGCTGAACAGTTTCTGATTTGTTTCAGTATATATGGAACATGTTTAATTTTTTTATTGTATTTCAACTCTTGAAGTTCTTAGCCTTTTCAGGTTATCAAATATCTGAAAATAAAATTTTCTAAGACTTAATAAGGGAAGGGACTACTCTTGAAAATTGTTTTCTTATGGTAGCATGTTTGTGTACTTGAAAAGACTGTACAAGAATTAATATCATCTCATGTTCCAGCATCCAATCATTTGATGTGATCCAACTACATGGTCTTTTAAAGCCAGTTAAAATCTACTAATTAATGAACTTCAGGAATTTTCACTATTAAGTTGAACCTCATCATTCCTATGTACGTGACTCCATTTTTTTCCTTCACTAGTTTTGTTTCTTTGTCAGGGGGAGAGGGGTAGAGAGATCCACAGAATCCCATATTGTTCGCATCTTAATTAAATTGTACGATGTTTGTCTTTCATGGAAGTTTTGCAGATAGAATGATTTTGAAAAGCTAATCAGTGATAAAGTTAACATTTTAGTTATTACTAAATATATAAAATTATAAACCTTGAAAATTAATGTAGTGCTGGCAGTTCTGGGTTAGTCATGTTTACCTGTAGTTAGGAATACTAAGACTTGCTATGCACTTTGTGAGTAGCTGTCCAAGAATTTGTAGTTGAGAAACAACTTAATACTTGTTTATTCCCATAGTGCAGATTTTCTGTTCAATTTTATTTGCCTCAAATGATTAAAGTTATTGTGAACAATTTAGTAATGGCCCTCTTGTCCTAATAGTTTGCCTAATATTTAGTTAAGATTTTCTTAATGTTTTAACAGTTTTCAGATTTATTTTTATACTAAATTTTATTTGAATATGTGGTGTGAGTTTAACAATTGGCCTATTTATTCTTTGCTTCACTAATTCATCCAGATTCGTTTTAATTTTGTTATCTGTATTTGCTCACCAGATCATTTTCTTGTGACCTTGAACTGTGAATATTTTGTCCTAACCATTTAATATTTTCTAAGTACTTTGAGTTATTGAAATATTTTACCAGCTTTAAATTTGGGGCTCTCCAGATTCTTGGTATTTAATTTTGTCCAAATAAATGTCTATTAGGTGTTCAAAGAAGCAGACTTATATTCCATTCCCTAAAATAAGTAAAATCAGAAGCAATACACACTATCTTACTCTTATTATTTATATAGGACTTGGGTTATTTTTAAATGTGTAGGTGGAAAGGATAAAAAAATACCTAGCTAAGAGAACATAGTCTTTAGATAATTCTCAGATTTACTTGGAAATTTCATTTTTAGATTTTTCATTTGTTGGCAATTAGATGTATAGCTGCTGAATGTTTTTTGGTTTATAGTATTTGAAGTGAGAGAAACCATTACCAAAATGTACCTTTAAAATACAAACTAAAATCTGTTTTATCCAGTACTTTAATTACAAATGACTATTGTGTTACCTTAAAATCTGTTTAAATTTAACGTTATTTTTATGGAGTTAGCAAACTTTTTCTAAGAAAAGACAGTAAATTTCTTAGGCTTTGCAGGCCATATGATCTCTGTGGTACTTCTCAGCTCTGCTGTTGTAGTGTACAAGTAGCCATAAACAATATAGAATAAAGGAGCATGACTGTGTTCCAATAAAGTTGTGCTTACAAAAAACAAGCAGTGGACCAGATTTGGCCCACAGTTGGTTGATCGCTGGCATTAATTGTTAGTAAAATTAAATCCTCCAATTTTCACCTGTATGGAATAATTTATGCTATCTTAATTCAATATAGGTTGGAGTGAAATTTTACAAAGGATGATAATTATCCTCTATTTCTATCACAACTGTTTCCAAAGGATATTGTCTTTTTCAGTTTATTTAGTAATAAGGTGAGCTATGTGAAATGGTTCTTTTAAAAGATCTTATTACATTTTTAAAACTGCATCTGGAGGTAGGATTAGAGACACAATTGTACACATCAGAACTTAATTATTTTCAACAGCCTTATTTCTGTTCTTAAGGATGACTTAAGAGTTTTGAAGGCAGTAAATGCTCTCCACATTCTCTACATTAATCATGACCGCATAGTAATTATCTCAAATTGTACATAGATTAATGACATTAATACTTAAAAACCCTGAAATATCAAAATCATGTCCAGAATGGATGTGGAAGTATGCAACAGTTATTTAATGAATGTTCTCCCAAGGTATAGGCCCTACTCACCAGTCAATACTTAGGTTCCTTTGGAGAATTCATGTAGGAAGGAAACTGTATGTGTACTGATTGTAAACAGGCCTTTATTTAGAGGATAAATTTGATGGAAGGTCAGAGAATTGTAAATGGAAAGAAACGTGGTAGTTGTGGGAACTTCTTCCAAGTCACACCTCAGTGAATATCTGCAAACATTCAGAAGAGAGATCTTACAGTATGGTGGTCCCCAACTTGACATGGCATGACTTAGGATTTTTCAACTTTACAGTGGTATGAAAGTCATATGCATTCATGCTCCTCGACTTACAACAGGGTTATTTCTGAATAAACCCATTGTAAGTTGAAAATACTGTAAGTCAAACTAAAAATCAAATGTTTTGACTTGCACTATTTTCAACTTAACAGTGGTTTTATCAGGACATGGCCCCATGGTGAGTTGGGTATCTGTGTATGTGTTAAATGTGAAGGTAGGGGGTCACCAAAAGATCACATTTCTCTGTATGCCATAATGCTCAACCCTGGAGAGACCTATAAATGTATTGAATTTGAAAAGGCCTTCACCTGTAAATCGGTCTGATTGTACATCAGAGGATTCACACTGGCAGGAAGCCATATGAATGCAGTGACCATGGAAAAGCCTTTACCCAGAAGTCACAACTCAGTGTACATCAGAATTTCATGCTGAAGAGAGGTACTATTACATACTGAGTGTAAAAAGATGGTCACAAGTCAAATTTGCTTACTGAATGGAGCCAACCTCCAAGATGGACCCCAGTGATCCTAGCTCCTGGTATTTGCTTCCTTGCATAGTCAGTCCTCTACTTCATTGTACCAAGATTGGTCTGTGTGACCTCAAGCATTTTATGTGAAAATAATACTCAAGTGAAATTTAAAATAAAAGAAGCCGAACTTGGTTATACAAGTTTTTGTTGTTTTCTTAACCATAGTAACAAGATACCTAGACCTTTCTCAAACTACCATATCTTACAGAAAGCCAGGTTCCCACATATGTAGAATAAAAATGACTTAACAAGAAGGGATTTCCACTTACATTAATAGTAATGTAGAATGATTTGGACCAACTCTCCAACTGAGGGCATCCTGAAAAAATGGACAAAATTGTTTCAAAAAATGAATTTGAAGGTCATTAGAAAGCTTCAAGATGGTGAAGAATTACAGCTAGAAATTGGGGGAGAAAAAAGGTCCAACGTCCTGCAGGTATTGGTGAACAAAAACTGGAGTTCAAGACTCCCAAGGCCTCAAAGTATTTCTACAGTTTTGCAAATTTGCAAAATAACAAGCATGTGTGGAGACAACATGAGTTAAAACTGAGAGAGACAACACAAGACATTAAAATACGCTTACTCAGACTAAGGAGATAAAAGTCATGATGAAGAACTTAGCAGGTAACTGGGAAATACAGAAAAGTACCAAATGGGAGTTAATAGAGCCAAACATTAACTGAAATTAAGGACTCAACGGATGGGCTTATAGCAGATTACTCAGCTGAAGATAGAATTCATGAACTCAAGGACTGGTCAGAAGAAAACAGAATAAGAACTGAAAAAACATGGAAGATAAGAAAGGTCTATCATAAATTTAACTGAACACCCCAGAAAAAATAGAGGGGCAGAAGCAGTATATTAATAGATAATTGCTGAGATCTTTCCACAGCTGTCAAAATAAGCAGCTGATTCAAAAAGTCTTTCAAATCAATCCCAAGTAAGAAAGAAAAAAAATGCATACCTAAGCAAATGATAAAACTGAAAACTAGACAAAAATCTTAAAGGCAATCAGAGAAAAAATTGCCTTCAAAAGTATACCACTTACACTAAAAGCTACTTTCTCAGTCAAAACATAGAAGCCAAAAAACAACAGTGGAATATCTTTTCCTAGATTAGTTCAATATCTAATAAAAATCGCCTTTAAAAATAAAGGTAAAATAAAAGATTTTCAGGAGAAGTAGAAAATATTCCTAAAATGCAATGCTGACTTATACTTCAATAAAACTGAGGGAGGAGTGGGGGATACTGAAGTGTTTTTTAGAAGAAAACTATCCCCACGTGGAATATTATGAATGAAAAGCAACAGAAATGGTAATTATGAGGGTAAACCTAAATTCATGTTAATGTAGAAACAAAAATAGTGTCCTATGGATTTAAATATATCATGAATTTAAATAATACATCTTAATCGGAAGAGATGCAAGTAGAGTTCGTGTTGGAAAGTTCCTGCTTGTCCAAGAAGAGGGAAGTACCAATTAATGTTAGACTCTGTTATGTCAAGGATGCATATTGTAATTTCTGTTGTAACCACTAAAATAATAGTAGAATGTAACATCTAAGCCAGTAAGAAAGAAAAAAAATGAAATAATAAAATATTTCAAGAGAGAAAAAAGGAAATAACAAATAGAACAAAAATATGGTACATTTAAGCCTAACCGTTAATAATTGCATTTACTTAAAAAAAAAAGTTTTAAATAAAATTGTAAGACTGGATTCAAAAAGTCACAAAAACATCACAGGCGGTTTACAAGGGCCACACCAAAAATCATAAGGATACAGAAAGGTTCAGAGGGAAAAGATGCTATTATAAACAATTGAATGCCAATATATTTGAAAATTTGAGTGAAACAGAAAAATTCCCCAGAAAGTACAACCTATCAAAATTCACATAAAAAGAATAGAAAATACAAATAATCTGACATCCACTAAACTGAATTTGTAATTGTGGCTTTGCAGGTAGCATTTTGCTAAATAAGGAAGAAATAACACGAATCTTTTATAAAGTCTTCAGTGGATCAAAAAAAAGAGAAAACACTTTACCTGATTTTATGAGGCCAGCATAATCTTGATAACCAAATTTAACAAGGATGTAATTACAGGGTAACCTCATTCATGAATATAAATGCCAAAATTTTAAATAAATTTTGTGTTTGGCAAGGTACTAAAAGGAAAATACAGGGTTGGTTTAACTTTCAAAAATCAATCACTGTAACTCATCACATTTCCAGGATAAAAAGAAAAATATGATTGTGTTGATAAGAAAAATGCATTTTATAAAAAGATCATTCAAATACTAACAGCTGGCATTGTCATACTATTATTACACAGAGTCAAATGTAAGGCAAAAAGCATCAATAGAGACAGAACATTTTATGATGATAAAAGTATCAGTTCAGGAAAATAGAGCAATTCTAAATTTGTAAACACCTAATTATAGCATTAAAATTCATAGAAACTATTAGAAATATAAGGAGAGAGAGAAAAGTCCACAATCCAAGTAGGAGATTAACACATCTCATAACTGATGGGACAAGCAAATTTTTTAAAGAATCAGTATCAAAAATTAGACAAAATGATGAGTAAACATGACATGATATATATTAGACTAGCTATCTCTATGAAAAAAATTATAAATATTGCACATATCCTGAACTACAAAGCAAATCTTAAACTTCAAAGGATTAAAATCTAGAGTTTACTAGAAGAAAAGAGGGAAAACAAGACACTGGTCTAGGCAAAGATTTTCTGGCTAAGACCTCAAAAGCACAGACAACAAAAAAATAGACAAATGGGACTGTATTAAACTAAAACACTTCAGAGCAAAGGGAATAACAGAGTGAAGAAAATCTGTTAAATGGGAGAAAATGTTTACAAATTGTTCATCTGGCAAGGGACTAATAGCCAGAATATACAAAGAACTCACCAATAAAAAATATGAATAGACATTTCTCAAAAGAAAACATAACAGCCAGTAGGTATATGACAAAATGCAGAACATGAGTAGACATCATGGAAATGCAAATCAAACCTACAATGAGGTCTTACCCCAGGTTAGAACAGTTATTATACAAAAGACAAAAAAATAGATATTAGCAAGGATATGAAGAAAAGGGAGCCCTTATACACTGTTGGTGGGAATGTAAATTAGTATAACCCTATGGAAAAGAATATGGCGATTTCTTAAGAAAACTAAAAACAGAACTACCATGTGATCTAGCAATCCTACTACTGGGCATTTGTCCAAAGGAAAAGAAATCAGTGTATCAAAGAGATACTAGCACTCATATGTTTATTGTAGCACACTGTTCACAATAGCAAAGATATGAAATCAACCTAAGTGTCCACCAACAGAGGAATGAATAAAGAAAATTGTGTGTGTGTGTGTGTGTGTGTGTGTGTGTATAATGGAATACTATTTGGCCATAAAAAAGAATGAAATGTCATTTGCAGGCAACATGGGTGGAACTGGAGGTCATTATGTTAAGTGAAATAAGCCAGGCACAGAAAGAAAAGTACCACATATTCTCACTCATGTGGGAGCTAAAAAAAAAATTGATCTCATGGAGGTAGAGAACAGAATGATAAATACCAGAGGCTGGGAAGGGTGTGTGGGTGGGAGAGGAGGATAAAGAGAGGTTGATTAATGGATACAAACATACAGTTAGATACAAGTAAGTTCTAGTGTTCAATAGCATAGTAGGGTGACTATAGTTAGCAATGATATATATTTCAAAGTAGCTAGAAGATAGGACTTGAAATGTTCCCAACACATAGAAATGATAAATCCTCAAGGTGATGGACACCGCAAATACCTTGACTTGATGACTACACATTGCATGCATGTAAACAAGTACATGTACCCCGTAAGTGTGTAAAATATGTATCAATAAAAGAAAGAGTTCTCTGGTCACATTAGAATTAAGATAAAAATCAGCAACAAGAAGACAAGAAAATTCCCAAATGTTTGGAAATTAAACATATGAGTTAAACTGAAAATGAAAAATATTTTGAACTAAAAGTGAAAAAAATCAAATCTTGTGTGATGTTAAAAATGTGGGGGTAGCTACAACCATGCTTAAAATATATGGCTTTGAATACATACAGTAGAAAACCTGAATATCAGGAGGGAAAAAAGAGTAAAAACTGAGGAAATCGAAAATAAATGTGCAGAATAAAGCCCTAACTCTTATCTTTGAAAAGACGAACATGGAGAGTTAGCTATATTGTTGGAAAGGCCCATATGACAGCACATTCAATAGTATTGGGGTTTTTGCAGTTCCCAACAGGAGAATTACAATATAGACTGGAGTTCTGGAGCAAGCTGTGCCATCTGCAGCAGAGAATTATGTACCTTTCAAAAAACAGCTCCTGGCATTCTCCTGGGCCCTGGAAAAAACAGCATGACCTTGTAGCTCGAACTACCTATGATGAGTTTGATTCTTTCAGATCCATCAAGTCACAGCATCAGATGGACCCAGCAGCAGTCTTGTCCTAAGATTGAAGTGTTATATCTGTGACTGGGCTATAGCGGGGACAGAGGACCCAATTAAACTGGCATGAGCGAGTAGTCCCCGTCTCCTCAACCATTGTTGCACTAGAGCCCCCTCCTCAGCTCAAAACCATGTCCATGTGGCAGTCATGGAAGTGCACTACTGACATCTTATGAGAGAATTGCCTCTAGGATTGCAGTCAGCTGACAGTCTTCAGCTGCAGCCCTTTCAGAATCTACTGCAGTGTTTAAACTCAAGACATACTATCCCTGAGCACCTACAGCCAATGATCAAGCATGGGGTGAGGATGAGACAGGTATTAGAGTCTAGACCTTTCTGCCCACCAGTGTCTCTTCTTTGGAATATCCTTATACTTAAGTTCCTGTTGGGTTGGCCAAGACTTTCTCAGAGCTGCACTGCAGTATGAAGCTCTTACCCAATTCTCCCAGTTTTTAGTTTCGCAGGTTTCAATCCTGCAGAACTGAAATAATCAGGATTTTGCTATTTCTGCTTCCTCTCACTTTTATCTTTCACAGGCATTTTCACAAGTATATCTCTTGCACTTCTAACTCCACCTTGGTGTCTGCTCTGAGTTGGTACTGGGAGTGGTCTGAGAAGGCAGGTGGTAAGACGGGATTTGGGGACCTGGATCGCTTACCACCCAGCTGGCAAGGAAGACTCCATCTCAAGTGGTATGTTGGGTCTGAATAGTCCTTGGCATGAGTTGACAGCCCACTTTCACCAGTGATGACTTAGGAAAATATCCCAGTGGAGAACACTTTGTTTGATGCAATGACTCAAGTGTTTGAAAGATACATAGAGAACACAGCATACAAGTTCAATGAGATTGGCCAGCTATTATAGACAATTGGCCCTACAAAGGGATAATGAGAAACTGCAGGTGAAAAACAGTTAAAGGCTAAGAGCATTTAGCAAATTACAAAGAAGCTCTTATCTCCTACAGTGGGAGAGTGGACACAGCTGAGGAGCATACTCAGGATTTAAAATTTAGAGTCACAGGCTTTCAAAGAAAATTAGGTGCTCAATCAAATAAAATCTATTACGCTAAGGTCAGCATCCTGGTTGTTAAAAACAGGAGACTCAGAAAATATTAATAGAATGGGGACATCTGGGTGGATCATCAGAGGATTATGGCTGGACAGACTCCCCTAAACTCTCAGAGAGGTAGCCTAGCCCTCCTGATTAAGAGCTACTATTTCCCCTCTGCAGGAAGACACTGCAAAAATATCACACCTGTCAGGCAACAGGTGTTACCCTCAGGAGCTGCTCTCACTTCTCCTAGTTGCCAGGCCAATAATCAGTGTCAGCTCTTAGCAGTGCCTGGCTAGGGACATGTGGGCCTAATAAGAAAGGGAAGAGATTACACCCCAAAAGAGCTATAAAATTAGCTAGCATGTACCAGCAAGAGCTAGGGGAATGCCTCTGGATTGAACTTGGAGTGTTCATGATAAAGGAAGCTAGATCAGAAGACTGGATACATAGGAATTCATTAACTTAAGGCACTTTCTAACAATATGGAATTTAACACTCTGGTGGGACCCAGGGGATAAGGCAAACTAGGGTGGCTATTAGAAACCTGGAGAAAGCAGTAACCCACAGCGAGCAAAGTTGAAATGCCTGAGTTGCCATGGCAAACGGTGGAGGAAGTGATTAAAAAGCTCAGAAGTGGCTGGGTGTGGTAGCTTATACCTGTAGTCCCAAGCACTTTGGGAGGCCAAGGCGGGAGGATCACTTGAGGCCAGGAGTTTGAGACCAGCCTGGGCAACAGAGAGACCCTGTCTCTACAAAAAAAATTTTAAAACCCCAGCTGGATGTGGTAGTGCCTGGCTGTAGTCCCAGCTACTCAGGAGGCTGAGGCAGGAGGATCGCTTGAGCCCAGGAGTTTGAGGCTGCAGTGAGCTATGATCATATCACTGCACTCCAGCGTAGGCAACAGATTGAGATCCAATTTCTAAAACAAACAAACAACAACAACAAAAAAACAAACAAACCTCAGGAGCATTCACATTATGGAAAAGTTAATTATGTGAGGTCAAGACCCACCAGAGGAATATGTTTCATGGGAGGGTCCAGAAAACACATCATTCACCTGGGCCTAAGTATCCATAGGCACAGTAGGCACAGTGTCAGGGGCCCATAAAACTATTTTAATTTCTTTTAAAATAAGAAAAATTGAACTTTTAGGTCAAAGAAAATGTTCTAATATATAGTATTAGTATATTTTTCTTTATACCAGTAAAAATCTAATTTTTAATACTTTTTTAAGGAATAACAAGGTCCAAAAAGGCAAAGTGCCCAGGGCCCACGAAAATCATAATGCAGTTCTTCACTGCAGGCTGGGGATGATGGTAGGAGAGGTGATCACAGAACTGAGCTTGTTAAAAGCAATAGGAATGACGGGCCCCAACACAGGTGGCACATTGAATTACCAGAAGGCACAGGCCATAATTACCATAAAGACCTGCAAGGTTGGAGAGACAGCCAGGGAGGCTTGACCTGCAGGGAATTGTGGAGGTAGTTAATAGAACATGGCATCCCTAGGAGCAAAAGAGATGGACATTCAATGTTGGTACTATTTAAATATCTAAGTAAATAAAAAGAAAAGGGCAAGTATAGAGAAGCAAGAGGCAAGGGCAACTGCTTCAGTAAAAGTTAAAATCCCTTGCTCAGTTCCCTGACCTGAGCCAGTGTTCAGACTCAGAGCCAACTGAAAAGGCGAACAGGTCTCAGAAAGAAAGACTCTACAACACCCAGCAAGTATACTATAAGATTTCCCCAGTCCTTTCCCAGAGTGACCTAGATTTACACAGGTGATTGTATGGTTGGAACAGAAGAATACTTTACATTTTGAAAAATGTTGGACATAGGGTCTGAGTTGACATTTGATACCTGGAAACCCAAAGCATCATTACCACTATTTGTTAAAATGGGGATATATAGGGGTCAAATAATAAATGGATTCCTGGCCACAGTTCAGCTTATAGTGGGTCCATTGTTTCCACAGACCTATCCAGTGATTATATGACCAGTTCTAAGTGTGGAAGTAACCCCCACGTAGTCATTGGCCTGTAGGGTAAGAGCTACAGGTGGGGAAGGCCAAGCGGAAGCTTATGAAACTATGTTCGACTTCCAGCCAGGACAGTAAACCAAAAACATTATCCCATCCCAGGGATGGCAGCAGAGATTAGTGTCACCCTTAAAAATACAAAGACTGCAGGGGTAGTAGTCTCTATCACATCTCTGTTTAATTAACTAATCTGGCCCCTGAAGAAACCATAAGGATCCTGGAGAATGTAGACTATTGTAAGCTCAAGCAGGTAGCCCTAAGAACAGATATAATGTCAGATGATATCATTGATAAGAGCAGATTAATGAGGCCTCAGGTACATGTTATGTGGTCACTGATTTGCCAAGTATGAGAATATATTCCAAGTAGGAAAGAGAATCAGAAACAGTTTGACTTCACGTGGAGCAAACAACAATATTTATTTCCAGTCTTACCTTAGAACTATGTTAACTCTCCTAATATCTGTTTTATAATACATTTTGAAGACATCAGAGTGTCTAGACATCCCATGGAACATCATTTTGATCCATTAGATTGATGACTGCTGATCAGGCAGGGTAACCAAGAGGTAGCTAGCATGCTGGAGTCCTTGATAAGATGATGCACTCCAGAGGGTAGAGAGAAACCCTGTAATAATCAGGGAGCTGCCACTTTAGTGGAGTTTTTAGGGGTCCAGTGGTCAGGCACATGCCAGGATAGTCCCTCTAAAGTAAGAAAAATTGGCTGCATCTTGTATCCTCAACTACAAATAAGGAAACACAGCACCTGGTAGATCTCTTTAGGCTTTGAAGCAACACATTCTACACCAGGGTTTCTAAGTCTTGGCATTATTGGCATTTGGGGCCAGATAATTCTTGTGTAGAGAGCCATCTTATGCATTGTATAGTAGGATGGGATGTTGTCTTGGTCTGTTTATGTTGCTATAATAGAATACCTGAGACTGAATAATTTATAAAAAGAAGAGGTTTATTTAGCTCATGGTTCTGCAGGCTGAGAAGTTCAAGGGGCATGTTGCTGGCATCTGCTTATCTTCTGGTGACGGTCTTCATGCTATGTCATAACATGGTGGAAGGTCAAAGGGAAGCAGACACATAGGAAGGAGCAAAACCCAAGGGGTATCCTCGCTTAATAACAACCTGCCCTTGTGGGAACAAATCCATTCCCTGGAGACCAAATCCCTTCTGGAAAGGGTAGTGACTCATTATAATTGGAAAAGACACATTTTTTGTATTTGGATTCACTATTCAAGTGCTACAGAGTGTTTGATCCACCAACAATAGAGAGAATAGATGGGTTTAGGAACCACAAGGTGGTTCCCAGTGACCATCTTGAGGAATCTGTGCTTCCTGATCTGGTAACTCTGGGCTCTGTGAATTTAGAGTTTCTGTTTCCCAAAGGGGGAACACTTACACCTTTGAAGTTTAGGCTATACATACCACCCGGTTACTTCAGGCTTCTATGCTGAGTGATCCAGCATATAAGAACAATAACCACCATCTTGACAAGGGTGATTAATCTTAATCATCAGGAGGACGTAGAGCTGCTGTTATACAATGGGGCCAGGAAGGAATATGTTTGGCACTCAGATGATCCACTTGGTTGTCTCTTGGTACTTCTTTTCTTAAATTTGACAATAAATAAACAAATGCAGCAGCCACAGCATGAGAAGTGCATAGTGACTAGGGGCTCTGTGTTAAGGTCTGAGTAATACACCAGGAAAGCACCTAGATGAGCAAGGTGCTGGCTCAGGGTGAGTGTAATCTGCAATGGAATGTAGAGGAGAGACTCTATGAGTATTATTTGTGGATTCAAGAACAGCTTCAGTTTCTACAGAAGCTATGGTCTTACTACTAACCTTGTAAGTTTGCCCCAGAAAAAGCAACTCACTAAAAAGGAGGAGTAGATGCTCTTCGAACTTATAAGGAGATATGGTTCTGAGCTGTGAACGGGGTGGACTGTAGTGGATGCTGTGCTACACTACCCATATCCCCCTTGCAGCAATGAGAAACTCAATCCTCCAACTTCTGAGAGTGATAGAAAACAACAAGCTCTCAGCTGTCAGCCCTCTCCAGGAAATACCCTTGGCTAAAAGGAGCCACTTTGCCCAATGTTATAATCCCTTTCCTGAGGATAGCCTACATCCAATTACTGGTCACTATGTGGGTATAAATGCTCAGCTCCCGCATGCCAACTTGGAATAACACTGAAGGGCCATGTCAGTTTCAGAGTTCCTGGTGCAGTTGGCTGAGGCCTTTGTTATAATTGTATTGCATCCTACTTTCTTCCTCTGTTCAATTCTGCTTTCTTATTTTCCATCATTGGCAATGGTGTCCTGCAACTGGTTTTTATTGGATCATGATTTGCAGGGATTTTGCAAGCTGATTGCTGTCAGCTTGGCAGTTTAAAATCAGTCATGGTGGGAGTATTTATACTACAGGCATTAGCAAAGCCTACAAATCAGGGCTTTCCCCCTCTTTCCAAAGAGCAGGTTAGTAAGCATTTACCAACATGCCTCTCTGCCCACAAGTGTCGATCGCAAGAGCACTCCCTAATAAACTTCCTATATGTTAATCTGTGTCTGAGTCTGCCTTCCAGGAAATCTGATTTTCAATGGTAGTAATAGATCTTTATATCTGTAACCTCCTACATAGCAATGAGGCACAAGAAGAGGTCCTTGAATGAAGGCACAAATTCAAATCAGAACTTAGTAGGAAATACAATGACCAACGCATCCTTGTTTGCCCAGGACTTTCCTGGTTTTAGCATTGAAAGCCCCACATCCCAGGAAATCCCTCAGTTCCAGGTAAACCAGGATGGTTGGTCACCCTAGTGGGCAAGTAGGAACCTAAAGCAGGGAAGGCTAAGCCTCAGGTATTGGACTGACTGCTGATTAGGGCAGGTGTTTTGAGGTGGTACCAACAGGAGGCACATGAAAGATGTATTTGAAGTGACTAGGGATGGCTGTAGGTATTAACAGTAGTCTGATCAAGTAGGGCATAGCCCTACACATGCAGTCATGGGTCTGGAATTCAAGGGCAGGATTCTAGTACCCCAGAGTATTAGCAATGGTGAGATAAGACCCAAATCACAGAATAGAAGAGCAGGAAATGAAAGACAGGACATAATGCAGTTATTTAAATACTGGGACTAGAATTTAGGCAATGGCTTAATCACAAGGAACTATATATGGGCCTAATTTCTAGAAGCTGTGGAGAATTTGGGGTAGGACAATCTACAAAACTGGCTTGATTTAGAGTTGCCATATGTTAGTTCTGGGGTTCCTTAATTCACCCATCCTTGAGTCTGGGGCAAAGCTGAGTCTGCAGGAGAAAGCTAAATGACTCTAGCTAGAGGGTTTAGATAGCTTTGGTAACAGCAAATGATGAGAGTTACAGTTCTTTTTAACAGTGTCTGGAGAGCTAAGTGTACCTATTCTATGACAGTGGAAGCTGAGATCCTGTCTCAGGTAATAAATTCCAGAGTCCAGGACTCAAGTTTGTAAGGACACATTCATGTGAAAAATCCAAATGCATCATTTATCACAGTGAGGCCATGGCCAAATCAGAATGAATTCTCTAGCTTGTAACAAACCACAAGGCATGCTATCTCTTTATAACCATCTGCTCTCTAACAGGAAACACCAGCCAGGCTGGAGGCTTGGCAGGGTTTTCCTTCATCTTCTTTGTTCTTATTCTCCTCTTCCTTGTCTTTTCTTTTAGCTTTCCCAATTCCTTGCTAACAGAAAATTTCAAATCTTGATACCTGGCACTTTAATTTTCATTTTCCCAGTCCAGAATGATAACCCTAGTCAAATACAAGTAAAATCTAAAAGTCTCACTATCTAAAAGTATTTTATGATTCTCTATATTAGGCATTAGTCTCTTGAGTCAGAAATACATTTTATCTTGATAATAAGAAAACTCAGGATTTTTCTGGGATAGCAAAGAGTGAACAGATCTAATGAGAGTGGATATAGGTAGTGGCTCATAACTAATACAGTGAATCTGTACTCTTCCCTCCACCCACATTCCCTACCCCATTGAGGGAACATCAGTATGGCAGCTTTTTGGAGGTGAGCAGCCAGCCACTTCATGCATGCCCCTATCTCTTCTTCTATTGTCTTTTTCTACAGCCACTTAAAAAGCAGGACATTCTTTTTTATACTAACACAAAATAAAATATTAAACAGCCTCCTGTGAAGTGTGATAAGCCAAAAATGCAAAATTTCTTGAAACTGAATCTTTTGTCCAAACAATAGGATTATTAAATATGTGATATTTAGAACTTCCTAAGCCAGATCCTAGGAGAAGCATTGTCATCTTACATAAGTTAGATCCACTTAGAAACATGATATCTCTACCAACACTGAGAAGGGGCAGGAACAAGAACTTACTATAGAGCACCTACAGGTTGAACGCTTTCTGTCCTGGGCTTAGTAAATCTAACAATCCTACCTTTATACAACCATGCAAAATATATGGTGGATTTGAACCCTGATTCTTCCAATTTCAAAGCCCATGTTTTGCACAATCTCAGCTGCTTCTCAATCACTTGATTTGTTAACTGGGCAGAGGTGGTGGAAACTGTTGGTCATGTGAAAAAGGAAAAGTCCACAGTGCTATGAATTCTTATTGCACCAGGAAGTGGGAGGTAAGCCTGCAAAGTTGATATTGCTCTAGTTTTGATCAATTGGAAAAAATCCAATTCCAAAGTCAAGGCGGAAACATTTTAATTTCTGAGGTTGCACAAAATAATGAAAAGAAAATGAGCAGTGAGCATATTCTTTCACTAAGAACACTAACATAATTCTTATATTGCTTTCAATGGTTGATGGGGTGCTGACATTTAGTCCTTTCCCACCTCATTCCTACCCTCAGATAATATTTGTTTTTCAGTATACCATTAGAGGTTTAACATAAAACTTGAAAATTCAGTCAATCCTTCCTTTTCTGGTCAGGAAGTATTCAAATAATCTTGGGAGAATCATCTAAAAGATAACCAAAAGATGGCCAGGCATGGTGGTTTGTACCTACAATCTCAGTGACTTGGGAGGCTGAGGTGGGAGGATTGCCTGAGGCCCAGAGTTTGAGACCAACCTGGGCAACATAGCAAGACCAATAAAAATAAAAATCATCTGGGCATGGTGGTGTGCGCCGGTAGTCCCACCTACTTGAGAAGCTGGGACAAGAGAATCCCTTGAGCCCAGGAGTTCAAGGCTGCAATGAGCTATGATTGCACCATTGCACTCCAGCCTGGCAACAGGGCAAGACCCCATCTCTAAACCAAAACAAAAGTAAAAGATAACTGAAGGAGATTCCTTCTTTGGTGTGCTGTAATTTCCAAATTACACCATCCTGTAATCATATCAATCTGATATGATTGATAATATTTTTCTATGAATTTGCATCTTTCATCTAAATTTTCAAGTTTATTGGCACAAAGTTGTTCATGTATTTCTGTTATCCTTTTAATTATTGCTGTATCTGTAATGTCCCCCTTGACATTCTAAATTATTATTTTTACCTATTCTCTTTTTGTCTCATTAGTCTCACCAAAAGTTTGCTAATTTTATTAATGTTTCAAAAAAATCAAACTGTCACTTTATTGGTTCTTCCCATTGTGTCTTTGTTTTCTATCTCATTAATTTCTGCTTTTATCTTTATCATTTCCTTCCTTCTACTTTCTTTGTGTTTATTGTGTTACTTTTGTAATTCCTCAAATTGTTTGCTTAGATCATTAATTTAAAATTTTTCTATTTTCTTTAATACACATTTAAAATAAGTTCCACTCTGGATAGCACATTAGTTGTATTCAACAAATTTTGATCTATAGTGTTTTCAATCATTGCTTATTTTGAAATATTTAATACTTTCTATGTTTTGTTGAAGCATTTTAAGTATTTTATTTATTATTTTATTACTAAGATAAGTGTGTTAAAATCTTCCATATGATAAGGAATTTGCCAGTTTCTCCCTAAGATTTGTCAGGTTTTGTTTTATATAATTTGAAGTTCTTTTATTAGATATATATAAGTTCATGATTGTTAAACCTTCCTAGTAGATAATATCATCCTCTAATGTCTCTCCTTATCTCTCTTTATGCCTTTTGCTTTAACATCTATTTTGTTCATTATTAATTTTGCTTTGCTGGTTTCTTTTGGTTAACATTTCCTAGGCATGTCTTTTTTTACCCTTTAGTTTTCACCTTAGTGTGTCTTCAAACTTCAGATGTTTCTCCTATATATGGCATAGAGATAAATTTTTTTTTTTTTAACCCAAGACAACAGTTTTTGTTTTTGGGTTGCAAAGTCCTATTTATATTTTTTGTAATCACTTGTATGCTTGAATTTATTTTTACCATTTTATTTGTGCCTTCCATTTGTTCTACTTTCTTTCCCTCTCTCCTTCTTTTTCTTGCCTTCTTTTGGCTTCAACTGAATTTTTTGGTTTATTTTTCCTCTACTATTAATAGGCATTTTTACACTCTGTGTCTATTCTTCTGGTATTATTCTTGAAATTTTAACATGCTTTCTTTACAAATTCTAAAGTTAGTCAATACATTTATCCTTTTCTTGATCATTATAAGAGATTAGAATGCTTTATAAGTCTGATCACTCCCATACTGCCTATATGTTTATTTTCCAGTATTTTAGTTTTATTATAAGTTATACCATTATTATTACTATTATTTTATACAGTAAACATTTTTATTTACTCATATTTATCATTTCCTTTGCTCATCATTTCTTCTTTCACCTCAGACCTTTCTCCTAGGTTAATTTTCATTCTTCCTAGAATATATTCTGTAGAATTTCTTTGAGAAAGAATCTCTAAATTTTGGTTTATCAGAAAATATCTTTATTTTTTACTTATTAAAAAATAGTTTCACTAGATATACATTTCTAGGTTCACAGTTGATTCTGAAGATACTATTCCATTGTCTTTTACTTCCACTGAAGCTTGTGAGAAGTTGGCTATCAGTCTAATAATGGTTTCTTTGTAGATAATCTGTCCTCTTTATTTGCCCTTAATCTTATTTTTGTCTTTGGTATTCTGTTGTTTTAGTATGATGTGTCTAAGCATGTCTTTCTTTTCATATATACTGCTTCAGGTTTTTAAAGTTTACTAAACATCAGTTTTAAAAGTTTTCAATCATTATATATTTAAATATTGTCTCTTTTCTTATTTTATCTAGTCTTTATTGTTATGGACTGACTTGTGTCCTACCAAAATTCATATGTTGAAACCCTAACCTCCAGTGTTACTGTATTTTGTGATGAGACCTTTAGGGAAGTAATTAAGATTAAATGAGGTTATAAGGGTGGGGCCTCATCCAGTAGGACTGGTGTGTGTTCACGTTCTCCCTCCCCTCTCTCTCCACAAGCATGGAGAAAAGGCCATGTGAGGACACAGAAAGAAGGCAGCTGTCTATAAGCTAGAAAGGGAAGCCTCACCAGAAACCAGCCTTGACAACACCTTGATCTTGGTTTTGTAGCCTCCTGAACTGTGAGAAAATCAATTTCTGTTGTTTTAAGACAGCCAGTCTATGGTATTTTGTTATGATAGTCCCAGGGGACTAATATACCTACATTCTAAAAATGTATTCTGAAAAGTACCTACTCACTTTAGTCTCCGGGTCTTTTAAACTCTCTTTTATATATGTTTTAATATTTTTGTGCTACATTCCATGTGATTTCTTTTATTCTAACTTCCATTTTAGTAATTCTCTTTTTAATTATAGATATTCTGATATTTAATTATAGATAATTCAGCTTCTGGAAATATATCTTTGAGAAACTCTCACATATATACATGAAGAAACCTCTATTATAGAGGTCAGCAAACTTTTTCTGTTAAGGGGTGTATTGTAAATATCTTAGGCTTTATGGACTACATGATCTCTATCACAATCACTTAATTCTGCGGTATGTGCTTTAATATGTAAATGAATAATCATTGTTGTGTTCCAGTTAAACTTTATTGATGGACATTGAGATTTGATTTTCAGCAAATTTTCATTTGTCACAAAATATTATTCTTATTTTGATTTGTTTCAACCATTTAAAAATGTAAAAACCATTTTAGCTCATGGGCCATACAAATATAGGTGGCAGGCTGGATTTGGCACATGCATTGTAATTTGCCAACTCTTGTCTATAAAGAATGTTTTAAGCAGCCTTGTTTTGGTAGCGAAATAATTGGTACAATTATAGGAGAGTGAATAAATTTGAAAATGGTAGTATCTTTAGGCAAGCGATACTATCTAGCAGATACATGTATTACTATGGTAAATTTTGAAAATATAATTTTGAGCCAAAACCAAAGCAAAGCAAAAAGTTACAGTAGAATATTATAATATAATTTAAATAAACTTTTTAAACCTGTAAAAGAATACTGTATATTGTTTATGGATAAATACATATGTGGAAATTTATTTTTATTTTATTTTTTATACATTTTTTTCTTCTGTTTTTTTCATCTTAAATTTCTTTTTTTCTTTTTTCTTTCTTTCTTTCTTTCTTTTTTTTTTTTTTTTTATCACAGTTAGCCTCCTCAGATGAAGAAAGTTATTTTTCAAACAGATGAAAACTGGAATTTGGGGAGAGAGGAAGCTCGGAGAGTTACATAAAGGATTTAAGATATATATGTAATATTATTTTTTAAAAGCTTGAAGCAAGTCAGGCAAATAAATACAATTATTTATGTACTTTTCTTATATTATTCTCTATACTTGCCTATATGTTTGAAATGTTTCATAATTTAAAAATTATTTAAGATTTCATTAATTTGCACAATATTAACATGGTATAAAATACACATCCTGGTTTATGACCTCAGATAAGTCTTTTAGCATCTTTGCATCAAATACAGAAAGTCCTATTTGATTCACGCTGTGTCACCTGCTTGAAAGCATTCTGAGGAGCATAAAACACTCTAAAAATCCAAGAAGATTTTTTTTTTTGAGACACACACACACACACACACACACACACACTCATTTTAAACCTTTTCCATTGTGAAATATAGTCCACATACGGAAAGGTGCATAAAACATTAACGTATAGTGTATTACCATAAAGTCAAACCACAGAGCCAAGACCCAGATCTAGAACACTGCCAGCTCCTAGAAACCCCCTGAATAACCCCATCAACTATGATAATCACTTCCTTGCTTTTTTTTTTCAAGGTAGTATTTCTGTTTGTTTGTTTGTTTCAAGGTAATATTCTTGATGAATTTTGCTGTGAACAGAATTCATACAATATTTCAAAGCAAAGATCTTTGGAATGTCTGTGGGCTCAGGGAGAAGGAGATTAGGAAATTCCTGACTGGATTTTTGTTGAGATCTACCTTTTCTTCTACTAAAAGGGAGGCCCTGGCTTATGCTGTGCCTCAAATGGCACATACAGGCTGCCACACTCAAGCTTGTAATGTGTTAGGCACTATGTATACTTATCTCATTTAATCCTCAAAACAGCCCTGTGAGATGAGAAAACTAAGCTTCTCTAAGGTCAAAGAGCCAAAGACAAAGGTAAAGGAAAGAAAAGTTGTACTTAATTCATAAATATTCAAGACTAATCACTTATTTAAATTTTTCTCAAGGTAAAATGCACAAAAGCATAGCTCAATGTGATTTTTCATTTGATTTTGCCTCTTTGAAGTATTTGTATAATTATCATTTATTTTATCTCTGGAGAACTTGAAAAACATTTTTCTTGGATCAAAGAATTTTGAACATGTTTAGGTTTCACTAAAATTCTTAGGAGTGTTTATATATATACTTTTGAACATGTTTAGGTTTCACTACAATTCTTAGGAGTGTTTATACACACACACACGTGCACACACACACATATACTTTATGTAAAAAACATTATATATATAGTCAGCCATGCTAGAAATCTGCTGTTGCAGCGAATGGATGCTCAATTGACAAAAAGTGAAATAGTTTGGCTGCTTTATTCTTTGAGCTCATCTAAACATGCATGTCACAAACTCAGGACAAAAGCAAAGCCTCAGCTGAATTGTTAAAACAGACCTCCAATCTAACCTGGGAAGGCTGCCTGCTGAAGTAAAAGGCAATCAGTCTAAGTGATGCTCCAGAAAGACACTTCTAAAAATAAAACTAACCAACCAATTGGAGAAAAAAGACACTACTGGGCATTTTGACTATGGTTTTATTTCATTAAGTTGCTGAGTCTATGCTGAGTTACAAGAAGTAACATTCAATATATAGTTTCCAAATGCCTACTCTAAGGCATTATGTGGAGGGCTCCAGAGGAACACAAAAATGGATGAACTGCCATCCCTACTGGTAAGGAGGTTACAGTCAAATGAGGGATAAAGATAGGATATACACAGATAACTATATGAGGCAATGCATAAGAACTATGAGCAGGAAGCAGAGGGAAAATGAAACAATAGTTATTTGAGCCAGACATGTTTCAAAAATCATCTTATTTTAATATTACAATAATGTGATGAGGTATGTTTCATTCCCAGATCAAGAAACTGTGGGCTAGCACAAAACACTAACTCAGGACCACACAAGTAAATGGCACAGCTGAGATTCAAATCCAGATGTGACGTGCCTGAAAGTGTGTGTTTCTGACAACCTCACAGGTTAAGAGCCATGTGATCTATAGAAAAGGGGTCCTTTACTGACCATGTCTCTTGGAATAATGAGAAGGGACTAAGGAGGATAAACCATTTTATGATGACGTCAGACATTATTATGTGTGCCATTCAAGGTGATTTGGAATGATTTTCTTAGTCCAGAATGTGACACATTTTCAGCTGGAAGACATGGGAGCAAGGTCTGATCAACAGGTACGTTCCTGCCTTCTACTATCAGCCTCAACCTCTACTTTTAAAAGATACAAGTAATTGAGTTTTATTACTCACATGAATACCAACACTCAAAATATTCTCATAAAATAGAAAAAAAAAAAAAACTCAGCCTCACTGTATAAATTGTAGGGGTCAGTTTTCATTCTTATTAATATTACTGTTTATATAATCAGTCATTTTGATTATTTTCTTTTTGTTCAGGTGATGGAGCAGCCCCAGTTGTCCTTCTTAAATTGCTTGCCTTCACTTGAATATCTGCTCCATGGTTTCTTAAGAGCTACCATCATTGTCATCATTATTTTGAAAGGCAAGTGAATATAAATATAGATTTCTATCATGGATAGACTCAGCTGACAATCAGCAAAGGTTTCTCTTCCATATGAGTTGTGTGGCATAGGGATGCTCAAGATTAGCCCAGAAAGGACAACTTGGTACTCTCTGGTTTAATTTCGGTTCTGCCATTAAGGCACTGGGCTGATCATGTTGCCATCTGGCAGGGTCTCTCTTTCCAAGCAGGCAATGACTAATGATACTTGTCACCTGTTGCCCTCCCTGAAGTGTTGACAGAGTTTACTAATGAAAGATATCATCATTTCTCAAAATGGTATAATCCATGGTAGAAATTAAAATAATAGGAAATAATCTCACCCATGTTTTACCTTGCACAGGTCTGCCTTGCTTTGAGAAAGCTGTTTTTATGACAAGATCTGAGATCTTAGTTGAGATTACTAAAATTTTATCTTTTCATTGATGTCAAATGTAGCTAAAATTTTAATGCCTAGAATCTCTTTCTGTTTCCTACATTAATGAGAACCAATATAAACATCAGGGGTCAAAAGCAACAATACGGTTTTGTGGTAACAGACACTTAAGCTGGTGAAATGGTGCGGGACAACCACATGACTCCCAAACAATGCGAATGTATGAGGTGCTAATAAGACTTTTAGAGTCTAAAACTCTTACTTCCTATACCATGCATGATATGATAAATGAGATGTTCATATATCATCTGATCTTCATGGATTTCAAGCCAGTAGGTTTTAAAAATCCCCAGTCACTTACTAGCATCATTCCTTAAATATTCAAGTCCTGAGGAGAAAGTGAGAATTCCCAGTGAAAGGGATGACAGTGGATCTTAACAGGGAGATGTACTTTAGTTAAACACGCAGTCCTCATGCTCTTAACTTGTGTGTAATAATCTGATGAATTATCAATATATCCTTTTTAAAAGAGTGTGTGAAAAATAAAATGTACATAAATGTCCACTGGTGAAATATGGCTTCATGTTTTGAAACTGTGTTTTCATCATTCAGTGAGAACAAAAGTATGTGAATGGAGCTCAATATAACATGTAACTCGACATGCAAATATGTGATTCACACACCCTTTCTCAGAAATGAGTAAAATGTGGTCAAATATTTTATTTTTTAAATATTTCATTTACTTCCTTGTATTTATCACCAGCTGAAATTAACTTATTTATTTACTTGTATACTTTTATAGTATCTGTCTCTTCCACAGTCAAGTGAAATTCCATGAGGCAAGGGGTGTAGTGTCTTAGTCACTGCTGTACCCCTGGTGTCTAGAACATTGCCTGGCACATACATAGGTGCTTAATAAATACTTAACAATTGAATAAAGTAAATTACATATTAAATGAAGGAATTACTATAAATTGAAAAGTATTCAGTGAACTACTTTAGAAGTATATGTATATATTTCTCAACTCAACTTGACTGAAGCCTCCAGAGAAATGTCTACCAGCTTTACTAAGTGCCTTGTGTTGATGGGATCAATATATGTTTAGTGAAGGGGGACAGATAAAGTTCCAAAAACCATGGTACCCTGGCTAGAAATAGTAAACCCTTGGGAATTAGACTTCAGCAACAGTTCATTTGTTCTGATTCTTTCTTCTTTTTAAGCATGCTTTTTTATTGTGGTATAATTTATAATGGTGATATGCACAGATCTCAAGTGTATAGTTGATATGTCTTGACAAATGTATACGTTCACATGTAATCTACATGCTGATCAAGATACAGAACTTTATTTTAGAAAGTTCCACTATACCATTTTCTAGTTGATTCCCTATTTCCCCCTTCCCTCTAAGCAATTGCTATTCTGCTTTCTATCACTATTAGAGTAGCTTTTCTTGTTCTTAAACTTTATATGAATAGAATCATATAATATGTACTCTTTCACGTTTGGCTTCTTTTGTGCAATATGGCTGTGAAATTCATCCATGTTGTGCGTATCAACAATGTGTTTCTTTTTATTGTTGAGTAATATTCCATTCTATGAATATACCACAATTTATTCATTCTCCTGTTGATGGACATTTGGATTGTGTCCAGTTTGGGACTATTATAAATAAAACAATTGTACACTTTCTTTTTTTTTTTTTTTCTTTTTTTTCTTTTATTTTTTTTTATAGTTTATTTTTTTTTTCAATTTAATTTTACAGAATCAAAGAGTCTAACAGTATATCTTGTTAGATACAGTATGTCCTCATAATGTATACATTATTTCTTGTTGTACACTTTCTTAAATGAATCTTTGTGGACATATGTCTTAATTTCTCCTGGATAAATACATATGAGTGGAATACTCTTGACACCAGGTCACAGTATAAAGAATATGTTTATCTTTACAGAAAAATGCCAAACAGTTCTTTAAAAGTTGTACCATTTTACACTCCCATTAACAATGTATGAAGAGTTCTAGCTGCTCCACATAATTGCCAATATTTGGTATTGTGAGCTTTTAAATCTCAGCCATTCTAGTTGGTGTGAAATGGTATTCATTGTGTATTAACTAGGAGTTCTCTGATGATTAAAGATGTTGAGCATCTTTTTCATTTCCTTTTTAGCCATTTGTATATATATTTTTTGTGAAGTGTCTGTTTAAGCCTTTTGCCCATATTTTCTTTGGGTTGTTCTTTTTATTGTTGAGTTGTGTGAGTTCCTAATTTATTTTCAATACAGGTCCTTGTTCTGATATTTGATTAAGATTATTTTATCCCAGTCTCTGGTTTGCCTATTTTTTTTTAGTGGTATCTTTTGATGAGCAGTGTTTTTAATTTTGATGAAGTTCAATTTATCAACTTTTTAATGGTTTCTGCTTTTTGTGTCCTGTCTTAGAAATCTTTACTAACCCCAAGGTTGAAAAATTATTTTCCTATGTTTTCTTTTAGAATCTCCAACTCAAATTGATGTGTGTGTACTTAAAAAAAACACAATTGAGTTTTACATACCTTTTTAGGTAGAAGCTCTCAGAAATATTATGACTCTATGGAACTCTACTGGGAACCCATAAAGAAAAATATTTGATTAAAACAAAAGTTTATTGTCTAAAACAGAAAGCTGATTTGAGTTGATAAAATATACATTCAAATAATTTATTACTTGTTTTTTTAAAATTTTTTATTGATACATAATAATTGTACATATTCCTGGAGTACATGTTATATTTTGATACAAGCATATGACATATAATGATCAAATCAGGGTAACTGGGACATGATTCACCTGAAACATTTATCATTGCTTTAGGTTGGGAACATTTGAAAACTTCTAGCTATTCTGAAATATAATAAATTATTAACTATGGTTGCCCTATTACACTATTGAACACTAGAACTTTTTCCTTCTATTTAACAGAATTACTCCTTCACCAACACCTCTTCATTACCCCTTCCCACCTCCCTTACCTATCTTTAATAGTCACCATTCTATTCACTACCTCCATGAGATCAATTTTTTTACGTCCCATATATGAGTGTTAAAATGCAATATTTGTCTTTCTGTGCCTAGTTTATATCACTTAAAATAATGTCCTCCAGATCCATCCATGTTTCTGCAAATGACAAAATTTCCTTCTTTTTCATGGCTAAATAATATTCCATTGTGTACATACACCACATCTTTTTTATCCATTTGTCCCTCGATAAACACTTAAGCTGGTTCCACATTTTAGCCACTGTGAATAATGCTGCAATAAACACTGAAGTGAAAATATCTTCTGGTTATATTTTATGTCTTTGCCTCACCCAAGTGAGGTTTAGAGGCATGCCCTTCCCCTCTACAATGCTCACCGTGTCTGTGACCATTAGTTGTGAGTTTGCCTCCCCAACCCTCTAATCCCTGAAGAATATTACTATCGTGTGAGCACCATAGTGTTGATCAGTTAGTACTTGGTTAGTTTTATTCAAGAACTGAACATTATGGCAATTCTGAATCATTTGTATCAATGGAGAACAACATGGGCACAGATGTGTCTTGCATCATTTCATCATTGCTTTTTATAGTTGCAGGTTTTTTCCTTTGGTTTTTGTTTTTCGGTTTTTTTTTTTTTTTTTTTTTTTTACCATGACATTTTTAACCTTTCATTTCATGCGTAAGCGTCAGTAGTCTAAAGAAGGTAGCCGGCCCCCACGGAGCAAGGAGGACTGGGCTGGCTTGGAGCAGGTGTCGTCTCTCTGAGGTCCTCTGGGAGCTGGGGAAGTGACTGGCACACTAGATCACTAGGGTCCTGGTCCAGCAGGGCTCTTCCCAGAAAAATATGGAACGTGTCACCAGTATTTCACCCTTGACATTGGGGTCTTGTGCCAAAGGCTTTGCTGAAGTGAGCCCCAAGTTCAACCCTCTGGGAGATTCTTTCCAATGAATCAACCACTCAGTTCACTCAGTTCTGGAAGCTGGTCTGAGATTGAATTTTTTTTCTTCATAATTTAGAAATAGAATATCTAGATTTGACTGAAGTTTTCCATCTTATCGTGTTCTATGTACTGATTACTCAAGAATTTCAAAATTGTTCATAAATAGTTTCCTTGTGAAAGCTATACAGTATTTGGGTATCTTCAATGTTAAATTAATCACAGAATAACAGAAGCAGCATGAGATCGGGATTCTGAGGTTCCTGAGCTTGAACGTTGTCTCTCCCCCAACCTGCTTACATTACCAGTATAAATTTCCAAGGCACATAATTCCTTTGAGCATCACTTTCCTCAGCTGTAGAATGGATAACATCTGTCAGAACTATTGCAAATACTAAATGCAGTCTTGCATGTAAAATGCCTGACAAGTAGCTGGTGCTCAGTATTACCCTCCCCCTGCAAAGTTTTTCTATTTCTAATTCTTGAGTTATTACCCTCCCCCTGCAAAGTTTTTCTATTTCTAATTCTTGAGTTATTCTCTCCAGGAAAGAATACACATAAAGCTAGAGAAACTCTAGGAATTAGCTTTTTCTGTATCAGCCTATACAGTGTTCCTCAGAGTAGGATCTAGAACCTCTTGGAGTCTTCAGACAGATTCTTAGGGGTCAGAGGGTTTTCCAGAGGAGTTTTTAAAGAAATGGTTTTTAATTGGGATGATAATCTTAAAATATTAAAGTAAGCAGAAACTAAAACATCTGGATATTCACCTTATAACTAAGCACTGCCTTGGGATTTCAATATGAATCTGCATTTATGTTTGCCATATCATTTAACTGAGCTAAAGGATGGTCACTGTGATAGTGTTTGTAACTGGCTCCTGTTAGGTTGGCATGTTCTACTATCTAAATGACAGCAATGGCCAGTGTCTGCCACTATACATATGTTGAATTATTTGTCAATGAAGGCCAAATTTCTTTTTCCTTGTGATAACATACATATGACTAACATTTTCAATGACTAAGACTTTAGCTTTCTATGTTTTAAATAAATCAATATTTTGATTTCACATCATGAAAACAACATGCAACTGAGTAATGTGCTACTTTGTAGGGGCTAAGGAGAAATGAAAAGAGGTAGATTGAATAATGTAAATGATGTATTTGCACCTGAAAGCCAAATGCTTTCAGGACATGTTGTATAAATAAAGGTGTAACGGTAATTTGAATGTTCTAAAATGAAAACAGTAACATTAACATATTATTTATGATCAATTGTGAAATGTTATAAATGAGTCATTTTCAGTATCTACTAATCCCATTTTTGAAATTCTGTGCTGTCAAGCCTCATTTATGGCAGATGCAGTGCTGAGTCTGTGTGAAAAACCTCAAGGCATGTGATGCTTTTGTTAGACTTACTTCACTACAGGAACCTGTCTGCTTTGTTTTGGGGGTGAGAGGGAATTTTTAAGTACACAGACTCTCTCTGTTAATCCTTTTCTTTCTCTCTTGCCAACAATTGTTGGAATACTGGCCAAACAGAATCCCAAGCAGAAATAAATAAAACACAACAAGAAGACTTATTCCTTCTTTGCCTTTAGTGGTCTATGAACTCAGGAATGAAACTAAAAAAACAGCTTAAAAAATATGCCTAAGAATTTAAAACTAACTTCAGATAATCTTTCCTACTCCAAATTTCAGCAATATTTGATTGGATATATATCTAGTGGTGATTTCAATTACATTGTTATGCTAACTCTATGTTGAATTAAATAATATAGCTTTAAAGAGTCATCAAGTAATTATATTGGCATTCAAAAATTGCTCACTGGTAGTGTTAAGCATGAGGACTGATTTTCTTAAACTACCATATTTCCTAGACTCTCAGATCCCATCTATTCTGCGCTGTACCTTGAGGCTATGTCTTTCCACTAGCACACTCAACAATGGTGATTTAGTTTCAGCCAAACTCATCAATAAATTAATGTTGTTAATTTGAATTTTATTGATTTGTAGTTTTGTATTTAATTTGTAAATCTGCTTTGGTTTTAGAGTTGTGTAACAGCTATAAGAAAAAGAAGTTAATACCCAGTTTTATGTTTATATATATTTAAAGAACAAGAGAAGTAATTTCAGTAACACTGGAGGTCTAGGGAGAAATTTATGCTTTAAAAGGTGTCATATATAAATCACCTTGTAGAAATTCTGTCCTATCTCTTTGAACATTGCATTGTTCAGTAATGCCATGATTCTGAAATTAAGTTTTCTTGCTATTTCTATACATACCTGATAATTTAAAATGATTTATAAAGGTTTTTCCAGGCCAGGCACGGTGGCTCACATCTGTAATCCTGGCACTCCGGGAGGCCAAGACGGGATTGAGGTCAGATAGTTCAAGACCAGCCTGAGTAAGAGCCAGACTGGCTAGCCAGGTGTGGTGGCCCATACCTGTAGTCCCAGCTACTTGGGAGGCTGAAGCAGGAGGATCCCTTGAGCCCAGGCGTTCAAGGTTGCAGTGAGCTAGGATGACGCCACTGCACTCAAGCTGGGGCAACAGAGTAAGACTTGGTCCCACAAAAATAAAAATACAAAGGTTTTTTTTCCTCAGTGGATTTGATCTGCTAACTTTCAATTTTTTTTTCTGTATGTGGTAAACCTTTACCCTCTTTTCAGAATATAAAAAGTTTATAAGTGGTCATCCAGTGGTATAGCCTAACTCTGAAGAAGCATACAACCTGTAGGGGCATCAAGTTCATGACACTGTAACTCTGACCATCTTTACAACTATCGATTCTTCTAACCACTTCTAACCACTATCCTTTAATAATTAAACTGTTTAGTTGTAAGGTTTTTAAGAGAGTGAGAACATGAGGGGGTTTTGAAATATTTCTTCAAATCATAAAATTGAACATCAATTTACTACTTGATAGCTTTGAAATCAGAAAGCCAGAAGTAGCTTACTGGAAAGACAGGCCATTAGAAGAAATATATTAAAGCATATTTTATTTGTAATTGGGCAATTTAACTCAATAAGAATGACATTTTTGCCTAATTTTTTATGGGGGGAAGAGAACATAGTGTTTTGCTTTTTAAAAGGTGGAAAGAAAAATATTAATATTATAACTATAAACACAGAAAGACAGGCTTAGCAACAATCCCTGTGGGCTTTCTGTTCCCTTCTTTGTTTTGGTCTCAGCAATACCAGAAACTCTTATATGATTTCACATTATTTTCTTTTGGTACCTCAGAAAAATGGGTACCAATTTAAAAATTTCTCAAAATTACTGATTTTTTAGCAGGTTTTTACTTCAAAATATTGTGTCACAGGAAGGGGTAGGACGACCACAGGAAGGAGAAAAAAAGCAAAACTCCAGTTATTTTATAAATATGCCATATTCCTTATTAAAGGTGCCATTTTAACACAACCCAGGCAGATATTTGCCTTTCACTTACTTCAATACAGAGAATACTGTAACCACATCAATACCAGAGTCTTTGACCTCTGGCATGATTGCTGCTGTAGTCAAAATCAGAATATTTAACACTAACAGAGTATTTCTTGTAAGTAGGTTTCCTGCTGGTTTGTATCATAACAGGGTAAGGGTGAGAGTGCTGGGAGGTATAGGAAGTACAAGAATGATGCTCCCGTTCAACCCTAAGTGCAATTCTCAAATCCACCTCTCAGGCCAAATGGGTGGGCTTCAGCCTGTCCTTCAGTGTTGAGGGAGGGGTGGTGCGGCACCTGTGAAGGGGCGTGGCCACTCGTCTGGGCTCCTCCGCCCCTGATCCCACTGGCGCCTGTGCATAATGGACACGGGCAGTGAGTTACCTGCTGGGAAACCGCGGAGAGGAAGGGCGTCACCGCCCAGGCCAACGTCGTCTGTCCCCGACAGGGGCCCGAGACACTCGCGCTGATGCACGCGGAGCCAGGGCCAACCTAGAGTGTAGTGCGTACCGTTGCGGAACTGAGTGAACTGAGTGAGTCGTTGGGAAGACTCTCCCGGAGGGTTGAACTCGGGGCTTACTTCAGGAAAGACTCTGGCACCCAATGTTAAGGGTGAAATACTGGTGACACGTTCTATATTTTTCTGGGAAGACCCCTGCTCGACCAGGACCCTAGTGATCTAGCGGGCCAATCACTTCCCCAGCTCTCAGAGGACCTCGGAGAGACGACGCCTGCTCCAAGCCAGCCCGGTCGTCGTTGCTCCGCGGGAGCGGGCAAGGATGAGGCTCCCGGCATGCTCCGCGAGTGGAGCTCTGCGGCCTGAGAACTCTCAGGCCCCGGCCTGGGGCCCGCGCTGGGGCCCCTTACCCAAGGTGCTCCGGGCTGTAATTTGCATGTCCCACCCAACAGGTATACTCACAGGTCAATCCAGGCCAGGCGCGGCGGCCTGGCGATCGGAGCGGCAAACACGCGAGCCTCGTGACGTGGTTTCGTTGCATCAAACGTCCCTAAAGGCTCTGAGGTGGACGGAAAAGCGCGCAGTTGGGTCACCGTAACTAAGAAAGGCGAAACGCCATCGTACCTTATATAGGCTGTGGGCAGAACCTGAGTCGTGCTCGCTTCGGCAGCACATATACTAAAATTGGAACGATACAGAGAAGATTAGCATGGCCCCTGCGCAAGGATGACACGCAAATTCGTGAAGCGTTCCGTATTTTTGGGCAGCTCGTGGAGACAAAAGGTCGTACGATGAAAACAGCAGGTTTTGGAAAGGTAGACCAACAGGGCTCCCTTAGGGCCTGTGCGGTTTCCCACTTACAACGGCGGCTACGTGGACACCTGCGAAGCTATATGGGTCTACATACTGGACTTAGTGCCCTACCGGGCCACCTTGCATCGACAGCCTTCTGGCGTCTCTATGGCGCCCCAGTCTCGTTCCTGTGAATGAAATTACCTAGGTGATACTTGTATCTGCATCTAGATATTTATTTTCATTGATTAAAATCTGCTTTTGATTTGGGCAATGAACTTTTGTCTTAAATCACCTACCACAGAATCTGTCCGATTTATGTAAACCGGTATTTCTGAGTTCTCCTTAGAGGCTACATCAAAACAGAATATTTGTGAAAACAGATCTTAATGGGCTCGCTGCTTCTAGCCAGTATTCAGTTGGTCCTGGACGTCTAGAATCCACGGGCATAGGCCAACGTTGATCTTACCCGATAACAACCCAGGCTCGGCCCTGGGTAACAGTCTCTGCCTTTGTGCAGCTGGCAGTCTAAGGCAGTCAGGTCTAAGATGATGGAGAACGGCACAAAGTAGGCGCAAGAAATGAACGCTAATGTTTTGTTCCTTTAATAAGGACTCATTAATTTAGCAATGATTTAGTAAGGGTTCATGGAGCACTTCACGTGCCAGGCGATCTTCTAGTGAACAAAAGCCAAACTACCTGGGCCTCTGAAGTTTGTGTTGTTGGGGGAGACAATACCGTAAGTCAGTTTCAGATTTGTAAGTTCAATGAAGGAGGCACAAATTGACCTTTATCCATTTCCGAGATTCGTACTAACATATTTGCACACATTAACGCGTTAATTCTGATCTGTTTTCATTTTCATTTCATAGACCGCCTCACACGAATATTTTGGGTGAAAATCACAATTTTAATATCAGGTGCCACCCGTTTTCCTTTTGCCTCACATTATTTCCTTAGCGCTCATCAGTAAATAGTGAACCGACTTTCCCAGGATCAGGGCAAAAATATGGAACGCTTCACGAATTTGCGTGTCATCGTTGCGCAGGAGCCATGCTAATCTTCTCTATTACCGTTCAAAAATAATCTTGCGATATGTGCTACTGAAACGACGACGACTTTGTCTTTGCCCACAGCCTATATAAGGCACGATGGCGTTTCACCTCTCTTAGTTACGGTGACCCAACTTCGCGCTTTCCCGTCCACCTCACAGCCTTTAGGGACGTTTGATGCAACGAAACCACATCACGAGGCTCGCACGTTTGTCGTTCCGATCGCCAGGCCGCCGCGCTGGCCGCAATTGATCTGTGAGTATACCTGTTGGGTGGGACATGCAAATTACAGCCCGGGGCACCTTGGGTAAGGGGCCCCAGCGCGGGCCCCTGGCCCGGGCCTGGGAGTTCTCGGGCTGCAGAGCTCCACTCGCGGAGCATGCTGGGATCCGCCGGTGTTACTGCCTCCCCGTAGCGCCCGGCGTCTTCGAGGGCCCAGGCGAGTGGGAGACGCCATGTCTGGCTGCTGCTACGCGAAGAGGGAAAGCCCAGGGTCGGCTCGACGGCATTAAAGCAGGTCGTTAAACCACTTAAACTTCCTGAGATTAATATTAAAAAAAAAGTAATCAGCCAACCATTATCACACCTAGAAAAGTTGAGGTAATTTCTTAGTATCACCTAATATTCAGTCTACATTCAAATTTCTTTGGTTGTTTCAGATTGTCTTATTATATGTCAATCAATTCTTTGATTGTCTTATTATATGTAGTTGAATTGTCATAGGAATCCAAACAAGGTCCCACATTGTATTTGGTTGCTGTACACTTGGGTCTCTATTATCCACTACTGGTCCCCACCTCATTTCTCCTCATGCCATAGATAAATTGAGGAAACAGGATATTTGCCCGGAGGAATGTTACAAATCTTGGATTTGGTTCATTTTTTACTGATGATGTGATTTAACTTATTTATGCTTCATGTTTCTTGAAAATTTATAGTTAGATCTAAAGGCTTAGTGAGATTCTGGTTCTATTTCGTTGTTAATTTAAGCACACACGGTTCATTGGTAGGGTGTGTACTTCTTACCGTCCGAGGAACTTACTGTATGGCTGTCGCGGTGTTAGTGTTGTGTTGCCCAGCCCTGACCCCTGGATTCCGGCGGGGTCAGCAGTCTGACCCCTCTGTTGTAAAGTTTCCCATGAATCTTTCATTTTCAGTGTTTTACATAATTTGGTATCCAACTTTTTGGCACCAGGGACCAGTTTCATGGAAGACAATTTTTACGGGGGTTGGAGTGGGGTGGAGGAAGGTTGCGGGGGCGGAGATGGTTTCAGGATGATTCAAGCGTATTACATTTATTGTGCAGTCAAATCTCTCTATTTGCAGCCATTCCCCAGCACTAGCATCACCACCTCAGCTCCACTTCAGATCATCAAGCATTAGATTCTCATAAGGAACAAGCAGCCTAGATCCCTGGCATGCATGGTTTACAGTAGGGTTCCAGCTCCTGTGAGAATCTAATGCTGGGGGCTGATCTAACAGGAGGCGGAGTTTATGCAGTGATGCAAGCGGTGGGGAGCTGCTGTAAATACAGATGAAGCTTCCATAACAACCCCCACCCCCTGCTGTGCAGCCTGGTACGGTCAGGCCCAGGGGTTGGGGACCACAGTTTTAGAATACACTCATGAACGTTGTCCAAGTAGGGGGTATGGTGGTTTGGTTTTTGCTTTGTTTTTAATTGACACATTGTATTTGTACATATTTGTGGGGCACAATTTGATGTTTTGTTACATATTTATGTTGTATAAGATCTACTCAGAGTAGTGTATCCATTATCTCATACATTTATCATTTCTTTGTGATGAGAACATTCAATAGCTCTCTTTTAGCTATTTTGTAGTGTACAATATTTTACTATTAACCATAGTCACCCTACTGTGCAATGGAACACCAGAATTTATTCCTCTTATCTAATTGTAACTTTGTACCAGTTGACCAATGTTTGTTTTTAACCCTTGTCTTGTGAGTTAAAAGGATGTAGCCCCAAGGCCTATGGTGGCCAAGTTCTGTGCCCCATGGAAGAGAATTGAGAGAATAAGACCTGGAAGAGAAACAAAGAGTGTGGATGTCATTTGAGTCTCTGGATCATTCAATCTGGTGACCGGATGGTTTCCATAGTTTGGTTACTTGACCTAACAAATTACCTTTCTTACTTAGGCTAAAGTTGTTTTTGTCAAAATGCAAATACGGAATCTTAAATGTTTTGAGTTTAGCAGAAGCCAATAGTGTTGTCATGTTGCAAATGTCCAGTGGGAAGACATGAATGTGATTATAAAGGCATAGGTGAAACTGGGAAAGCACAGCTTTAATCTAGCCTAGTCTGTATTTTCACTGCTAAGAGGCTCTTCTGCATCTACTTGATGCTGGCCCTGAGTGCTGGGTCTCTACCTCTCCCATATTTTGCTGCCCTTTGGTGACACTTTCTTATGTGGAATCAATTGGAAAAGCAAAAGTAGCTCTTTCTCACTTCGTCACTTATCTCTGTTTGAACGTAGGCTGATGTTTCTTTTCTGGATATTTTCTGAATGTTGCTTTCTGTCAGGCTGTACATTTATTGAAAGCTCCATTTGGTAGGACAGTGTGCTGGGGTGTTCAAATTTAACACTTTGGAGTTCCTTACCCTGTTCTCTCATTTGTGTTAACACAGTTCTCTTTTCTTCAAACCCTTGGCCTCCCCTACCATCTTTTCCTCATGTTTCTTCTTTCATCCTGCATCTCCCCATCTATATTCATGCATCACTAACTGAACATGTTTACCCAGTTCACCTTATGCCTTTATAATCACTCTCGTGTCTTCATACTGCACATTAAACACTATTGGCTTCTGCTAAACTCAAAAATATTTCAGATCCCGTATTTGCATTTTGACAAAAACAATTCTACTCTTATAACCATTGGTTAAGTATATGTGAATGTCCAATAACTTTTTTAGGGGAAGTAGTATTCTTTATCACATCTTTTAGAAGTCATGTAGAAAAACGATGAAGTAGGTGGCTATTTAGTTAAATAATCTTTTGTGTCTTGAGTTCAGATTTGACTCATTTGAGAAGAAAGATGAGTCTTAATGGCATTGTTAACAAATTTGCTTTAGGAGAGATTTGCTAAAACTATTTGTCTCAGCTTATCAGATTTTTAATAAGAAAAAAGTTATACTTTTATATTCTGGAATATTTGGACTCTATCACCAATAAACATAATAATTTCAATTATTTACATTAACAGTGGACTAAAACAACTACCTTTTCTTAGTGGTATATAAAACTATGGTACATCTTACAATCAATGACATTTCAGATCCAAAGAGATGTATCTCATTTTTCAGAGAAGGAAACAGCCTGTGGTGAATGTATTGACTTCCTGGGGGAATACTGGCACTGCTCCTACCATCTTCTGAGGTCATCTTCTGAGGCCAAGTCCATTGCTCTGTCTACCATACCACTTGTAGTGTTACTAGATCACCCATGTTTGCAGTAGGTAACAGAGAAAAGAAGAATAAAGACTCAGACCTGCCATTTTACAACCATATTTCTGAGTTCTGCTCTTTTGACTGTAACAATGGGCACACACTGATAAGTAGAAAGTCAACCTTGTTCTTTTTATTCACCAAGAAGGAACATTCAGTGATGTGACACAATTGAAAGTCGAAACCACAAGTCATTTCCCCTTCAGGAATTTTGCTCTAATTAAAAAGAAGAAGAAACTTAACCCAAATCCACACATCCTTTTTAACAGGGAACAGATGAATCACTTAGAACCACAGCATCAATCACCAGCTTCACCTGGTATGAAATTGGTGCACTCAAGCTGGGGAACAGTTTTCAACCTGGCCTACAGGTTGTAATCAACACAAGAGCTTTTTAATATATCAATGCCTGGAGAGTCTGATTTCTTTTCTTTTCTTTTCTTTCTTTTCTTTTCTTTTGAGATTGGGTATGAGGGGTTGGGTCTCACTATGTTGCCCAGGCTGGTCTTGAACTCCTGGGTTTAAGCCATACCCCTGGCCTCAGCTTCCCAAGCAGCTGGGATTACAGGTGCATGCCACTGCACCCAGCATGAGATTCTGATTCAATTGTTCTAAGTGGGGCTTGGATGTCTCTTTTTGCATTCTCTGTCTGCTTCTCTCTCTCCTCCTTTCCTATGAGCTCTCAGCCTTTATAAGATCTGCTTTGGGCTTGTTAGCACCCTTCTTTCTTCCCTCACGCTTCTTTTTTTTTTTTTTGAGACAGAGTCTCACTCTGTTGCCCAGGCTAGAGTGCCATGGCGTCAGCCTAGCTCACAGCAACCTCAAACACTTGGCCTCAAGCAATCCTACTGCCTCAGCCTCCCAAGTAGCTGGGACTACAGCCATGTGCCACCATGCCCAGCTAATTTTTTCTATATATATTTTTAGTTGTCCGGCTAACTTCTTTCTAATTTTAATAGAGACGGGGTCTCGCTCTTGCTCAGGCTGGTCTTGAACTCCTGACCTTGAGCAATCCTCCTACCTCGGCCTCCCAGAGTGCTAGGATTACAGGCGTGAGCCACTGCACCCGGCCCCTCACGCTTCTTTTTTTCTTTCCATCAGACACGCTATACATCAGGTGAAGCTTATCTTGAGTTCCCCACCAGGCCCCTTCCTTTGCCACTTCCTTCCTTTTATGGTCGTATCCTCTTCACTCATGTTGTACCCAGTGGCTCCCTAGGACTCCTCCTAAATGTCTCGATTAGAACTCCAAGGATCTTTAAAAACTCACCAGTCTGGGTTTTATTTCTTCAGGGTTCTGCTACCTAGTCCTGTAAACTAAAATATGCTAGAGCAGTATTTCCCAAGCTTGCCTATTGATAGACTTCCAGACCCAACTTCTTACTGTTTCCAGGGGATTGGCCTATGCCAGTGCATTCAAAGGATGATCGGGCATATCTCCCAGATGACTTATTTGTGTTTTAGTGGCTACTTTGAATGACACAAGAAAGTCATTCTGGTAAGATTGATGTGAGATATTTTTGTGCATGGAGCCCTTTCACAGCAACCAGTTCCCTTAATGTGTGGCAGATAACTTCATGTTGTGTTTCACTGAAGGGAAAAAAAGACTGTCAAAGATGAACTTCCTTAATTTCTTGTAATTACTGCAAATTTACGTATGTACATTCTTATTCTCTCTTCTAGTCTCAGAGATATGTCCCTTGTATAGGAAAAACTTGGGCCCAGGTGGAAAACTGCATTGTCTGTAAATCAAAATCTGATTCCAATTCTATGGAAGCTATTTTACAACTCTGTAAGCTGTAGATAACTGATACCAGTTAATAATTCTTGTTTATAGACATGAAAATTCTGTCCTAACCGAAATTTCAATTGACTTCTCTCTATCACTGTGGAAGAAGCTAGTTTTGCTTCCAGTTCCACATTCATTTCAACATTCCTTTATTCCATATAACCATATAAATTTGTGCTTTTTTGATTTCTCTTGAACTGGTTATAACATTTACCATGTTCCTGCATTGATTAGTATGTTAAATAAAATCTTTAATACATGTTCATTTTTTATCTGTGTGATAGGCATGATTTTACCTTTTTTTTTTAATTGTCTTTTACAAATTTGGAGGTCTTCCTCTGATTTGCTTACTGCATTCACCTAACAAAACCAGATATACTTTTTATCAGACAAGCTTGGGGGCTGCTTTTACCCAGGCACATTTTTTTCTTGGCTTTCCATGATAGAACTTTGCTGACTCTGTCTTTCTAATTTTAATATTCTTCTCTAATAAGTTTGTGGTTTGTCTTTATTTTGTTTCCAGCCAACAAGTCAGTGTCTACTCTTGGTAGCAATGATTGGGAATTTGGTGTTTTGGTCTAACCATTTGGTCAACTCTGTGAATGGACTAATGATTTATAGAGATCTAGTCTCTGTTGAGTGAGAGACTACAGTGAAACTAGTTTATTAGTCTTGTTTGTGTGCTTTTCATCTATTTTGGGCTAATGAATTAAGAATGTTGTGCCCACCAAGAAGGGGAACAGTTCTTTGATATTTGAACTGGTAAATTTTTTGTGCTTGTGTGTTTACTCTTGACCCATGACTGAAATTTTAGAATTGGAGCTATAAACTCTGTGTCTGTATGTTTGTAATTCAGAAAGGTCTTTATTTTTCATTGTATGAATGTGTAATGTTTTCCAAAATCCAGATGGTATTAATAACTTAGATTATAAAATTTCCTAAATTAAAGGAGCCCTGTTCTGATTGGTTTAAGAGATAAATAAGTGCTTATAAAAGTATGGTACTCCAATAATTCCCAGCAAATAAGGAAATGGAATTTCTAAAAATTTGAATGTGCTAGATTTAAACAGTATTTTGAAAGCAACCAGCTCAGAAATATGTTAAGAATTGAAATTCACATAATTTACATAAATCTTTCATAAACTAGACTATTTTATTAATTTTGATTTAATAAAAACAGCTTTCTTCTCTGATTTATCAGTGTTATATATATAATACAAGTACACATTTTTATTGTACTTGGGTGTGTTTTTTCTAAACGTATACAGGTTTACTAATCAAATAAGCTAGCATCGCTTCTATTAACGCTTGCTTATGAAAAATGTAAATTTGAGTTTGACCAAATTGAATCCTTATACTGATGCCTTTTTTTGGGTTAGTAATTGTTCTGTAGCGTGTCAGGTTGAAGATAAATTTCCAAGATCTAGATAACTTAAAATCTTGGATCAGTATTAAATTGGACTAATTAATAGAAAATTATTGTATACTTAGATCATTTCTAAGTAAGATAGGATACTAAAATATTAACTATTAAGCATAATTTTAACTTTACTTTTGTTTTTTATCTTCATATGCTATGGACAGGCTATATCTTTGGGTCATATTAATGAACATATTCATTTTTGCCACTTTGAGAAGTTGTATAGGGGATATCAGTGACTGTAGAAAGTTGTATGATGTGTATTCATGAGCTCTGCTAGTCTGATAAAATGCTGGGGTGTGACAGTTCACAATTATCCTCCCCCCCAGTTTTCTCTGCAAAATAGCAGTTACTTTGGTTAAAAGTTATAATTATTATAAATGATTAAGACTATACTTAGAGACAGTAGTTTCAGAGAAATATAACTCTGTATGTGCTTCTGTTTTTTTCAAGGAAAAGAGTAGTTTTGTTCTAAAGCAGCAGCATGAAGTTTTTTATAATTATTACCTTATTTTCTTTTAATCTCTCTAGTATCTATAGTGTGGTCTCCTCTTTTATTCCTAATGTTGCTAATTTGTATTTTCTTTCTTATTTTCTTGATCTGTCTAGCTAGAATTTTATCAACATTATTGTATTTTTTAAAAAAACAGTTTTTTGTTTCCTTTTTTTTCTGTTGTTCATTTTCTGTCATTAATTTCTGCTCTTTATTACTGCATTCCTTCTGTTTCCTTTAAACTTTAAAACTTTCTGTTTACAAATTAAACTTTAGGCTTAATTTGCTCTTTTATCTCTAATTTCTTATGGTAGGAGTTTAGATTGTTAAGTTTAGACCTTTCTTTTTCTTCTTCTTATTCTTCACCTTCGTCTTCTTCCTTCCTTTCTTCCTTCCTCCTTCCTCCTCCTTCCCTCCTCCTCCTCCTTCTTCTTCCTTTTCTCCTCCTCCTCCTCCTCCTCCTCCTTCTTCTCCTTCTCCTCCTCCCCCTCCTTTGTTTTTTTTTAATACAGGGTCTTGCTCTGTCACCCAGGCTGGAGTGCAGCGATGTCATAATAGCTCACTGCATTTCAACTCCTGGGCTCAGGGATCTTTCCACCTCAGCCTCCCGAGTAGCTGGGCCTACAGGCGTGCACCACCACGCCAGGCTTCTTCTTTTCTAATATAAAATTTTAAAGCCATATATTTGCCTCTAGGCCTGTCGTCCCCAACCTGGTCCGCTACTGGGTCCATGGCCTATTAGGAACCTGGCTGCACAGCAGCAGGTGAGCGGCAGGCTAGCTAACAAAGCTTCATCTGTATTTACAGCTGTTCCCCATCCCTGGCATCACCCATAAGCTCCGCCTCCTGGCCAATCAGCGGGTGGCATTAGATTCTCACAGGGAACCTGTGAACTGCCTGCAAGGGATCTATATTGCGTGCTCCTTGTGAGAATCTGTTGCCTGATGATCTGCAGAGTAGCTGAGGTAATGATGTTAGTGCTGGGGAGCGACTGCAAATACAGATTATCATTAGCAGAGAGGTTTGATTGCACAGTAAATGCAATGCACTTGAATCATCCCCAGACCATCTCCTCGCCCCCAACCTCTGTGGAAAAATTGTCTTCCATGAAACTGGTCCCTGGTGCCAAAAAGTTTGGGCACTGCTGCTGTGGGCACTGCTTTAGCTGTATCCCACAAATTTTAATGTGCTATGTTTATATTTTCATTCATTTAAAAATATTTCTCTCTTTTTTTCTTTGTCACATGGGTTATTTAGATGTTTGTTTTTAGTTTCAAATATTTGGGGATTTTTCCAGGTATTATTGCATTCTTTTTCTAATTTAATTCCCTGTGGTGTGATTTCAATTATTTTAAATTTATTGAAACTTGTTTTCTGGCCCAGCATATGGTATGCTTTAGTGAATGTTTCATGTGCACAGGAAAAGAATATGCAGGTGGTTGGCTAGGACTGTCCTATAAATGCTAATGGGCCAAGTTAGTTGAAAATGTTAAAATCATGCATATCCTTACTGATTTTCTGTACTTCTTCCATCAATTATTGAGAGGAGACTGTTGGAATTTCCAGGTATAATTGTGGAGTTCTCTGTGACCTTTCAGTTCTGACAGTTTTTGCTTCATGCATTTTGAAGCTCTGTTGTTAGTTACATACATATTTAGGATTCCTTTTTTTCCATGGCAACTGTCTCCATCACACACATATTTATTTATTTGCTTGTTTTCTGTCTTCCCCAACTAGAATAAAACTTCCAAAGAGCAAGACTTCATCTGTTCTTTTCATTGCTGATCCCAACTATCCATAACAATGCCTGTCACAGAGTCTGACCTCAGTACTTTCTGAATACATTAATGTATAATAAAGCTACACAACTGTAAGAATATAATATTTCCATGACTCTACCCTACTTACTTCATGGTAAGATTGCTTCTGTTCACACGGGGCCATTTCAAAAATAACTTAGATACCCCAGTGTGCTCTTACACTGCACAACCAGTACCACAAAACAGTGTTGCTTTGGGTTCTCAAGGTCTCAGGAAGATGTTACTGAGATAATTCTTTGTTTTAGTTTGCTCCTTTTATCTCATCCATCTTTACTCTAGTTAGGATTTATCCCTGAATCATTCCAGAATGATGGGTCTGAGTGACAAACACCCAGACTCTGTTTCCTCACCCAGGCTCCTATTGTGAGTCTCCACTCATTCCTTCCTCACGGGACTGTTCAGGCCCTTGTATAAAATGACTACTGTGGGCCAGCCTCACTGCTTCTAGGAGTGGCTCTGTATATCCCTGGATCGTAAAGGTGAGTGGGAGTTAGGTCTCATGCTAAGACCTCAATGCATACAGCATTCACATTTCACATTTCCTTATCCACACTGTGTTTTCACTTCCCTCACCAACTCTGTTCATTCACATGGCTGAAGGTTTTTGTTTCCCAGGAAATTTAAGCTTCAAGTCCATCAGAAAACTGAGGCTTCTCCTGTTGTAGCTGCACATAAAGTATTTATCAATCACATCTTCCTCTCTGATTTATTTATTTATTTATTCAGGATACTATGGGGGTACAAACATTTTGGTTACATGTAATGCTGTTTTCCCTACTCAAGCCAGGATACAAGCTTGTCCTTCCCCAATACAGTGCATTCCTCTTCCATTAGTTGTGAATTTACTCCCCCTCCCTGCCCCCCGACTGGCACCCAGTGAGTATTACTAACATGTGAACAACTTAGTGTTGGTCAGTTAGTACCAATTTGATGGAGAGTACATGTGGTGCATGTCTTTCCATCCTTGTGATACCTCACTTGGAAGGATGGGCTCAATCTTCATCTGGGATAATATAAGAGGTGCCAGATGACCATTGTTTTTTGTAGTTGAGTGGTATTCCCTGGTAAACATATACCACATTTTATTAATCCACTCATGTATTGATGGACATTTGGGTTGTTCCCACATCTTTGCAGTTGTGAATTGTGCTGCTATAAACATTCGAGTGCAGATGTCTTTATTACAGAATGTCTTTTTTTCCTTTGGATAGATGCCTGGTAGTGGGATTGCTGGATCAGCTGGTATTTCTTTTTTTTAGCTCTTTGAGGTATCTCCACAATACTTTCCACAGGGGTTGTACTAATTTGCAATCCCACCAGCAGTGTGAGAGTGTTCCAATCTTTCCACATTCACGCCAGCATTTGTTGTTTTGTGACCTTTTGATAAGGGCCATTCTCACTGGAGTTAGGTGATACCTCATTGGAGTTTTGATTTGCATTTCCCTAATGATTAGAGATGTTGAGCACTTTTTTATGTGTTTGCTGGCCATTAGTCTGTCTTCTTTTGAATGGTTTCTGTTCATGACCTTTGCTCATTTATTGATGGGGTTGTTTGATTTTTTCTTGTTGATTTTCTTAAGTTCTGTATAGATTCCTGTTATTGTCCCTTTATTGGATTTATAGAAAGCAAATATTTTCTCCCATTGTGTAGGTTGCCTATTAGCTCTAATGATAGTTTCCTTGGCTATGCAGAAGCATTTTAATTTGATCAGGTCCCATTTGTTTATTTTTGTTGCTGCTGTGATTGCTTTGGGGGTCTTTTTCATAAATTCTTTGCTTAGGCTGATGTATAAAAGAATCTTCCCAACGTTTTCTTCCAGAATTCTTAAGGTTTGACGTGTTAGGTTTAAGTCTGTTATCCATTGTGAGTTGATTTTTGTGAGAGGTGAGAGGTGGGGATCTATTTTCAGTCTTTTGCATCTGGATATCCAGTTTTACCAGCACCACTTATTAAATAGAGATTCTTTCCCCCAGTGTATATTTTTGTCTGGTTTGTCCAAGATTAGATGACAGTATGAGGATGGTTTTATATCTGGGATCTCCACCCTATTCCAAAGGTTTGTATCTCTGTTCTTGTGCCAGTATCATGCTGTTTTGCTTACTGTAGCCTTGTAGTAAAGTTTGAAGTCTGGCAGACTGATGCCTCCCAGTTCTTTTTGCTTAAGATTGCTTTGGCTATATGAAGCCTTCTCTGGTTCCATACAAAGCGTAGAATTATTTTTTCTAAATCTGTAAAGAATTAGGGTGGTACTTTGATAGGGATTGCATTAATTCTGTAGATCACTTTAGATAGTATGGGCATTTTAACAATATTGATTCTACCAATCCTTGAGCATGGTAGGGATTTCCATCTGTTTAGATCTTCTATAATTTTTTTCTCAGTGTTTCGTAGTTCTCCCTATATATGTCTCTCACCTCCTTTGTTAAATATATTACTAAATATTTAATTTTCTTTGATGCTGTTGTGAAAGGTGTTGCGTCTTTGATTTGATTTTCGGCTGGATTGTTATTGGTGTATATGAATGCCACTGATTTGTGTGCATTAATTTTGTATCCTGAGACTTTACTGAATTCATTTGTCAATTCCAGGAGTCTCTTGGTTGAATCCTTAGCATTTTCTAGATATAATAGCATATCGTCAGCAAAGAGTGATAGTTTGACCTCTTCTGCCCCCATTTGGACACCCTTAATTCCCCTGTCTTGTCTGATTGCTCTGGCAAGGACTTCCAGCACTATGTTGTCTGGTTCCTGTTCTAAGTGGGCATGTTTTCAGTTTTTCCCCATTCAGTATGATATTGTCTATTGGTTTATCATAGATCGCCTTAATAATTTTAAGGAATGTCCCATCTATGCCTATTTTGTTAAGTGTTTTTATCATAAAATGTGCTGGGTTTTGTCAAATGCTTTTTCTGCATCTATTGAGAGAATCATATGGTCTTTGTTCTTGAGAGAATCATATGGTCTTTGTTCTTGCTTTTATTTATGTAGTGAATTGCATTTGTTGAACCAGCCTTGCATCTCTGGGATAAAGCCTACCTGGTCATGATGAATTATTTTTTTGATGTGCTGTTGGATTTGATTTGCTAAGATTTTGTTGAGGATTTTTACATGAGGGATATTGGTCTGTAGTTTTCTTTTTTTGTTTTGTCCTTTCCTGAATTTGGTATCAAGGTGATACTAGCTTCGTAAAATGAGTGGTATAAAACTGGAGATCAATTCCAACAGAAACACTCACCACTTCACAAAGTCATGGAAATTAAACAGTCTGTTGCTGAATGACTACTGGGTCAAGGAGGAGATCCAGATGGAAATGAAAAGAGTCTGAACTAAATGATAACAGGGCCACAGTTATCAAAATCTGTGGGATACAGCAAAAAGCATTCCTGAGAGGAAAACTAATAGCATTAAATGCTCACACCCAAAAGATAGAAAGCTCACAAATCAACAAACTAATAAACTGTCTAAAGGAACTGGAAAAAGAAGAGCAAACTAATTCTAAACCTAGCAGAAGAAAAGAAATAACTAAGATCAGAGCAGAACTAAATGAAATTGAGAATAAAAGAACTATACAGAAGATCAATAAAACCAAAACTTGGTTTTTTTAAAAGATGAACAAAATTGATAGCCCTCTTGCTAGATTGACAAGAACTAGAAAGGAAAGGACTTTAATAAACTCAATCAGAAATGAAAAAGGAGAGGTCACTACAGACATCATGAAAATATAAAACATTATCTTTGAATAGTATAAAAATCTATATGCCCCAAAACTACAAAATGTGAAGGAAATGGACAAATTCTTGGAAACACACCACCTCAATCAGGAGGAAATAGAATTCCTGAACAGACAAATATTGAGCACAGAAATTGGAGCAGCAATAAAAAAATCTTCCCAAGGGGGGGGGAAAAAAAAAAGCAAAGCCCTGGACCAGATGGGTTCACACTTGAATTCTACCAAATCTACAAAGGAGAACTCATACCTACATTGCAGAAATTATTCCAAAACATTGAAAAGGGTGGTATCCTCCCAAACTCATTTTCTGATTTATTTTTAAAGAGGGAAAAGTTTTTAAATTAATTGTGTGTTTTGGGTGTCATGGAAAGATATTTGGGTCTGATAGAGTTCAAACCCCAGCTCCAACCCATGGACAACCCACATCCTCTTGTGAAAAAGGGATAATCCCTGCTTGCTTCTGAGGGTTTGACAGGATCTGTGAGAAATGCTTGTGCTTTGTGCATTGTAAAGCATGGCAAATGTGTAAATTGCTGTTGCAGTGAGAAGCTTTGTCAACTTTTAAGGTTTGCAGTGATCGGATTTTTGTTGTTGTTGTTGTTAGGGTCTTTGTATCAGAAACCTTCATTACATCCTGAAGAGTACCTGCTTATAGCTCTTAAGTGCAAAAATATAACCCAATAACCATTAGCTTCTACCTTGGAAACTATGACCATTTAAAAACAAAAACACTGGAAAGGAAACAATGTAACTTTGAGGAAAAGTACACTTGAGGCCAATCACCCTTTGTTCCCCTAAAGCTTAAAATATTAACTATCTGTTTAAACATGTTTCTTAATCATTTTTATAACCCAAAAGTTTTGTATGTGCGGGGTCATTGTTGTTAAATTCATGATGAAAATAAGATAAGATCTGCTGTCGCTTTGAGGAAGCTAAAACTTAAATGTCTTACTACTTCTGCCTACTGCTAGCCAATTGACTTTTGTTATTGTCTCAGCTGTATTCTTCAGGTTCAGACTGTATTCTTGATCAGCTGTATGGGTCTCAATGTAATCGTCTAGAACTTCAAAGGGGGAAACAACCAACATCCAACAGCCCAATAGTGTTTCCATGGAAACTCCTTCATCGTGATAACGTATAATAATTCTGATTCATGCTAAGTTTATAAACTCTTTATTTTCTATATCCTTCATTGGCTACTCATTGTCCATGACCCATAACTGTTGAGACTCCCAAGCTATAGTCCTAATTCCTTTTCAGTAACTCTAGGGAAGCTTAGCCACTTGGGGTTTGGTCTATAGAAGGTGCATATCTTCATCTCTGATTCAGTAGAGGGTACACTTCAGTGTGCTCAGTATCTCCCATCTCTGAACTTATTTGATCCAGATTCCTGGGTCCCAACCCTGGGGATTATGATTTACTAGATCTGGAGAGGCACCCTGGAGTCTGTAATTGAATAGGCACCCAGGAGATTCCGATGCAGGGCTCTGTGGGCTTCCCTTTGTGAATCACTGTGTTCTCCAACTGCTGGCCTGGTTTTTAATCTTTGATTTTTATCTTTTATCTCATATTCAAGGAGCCTAAAACTAACCTTCAGCCTTCCACAAATCAATACAGGTTTCTCTTCCCTGTCATCATTCCTGGACTGGAGTTTTGCAAATGTAGTTGTCTTCTTCCTCCTCCCCTTCCTCTTCCTCCTCCCCTTCCTCCGTACCCTCCTTTTCGTTTTTTCTCTACACTTCTTCTCTCTCATCCATTTATTCACTAAGTCCAGCTGGCTTCTCCTCTGCAGGCTTCATTCACATTACACCTCATTCTCTTGGCCCTCTAAATCCTTATCCTCATTGCCTCATACCTGAACTATCCAAAAGTCTTCTAACTTCTCTCTTCCTGCTGTAATCCTTTTTGCATATAATTGACTGTTATTTGCACAAACACTGTTTTCACCATATCACTCATCTACTCAAAAAACAGTAGTAATTATCTATCTCCCACATCAGAACCAAACACCAGTGCTTCTCTGTCTTCTACATTAGAATTTTATGTTTTCTATCAACTGTACTCCTCGTTACTCCAAAATATTGCTTATAATCCATTATTTACACATACTTTCTTTACTCTTGCCTTTGATTACATAGTCTCAAAATATATTTATTACAAACTTCAATGCTCATGGAACTTACATTGGTAAATAGAAATTTTGCTATATTGACTACATCAGTATAAATTCCTTCCCGTAGTCAAGGGCTAGAGAGAAAGCCAAATGGACTGATGGACTGATTTGAGGAGGACTTTGCATTCTTCTGTTTTATCACAGAGTTAAACTTCCCTTTGGTGGTTTCCTTACGTTAGATTGGATTTCTCTTGCTCAATGAACTTTGACCTTGAGCCTTTAAAGAAAGTGGAGTACCTTTTAATATATTATCTGTTGGTAAAATTTCCCTGATAACTATTATAACATGTTTTACTCTTCTCATTCCAGTCTTTCTATGTTTCTGGTAGCCACAGAGAAGCTCGTATTGGAAATGGTTTAAGTACTTGATAAATCAACAAGTTTCTTTTCACAGCACTTATAATTGAGGTTGACTGCTGTCCACCACTTTGAGAAAGACTTACAGTTCTTAACCTTTTTTTTTAATCATAGGTGCTATGGTTTGAATGTATCCCCTCCAAAATTCAGGTATTGAAACTTTACGGCCAATGTGATGGTATTAAGAGGTGGGGTGTTTAAGGGAGGATTAGGTTATGAGAGTTCCTTCCTTTATGAATGCTATTAGTGCCCTTATAAAAGGGCTTGAAGGAGCAAGTTCCCTTTTTGCCCTCTGCCTTGTATTATGTGAGGACACAGCGTTCAAGGCCCCATCTTAGAAGCAGAGACTGGACCCTTACCAGATAACCAAACCTGCCAACACCCTGATCTTGGACTTCCCAGTCTCCAGAACTGTGGGAAAATAAATTTCTCTTCTTTATAAGTTACCCAGTCTCATGTATTTTGTTATAGCAGTGCAAAACAGTCTAAGACCATCGCATAATACTCCAAAGGGGTACCTCTCTTCCTGACAATAACAAAGGTGTACTGAATCAGTTGTTCTCAAAGGATCTCTCCCTTTTCTTCTCTCTGGATAAGGTGGACAGTGTATATGTTATTTGAGTAAGTTCCTCAGGTGGTTTTGAAACCCTCACCCATTCTCCCTTGGGAATCACAGCTTTCAAATCTCCTAATTGCTGCTGCTTTAATATAACCACAGATTTTTGGCTTGATTTATCAGTTTCTGGAAGATTTGTGGTAAAATTTACCTCTTTATTTATGGTTCAAAAAAAAGTTTTCATTGCAATTCTATCACTTTTGTTTTATGTAATGAGGTACTTAGAAGTTTAAGATTGCTGTATTTCTTGAGGTTTTTTTTTATCTTTATGTAGTTTATTTCTTCATCCATATTAATGCTGTTGCATTAACTTTTATATTGCCTGATATTAATATTGCTAAGTATGTTTTCTTTTGGTTAATATTTGTTTGTCATATCTTTATCTTTTTATTTCCCAACCTTTGGTGTGACTTTTCAAAATTATGTTTCTCGTAAATAGCATTATTTGGATATTTAAAAATTGAACCAATCTCTTATCCCATTTTAAAATATGTGGGTTTAATCCAGGGGTTGGCAAACTTTTTCTGCCAGGCAGTAAATATTTTTGGTTGTGTTGACCTGTATCTGTTGCAACTACTAAAAAGCAGCCACAGACCATACATAAATGAATGGGCATGGTTGGATTTGGCCTACTGGCCATAGTTTGTTAACCCCCGGCTTCATCCATTTACATTTTTGTGATTGATGATATATTTGGACTTCTTTCTATCTTGTTTTGTGTTTTCTGTTTACCAGATGTATTACTAGGGCAGAGCTAGCTGAGGTTACAGATTAATCCATAGACCTCAATGGCTCAGCACAATAGAAGTATATATTTTATCATGTAAAATCCAATCAGTGGCACAAATGGGTTGGTCTGCTCCCTGCAGTCATTCAGGAACCCAGGCTCTCCCACTCCTGATACGTGGACTCCATGATTACATAAAAAGAGAAAGAGATGGTGGAAAAGGCTCACCTGCTTCTTAACTGCTTCAGCTTGGAAGTTATTTATATTGCTTCTCCCATTTCATTGATGAAAACTTGTCACATGGTCCCACTTAGAAGCAAGAGTGACCTGAGAAATGTAGTCATGTTGTAACTGCATTTGTATGTAGCCACTTCCAACAATAATCCTTCACTGTGTTAAAGGAACACAAACCTTTGGCAGATATCTGGAGACTTCTGCCAAAGCCATCCTTTTTCTTTGCTGCCTTTTTTTTTCTTTTCTACCTTCTGTGGAATTGATCATTTTTTTTTCCCTTAGTCTCCTTTATTCCCTTTGTTGGCTTGGAATATATATGATGTGTTTTTCCTGTTTTAGTAGTTTTAACATGTACTTAATTTTGGAAATTTCTATAAGGCCTATGTTTGTTCAGTATATCTCTTCTGTGATTAAGAAAAGAATCTCTTGGTTCCTCTCCTCCCCCATACAGACACTTCATACATCTTTGTTCTTATGTTGTCTGGGATTTTATTTCACCTTAAAAAAATGCAAAAAGTTGTTTTTTATAGTTAAGAATTAATTATACCACTGTTATGTTTTTGTCAATTTCTATGTACGTTGCCTCTGGATTATTTCTTGCCATAGTGCATTCCTCAATTTTGTTTGTTTTTTGTTTTTTTTTCCAGTGAGAGTCTGTGGGTGGTAAACTCCCTTAGTCTATTATACCTGAATAGCTGGGTATAGAATTCAAGGTGGATAATTATTTTCTCTCACTATGTGGGAGATATTACTCTGTTTTCTTTTGGCATTGATTGTTGCTGATGATAAATCCATTGTCAGTCTAATTGTCATTCTTTCATAGGAATCTGTCTTTTCTCTCTAGTAGTATTTACAATGCTCTGTAGTTTGACTATGGTTGTAAATTTATTTTTATTGATTCACCTTGCCTCTCAGAATGCATTTTCAAAATGTAGACTCTTATATTTCTTCAATTCTTGAAAATCATTAGCCACTGACCCTTGAATATTGCTTCTCTTCAATTAACTCTGTTTTTCTGCAATTGATTAGATATATTTTGAAGGTTCTCTGTATATTCTCCATGTCTCTTAACTGCCCTTTCATAATCTTTTCTCTGTCTCAGTAGTATATTCTCAGCATAATTTTTCAATTTTCTCATTTTTTCCTAGTCTATACAGGCTAGAGGTGATCTTATTCGTTAAGTTTTTCAGTTTCTGTATTTTTCATGCATCACTTCTAATTTCATTTGTGCTTGTTTTTGTTTCACTCTTTAAATGAATATTATTCCTTCCATTATCTCTATGAGGATCCTGAAATCCTTTTTAGATTATTATTTCCATTGCATTTGCAATTTTGGCTGACATTTTTTGGTTGTCTTTCTTCATTGAGAGATTTTTCACTCTCTCTTTGCCTCTTTCTTCATTCATCCCTCCCTGAATGATTGTTTTTACCCCAACTCCCCTAGAACCTCAGCTCAGAACCAGGTATTACATGGGTGGTGGGGATTCCTGCCCTACATGATACTGAATATGTCACAGGTCTAGTCCCTGCGTTTGTGGGCAGCTTTCTCAGGGCTTTGCTCAAGTTATCTTAATTTCAGGACTGTGCCAGTTTCCTTCTGTCTTCCTATGTTTGCAGCTTCACAGGAGGCTTAATCTCAGGCAGCAGCTGCAATAGCTCTTCTCTCTCAGGTGGGTTGGATGGGGGACACTGGTTTAGTCCTGATTTCCCACAGTGAGCCTAGTTCAGGGTACCTGCTATGTGTGGAATCCCTATGAGTCCCCAAGGGCCAAAGTCAGTTGAGTCCATTATCTTGCTTTAGATAATGGCCTATCTTTTAAATATCTTTTTACATGTTATTGTTTACTTCTCTGTGTTTGGAGCAGTGGTGGTAGGGGATGTGGTCCTGTTCCTCTTCTTTCAGGAAACAATCTTTCCTGATTTGAGAGCTTTACCCTTTTCCTTTTGATTCCTTAATTGGTGACCATGCTACTCGGCCCATTTTTCATACCTCTTATCACTATTTGATTCCCAAATGCACCCAGAGCAAGCAAGTGTGAGTTCTTGACAGTTTTCTTTAGAGACAGATAGTGATGACTGAGCCTGATGATGGGAGTTGGTTAGGTCTCAGTGGCTGTGTCAAAGTATGGTTAGGACATGGCCGGTTTGAGTGTGAGTCGTAGCAGGGCCACTGTGTTACCTCCACTCTTCCTCCTCCTAACATCCTCCCTCCTCAGCTAGCCTGGCACATACTGATGACCAGGGACTTGAGAAGGCTACGTTTGAGTAGGGCTGACTCAGACATGACACCTGCTGCCTTTTCCAACACTCTGCCTCATACTTAATTTATTTCTAGTGTCTGAGTTATGGGATGGGGAGCTCTGTGTGGCTGTGGGTTGTACACTATTCCCAAGCACAGGAAGCCAGGGGGGCTGAACTTTAGTTAGTGCTCCACCTAAGCTGTACATTTATGACTCTGTGTCCACCCAGAGTGAGGGCCTTCTAATTTATACAAAGACATTAGTTACACTGACTGGTATGGCCATCCAAGGACGAATCTACAGCCTCTTTCCAGGTTTCTCTTACTTTGGTTAAAATGGTCAGAACTTAAGCCCCACGTTTGTTACCCTTACAGACAAGAGTGTTGTTGAACCCTGTACTAGGGATACTTTCCCATTGGGATTATGGTGAAGGGAGGGTTAGGACCAGCACCAAGTTGTCATGCCACCCTGCTGGAAGTGTCAGAGGCTGGGCTGCTTTTCTTATTCCTATATAGAGATGGCAGGTGAGGGGCCAGCTTCTCCTTTTAGCTGGCTTAGACCTCAGATGTTTTCTTCAACTACTGACACTCTCAAACTGCCAAGTGGTCAGATCAGTTCCCAGCCTATGTTCCCTCTAGGAATTAGCTTTTTGTACACAGTGCCACTGATACTTTGGACCTGGATCTCATTCCTGCCTGCTCCTCTCCCCCCAGTTTTGCTGCCACTTCTGGCCATAAAACTATTAGAAACTGACCCCAGGGAAGGAGTTGCTAGAAATCCAGCCCCTGGTACAAGAAAAGTCATGGTAAATACCACCTTGCCGTGCTACCTGGATACTCAATATTAGGTAATATTATCACCTGATTCCTTCTCAAGGGACCTTTCTGTGTTAGTGGCTAACATAGCATAAAAGCATGTGGTTTCCAGAACCAAATGCACACTTCTTTCATGGTTTTTTTTTCTTTTTGTTAAACTGGTGTTCAGCATCCTTGCTACTTTTTGTAATTGCCAGAACTTGCCAGAGAATTCCTTCAGGGAGGTTTAGGAGATGACAGAATGAAGGAGAGGCTCATTTGTAATTAGGAGGAAAAGCAGTAATTATGAGGACATAGGAAGCTAGATAAAGAAAATCAAGGAAAAGAGACTGGAAACAAGTCTAATCAGTCCAAGTGTTTCATGTTCTGGTTGGTAAATCTGAGTTGGGAGTCTCAGTTCAAGAATGTCTTATACCAGCCACTGTCCCTGAAACCAGGGAATGGGATTCAGGAACCATGGGGAATCTGTCTTATAGCAGGGGTAGGGAAAGGAGAAGTCAGCCTAGCAAGATTGTGTAGAATTATGAGGGCTTTTGATGAACTTCTCTTTTGGGAAGCATTTTATTAGGCTAGAAAAAGTTTAGCAGTTGGGCAGGTGGGCAGCATTAATGTTTGCAGCAGGACAGTTCTTGTGTGTTTTCAGCTAGTCACTGAGAACATTTGGAAGACTATATATACCTTCTGTGATTACCATAAAGAAAATATCAACCATGGGTCCTTGAATACAGCAGAGCAGTGGTGGATTCATTTCCTAGAGAGTTAGATGGGCATGGGCCCTAACATTGTGGAATTTACCAAATTTTTTATAAAACAGAATCTCAGATATCTGCACTCAGACCACAGAAATCAAATGTAGAGATATGAATGCTGTTGGTACTATGGGGGAGATGTACGGATTACACATAAGAACTAGAAAGCAGAGAATGTATTCTTATGACTGCTGCATTTAGAGAGCAGGAAGGGAAAGTTGTAGATGGATTACAAACTTTGTGATGAGGATGGAACTTGAGACTCACCAGAAAATAAGGTTTTTAGGAGTGTGGCCATTTAGGATACTGAGAAGCCAGAGTCTGCACATGATTTATTCCATATATGTTTCTGTTTGTCTCCACTTTTCTATCTGTTATACTTATGCATCCATTCCTTTTTTCCTGCTCCTAGCATTTTACCACCTACTCACAGTAGTCTTCTCCTACCGTCATCAAAAGAGCATCTGCAATCTACCTCCTCTAAGGTATCTTTTCTAACCACTGGGGGGAAAAATGAGTTCCCATAATGTGCTGGGCTTTGTGTACTTTACATGCATCATCTTATTTCACAGTCCCCTCAATTCCATGAGGTAGTATTATGAAGAATCTTTCAGGAAATCTCCAAATGATGTTTAAAATCCCTGGGCTTGATTATGTAAAACTGTTTCCATCCCAAAGAGGATACTAGCAAAATGTGACCACCATTTTTAAACCAGGTTGATAAGGATCACTGCAGGTGATACTGCAAGATCTACTTTCACTAATGGAAAATGAATAACTTATGCTTTGCTTAGGCTCTTTTTAATAAACACATCTGAGAGTCAGGTTTGAATCGATAGCAATTCAGGGAATGTTGGTACCTTTCTAGGCAAGTGTAATGAAGTAAGATTCCGTCCTGAGGGGGAGCAGGGGTTGAAATCATTGTATTGTTGAATCTACTGAGCATACACTGGCTCAGGAGAGACATGGAAGGCTGAGCAATTTATTTCTCAGTGGTGGACCTGAGCTGGCCAATTTGTAGTAAACTTGGTCATTTAAACTCTATTTTCTAGCTCAAGACAGATGAACTCTTTGATCTGAGATATTTTGCTATGCTCAGAGAACTCATAGCCAAGGTACAGCCAGGCAATGTGAACAGAAGACAGTTTTATTTACCATAAGTCATCTTGATGGAGTTGTGTAATCCAAAACATCAGCTTCAGGGAAAGGTAGGGGCAGTGAAAGAGCATAGAGATCCCAGGGGCTTCTTTTAGGGATATTAGAAGATAACAAGTGGGATGTGGGTATAGGAGATGGAAGTGAACCATCTTCCCCAAGGAGCTGATGGGAGGAAGAAATTCTCCCTGACTGGATGATCAAGTCATAGATTCATAGAGCTTCAGTAATGGGTGGTGCTTTACTGAACAAGCCCCTAATTGTGCAGGTGGGAAACTGAGGCTCTAAGAGATTTTTTCCAAGCCCACACAGGAATGGCAAGAATGGGATTCCAAACCATGTCTTCAGAGTTTAACTTCACGTCCTACCATGTGGAGTTGAACTTATTTTTTTTAAGGTTCCTTCTGCATCTGATATGGCTAAATGAGTCTCTTGCTTTCCTTTATTAAGGAAGAGACTATAGGTTGATTATTTCCTTAGCGCAATGGTGCCAGAAGCTCACACACCAGAGAATAAACTCCCACTCATGGTTGGAGAGAAAGATTGAAAAAATTTTATATAAAAAGTAAAAGATAAAACAATGTCAAAATCCTAACCCATTAATGGATCCAATTTTTATTAACATTCCTTTTTCCTGCTACTTCTCTTTATTTTTGCAATAGCTTTGGGCTTCCTGGAGTGAATGATGATTTGTCTTGAACAAAATAGAATTTATTCTTGAATCCTGCTGGTGTAGATTCTAAGCCAAATAAATGGAAATAGATATAAGTCCTGGGAATAAATCATAACTGCTTGCTTTATAGTAGGTAAGAGTGCTTTCTTTCTGGTAGGTAAGAAGAATATTTAGGGCTAAAAGTCTATCTCCTTGCCCACATAAAGGACCTCACTCAAGCTATTTATTCATTTATAGCAAGATAGGGTTTTCTGCTTCCCTTGCTTTCTTCTTTCTTTCTCTTCAGTATCACTTATTCTTGGGAGGGCTCTTTGGTAAACCAAAGAAAAAAGATAGAGATTCTGTTAGCACAATAGCGTTTTGAAGTCATCCTGTGAAAGTTGGTGAATATTAGCAAGGCAAGATGGTATTAAAAGGGCTAGAGCCAGGACAATTGGGGGAAAGACAAGGATTGAAGAAATAATGGAGACATGGGGGAAGAGAAACAAAAGGGAGATCAGAGAGAAAAGGACCAAGTCTGCAAGGACTGAGGAGTGACTTGATGGGAAATGTAAAGGGGCCCACGTGTATTTGTGATAATCTAATCAATGGAAAACCATTTATTTTGGTGATTGACTATACCTAAGGTAAAATACAATTTGCTGTCCAAACTGATACTGCTTTGCATGTGAAAGGGGGCATTACTGATTATGCTGATACAAAGTTATGGGACGGACTGTCAATCAAATCCAAACATTTGGTCACAGACCATACCTATGCATACTCCCAAACCTCATGGACATAACTAAGAGGTTAGACCTTCACTCATTCAAAACACTGTTATTAAGCACTGTTGCCTGGCACTGCATTAGGCACTGAGGATGCAAAGCTGACTCCTTCTGTTTTTGTCCCATATGAGCTGTTCTTTCTTCAGCCCCGACTTTCATAACATGAAGGAGCAAGGCAAAACCTTCACAACCCAGTTCATCAATTATGATGCTTCTTAGCAGGGCTTGTGCGTATATGGCTTCCACCTGGTCTTACCCACACAGTGGTAGCTGAACACCCTGAAGCATGATGAGTCAGAGCAGTGTGATTTTGTTCTGCCTCTGCCCTGCATAGGCTGGTTTTAATCAAGTGAATGCCTAATCCTGTAGTGAATCTTATTAAGCCCTTTGCCCTTCCCCATTCCATCTGTTATATATCTCACTCTCTATCCCCCAAATGGAATAAGCAGAGTTTTTTTCCCCAGACTTTTTTTTTTTTCTTTTTGTTTGATGTCTTTCAGAGATAAGCCTGGAGTCAAGAATTACAGTCAAACTGAAATGGAACTGACAGAGGATTTTCAGTATCCTAAGTTACTTTCTGTAATGTTCCACTTCTCTTATCAGCAATGTCTCCTATTTTTTAATGTGCTGTGCTGGAAAGCTCTAAAGTTGGTTTCACAGACTTTCCTTTTAGGACCACAATTACTGTCTTCCCAGGGTATAAAATACTGACAGAGCATTGGGGCATACAGTTATGGTGGCCTCCCCTTGAGTCAGTAGGTATGTGTCCTTCCCCACCCTTCTGTAGAACCCAGGTACCTGCTGATGGGTGGATCATGATGTTGCCTCAGTGGGCCTTTCTTATCCTTTTGTCTGTTGGCTAGTTTACTATCTTACTGAGTCATTCACACACATTATAACCAACTCAATTTGAAAACAGGCCTCAGGGCCTCTGTCCAGGGAATAGCTGGACAAAGAATACAGACAAACCTTCCCCACGGCGCATATTTCTGTTTATTGTGGTTTTCCTCCTTAGCAGGTAAAGAGAGATAAGGTTTTACTGTGGAAGAATGAAAACTATTTAAAAGGTATTGATGATATGGAGAGTTCCAAATTTAGTTCTCTTTTACCAGTCACAACCCCAGACACCTGGACTCTGTTTCTCTTTTATATTATTTATTTGTGTTGGTGTCCATTTCTCCCCTTTGTAAGGTTCCTTGAGGGTAGTATTCTTGTGTCTCTGTCATCTTTCAAGCTCACCCTCACCCTAGTGCAAAATACATTGTTTTCCATAGGAAAGATAACTGATAAATGTTTCCAAACTCAATAAATATCTTTGGTCTACAAAATTAATAGTTCCATTATGTGATGCTTCCTCTATACTGAAAGACTCACTGAAAGGTTCTTAGAAAGATGTAGTATAACCACTTGAGTGTTACCACTCAAATGTCCTTTGAGCAATAATGCCATGCCAAAAAAGTGTAGAAAATAATAAAGTCACTATGTATGAAGTCCTGTGGGGAGGTTTTGTTACTCCAGATGCAGAATCTTCAGCCTTCTAGGGATGCAGGTAAAACATGGGTTGGTGCCACATCCAATTTTTTCATTCTCCTGCTCAGTCCTGTTGCTACCTAAATTATATATACACATAAACCCATTTTGCAATGGATGGCATGAAAGGTATCTTAGTCCCAGTAATACTCAGCTAAATTAGGGCTTGTGGCCTACGTTAGAAGGAGCATCTAGAATCCTCAGTTAGGGTAGTATATTCCCTATCTTTAACAGGACAGGCATCAATCAAGCTTAAAAAACCAAAGGGAATAAGACATAGGACAAATGGCCGCTTGATTCTCTGTGTCCTATTTCTAGTGATTTAGTATTTCAACCCAGATGTAGCATGCTCTTTAACCTATTTAACACTTTTATATTGCTTTTCCCTATTAATAGATAATGGGCTTCATGTCAGCCAGGGATTATTTATTATGCCTCATTACTACCTCTAGGTAAAACTCTGGTTGCCAGGAATTCTGTTTGTGTTGTGTTTGAGAACAATCCAAATTTCTGCTTCACCGATGGGGATGGTGGTGTCTGGAATGGCCATTATGCACATGTGAAGAAAGTTAAGCATTAGGAAACTTCAAATGAGTTTCTAAGTAGAGAAGTATGCTAAAATGTATTATAGCCATTTTCTCTGTTTGGAAAATAGACTTCCTCTTGTTCAAGTCTGGGTGGTAAGAAACTTGAGATAGTATTTACCACTTATATAGTGAAAGCCATGAGTTTGGTAGGCAAAGAGGTGTCATACAGGGCGAACTGTGTATGGGTGTGCTGTATCCCTGCACAAATACTGCCTCTAGTCACCACGTATGTGCCCCTGCCTCAGTCAGGAGGAAGGGGAGACTTTTTGTCATTTTCCCAGAGGGGATATGTTTTTTCAATTCTATTAATACTAAGCCTTCTAGTCATCTACCTACCAAGAAGAAGGAAAACTACCACCAAGATCCATGTCAGCGTTATCAAACCATATTCCGAAATCAATGAAGACACAGAATACAGTCTTTTGATTCAAGTTAGGCATTCTTTGCCTGGCTCTATCGTTTTTTCTCTTTGTGTGATGAGGAATAATCTAGAAATGGTAGCTATTGAATTTCTTCTGGATGGCTCCTCCCTCTACCCCCTTTTCTGGGCCCCATAATTTTAAACTTAAAAATCCCATTCAAGTTGGTGGTATACACCTGTAACCCCATCTACTGAGGATGCTGACGCAGGAGGATTTCTTGAGCCCAAGAATTTGAGGCTGTAGTACACTATGATCATGCCTGTGAATAGCCATTGTACTCTAACCTGAGCAACATAGTGAGACCCTGTCACTAAAAAAAAAAAAAATCCTATCCGACTCTGCTGATGCCACAGTACACATAGCTGCTAAATAAATGCAGGGTTTCTGGTTCCTGGGAATCCCTGGTCATCGATGCCAGCTATAGTGCTTTATACAACAGCAGAGAAAGCCAAGAGAAGTTTGAAGTATTTAAATTTAGGCATAACAGCCAGGTGAGGATTTGATGGGAGACTTCCTTGAAGTGTAAAGATTGGGAAGAGATACGTGGGCTCTGGATTGGCAGAGAAAGGGGTGAAATATTCTGATAAAACCATATATAGGCACAAGCCAGTTGTGTTAGGAACAGATAGTTTCTTAGTGTAGCTTGAACTTAGGTTTGAGGAAGGAAGCTAAATTTCAGGAACTTGACCTTTTAAACTCAGATTTAAGGAAAGCAATGAGATTATAAACTCTATAGGCATGGACTATGTCTTATTCATTAAGTATCTTTGCAGCTCCTAAGGTAGTATTTTATGCTTGGTGGACACTCAATAAATAATTGGATTGAGTTTTCTAAAGGTAAGAAGGAAGTTGGTGGAAAGTCCTGATTTTGTTATTTTTCAGTCCTTTTCCTCTGTAAAATTCTATGATTCTGGGACGGCCAGGAGGCAAGAGAGAAAGCAGCAGGTTTGAGAATCTGAAAGAGATTCAGTGTGTCTGAAACATGGAATGTCAAGGAATTCTGGTGAGAGATGAGGCTGGAGGCAGTATATGGAAGCCAAACTATACAGGGTCTCTTTAGTTGGTTAAGGCATTTAGACTTCATTCTAAGAGCAGAGTGGAGCTACAGAAGGGATTTTAATGAATGTGACATGCTTAGATATACACATTAGAAAGATCACTGAGTGCAACATAGAGAATGGGTTGGAAGAGCTCAAGTAGGGACAATAGAACTAGTTGGGAAGCTATTTTGTAATTTTAGGAAATGATGATTTTGGCTTGAACTAGGCTACTAGGCTAGTGGCAGTGAGTGGAGAAAAGTGGATAGGTTCAAGAAAGGGAGTTGACAGGATGTGAGGGAGCTTGGGTGAGGAGGAACAAAGAGTGAAGCTCTTTGATTTGGACAATGATTGAAAGTGGTGCCATCAGCAAGACAGGGAACATAGAAATGGGTATGGAGAGGTGGTGGAGAAAGAAGACGATGAGTTCAGTGTTCTGCAAGTTGAGTTTGAAGAGCTTGTGAGACATCCTAGAGATGTGTAGTTGGCAGTTGGATGAATGGATCTGAAGTTCTGAAGACAGCTAGCAATTGAAGTACAGATTTGGGAATTTATGAGGTAGCTATGGCACTAGATGTGTTTGTTCAGGGAAATACCAACATTTAAGGGCCAGGCAGAGGAAAGGGGTGCATAAATAAACATAACTGAGTAGTCAGAGAGGTAGAAGGCAAACAGAGAGAGGCATGGTTGGGGAAGATGGAATTTAAAGAGAAAATGGTCCAGCTGTCTCACCTTTAGGTCATCCAGTTGCTAGGTTCCCAAATATTTCAAATTAATTTTGGTCAGTGAGTCCTAGATTAGGAAAAAAGAAAGCAGCATATCAAACCACTACTGTGTGACTGATATAGCTCAAGGTCATTGGTCTGTTTTATTTAAACATATCTAGGTTCTGCTCCCTCTAAGTATTTTACCTAATGCTAAAGTGAATGAGAAGAAATCTTCTTTATACACTATAAAACTATGCTAATAGTAGCCAGCAGCAAAATTGACCTATAAATACTCTGAGCACATTAAGGTAAGTACATTTGTAAAAAAGTGATGTCTTTTAGCTATGGTCTAATGTGATGATTGGTGAAAATGGAACTGAAGAGTGACAGGAAATATTAATGAAAGGTAGCACACAGTTCTTTGGCCTTAGAAAGAGCAATGGACTATGTCTGTTCCCAGAGGGAAAGTTTGACGAGTAACGACCTTGATATACATTTAAAACATTCTGACAATGAGGTAATGGGTGCTGCTTTTACTCTTTGACCAGCAGATTCTCCTTTGCTGTGATTAGGTCTACTACTATAAGCCTGTTTAGAGGGCCACCAACAGGTACAATGGCAGAAGCATCACAATACCTATATTCCAGTTACAGGCAGTGAGTGCTGTAAAGGGCTTGCTGTGAGAGGCTGCAAGTGGGTGCTGTAACATTAGGGCCTGCTTTCCCTGCAGAGGGAAGAAAGCAAATCTAAGGTCTCAAGAAGGTACACTTTCCCAAAACATCCCACTCCCCAGGCTGCTGATTAAGAGCTGATGATTCACATTTAGATGCCCGTCCGCCCCCACCTCCTTCCTAACAACACAAGAAATTTGAGTCAAGCCTGAACCTTGCTAAGAAAACAGATTTGCTCTTTTTAGTCTTAGCAGCCCTGGAATCTAAAGACAGACTCTGTGGGAAGGCAGATCCTTAGTTACCTCCTCCCCAAGCTGTTGTAGGAATTTCAGATCCCTGCTTGCGAAAGCACTTTTACAGAGTTAAGGTTTTTTTTTTTGTGGGGGTAGGGGGAACATACAGCCTTGAGTGACTCATTACTTTCTCTGGGCCTCAGTTTTTCCCTCCTAACAATAGGGTCTGGATTGGGGGATCCTTGAGGTCCCCTAGGCCTAGCATGTGTCACTACCAGCTGGCTTCACCAGCAGAGAGCTTGCTTTCAGGTAGGCCCTTCCCTAGTAAGCTTGGCTGGCTCAAGAAGGCTGCTCTATATTTGGACAAGGCAAGTCACGATATGTCAGTTTGCAGAGAGGAAGCTTGTCTGGAGTGAGAACACCATAGGAAGAGGCTTCTAAGTTGAAAATGCAAGTTTCCTTCTGAGGACTGGGAGGAAGACAAAGAACCCCTAAGGGGTCTGGAAATCAGATCTGCCTGGCCCTGTCCGTGCTTGCCGGATAACCCTGGCCTCATCAGTTTGTGTTTGCCTGAGTGAAGAGCCTCCAGGTTTAGAGAAGGGGAGTTAGAGGCAGACAAACCTAGCTTTGTCACTCGGTTGTTGTGTGACCATGGGTGAATTGGTGGATTTTCTGTACCTCGTTTTCTTGATCTGTTAAATGAGGATGCCTCATTTGCCTGCAGGAGGAATAAATGAGATATGTAATACATATAAAACAGCAGTACAGAGTCTGGCACGGGGAGGGATTACCTACCTCCCACTCCAGTCCTGTTCACTTTCACCTTTACTTACATGTTATTCCCCCTACCTGGAACTCAGCTTGAGCGCTCAGTGAGGTCCTCCTGCCTGTCCCAGTGTGCATTGCCCGGCCTCACATTTTGGTAACTGCCTTTTCAAATTGTTTCCCTGGTTTTGCTCGTTTAGATTAATGCTCTCTGAGGGAAGGAATCCGTCAAATATTGGTTATATTTCTACAATACCTGGTAAGGTGTTAAGTACATAGTAGAAGCAATATTTGAATGAATGACTGTAGAAAGAACTAAGTCACAGAGAGAAAGAGGGGATGGTGTGTATAGTGGGTAAGGCCTGGATGGATGCTGAAACCAACTTGCTTGGGTTTGAATCCTGGCACTGCCAATAATGAACTTCGTAACTTAAAGAGAGCTGCTAAACTTCTTTGCTCCTCAGTTTTCTCATCTACGTAATGGCAGCAGTAAAAATAATACCTCTCTCCTAGGGTTGTTGTGAAGACTAAATAAGTTATTAAATAATTATTTAAAGAGTATTGAGACCAGTGCCTGGCACATAGTTCTATATGAGAACTCACCATTATTGTTTTAAAGAGAATGGGTTTAAGATCAGACAAGCTTGAGTTCAAAGCCTGCTCTACTTGCTAATTGTGTGAAGTTGGACAGAAATTATTTAATTTCTCTGTGCTCCAAATTCTTCTCTGTAAAATAGGAATAATATACCTGTTTTATAAATTGTTGTGAAGATGTAATTGAGCTGGTGGCTGTTAGAAGTCTGTTTTAGTCTCCCAGAAGTAAGAGTTTGATGGGGACTGCATGAAGAACAATTGTAGTGGCCCAGGTCTTATTTAAGAAACTAAAAACCTGGGGTTCAACCTGACTGAGAAGGGGTGAGAGAAGAGTTGAATCAGGGGTTATGGTTGCATTGCAGGAAGGGATAGGGAAGTTATTTTGTGCTGGTTGCTAAGCTGTATCACCAAAATACTGACCAAATTAGGTCATTAAAAGTATATTTGCAAGGATCTGGGGACTTTTGCCCGTGTGAAATTCCAATACAGGCCCATACATGGTACCTTTCTGCATATCGGTGATTATGTAAGGTCTTTCTCGTGTTTTGTCCTTATGTAGCCAGCTGTGTTACTGTCATGATGATGCTGCAGGTGTGGGTGAGTGGAGACGCTACATCCTCTGCCGACCAAGCAGGTCTGTGATTCTTGTTTTCAGAGAAGGTGAAATTTGCAAGTGTAGAGTTTGTGTATCTGAGAGGTGCCATTTGGCTTCTTCCTCTGAAGCTACACTGAGACTCAGAGCGTCTTGATTTCTAGGGTTCAGTCTGTTAATTGATTCTCACTCCCAAGATCTGATTTGGTCCTGAGTGCTGTTTGAGGCCCTGGGGGGTCTATGTCCCCTTCTAACCCCTGCCAGCAGGCTGACTGCTTTCCACTTACTGTTCAGGGCGGAGGCGAGCTGAGGGGGTAGTCTCAATGAGGAGCCCTACTGCAAAGTCCATCAGCCTTGCAGGGAGGTGTGGGAAGGGAAGAGAAGGCAAAAGAGAGGCAGGCAGGCCTTGGCATTAATGTCATCTTTCCCAGGTAATTTGCTGTGTTTGTACCATAGGACTACAGATTTGAACCTCTTCTCTACCATCATCTGGATATTCATTTAGACTTTTCATGGTTCAAACTTCTCATATCCATTTCTTCTCTCCCTCTACTGCTTCTTTGACTTTAATGCTAAAGTCTGCAGAGTAATCAATTCTTTGGTAAGATATAAGGTATTTCAAAATTACAAACTTGGTGTGCATCTGCTGTATAATCTCACCATCTCATCAAAATCATGTGGCTTCGTTGTCAGCAGTGCTAACAATTGGTTTCAAATATCAAGATAACAATAACCACTTCCCTTTTTTTCATACCTCAAAGTTATTTATGATTATCGTCTTATCTTCACTATGTTCAGGTAGGAGAAAGGACTTTTGATGAACTTCATTTGGCAGAATAAAATTGAGATATGGGGAAGTTTAAAGAAGGTAGTTAGTTATGGTCAGGTGCTAGACCTGAATATACGAGTTTGGTGGTACTCAACCTGGCTGTACACCTGAGGATTTTAAAAAATAATGGTACCCATGTCCTACCCCAAGACAATTAAAAATGATGATCTACTGGGGTAGTGTCAGGGCAAGAGTATTTTAATCTTTCTGGGTCAATCTGATGGGCAAACAGGGTTGAAAGTCACTGCTGAATTTACTAAGAAGACAAGACTTTTCATTTTCACTGTTTGGATTGGGAAATCACATGAATGACTATAAAAGATTTAAAAAAATGTAGCTGATAATGTTTTTTTTGTTTTTTTTTTTTTTTTTTTTGAGACAGAGTTTCACTCTGTTGCCCAGGCTAGAGTGAGTGCCGTGGCATCAGCCTAGCTCACAGCAACCTCAGACTCCTGAGCTCGAGCGATCCTCCTGTCTCAGCCTCCCGAGTAGCTGGGACTACAGGCATGCACCACCATGCCCGGCTAATTTTTTCTATATATATTTTTAGCTGTCCATATAGTTTCTTTCTATTTTTAGTAGAGATGGGGTCTCGCTCTTGCTCAGGCTGGTCTCAAACTCCTGAGCTCAAACGATCCGCCCACCTCGGCCTCCCAGAGTGCTAGGATTACAGGCGTGAGCCACCGCGCCCGGCCTGTAGCTGCTAATGTTAAAACTTGTTTTCTGCCATTACTTTTCAAACCAATTAACATTTTGCAAATGAAGATTTCCGGACAGCAGTAGCTACAAGGCTTTGTCTTTGTGTTTTTCATTTTAAAGAATAAAACTTCAGGGTACTAGTGTTATAGCAAGTGTTACAGCGAGTGGTCCTGAGGACAAACCGAGCAGCACACGGACAGTCAGAGAATCAAGGTTTATTTGCTGGCGGGCTCAGAGGGGTCTCGCCACCAAATTCTGAGCCCCGTCTACCCAATTTTTCCCACTTATATTAAGTTGGGGTGATTCGAGGGGTGGGGTCTCAGGTGACTAATGCCTGCCAGGTAATAGGTTAGTTGATGTGTCAGGTAATAGGTTAGTATTATGTTGATGAACCCGGTAATAGGTTTAGAGTTATGCTGATGCACCAGGTAATAGATTAGTTGATGGGCTGGGTGATAGGTTAGTATTATGCTTCCATGAGGGGTGGAGGTCTCAGGTGGCTGCTGTGCCAAGTAATAGATGGGGGTTTTCCGTATCACTAGGACTGAATATACCCACCTTACCTTTTATCAGGACCCTAAACCATGAATACATTGTTGTTACCCATCTGTGTGCTCTCTTTGGTGTGTGATTATCTTAACTTTAGCAATTCTCAAAGAGGTTGAGCAGAGTGCCCCTAGGGGGCTATTCTAAGTAGCTTTTTCAGAGTTAGTTAGGGCTTTTTCAAACTACACCCTCCAGCACATCCCCCAACCCCCCTTATCCTAATCTGCCCAGTTATGTGATGAAGTAGTCAGCCTTGGTAACAGACAGAGTGTATATCTTTTGGGTATGTGAGGCGGAAAATTATGTCGAGTGCCACAAGTTCCCTCCAGGCTCTTTTAAGTATGGTATATTCATCCTTGTCTTTAGAGCTTTATGTGGGAATGTCAGTCTAGTAGTTGTGGAAAAACTTGGGGACTGGAAATTCCTTTCATTTCATCTGAAAGTATGATGCAGATATGGCTGGAATTCTGTCCCTTTTAGGGGTGGAGTTCAGGGCAAAAAGGAAACCATTCTGTGTAAGATTTGCCCTGGAATGGCACCCTCAGCTGAGTCCCTCTTGAGTCACTTTGGGAGTCTTCAAGTTTCTAGCTTGGCTGAGTTGCTTTTGGAGCCAAAGAGTGTTCTAATCATTAGCATTAGTGAGTTGTTGCTCATTAGCATTTGTGAGGAATACCCAAATCTTACCAACAAAGGGTGTGAAACCCTAGCTGGGGGGTGGGAGGGAGGGAGGGTGAGTGGGATTGTTTCTTCTTGGATTAATACCAGAATTATTTCCCTTGGTGTAGATCATTTTTCTCTGTGTGGGAATGTTTAATGTTTAAACTATTAGGTGAAGGTTTCATTCAGAGAATTAAAAAAAATATACATTTTCCAACTTATCTCAAAAAATCCACAAACCCAACGAAATACTTCCTTTGTCATAATGACTCATTCAGAGATTTGAAAAGGCCTTTTGATGCGTGAGAGAGCGTTACTTGCCATGTGAGTCTAGCAGTCATTAAATAAAGAGTTAACTGAGGCCAGAGAGGCTTCTCTGGCAGCCTGCAAACTTTGTGCAGTAGCCAACCCGGGGGCTGAGAGAAGCTGATACTCATTTGTTTGTATGTAAAGCTTTCATTCCCAAAGTCTACATCACATACCAGGAAAGATGATTGTGAAAAGCAGGGACAAACTCAAGTGTTTCCCGGCTGTTCTGGTTGCACTGGATTTATCTGATTCTACCTGAAAGTATTTGTCACTTGATTGTCTAAACAGAGCTTTTTTCTCTGTTGGTGGATGAGGATTAATTATTCATGTCCAGCAGTTGTCATAAATATGATTGTGTATGCCCACACACCTAAATGAGTCTTACAATAAAACCTTTAGCTTGGAGATCACCCCTCCCTTTTTTTTGTCACTACTTATGAGCTTCATCCTGGAATTATGTAGCTTGGTGAGGTGTAATGTTTTTTGATACTGAGGAACTGTGCAGAGGGCTTGTGCAGAGAGGGGTCCATCTAGAAATGCCTCCCAGAACTGAAGGCTCCATTGCTTCCTTTTTCTCCATGTTTCTGAAAAGCTCATGATAGCAGCTGGGTCTGGACATAGCAACAGCACCCCCTAGTGTGTCACAGGGTGAGAAATGGGCTCCTGGTTAACTCAATAAGGTGAGGTGCCCTGGCTTCACAGAGTGGGGTGTGGGAAACAGACAGCTTGGCATTTATTAAACAGTGCAGTTGAAGCTAAATATGCAATAGAAGCATGCTTTCTAGGCTTTGAAAGCTGAGAAAGGAGGCAAAGACAGCAGGAAGATAGGGTTTTAGATTATTTTGTAAGGATGTGAAGGCCAAAGAGAACTGCATGAGGGAATCAGAAGGTCACCTGTGAAGGGAGCTGTTCCTGTGAACAGTTTATCGTTATTCCAAAGAATCCAAAGCTTGGCCATGTACACAGAAAGGAGGATAGATAGGCCCTGGCCACAAAAGCCTTCCATTGCTGGCTGAGTCTGGGGGCCTGCAATGGGGCCAAAGCCTTTTTTCAGATGTGAAACTGAAATTCCAATCACTCCAAGGAGGGTTACCTGATAAGAGGTGTTTTTTTTTGTTTGTTTGTTTGTTTTTTTTGAGACAGTCTGGCTCTGTTGCCTGGGCTAGAGTGTTGTAGTGTCAGCCTAGCTCACAGCAACCTCAAACTCCTGGGCTCAAGTGATCCTTCTGCCTCAGCCTCCTGAGTAGCTGGGACTACAGGCATGCGCCACCATGCCCGGCTAATTTTTCTATATGTATATTTTTAGTTGTCCAGCTAATTTCTTTCTATTTTTAGTAGAGACGGGGTCTTGCTCTTGCTCAGGCTGGTCTTGAACTACTGACCTTGAACGATCCTCCTGCCTTGGCCTCCCAGAGTGCTAGGATTACAGGCATGAGCCACTGCGCCCAGCCCTGATAAGAGTTTTGATTAAAGGAACTAGATATTAAGGGAGCAAAGAGGGGTAGAGATGAACTATAGAGAGAAGGAAGGAGGGATACTTCCTTCCTTCGTTTCGTTCATCTAACAAATATTTATTGCTGAGCTGCTATTCATTGCCAGCTTCTGTTCTACATACTGGGACTACAGATGTGAACACAGAGTCCCTGCTCTCATGGAGCTTACATTCTTTACAATTGCCAGGGAGCAGATCACCACAGCTCAGTCCTTGATGTTTACTTTTGTTTTTCCCTTTTTTTTTTTTTTTTTTTTTTAGAGATACAGTCTCGCTATGTTATCCAGGCTGGAGTGCAGTGGTGTGATCACAACTCATTGCAGCTTCGAACTCCTGGGCCCAGGTGATCTTCCTTCCTCAGCCTCCTGAGTAGCTGGGACTACAGGTATGTGCCACCATGCTCGGCTGATTTTTCAAAAAAAATTTGTGGAGATGGGGGTCTCACTATGTTGCCTAGGCTGGTCTTGAACTCCTGGCCTCAAGCGATCCTCCAACCTTGGCTTCCCCAAGTGCTAGGATTACAGGTATGAGCCATTGTGTCTGACAATGTTTACATTTTTAAAGTATGATTTATCTGTAGGCAGAATATGATTTGAAGACATGGAAATCACCCATTACTCAAAATTGTATCCCCCCCACCCCAGTCTTTTTTGAAATTTCTAAACCAAACCCCCTTTTTCATTGAAGATCTATTTTCTGAGAGGAGTAATAATGGCCTTAGTTACTTTGGCCCCATACTTATTGTCTGGTGACAATGAACAACCTGATAAAACCTAGAGGGGTGTGGATACTGAGGGTTGGAGTTACAGCTTTGGGATTGGCAAGCTGTGGCCTTGGGGAGTTTGTTTCAGGGCCAACTTTTCCTCATCTATGGAAGCAACTGTATTCCTGTCAGGTCCCTTCTAGTTCTAACATTCTATTTCACTTGGCAGATGGCATCCAAAAAGTTATAAAGCCTGGGGTACCCCTGGGAACCCAAGATAATTGTTTGGGGGTAGAAGTAGGATCAGATTGGACACTGGAAAAAAAACATGGAGAAGGAACATGATTTGACAATAAAATTTAGGCTATTTAAACAATGTTTCTAGGGCATTTATTCCTGGGTTCAATTTCTGACTAGAAATTGCCTGGAAGCGAGGATGGCATTATGGTTGTTGCAGAGTTTTTGGGCAGCCCAATTAGTTTTACTTTTGTAGGTCAAATTAGTTTTGAAAATTATCTACTGACCTGACCCCCAAACTGCAGTGCTGCTTAAAGAGCTGTGTTGGGTACATTTTCTTGTGTGGAGTGTTTTCCCTTTAACTTTGCTATTCAAGGCAGAAACAGAGTACTGCAGGCACATATTCTTTGAATCCTAGAGAGCAAGTGACCTACTTACTATTGTACCTGAAATATTCAATTAGAGTATATTTTAGGAAATACTTTTTTAGCTTGAAACATGATTTTGCTTTTGTGAATACATACTCCGATTGAGAGACACCCAACAGGCATTCTTGGCTGTTCTGACCCATTCTGTAACTTTGGATACTGTGTGACTTCTCTCCTTGGAAAGAAGCAATGTAAAATCCATGGACTTCTTTAGAAAAGACAATTCATAACTATACCTTTATAGATGCATATGATAAAGATTAGTGAAAGCTTTCATTGGGTTTAGATATTTTTAAAATGCAGGAGTTATTTGCTAGGTTCTCTAACAGCTAGAAGATGTTGATCCTGGTCTTTGCAGTTTATTGGCCAGGCTTTCTTTGTAGTCCTTCTCTTTGCAGAGTTTCAGCCTCGCTGTGAAGAACAAAGTATTGTGTAAACAGGATTCCAGGGTGGAATGTGGGTAGCTTTTTTTTTTTTTTTTTTTGCAAAATTTCTTACTACACATGGCTGACTTTCAAAGAAATAACACCAAGGATCTTCTGAGAGACAGAAGCCTTGGGTGACTTCGGAATTTTCTGTGTGTGTGTTCTGCCACCTGCTGGAAAAGGATCACCAAACTTGGAAAGCTGGCCGGCAAAGTGGAGAAGGGTGAGCAGTCCTGGCCCCTCCATCCCTCTACCAGGGCTGAGCAAAGTACAGCAAAACTCTTGAAGTGCTGTGGATCTCCTTCACTGGCAATTAGAGTTGTCACACAGGGATTTTCCCCTCCAGCCTGCTGAGTTCACAGCCACCCACCTCAGGCCCTGGCTGCTTCGTAGCCCACCTCACATCATCCCCAGGTCTCATTTCTCTGGGTATTCAGTATGCTGACTGGGATTGCCCTGAAGTACTTTTCACTGATTTTAAAGTGGAAACAAAACAAAACAAAACATTAAATCCAAAGTAGGGGGAAGGGTGGTTGCCTTCCTTATGACATCATTATATAGAGGGCTAAGTGACCTATTCAGGAAAGGAATGCCCTTTTTTCCCCTGAGATTATAGTTTCCCCACTTTTAGTGTTAAAATGCCTGTTTGCAAAATGATGCAGATAGATTAGAGTTATCACTATACACATATATTTGCTTGGCAAAAGAAAAAGTTAGCAACTATAAATCAGTCCTCTAATTTTTAAAAAATATTTTCCTGTCTGTGAAATCCCAAAGTCTGGACAAATGCAGTTTGCTGTTCCCTGTGGTCTCACCTTTCCCTTCATGTGACAACTTGAACAGAAAAGTAGGGTCAACAATCCTCAGTTGTAACTTTCATATTTTCCTTGGCAAATTCTCTGTGGATTTTTCTGTGCTGTGACCCACATAGAAACACAAAAATAATAGTGTGGTGGAATGAGGATAATGTTTCTTTACTAACTGGGTCGCTGCTTTATAGATGAATTTTGATCTGTAGTAAATGCTTGGCCTGGTTTCACACCCCTTTGGATCATTTTCTTCCTCGGGAGTTCTGGCTGGAATGTGACCTTCCTGGATGGATGTGTATGTGGGACTCCCATAGGGAAGAGTTAGATTTTTGGCAGCCAGACCCTTAAGACAACTGGGACAGGATGTAGAGCCCTAGTCTCCCTGTTTCTTGACATTTCTCAGAGGCATACAATACTTTTGAAACATTTTTAAATGGGAATATGACATTTTAATATCTATGATTAATTTTTTAAAATTCTAGCAATTGAAGTATTGAAACTGACTTTCTTCATTTAGCAGTATAATTACAGAAGAGTGTGATTTTTTTCAAATGTTTTAAAGCCTTAATTCAAACAAAATTGTAATGATTAAGGAAAAAAAAGTGGATCTACTCAGATTGAGGCAGATGTGGTGGTTGGCTTCATGGAACCTGAATTGAAAAATGTTAATGTGGACAACCTGAATTGAAATTTATTTTTCAGAAGTTATTTAGTCAAAGAGGCCAGATAGTTGAGATCTGACTAGGTGGAGGGAAAATGAGTTTGTACTGAAGCCAGAATACATTGGAAATATATGTTCCTGAAGAATAAACTCTTTTCAAGTATTTATCTTGTTGCTGAAGTTACTGAACATTTGCTTTTGAATGAGCAAGGATATTCATGATTGTAGGGTGTAGTTTTCTTATGGACACACACAGAGGTTGTGATCTAAAGGCCATGTGAAGGAGGTGGAAAAATTCTCCCCAGTTAAGTTTCTTGGGCCACATTGTTAGAAATATGTCCAAGAAATGATTTCATAAAACTTTTGAAACTTGGCTGAAAACGCTGGCAGATCTCTATCATCTGGTAAATATTTAGGACTTTGTGTATATTATTTTCAAGGAAAAGCAATAAACTGTAGAAAAGTTTTTTTTTTTTCTTTTTTTTTTTTTTTAACAAAACCAAAACACTGTAGAGTTGTTAGATTTTGAATCAGAACTTTGGTACGAGAATGAATTTTTTTTTCTTTCCAGAGGGGAAAAAAGAGTTCTTTTTTTCTGATAGAATTAGGTCAGTGTAAATTCTCTTTTATTGAAGGTGACCTGATCAAAGTTTGCTACGATTTTCTTATTAACTCGGCAAAGTCTTGTCATACAGAAGCTTCATTTTTCATCACCTGGTAGTTTTTCCTTTTCTTGAAGATTTTCTTGCCTTAAAAGAGCCTATGAGATTTTGATAACACCTGTATCTTAAAATCTTAGTATATGACTCAACAACTGAAAATGTGAATTTTCTTATATAGTAGGAAAATTAGAAAACAGACACACGTCAAGGCCATGTCCTGATTTCCACAGGTTATAGCCTTTTGTTAATGACAACATCTTGAATTTCACTCCCAGTGGGGTTCACTTTTGTCATCGTATTTGTCTTTCAAATATCCTTTAAGGTCAATGTGTAGAGTAATCATGTTCCTATTTTAAAACAGAGTCACAGATGAAGAATCAATTTCATATCTCCCTTTTTGTCAATTCATTGTTCTACATGTAATAAAGATAACACAGATGTCAACAACTTACTGTAAGCCAAACACTTTATATGTATTATTTCATTATTTCTTATGAGGTAGATATATTCCTGTTTGCTTATAGGCATATTCAGGTGAGGGAAGAGTAGCTTACAGAGATTTAAAAACTTACTGGAATTTACACAGCTAATAAGTGGCAGAACTGGGAACTGACCCATCTCTGACTTCATGACCTGTGTTTGAAACTGTTATACTATACAGCTATCCAGTAATAGGCTACAGAGAAAGCATCTTCCACAGTTGAGCCCAACTGCCTATTACTGAGCTCACAGCCTGGTTACCTTCTCCATGTCCAACATTGACAGAAGAAAGGAGTTGATGTAGACCTCCCAGGACAAGTTCTGGAAAGGCAACAGGGTTCTGCTGTTTAGCTCAGGGTCATCTGTTGTTGGTAAGATCATCTGTCATTGGTAAGATCCCTCTCAAAGATGTTTCAAAACAGTGTAACAGAGATACAGTAAATGAATACATTCTCTATGTAAAGGCTCAGTAAACAGCAGATCAAAATTGCCCAAGGCCTAGGCAGGCAAGCAGGAGGCCTCGAACTGGACATGCCTGCCCATTGTGTACGCAGGCATCATCTATAGGCTTTATTACCACCGTGACCTCTTCCCTTTTCTGTTGACTTGGGCAGAATCTCAACTTTTCCTTAAAAAGATCAAAACTAAGACTTCTTGTCTGCCCAAATCATATCATCACTAGAATTTGGCCATCTGTCAGAAAAGAGGATGTGTTGGCCTGCACTTTCCTCCCTTGGCATTCGAGGAAATTGAAACTCCACTGAAGGACCATAAAATCAACAACTGTTTGTTTCATACCATAGTTATAGCTTTGACTCAAAATCTGAATATACCTGATACCAAGTAAATGGCATCTTGGGGGATGCCATCAAGACTGCCCAGCTTTTAACCCATTTATTTTTAGAAACCTAGCTCTTCTCTTTCTGACCCTAGGCCTATACAAATGAAATGCTGTTTGGGTGTAAAGCTAATTCTAAAAAGGGGTGCTTTTTGGAATGTCTCTGTTCTTGCATCCTAGTAGTCATCTATTGTTATTTTGTTGGTTGTGAATTTTTAAAAAGGAATAATTTCAGAAAACAGATACTCTGGACCATGTTTGTACAAAATTCACCTTGAGGAAAGATGCCTTCTCTGTACTGTTTGTTTTAGAAGGAGAAAGACATATAAGTTCTCCATGTTTCTTTCCTCTTGGTTCTGTGAGCTAGTGAGATTTAACTCTTCAGTTTCCCCCATGACTCAAAAATTCAAATAGCTCAGCCACCCACCACAGTAAAACATTCTAAGTGCTCTAAGAGTTTTAGGAGGAGGAAGGGTGTGATTAAAATGCTGCATTTCTTCTCCTATCACAGTCAAAAAGCATCTGCTCGCTTTTTAATTCACTACAGAAAGCTGACCTTTCATTTTAGCTTCTGCATATTAAGAACATGATTCCTAACATTCCATTCATTACAGCAAAAGACCATTACTTTAAGTGTCTGGTCTCAGATGTTCATTATAATGCCATGTTTCCTATTCTACTTCCTAAGAGAAGGTAGCGTGCCTCACATCTGGCAAATGGAAAGAGTTAATAGCCAAGCTGTGACTCATCAACCAACTTAGTTCTGCCCCCAGGCAGCAGGTGGTTCTTTTGATCTTTCACTTAACTGGGACTTTCACGGAAATAATCTTCAAGGAAGGCAGTTTAAGTAACTTGGCAGTTTTGTAAGCAGCATACATGTAAACCAGAGGATAATCTTTCCATGCCCCAAACATATTATAAATTAGTGGTGGAACCAGATGCACAAGAGACCCCAACCATGAGATTTCTGTATTGCACATATTATCCAATCATGAGCCATGGAAATGTAGTTGATGATATCTTGCCTGTGTCTTGAATCCCCAGTTGAAGAAGGGGAATGAGGGGCTCCACATTTAGCATGTTACATATGATATCAAGGAAAGTTGCCCACATGGGATCAAGGAGTGAACAAATTAGGTTGAAACTCAGCAAGGGGGTGGATGTATCACCAGGAGGGTAGAAGAGGATCAAGACTGGTAACATTTGGCTGGGGTTGATACAAATATTTCTATGAGGCAGGGTAGGTAGTTAAACACGAACTATACTATGGTCACAATCAGGTGTCAAATATATGGAGATTTATATTAAAGATTAAGAAATTTTAGTTCTTCTTAACTCCCTTCAATATCCCTTTAAAGAAGAATTGTGACTTCTTTAAAGGGATATCAAAGTGCAATGCAGATAACACATGTGAACTAAAATAAAATATTAATGCTCACTCCCACCCCTGACCAGCTGACTGAATGGACCCCCTCATGGCCAAAGGAATATCCTAAAACTAAATTGCCTGCCAGGAGGAGGGGGGTCAGACATGCCTCATCATGCCCCCCTCCCTTCTTGGAGACATCCTTTGTAACCCATTAACAGGGCTAAGTGTATTCTAGATAAATCTGCAGGTTCTCAATTTACACAACAAACATATGTCTGGTGGCTTATCTCTGGTTAAGAGCTTCTTATCTTAAAACATTCCAAGCCTTTAGACAAAGCTTCATGTCTTTTACCAATTACAAGTCAAAGAGTTTTTAAACCCACCTATAACCTGTAAGCCCTGGCTTCGAGATGGCTCACCTTTACGGGCCAAACCAATGTATGCCTCCATGTATTGACTGATTTATGACATTACCTGTAACCCCTGTCTCCCTGAAATGTATAAAACCAAACTGTAACCGAGCCACAGTGAGTCCACTTGCTCAAGGCTTCTTGGGTGTGGCTCTGGGTCATGATCCTCAAATTTGGCTCAGAGTAAATCTCTTTAAAACTATTTTACAGAGGTCGGTCTTTTTTTTCCATTGACACATACTAGTGAACCAGGCCAGATGTAAGACAGTAGGGAGTGGTAGGCCCTTTAGCAACTGGTCATTGATGTAAACACACAAATATACACAGATACACACACATGCATGCATACACACATCTACCTTCAGGAATTCTTAAGGTTATATTGCAGCCATTATTATTGTCCTAACTTGGTGCCCTGAGAGGATTTCATAATTCCAGGGAAGGATAGGAAAAGAGGGACCTAATATCTGTATTTATAGGGGTGCAGCCGTATTTAAGTCTCCTGGTAAACTCTTCTTCCAGCATCATTGAGATAAACTAAATCAAATGGTTTCTAAGGTTGGCTTTGGTAGACTTCATGGGATGGGACCTCAGATGATATTATTTGAATAATCTAGTCCCACAGAATATTCATACAGAATAGAAAGTTCCTCACAGGCAAAAGAGTTTAAGGAGATATACAGAGCTAAGAGTACTTTGGATATTGTCTACTATAAGATCATGTATTTTCAATAAAACGACCATTCACATTTCCTCTTCAAACTGCTAACTTCCCCCTCCCCTCCATTCTTGTTTTATGTTCATGACATTGCTTCCTATTTCACTGAGAACATTGAAGCAGTCATGAAGGACATCCACAAACTGTTATGCTCTCAGTGATGTCCTCCTAATATTGGTACCTCTGTACCCTGTCTTCTCTTATCACAGATCAACTATCCACGTTCCTGTCAAAAGTCAATTCCTCTACTTCTGTGCTGGATTCCACTACATCTCACCTAGTCGAGAACATGGCTCTAGAAATTCTCCTCTCTTCCCTATATCATCAGGTTTCTCCTCTCTGCTAGGGTATTTCCATCAGCTCACTAACTTGTCTCTCATGTTAAAAAAATCCTTTTTTTGAGCCAATTTTCCCTCCAGAAAGCACCCTATTTTTTCTGCTCCCCATCTGCAGCAAAATTCCTTGGAAAAGTTGTCTACTCTTGGTGGTCTCTGATTCCCCTTCCCCCATTTTTTCTTAAACTGCATTCAAGTTTTCGACTCTAACCACTGCTCACAACACTGAAACTGCTCATGCCAAGATCACAGTAACCTCTAATTTGTTAAATCCAATGCTCAGTTATTTGTTGCCATCGAATTTGACCCATCAGTTACATTTTATGTAGTTAATGCCTCTTTTCCCCTTGATACACCTTCTTCCCTTGGTTTCTAGAATGTCACATTCTTGGATTTCTCCTACTTCATTGGTCACTGTTTTTAGTTGCCATTGCTGATTCTTTCTTTTTCTCCTTGGACTCTTGAATTGGTGTACTCAGGACTCAATCTCAAGACCTCTTTATCCTAATTCACTCCCTTAGTGATCTCATCTAGTCTTGTGACTTCAAATACTACCAATAATGTTGATGGATCCTAAATTTATATGACTAACCAAAACCTCACTCCTTAAATATACTTACACATCTAACTTGACATTTCTATTTGGATGTCTAATAGATATGTCAAAATTACCATGTGTAAAATTGAATTCCTGATCTCCCTTCCTGTGCCAATTCAGATTCTCTGGGAATAGATGCCAAGATGGAATTAGAAATGCAAGAGATTTACTGAGGGAGAGTGCAGAGTGATGTTAGCAAGATGGTGGAGTCTCAGTTTTTGTCCTTCCACAAAAACAATGATTAGAAAGCTATCCATGAATTAAAATAGCTCCAGGAGAGCCCAGAAATCCAGTTAAGAAGCTGCAACAACACAGTGGAGCCTCCAAAAAGAGAATAATGGCATAGAAAGGGTAGGAAGAACAGTTTCATTTTCTGTCATCTCATCCTTCAGGCCAGTACAGCTCAGAAAACTAAACACAAATCAGGAAAACAGTACATGAACAAAATGAGAACTTCAACAAAGAGATAGGAACTATAAAAAAGAACCAAGTAGAAATTCTGGAGCTGAAGAATACAATGACTGAACTGAAAAATTTAATAGAACACTTCAGCAGCAGACTCTATCAAAGAGAAGAAAGAATCAGTGAACTTGAAGACAGATTATTTGAAATTATCCAGTCATAGCAACAAAAAGAAAAAAAGAATGAAGAAATTCTAGAACTTGTAGAACAACTTGTAGAACAACTTAAGCAAAATGATGTACACGTTATGGGATTTCCCGAAGGAGGAGAGAAAGAGAAGGGGGCAAAAAGCTTAATTAAAAGAATAGTGAGAGAAAACTTCCCAAATCTGGGTAGGGAAATGAACATCTAGATCTATGATGCCTAAAGCACCCCAAATCAGCTGAACATTGAGAGATCGTCACCAAGACATGTTATAATCAAATTGTTTAAAGTCAAGGACAAAGAATTTTAAAAGCAGCAAGAGAAAAGCAACTCATCACATATAAGAGAATCCCTACAGAGCCTTATGTCACTGTATTTCTAAACAGAAACCTTGAAAGCTATGAGAGAGTGGGATGGTATATTCAAAGTACTGAAAGAAAAAGCCCTGCCATCCAAGAATACTATAACCTATACAACTTCAAAAAAGTGGATTAAATTCTCCCCACTCCCCCCAAAAACTGAAGGAGTTTGTCACCCTATACATACCTTAAAAAAAATTCTAAAGGGAGTTCTTCACATTGAAATAAAAACATGCTAAAAAGCAACACAAAAACATATGAAAGCATAAATCTCACTATGAATGTAAATATATAGACACATCCAGATTTATGTAATGCTGTAATGGTGGTGCATGTTATACTTTTAACCCTAATATTAAAGTTAAAAAATAAAAATTTATTAATGGATACACAATACAACAAAAAATAGCAAACTCTGACTGCAAAACACAAAATGTGTGTGGGGGGAGGGGAGTGTTTTTGTATGAAATTGAAGTTATCAACTTAAACTAGAAGGGTATGGCTACAAGATATTTTACGCAATCCTGAAGTTAATTATAAAGAGAAAACCTATAATAAACACACAAAAAATAAAGAGCAAAGAATAAAAGGCAGACAAGTGAGAAAAAGAGGGAAAATAATTGCAAAATAGACAGAAAACAACAAAATGGCAAAAGTAAGTCCTCACTTATCAATAATTGCCTTAGATGTAATAGATTAAACTCATCAATCAAAAGGTATGGAGTGGCTGAATGGATAACAAAACAAGATACACTAGTATGCTGTCCATAAGAAACTCACTTTAAAGGTACCTAGACTAACAGTGTAGGGATGGAAAAATATATTTCATGAAAATGGTACCAAAAGAAAGCAGAAATGGCTATATTTATATCAGACAAAATAGATTTTAGGTAGAAAACTATTTCTAGAGAAAAAGATGATCATTATATAATTATAAAAGGGTCAGTTCAACAGGAAGATATAACAATTATAAATATATACACACTCAACATTAGAACACCTAAGTATATAAAGCAAATATTGACAGCTCTAAAGACAGAAATTGACAGCAATGGAATAATAGTAAGGGAATTCAACACCCCACTTAGGATAACAGATAGAACATCCAGACAGAAAATCAATAAACAGTTGACTTGAACAATGCTATAGACCAATGAACCTGATAGACATACACAGAACTTTCCATCCAACAGCAGAAGAATATGTATTCTTCTCAAGCACACATGGAACATTCCCTAGGGTATATCACGTTAGGTTACAAAACAAATCTTAACAAATTTAAGATCAACATCATTTGACATATCTTTTCTGACCACAATGGAATAAAACTAGAAATCAATAACAGCAAGAAAACCAGAAAATTTATAAATATGTGGAAACTAACATATACTTGAACAACCATTGTGTCAAAAAGGAAATAAAAAAGGAATTTAAAAAGTACCTAAAGACAAATGAAAATAAAACCACAACATACTATAGCCTATTGGGATGCAGTAAAAACAGTACTCAGAGGGAAGTTTATAGCAATAAATGCCTACATTTAAAAAAAAGAGAGAGAGAGGTATCAGATAAACAACCTAACTATATAACTCAAGAAACTAGAGGTTTGTTCTAGAAAAGAACAAACCAAGCCCAAAGCTAGCAGAAAGAAGGAAATAATAAAGATTGGAGCAGAAATAAATTAAATAGAGAATAAAAAACAATAGAAGAAACAAAACTAAGTTGTTTTAAAAAGATAAATAAAATTGACAAAGCCTTAGCTAGACTAAGAAGAAAAAAAAAAAGAATCAAAATGAAGAATGAAGGAGGTGTCTCATATAAAAAGAATCACAAGGGACTATTATGCCAACAAACTGTACAACCTATTAGAAATGGACAAATTCCTAGAAACATATGAAACTGAATCAAACATACCAAAACTGAATCAAGAAGAAATAGAAAGCTTTAACGAGGCTGGGTACAGTGGCTGACACCTATAATCCTAGCACTGTGAGAGACTAAGGCAGAAGGATTGCTTGAGGCCAGGAGTTAGAGATTAGCCTGGGCAACATAGCAAGACTTTGTATCTACAAAAACTAGAAAAATTAGCTGGATATGGGGGGGCATGCCTGTGGTCTCAGCTACTTGGGAGGCTGAGGCAGGAGGATCTCTTGAGCCCAGGAGTTTGAGGTTGTAATGAGCTACGATAATGCCACTGCACTGTAGCCTAGGCAACAGAATAAGTCCCTGTTTCAAAAAAAGGAAAACAAAAAAAGAAAGCTTGAACAGACCAACAATAAATAGGAGATTGAATCAGTAATAAAAAATCTCCACCAAAAGAAAGGTTCAGGACCCAATAGCTTCACTGATGAATTCTACCAAACATTCAAAGTAGAATTAATACCAATTTTTCTTAACCTCTTCCAAAAAAATAGAAGACAGAACGCTTCCAAACTCATTCTGTGGGGCCAGGATCACCCTGATACCAAAACCAGGTAAAGACATTACAAGAAAAGAAAACTAAAGGCCAGTATCTCTGATGAACATAGATGCAAACATCCTCAAGAAAATACTACCAAACTCAATTCAACAGCACATTAAAAGGATCATACACCATGACCAAGTAGGATTTATCCTTGAGATGCAAGGATGGTTCAACATATACAAATCAGGCCGGGCGTGGTGGCTCACGCCTGTAATCCTAGCACTCTGGGAGGCCGAGGCGGGTGGATGGCTCAAGGTCAGGAGTTCGAGACCAGCCTGAGCAAGAGCGAGACCCCGTCTCTACTAAAAATAGAAAGAAATTATGTGGACAACTAAAAATATATATATAGAAAAATTAGCCGGGCATAGTGGCACATGCCTGTAGTCCCAGCTACTCGGGAGGCTGAGGCAGGAGGATCGCTTGAGCCCAGAAGTTTGAGGTTGCTGTGAGCTAGGCTGACACCACGGCACTCACTCTAGCCTGGGCAACAAAGTGAGACTCTGTCTCAAAAAACAAAAAACAAAACAAAACAAAAACATATACAAATCAATTAATATGATACAACATGTTAACAAAATGAAAGAGAGAACCAGATGATCATCTCAAAAGATGCAGAAAATGCCTCTGACAAAGTTCACCATCCATTCATGATTAAACTCTCAACGTTTAATAATAAAAAGATAGTGAAAGCTGGCTGATTATTACTAAGTTGTATTGCCCTGCAGAGGGATAATGAACAACCTGAGAGCACTTACTACCAGTTAACGATGAAGTACAAAAGTCAACAGGCCTTTTGCTAGTTTACAAAGAGGCTCTTATTTCTTACAGTGGAAAAGTAGACACAGCTGAGGACCAAACCCAGGGTCCAGTAATCCCTGGGCTTGCTCCGTAAACATTTAAATGCTTAGCCAAAGCAGATCTGTTATGAAGAAATCCTAGCTGGAAAGACCTGGACCCCAGATGGGGCATTTGGATTAATGCCTCTGATGATTGTGACTCTACGGATTCTCAACAAAATATGTATAGAAGGAACTTAACACAATAAAGCCTATATATGTAAAACCCACATCAAACGTCATTGTCAATGGAGGAAAACGGAAAGCTTTCTCTCTAGAATCTAGTACAAGGCAAGGATGCCCACTCTCTCCACATGTTTTCAACATAGTATTGGAAGTCCTAGCCAGAGTAATAAGATAAGAATAAGAAATAAAAGACATTCAAATCAGAAGGGAAGAGATAAAATTATTTCTATTTGTGGATGATATGATCATATATGTAGAAAACTCTAAAGACACAACAAAAAAACTGTTAGAATCAATAAATGAATTCAATAAAGTTGCAGGGTACAAAATCAACATATGCAAACAATAAAGAGGAAATCGAGAAAATAATAACAACAAAAAGAATAAAATACATGTTGAGTATCCTTTATCTGAAATACTTGGGACCAGAAGTGTTTCAGGTTTCAGATGTTGTTGGATTTTGGAATATTTGCATGTACACAATGAGATATCTTCAGAGTGGGACTCAAGTCTAAACATGAAATTGATTTGTGTTCCATGTACACGCCATACCTGGAAAGGAAGATAAAAATCTCAGGACCACCTTCCCTGCCCTCCAACTCCTTATACAAAAGGAAACATCAAGGCTGGAGGCTGAGTCATGCAACACCCCCTTCCAAATGAATAGCTGTTACTAACATTATTCATCAGCCAAATCCCTAGAAAAAGGTAAAAGGCCTCTGGCGTCTACAAGGACTGCCCCCACAGATCATTTGTTAGGAAATTCCTTGCTGGCCTCCCATAAGCAAGACTATGCAAATTGTAACTTTGGGTCTGCAGGCCAAGTCTACCTCCTAAAACTAAAGTTTGTTTGATTCTACACTAATAATGTTGATTACAAGTTTATCTTCCCTGGTATAGAATAGAGACAAGATCAAACGTTCTTCCTCTTACCCAGGGGCATCTACATAATTGATGCTTCCTTCACTCCCTTTTTCTCTTCTAATATTTACCTTATCTTGTGTAAAATATGGATTTCCTGGCCCTCACAAGGATGTAACTGTTTGTCTCACTGCCCACCCCTCTCCTCTTTTTTTTTTCTTTCTGTATGACCTATCCCCTTTAAAAACTTAGTTCTCAAACCCTGCTTCAGAAAAACACTCACAGATTGTAGTTTGTGTTTTTCCCAGGTGCATCCTCAAACTTTGGCTTACTAAACCTTCATTGATTGAGATCTTTGCCTCGGTCACTTATTTTGGGTTGTCATACACATAGCTAGAAGGTAATTTTATACATCATTTTAAATAATTTTGTGCATGAAATAAAGTTTTGGCAGACAGGGGACAAGGTGGCAGCTCCTGAAGGTAGCAGATGTTGCCTTGTAGTGGAAAGGATTCTGTAAAGTCTTCTGCTTGGGGGATGTGCTAACTCCTAACAAGGAGTTGTGGGCCACCTGTGCAGGCTCTCAGGGTTCATGAGAATCTGTAGAGTCACAATCATCAGAGGCATTAATCCAAATGCCCCATCTGGGGTCCAGGTCTTTCCAGCTAGGATTTTTACATAACAGATCTGCTTTGGCTAAGCATTTAAATGTTTATGGACCAAGCCCAGGGATTATTAGACCCTGGGCTTGGTCCTCAGCTGTGTCTACTTTTCCACTGTAAGAAATAAGAGCCTCTTTGTAAACTAGCAAAAGGCCTGTTGACTTTTGTACTTCATCGTTAACTGGTAGTAAGTGCTCTCAGGTTGTTCATTACCCCTCTGCAGGGCAATACAACTTAGTAATAATCAGCCAGCTTTCACTATCTTTTTATGCATTGTTCTCCCCTTACCTTTCACATGCCTGAATCTTACTGGCAAGGGCATTCCCTCCAATGGGACATATTTCCACATCACTACCAGTAAAATCTTTAGCAGCTGACCTACCACTTTGTGCTGGGAACTATCTGTGCTCTCTTAAGCATTTGAGATGTGATTCTCTTTGCCAGATGAGTGGTGGATGATCCCATCCAAAAATCCCATCTTATTGCCTGCTTTCTCAGACCACTCCTGCTACCAGTTGTGTCATTTCATGTTCTCCAGATGTAGATGCCCAGATGGAATTAGAAGTGCAAGGGATTTACAGAGTAAACAATTGTGAAGGATGAAGGGGAGATAGCAGGGGTAGAATGGAGAGTCTTTAGATGGCATTGTCAGTTTGATACCTGTGAAAGGAAAGAGGGAAGAAAGGAGGAAAGGGAGAGCTTCAGACTCTCCCATTAATAATCAGCTGGCTGATTACTGCTAAGTGCAGCTTTGGGAAAATGTCAGCAGACAAAGGTTGAGGTGCCAGAGCAAAGATTACCCTTAGAGACATCCTGTCTTGGCAGGTATAGCCCCCTTTAGAATCCCTGCTGTGCTCAGTCATTGGCTGAGAGAAATCCAGAGAGTTTGTGCCCTGGCTTGAATGCTGCCTCAGAGCCTGGAGCTCCATCTGTTCGAGACCTCAATGGCACACTTCCATGGCCATCACATTCCTGGCTATCACATCCCTACGTCTCTGTCTGCAGTCTTCCCTATCTTAATGGAAACATCTTCTGTTGTTTAGGTCAAAATCATGGAATCATCCTTCATTTTTTTCTTCATATTCCCCACATTCAGTCTGTCAAGATAAACTGTGGCCAAACCTTCAAATCCTATCTGGTATTATCTCTCATTACATTTACTACTTTTACTGATATGAAGAGACATGTGGATGGCCATCTACGAGCCAAGGAATACCTGAAGCTACCAAAAGCTAGGAGAAAGGCCTGGAACAGACACTTCCCTAGTGCCTTTGGAGGGAGCATGGCTTTGCTAACACCTTGATTTCAGACTTCTGGCCTCTAGAAATGTTGAGATAATAAATTTCTGGTGTTTAGGCCACCTAGTTTGTGGTACTTTGTTACAGCAGCCCTAGCAAACTAATACAGATGGTCATCTCTCATTTAGATTACCACGAGAGCCTCTCTGTTGATCTCTATGCTTTAGCCTTTTCTAACAGAGCAGTACAAATGATCTTGCTTCGTGTAAGTCAGATTGTGTCACTCCCCAGCTCAAAATCATCCAGAGAATTTCTGTTTTAGAGTAAAAGAGTAAAAGCCAAAGTCTTCACAAAGGCTTACATTATATATGCTCTCCTCCTTCTCTGACCTCAACTCTCCCCTTGCTTACCCTGTTCTGGCTTCCTATCTTTAGTCTGTAAGCAGGCCAGGCTCTCTCTCATGTAAGGGGCTTTGTATAAGCTGTTTCCTCTCCCTACCTTTCCCCCAAACACCCTCATAGCTTCATTCTCAGTTTTTTGAATCTTTGTTCAGATGTGACCTTCTTAAGGAAGCCTAGCCTGACCACCCTATTTAAAATCACAATCACACCCCTCTGCACACCTGATCCCCTTTAACCTGCTTATTCTGTTCTTTTTCCAGAGCACTTATTATCTAACATAGGATATACATTATCATCTATAGCTCTTATTATCTGTCTTCCTCTACTAGAATGTAGGCTATAGGGGAAAGGAATTTTTGTGTTGTTCTCTGATGTATTACAAGCCATATAACAGTGCCTGGTTCTAGAAGTTGCTTAATGTTTGTTGGGTGAAGGAAAAGGCTTTCCAGGGTAGGAAACTAAATAAAATATTAAGCCCCATAGCCTAATGGCATAAAAAAAATCTTCCCACAATTTAATATCCAGTTTGAATCTTGTATCTAGAACTGACCAATTTTCATTCGCCTAAGATAAATCAAAAGCATCTTGTGTGAGGCCCGGGATCAAAGAGAATCATGTTTGGTTTGTGACTTCGAGAACTCAGAGTCTTGTGGCTAGAAGCAGGTAAATGCATGCCATAGATTATCTTCTGTTTTGTTATCCCCGCCTTTTTTTTTATATGATAGAGATAAAGCAAGGGGTGCTTGTGAGTGACAACAGGGCCAGATATTAATAGATTTATCCTGTTCTTTTAGTCCAAGCAGTCTTTCTTTGAGATGAAGTAAAAGCTTATGTCAAGTATCATACTTAAAATCTTCCTTCCCCAAGCCTCTATCTAACCAAACAGAATAGGTGTCAGATGAAAAAAGATGTCATTATATGAAATATAATGATTAACCTACTTAAAAATGTAGAGAGACTTCTATTGATGAAAAATTATGGTTGTTATGCAAGCTTCTGACTAATCTTAATTACCTCCAGGCCAATTTCATGAAAACTTGTAAATAAAAAGTACTGCTGGAGCATTATTCAAAAAAGAGCCTCTAAACAGGATTTATCTAAGGCTGGTGAATGCAGTGAAAGATAAACATAAATGAGGTAGTAACCTATTTGTAATCTTAGGTAAGAAAATGAATGTTTGTAGTCCTATTCAGTAATAGCCAGGATTTTAATTCTGAAATTTCTTTTCATGATCTGTCAAAAGAGACAATATTTTATTTTATTTTATTTTTGAGACAGAGTTTCACTTTGTTGCCCGGGCTAGAGTGCCATGGCGTCAGCCTAGCTCACAGCAACCTCAAGCTCCTGGGCTCAAGCAATCTTCCTGCCTCAGCCTCCCGAGTAGCTGGGACTACAGGCACGTGCCACCATGCCCAGCTAACTTTTTCTATATATTTTTAGTTTTCCAGCTAATTTCTTTCCATTTTTAGTAGAGACGGGATCTTGCTCTTGCTCAGGCTGGTCTCAAACTCCTGAGCTCAAATGATCCGCCCACTTCAGCCTCCCAGAGTGCTAGGATTACATGTGTGAGCCACCGCGCCCGGCCGAGACAATATTTTAAAAAGTGGATATGTGTCTGAGAAGCTTCACATTTGGTTTAATTGAATTATTTTTCTTTAATAGAATTAAAAAAAATAGTTCTTGCTATTCTTTGATGTGACTTAGAAATCTTGAGTGATGTCTCTAGGAAAAAGTAACGTTTTAGGTGCATGTCTGTTTTTCTATTTGTTTCTTTATTTATTCGTTGTTTGTTGAGTGCCTACTCTGTACTAGTCTAGATATAAAAATGAGTATTTTCTCCCTTTTATGGAGAACACAATTTTTAGATCTCTCCTGAACAGGGCAGACATTGAAGGAATTACCTACTTTGTATTAATTGCAGTAACTTTGAGGGAAGTCGTTTTCATACCTCTTTGGCTGAAAATTATTGTTTTTATTGTGGTAAGAACACTTAACATGAGATCTACTCTCTTAAATTTTTAACTGCACAATTCAATCTTGTTATCTATAGGCATAATGTTCTACAGCAAATCTCTGGAATTTATTCATCTCATGTAACTGAAATTTTATATCCTTTGAACATTGCAAAGATGTGAAAACAAACCCAAATGCCCATCAATACATGAGTGGATTAGTAAAATGGTATATGTATACCATGGAGTATTACTCCGCTATAAGAAATAACAGTGATATAGAATCTCTTTTGTTCTGGAGAGAGTTGGAACCCATTCTATTAAGTGAAGTATCCCAAGAATGGAAAAATAAGCACCACATGTACTCACCAGCAAATTGGTTTCCCTGATCATCACCTAAGTGCACATTTGAGAATAACACCAATTGAGTATTGGACAGATGTGGGGGGTGGGGGGAGGGGATGAGTGTATACAAATATAATGAGTGCGATGTGCACTGTCTGGGGAATGGACACACTTGAAGCTCTGACTTGGGGGGCTGGGGGGGGCATGGGCAATATACATAACCTGAACTTTTGTACCCCCATAATAAGCTGAAATAAAAATAATAATAATAAAAAAAAAGAAACTCCCATTTTCTGCTCCCCCCAGGCCCTGGCAACCACCATTCTACTTTCTGTTTTTAGGAGTTTGATGATTTTAGATAGCTCCTTTAAGTGGAATCATGTAGTATTTGTCTTTCTGCAAGTAAGACTACAAGCTAAAAAGCTTCTGCATAGCAAAGGAAACAATCAACAGAATGAATTGGCTGGAAATTCTTGTCTGCAAAGAAAAAAAGCCTTGTACATAATTGAATGAGGAAAAGAATAGACATTGTCAGAGTTCAGGGTTTGAGGAAAAACATCTATATTTCCACCTCTAGATGACAATTATCATTTGCTTTAAAATATCAGTTTCTCCATTTTTATTCATTTCTTTTTCTGCAAAAGAAGACCAGCTGCCTTTTTCCTTAATGATAATTTTCACTGATATTCTTTCCGTCTCTGCTTCAAGATAATAATTTCTCAAAATATTTTCTTCATCTGTAAGCCATTTCCTTGTCCTATCATTTTGTGACATTTCCATATTTATTGTCTGTATTCTAACTAACTTTTCAAAACTCTAGAAGCTTGCCTCAACATTTCCTTGACTAAACCAAATTATTCTCATTCCCCTGCATTCCCCACCGCCCATCTTTTCTTCTTTGGTTCTCTCTAAAGACATCCTATTTTTGCTTTTCTTCCTTCCCTCTGATATATAGTTAACCTTCCTCTTTTTGAAATATTTTTGGTCTTACTGATTTTCTATATTTGAAAAATGTTTCAGTAGATTTCAAAGAGTTGTCCCATGCATATTGTATTCTTAAAAAGATATTTTTTACACTGAAACTTTTTTTTTTCATATTTCTGGATGTCTCCTTTATTTCAATTTCATCTTGTTCTCCTTTTACTTTTTTGTCTTCTTCCTGGAGAATACAAAACTTTCCTCTTTCTGAAATTATCTTTGAGTTATTGAAAGAATGATTCTAAGATAAAATGTCAGAGGTTTCTCCTCTTATTTTATGAAGTTGGCCCCAACATCTTTTTCTCTGGGCCCCTCATAGGTCCATTATCTTAAATTCCATTTTCTAGATTTCCTTTAAAAGCATATAAAAAGTCACTTCTGAAGACAGTGGTTTTCCAAAGTTTGCCTCCTCTTTTGGGGACACTAGATGGCTTACTCCATATTCTTATGTTAGAGAGGCTCACTTAGTTAAGCACCAAACCCAAAAAGTCAAAATCTGGTGGTCTTGAGTTGCTGGCTTTTGTTCCATTAATTTATTTGAATTAGACAGTTTATCTTCTTATAGTGAAACTCAATCTCTTAGGTGTCCCTAAATATTAAATTAAAATGTTTTCCAAATCCTTTCCTAACCCTTCCACCAAGACATTGAAGTGATGATTTTGGAATTCTCTTTGATCAGGTTGAGGGTTTTGGTGGTGTCTCCTTTCTATAAGAAGCTAGTTAGTCGCAGACTCCTTAATTTCAACTTTAATAAAAATTATTTCAAAACACAGATGCTACCTACCTGTACCCATCCACCAACTCACTTATCTCTCGTCTTCTCTCTTTTCTGTCAGTTAAATTCCGGAGTTGTCTGCTCATTCTGACACTATTTGATTGAAAAACCAGTTATTGGTAATAAATGTTTTTATTCAATATAATACTTCCTTGTCACATTACCAGTCAAAATATGACCAAAAGACATACCTGCCCTATTTTCTCATGCTCTTCACTTTTTCTTTCTTTATAGGACTTATCCTTAAATATGTTTTTGTTCCTGAAAACTGTCTTGACTGGTCCCTCACAAAAAGCATTCACTTTATAATTTTTTGAAGTGTGAAACAATTTGTCCTCATTTCAAAACTATCTTTTCTCCTTACTGTCAGCAACAAAGGCTCAAGAAAAATTATTTCTCTGCATGCTAATGAGTCATCTTTAGAAATGTAAATTATAACCACAATGAAATACCACTTCACACCCACTGGGGTGACTAGAATCAAAAAGACAGATAATAACAAGTGTTGGAAGAATGTAGAGAAACTGAACTCTACACTTTTTGTGGGAATGTAAAATGGTGCCGTCATTTGGAAAAACAGTCTAGTAGTTCCTCAAAAGTTTAAACATAGAGTTGCTGTATGACCCAGTAATTCCACACCTAAGTATATATCCAAGAGAAGTGAAAACATATATTCACCCAAAAACTTATACACAGATGTTTACAGCAGCACTATTTATAATAGCCAAAAGATAGAAACTCAAATGCCTATCGACTAATGAATAGATAAATAAAATGTGGTATATCTATACAGTGGAATATTATTTGTCCATAAAAAGGAGTGAAGTACTGATAATACAACATGATGAACTTTGAAAACATTATGCTAAGTGAAAGAAGCCAGACACCACAAAAAACAACATATATTAATAGTATGATCCTATTTATTTTAAATATTCAAAATAGGTAAATCCAGAATACAGAAAGTATATTAGTGGTTGCCTAGGGCTAGAGTGGCAGTGGTGGAGTGATGGTAATGACTGTTAATAGGTATTGGGCTTCTTTTGGGGATGATTACATTTCTTAAATTTCTTTTTTCTGTATTTTCTGATTGCATCTCCAGGGTATTGCTGAATGTGCTCCTCTGTGCCCTGTTTTTTACTATAAATTGGTAGTTAAATTTAGTGGTTGATCACATTTAGACACTTTATAGGTTATTGTGCTGGGTATTCTGCCAGGGGGTACATAATGTTTGGTATTCTCCCTTTTGAGGAAGTCAGCAACCGCTGATAATTATTATCTAGATCTATTCGTTCATAAGACATTCCAAAGGGGGATATTCTATTTTTACTTCTTTATTAGCTGGAATACTTCTAGCCAAAGAAAAATTTCCCCTCAACTACTACTAGGGTTCTCTGAGCTATAGTTCATTAAAGAAAGGCAGGAGAGATACTTGATTCTTTTCCTTTATTGACCAGCTTAAAAAATACAAAGTGGTTCCCAAGCATGCTCCAATCATGACCAGAGCTTTTTTATTTTTTTTATTTTTATTTTTAATTTTTTTGAGACAGAGTCTCACTCTGTCACCCTGGCTAGAGTGCCATGGCATCAGCCTAGTTCACAGCAACCTCAAACTCCTGGGCTCAAGCAATCCTCCTGCCTCAGCCTCCCGAGTAGCTGGGACTACAGGCATGTGCCACCATGCCCGGCTAATTTTTTCTATATATTTTTAGCTGTCCAGATCATTTCTTTCTATTTTTAGTAGAGACAGGGGTTTCACTCTTGCTCAGGCTGGTCTCGAACTCCTGACCTCGAGTGATCCACCCGCCTCGGCCTCCCAGAGTGCTAGGATTACAGGTGTGAGCCACCGCGCCCAGCACAGAGCTTTTTTTAATATCATTATGAACTTACAGATTTAAACACAATGTGATGTGTTTTAATCCATTGCTGGCGTAATCCTTATTGGTGCCTAAATCTTCCTATATTTGGTCAGCAGGAATATTCACATTGGCTGGTGGGTCTTTTATAACTCTATTAGTGTTTGGTAACTTGGTTACTTTCTGGTATTACAAGTTGTTCCAGGCTCATCTTTTACATTTCCTGCTCTAGACTTGAATCTGCCATTTCCCCAAGAAGCCCTGAGGTATTTCAGAATCCACTACCTGTGTGCTATTGGTCCCTACAGCTGCTAAGTTGGCCTTTATTTCTAGTTCTTTTCAGTGGACAGGTAGAGGAAAAAATTTTTAAGATAAAATACATTATGAACACATACTGATGCTTCTACTTCAAAAAGCAAGATTTTTATTTAATTTCATTGATCTTACATCCATATTTCCTTTCTTCTACATTGAAATCTGTTCTTAATACCAATGTTAGTATTCATTTTTCTTATGTCATACTAAACACACAGGCATTTGAGAGTGTTACTAATCCTACTCCCAACAATATGATTGGTTTAAAAAGTTGAAAATTGTTTGTAGTTCTTTTTATAATTAGGGTATATCCCAAGAAGAATGACCAGACACATTACTGTGTTTTAAAGTCACTTGGAATGATTTATTTCTGATGGTTTTGCCCCCAATTAGACATATATTTAGGTTATTTTTTTCACTTTTTATTAATAATGATTGCTTTTAAACATTTATTAAGGTATAATTTATGCTGTAAAACTAATCCTTTTTAGTGTATAGTTCTGCAAATTTTGACAAATGCATAAATATAACCTCCACCAAAAAATCAAGATATAGAACAGTTTCATCACCCCCAAAATTACCCTGAGCTCATTTGTAATCAACTCCTCTCCCCAATCCTCCAGTACCTGGCAACCAAGAATGTGTTTTCTGTCCCTGTAGTTTTGCCTTTTCCCAGAATGTCATGTAAATGGAATCCTACAGAATATAGCTTGTGAAGTATGGTCTTAGCATATAGGTACTGCTTTTTAAAATTTAATTTTGTTTTATAATGATATAAAATATTTATATGATTCCACGGTCAAATCAACAAAACAAAGCATATGCGAAGAAGTCTAGCTTTCATCCTTGTCTTTTCCACTTTATTCTTTTCCTACCTTTATAGATAGCCATTTTCTATTTTTTGATGTCTGTCTTTACATATCTATCTGAATATCTGCATATCTCCCTCTCCCTTCTTAAACAGACAAACAGTTAACATACTACACATATTTTCTTACATAGTGCATTTTGATTTAAATCAATTTTAAGGTCTTAATTAAAAAGACCTAATGATGATAAAATATATTTGACTAGCCTCCAGTTTTAAGTTGAAATTGTATGTTTGATACGGAGTAAATCACCATCTTTCCTTTCTTCTCTCCCTTTGTTACTCCCAAATATTACAAGTCAGTGCTGGAAATGTATCTGCTGCTGTGGGCATGGTGTTTGTGCTGCAGTTTTTCAGGGTTGGCTAAGATTTCCTTAGTCTTCAATGTCAAAGTGAGTCTTGTGCAAGCTTATGCAGCAAAAACAACACATGTTATTGAGTACCTACTTGTGCAAGACACTTGCAAGATGTGGGAGATAAGGCTGGAGACAAGTCAGACGCTTTCCCTGATCTCGTGGTCTTATAGTTCTGAGGATGGAAAAGAAAAGAGTAAAAGAATGTTCACCGTGTTAAAAGATGAGAGAAGCTGGGGCTTCCCATTTCCTGCCACAAGAGTAGTCACAGTAGGCAGCCATTTACCTCAGGGCCCCTTTTTGCCTTTGAGCCTGATCTGGTGACTGAAATTTCCATTTCTGCAAAAGTCATTCCTTTGAGCTGTCATCTTCAGAAACACTTCTTTAATGAATAAGGAAAGGGCAGTACATTAATATATTAGATCTCATTCCATTCTTTTGCAATGTCTTTAATAGATTTCTAGAATATGGAAGGGCCCCCAGGAGTATTAATAAGAAGGGCATGGGGAAGACAGCCAGGGGTCATATTATAACTATAACAAATCTTAGGTAACTAATGTACAGAATGACAGATAATCAAAATGATTTTTATAGGTTGGGAGGATGGGCCTGGTATCAACAGGATGAAATAACGTATGGATAAAAGTAACATTTAGAATTCTTCATCACACAGCTAAATACATACACACTTGGCCCAGGAATTGGAGGAGCTAAAGGAAGATCCAGGGAAAAGTGGAGCAAGTTGCAGGCCCAGCTGCTGCTTTATGCCAATGAGGTGAACCAGCAGAGATAAGCAGTAACTGGTATGAGCAACAAAATACATCATTTCTGCCCATTAAATCTCCCATAGGAATCCTTCTATGTCTAACCCTCACCAGAAATATGTCGGAAAGGGAATTCTGGGAAATATAGTTAAGCATAGCCAAGTTGACACATTATAAAGCCATCAAAGATGTTGTACTACTGTGATTTTTTTTATTGGCAAGTAAGGCTCCAATTAAAATTAGCTAGGGAAAAATGACTTTCAGGATACAGGGATGACTCAAGTCACCTGGAGCAAGAATACAGCCAGGCCTCTGGAGAGCCTGGAATCAGGTATGGCTCACCATCTGATCCTTTCATTACTGCCCCTTGACATGGCTGCTTTTTCTCTCTATAAGCCTGTTTCCTCTGCCTCTTTGATCTACATGACAAGTGGAATATGGCCAGCCCACAGGTTCCAAGGCTATATTCATGGTAACTGGAAGAGGCATCCCAAAATACTAAGCCAATTTGTTCACTTACGGAGTTTCTAGAATTGGTTCATTAGAAAAATTTGTTCTAAAATTTGTTCCTCAGCAAGCCCTGACACCACAGGAGGTCCCCATGGTCCTGAGTAGTGCAGTATATCTTTGTTTTCCCACTTTTCACTCTTTTCTCCCTTGTGGTTTTTAGAGATTTGATGTCCCAGTCCCTCAGGCCAGGGAAAGTAATCAGTGTTTCTTCTCACCTCCACTCTGAACTAGAACTCTGTGCATTTTTAGAGAGCAGTAGGAAAGGGCAATGTAGTATTTAGTCTAAGGGAATTAAAGGTAATGCCTGGGTCAAAACCAAACCAAAACAAAAATGAAAACAACAACAACCCCCCCCCCCAAAATCTTTATAGTAGGTAACCACTAACTTTGACTCTGAGTCAGATGAGCCATGGATTTTGGAGAAACCAAAAGGACAAAATAAGGCATGGAAACTGGATAGGCCAAGAAATCAGCATTGTCATTTGGTTTATCACCAGATGGAAGTCTTCAAAAGGGTCTTAACATTGAGACAATACAAAGATGCTGTTCAACCTCATCATGACCAAATACTACTTGTTAAGCAATTCATTGTTTTTACTGGAGGATTGAATAGAATGATGAATAGCTAAATGTGATGTGTGACCACTGGTTTGAAACATTCTGAGGAGTAACAAAATAAATTCTGTGGCTCTCTGTGAGTTGTAAAAAGACTGGAGTGAGAAGAAGCAATTGTACTGCCTGGACACTAAGTGCTTGTTCATGATAATTGGGCTGCTAGTGTTTTCAGACCTGTTTCTGAAGGCCAGAAATGCTTATCAAAGAATCACCAACATAGGCAAGCTATAAAGTAAATGAATTTTGCAATCTATAATGTATGACTCCAAGCCTACAGTCTTAGTCCATTTGGGCTGATATAACAAAAATACCATAAACTGGGTAGCTTATAAACAACAAATTTATTTCTCACAGTTCTGGAGGCTTGGTCCAAGATCAAGGTGCCAGCAGATTTGGTGTCTGATAACAGCACACTTTCTGTTCATAGATAGCATTTTTTAGCTGCGGCATCATGTGGAAGGAGAAGGGAAGCTTGTTTAAGCTCCCTTGGGCCTATTTTATGACAATAATCCCATTAAGTGGGGCTTTGCCCCCCTAATACAATCACTTTGGGGTTAAGACTTCAACATATGAATTTTGGGGGGACACAAACGTTCAGACCATGGTACCCACTTCACTCAACCATGCAACAAATATTTATTGAGTGCCTACTATATGCTAGGCACTGTGCTACTCTCTAAAACTTTTATTAAAAAATCAATAAAGCTTTAGATTTAGAAGGGATTGTATAATACAAGAGATAATCGAGACCCACTCTATCTAGGAATCTCTTCCAATGACAAGGAGTACTCTACACTCAAAGGCAGCACCCTCCAACAGCGGTCATATCTTAATGATAAAAGCTCTTCCATATATTGTGATGGAGCTTAATTTCTATGTTTCCACCCATGTGATCCAATCTGTCCCATTGAGAACACAGTCTCAGTCTCATTTTCACATGATAGCCTCATAAGGTTTATAGATGTCACCCCCTTCCTTCAAGTCTCCTCGAAGGTGAGCATCTTCAGGGCTCTCAAGTTCTTGTAAAGTCACATGAGCACTTTAATTTGTAAGTGTTCCTCTTCAATACGATGCTCAGAACTGAACACAACAATCCGTAAGTGCATAATTTAGTGGGAGTATCACACTGGACTAGTAATGTGGTCTACATTTGCTTAAGTAATTATTTTGAACATACTGAGTTTGTGTCAACTAGGACTCCAGGAGGATATCAGATCTCTCCTATCCTATCCTACTCTTGCCATTGATTTCTTGAATTCAGCTGTATCAGCATTGTAGTCAAAGAGGGCTGTATTAATTTCCTATCGCTGTTGAAACAAATTAGCACAAATTTTGTGGCTTAAAACAACACAAATTTATCTTATAGATCTGTCAATCAGATGGCTGATGTGGGTCTCACTTGGCTAAAATCAAGGTGTTAGCAGAATTGTGTTCTCTTCTGGAGGCTCTAGGAGAGAATCCATTTCCTTCCTTTTCTAGGTCCTAGAGGCTGCCCACATTCCTTGGCTTATGACTCCCTTCCTCTATCTTCAAATCCAGCAATGTTGCATCTCTCTGTGCCTTTCTTCCATAGTCACATCTCCCTCTGATTTTCCTCTTCTGCCTCCTTCTTTTGTTTTAAGGACCCTTGTGATTACATTGGGCCCACCTAGATAAACCAGGATAATCTGTCTATTTTAAGGTCAGCTGATTAGCAACCTTAACTTCATCTACAACCTTAATTCCTCTTTGCCATGTGACCTAACATATTCACAGTTTCTAAGGATTAGGTTGAGGACATCTTTGGGGGCTGTTATTCTGCCTACCATAAGGGCTGCAGTAGCTCCAGATACCATCGCCTCACACAATACCACCCAAAGACTGGAAAGGGGGCCGTGTCTTCTTCCTGTCACCTTTTAAAATGGAGGGGGAAAATTTCCTGAAGCCCCTTTACCATTATCTTACTTGCCAGAATTATGTCACGTGCCCATTCCTAACCCAATCACTGGCAAAGAAAATAAATTACCATGTTCAGCTTGAGCTAATCATGATCTAGCTCCTGGTGCTGAGGAGGGCCCAGCCTCTCATGAGGCAAGTGCGCCTCTGACACCTGAATCATACTGGGTTTCTGATAGCATAAAAGAGATCGAGAATGGTTTTTGGGTATAATTTATCCTATAATATCACTATGGTAATGGCCATTAATTATCTTAATTGACCTAATAAGCTGAAGGGGAGAGAGAGAGAGGTGTTTTTTTGTTCAATTATTTTGCCTCCCTCCACCCATGTTGAAGAAAGCAAAAAGATTTAAGATATCTAGAGAAAATAAAGGGAAGAAATATAATACAATGTATTTTAAGTATATGGGTGTTATATTAGGGTTCTATCAGAGAAAAAAATATATCTCCATCCCTAGCTCCCACAATTACATAAAATAATATCCTGTAATAAATCCATTCATGTAAATATATATATATACACACACACACTACATATGTGTATGTACATATACATAAACACATGTATGTACATGCACATATACGTATACGTATATACATAAAGGAATTTGTTGCAAGGATGTGGTACCTGGTCAAGCAGTCTCTGCAAGGCTGTCGTTTTTCAAGTCTGATGCTGAAGCTTATGGATACAGTGTAGGTGGGGAAGGAAAGATGACTGTAAAGTGTGAAGTATAGTAGAGCAAGAACAAGCTGGAACCAGAAAAGCATGATCAGTATCTCTCAAGGATGGACAGAACCCATGCAAATTCTTGTTGCCTCTGATCTTTAATCTTTAAAGTCTATTGAATCTTACTCAGATTCTAGTATTTGATGTACTCAGGATCTATTGCTACTCCTAGCTTTTGTTCCTACATTTGAACTTTTTAACATTTAGGAACACTGGCAAATTTAAACATTAGAATTAGTAATGTGTATTGTTTAGGGGTCTGTACTTCAAGGGATTCATTTTTGGCAGCAGAATGGGGAAAAGGGAAAGGGTTAGTTAAAAAACTTATATTTCAGGTGTTTTGTCAGGTGATTTCCTTTGCTTATCTTTCCTTTGCTATGCTAAGGCTTATGAGTGATTTACAAACAAACTCTGAGTTGTTTCTTTCTATCAATAACCATATATAATTGTTACAATGGTTTAATAATCCTGGTTACAGTCCTTTTTAGTTCTGGCATTACTTTTTGATCACTGGATTGAAAGATTATAGTTAGGATGAACTCTCTGAATTCTTTTGGTAAGTAATTACAACATAATATAGTGTTTAAGGCTAAGTGGCTAAATATTTAACTCAGAGTAATGGTCTCATCAGAGAAATATTGGCAAAAAATTAAAATTGTATTTATTAACGATATAAACCATGGTCATTTATTAATGACAGTACCACGTATAGCTTAGGAAGCATTTTTGCAAAAATCACTCATGTTTGAATTGACAAGAAGGGAACCAAATTTATTCAATGCCTAGGATTTTTTCTGGCATATGCTAGGTGTCTTCATTTCACTAATTCACACCACAACCCTATGGGGAATAGCTCTCCAATTTACCACAGAGGACCACCTTAAAGTGGTCACTCATTTGTCTCAAGTATCCTGAAGAGTAAATGGTGGCGCTGGCGTTTGAACACAGTTCAAATACAAATACAGTTAAATACAATTCCAAAGAGCATTTTTGTTGTTGTTTAATTTTTAAAAATTAGGACTGATCCTGGTAAGCTTAGCATTCCTTAGTAAAGTTCATTATAGGTATATTACAAGATAATACATTTGAATATACTGTTTTCAAATGAAATAAAACAGTGGGGTGTGTTTATGTGTGTGTGTATATATATACACACACACACATATATGCTCACATACACTCATATGTGTGTGAAAATATGCTCACATCACATATTTTCTATTAGGGAGAGGGATTATCCAATCTGACTCAACTTCTAAAAGTAATAATCCCACATTAAGAAAGCATGGTGGTAAAACAGTATTCTTCTTTTTCTTTTTCTTTTTCTTTCTTTTCTTTTCTTTTCTTTTCTTTTCTTTCTTTCTCTCTCTCTCTCTCTTTCTCTTTCTGTCTTTCTTTGTAAGGTGTGTGTTTAAATGCACAAGCTGTTATAGTAGCATTTTTATGCTAATGTTGCTGTCTGTTCATGGCATTCAAAACACCCTTCTCTTTAGCAATCCCCATGTTAAACTTAACTATTGCAACAAACTGTGATTATTAGAATTGACAGATAACTATTATCTCAACTCCAAGAAGTTACTTTTATTGTTTGTATCATGTTTCCAATTTGAAAATGAAGAAAGGTACTGACTACCTAAATTATCTATCTACTCTGGGAAGTTTCCTTTCCTTCTGCTTTGGTTTGCCTTTTTATTCTGTTATCTTCAATTTATACAAAGTTTCAATATAATCAGTAGTCATTACTTTTGAACCACACTTTAAAAAGTTTAACTTGTGGAAAGAAGTAAATATATAAGGCCAAATGAATTTATATTGCTACTTTCCAAACACATCCATACAGCATATTACCTTATTCTGTTTTCCCCTTATTCAAATACCAGCTACCACTTTTTATGGTCTATAAAGACTGAAACATGTTTGGATGAAAATGGATGCACTATGGCTTCTTCCATGGTGATATTAATACTTGGCTCCTGTGATGTCATTAGTTGCCGTACCGAACGTTACACATCAATTTTGGATTGGATCCAGGCTACTGTGTCTTGAGGAGGGTAGCTCAGCAGTGACTAGGAAAGATATAGACCTGCCTCATTGTTTATGGAGTAAGGGAAGTTAGGGAGGCAAAAAGTGCTGAGTTTTGGGTAAGTTGCAGAACTGCAATTCAAGAAGCAGCAGTTTGGGGCTAGCTCCTTGGTTCCTTTTCTCCATCTGTTACAATGTAAGGACAGAGACAGCACTGACAGTCTGAGCAAGGGCAGGGACATCTAGCATCTGCTTAAGAGAAGTGTTTGTCAGGCAGACAGGAGACCTTCCTCACTCCCCACTTTTTATTTCATGCCATAAACTCTGTGGCACTGAATATTATCTTCTTTTCTTGTAGATCCTGTTCCATTTCTAGTTTCCAAACTACTTAGAACTGAATTTCTTATAGAAACCTGGAGAGGCAGAGTTTTTACTTTAAAAGAAGTTAATAGTGTACACTTATGAATAATTTCCAGGATTGGAAATTGAATGTAAAATTGTACAGTGTTTTGTCTGTGCACATAGACATTTATGGTTTTGTCTGTTTTGAGTGGATTCTCTGCTTATGGTCATGATGACTATTTCCATAGCCATATGTCTAGATTTTGAAAACAGTTAACTTATCTAGATAAGAACTTTTCTGATAGCTTTACTTCATGGCCAGATCATTCAAATCACTTGCTCTAGGTTTGATTTAGAAGCATAGTGAACAAGAAATATAAAAACATTATAATTTGGCAATGTCTATTGAAATAGAAAAACACACACACACACTCACTCATCTACTATTAATAATATATCATCCTTTGACCAGTAATCCTTCTATCAGGAGTTCATTCTATTATACTAGGATAATCTGAAAAGTATACAATGAAACTAGTCAGTAAATGATTGATGAAATAAAGGCATAAACTTAGAATGGAACACTATTTAGCTGTTAAAGTGAATGGGATAGATCTATAAGTAACTATAATAACTGGAAAAAAGCAGATCATAAAGAGTGTATAATATGGTCAATTTTTGTCTTAAATATCTACATGTATGTACAAATAACACACACAAATATCTTTGTATATCTATTAAAAACCTAAATAAAAACACTTAATTGTTATCCTCTGGGAAGGAAGGTTTATGGGGTACATTTTCTTTTCCTATTATATATTTCAAAAATGTTTCAATTTTTAATAATTATCATGTGTTCCTTTTGAAATAAAAAACATACTTAAAAATACCCTATTCCTTTCCTCTTGGCTCCATCAAAACAAGTCCAGGAGGCCCACTCAGAGGGAGTATTGGGTCTGAGATTCTGAGGGATCTGATGAATTAGGCTTTGGACATCCCTGCTTAATATGATATTTTATCTAAAAAGTCTTATTCTGACCAAACTATCAAACCTAATTAAAAATAGAAAATTCATGGAGGGAGAGGCCTCCCTGTATGCCCCAGGGGACACTATTCTTCCCTGGCTCTCTCTGGATCCTTTCAGTTCATTAGCTAAGAAGGAGTTAGGGGAGCTGGCTCCAGACACAGCTGTTGCCTTCTCAAGTATCACTCTGATCTGGTCAGCAAAACCCCTGGTGGAAAGCAGCAGGCTCTGAGTGGTTGCCAGCCCAGACTGTTGGCTGCCTCCAAAGCAGCCTGCTGGCCTGGCCCACCCTCCCTTGGTTTCTCCCTCCCTCTTTCTCCATGTCATTGTGCTACGGGATAATCATTAGGAAATACTGGGAATTGAGGGGTTTTATTCTTCAGGGTGGGGTGTGCCAGGAGGGAGGCACTCAGACCCTGGGACCTTACTAGGGATAATCTCAGACCTGGGATCTTAGAGATGACCAGAGCCAGTGGCTTTATTTGGGTGAGAAATATCATATCCTCTCTGGCAACTGAACTCTATACTTCTGGGGTGTAGCAAAGAATAGCAGTACTCTTCTGCAAACCCAAGGCCCCCATTGCGGGGATGCTCTTACATTCACCATGGCCCATGAGAAGCCAAGGAAAGATACAAGACTGAGAATAAGGATCTTATTAATTGAAGGTGGCAAAGCAAGATGAGTCACACAGTAATTGGTTCTAGTATGGAGTCTGCCCACATGACAGTGGAAATAGAAGAAGGAGGCTCAGAGGGTCCAGTAGAAGACAGGAAGTTCTGCTCAAAAGGTCCTTCTCTGCTCCAGAACTGTACTCCCTTAGGCTACATTACATCACTGTTGGAAAACTGCAGCTTACTTTAGTCATTTTCTGACCACTACGCTAGAGTTTCTATAGTCCTGATTCTCTGCGCCCCCCCCCCCACCCCTTTTACTAGCAATGATTGTATTGACATCAAGAAAGGTGGAGCAGGAAAAACCAAACTGGTAGTGTGAAAATAGGCTCTTCCTCTATACGATGCCTAATCATTCAACTTTCTTTAACATTCTAATAAGTTTTTGCTTTCATTATTTAATAAGAAAAAACCTTGCATATCTTGATTACTTAGATAATTTTACTGCTTTTCTTGTGTCATTGTAAAACAAAGTATTTTAGAAAACATATCTGGATGTAGCTATTAATAATTCAAATAGGGCAATATCTGTATTTCAGTAGGGATACATTACACTAAAGAAATTGATCTCGGGCCCGTCGAGGTGGCTCACGCCTGTAATCCTAGCACTCTGGGAGGCTGAGGTGGGAGGATTGCTTGAGGTCAGGAGTTTGAGACCAGTCTGAGCAAGAGCGAGACCCCATCTCTACTAAAAATAGAAAAAAAAAATTTAGCCAGGCGTGGAGTTGCACGCCTATAATCCCAGCTATTAGGGAGGTTGAGGCAGGAGAATTGCTTGAGCCCAGGAGTTTGAGGTTGCCGTGAGCTAGGCTGATGCCACGGCACTCTAGCCCAGGTGATAGAACGAGACTCCGGCTCAAAAAAAAAAAGAGAAATTGATCTCAGATAGTTTTCCCTCTGTTTTTTTTAATCCAAGGAATTTTCTGCTATGCCAGAGCCCTCTGGGACTCACTAATATCTGTGTTCTTTCCTTCCTGGGCACACAGCTAGACCTCATTTCTCAGCCTCCCTTTTACTCCTTAGTGCACACCATTCCCTAGATAGCCTTATGACTGAGTTTGGTCAGTGGAATGTAAGTGGAATGTATTCTTCCAGACCTGGCCCATTAGCAAACCTCCATGGACAAGCCCCACTCTCTTCTCCATTTTTCATCTAAATGGAGAGTTTCAAACACTTAAATGAGGTCATAGTTACAAGATGGAGGAACCCGGGGTCCTGATAACTTTGTGGAGCAGAGTCCCTCTGATGACGCTCGTTGGACTGTGATATGAGCAAGACATAAACTTTTAATATGCTAAGCCACTGTTATTTGGCAGATTCTTAGCTACAGCAATGAGACTTTCCTAATATCTTATTTAAATGAGCTATTTTAAAATAGGCTTTGGAGGTGCTTTTTGTATTCTTTAGCTCATTTCAACAATGAAGAATACTACAGAAGTATTACTATTCTATACCTTTAGGTCTTCCTTTAGAGAAAGAACTAGTCCATGGCACAAATAACTCTTTAAGGTAAGCCCTTTTTTTTTGAATAGCAATGTCCTGTGGAATATTTATGGGCAGATGCTCAGAGACTGTTTACACTAGAGTGCTGTTAGTCTCAAGGAAAAAAAAATTGACTTTCCTTGTAGAGGACTAAGCACAAAATAACTCTCTTTCATTGCAACATAATGATCAGGGGTAAGGAGCCATTGTTATTAGATCATTTCTAAGATGCTTTCCAGATACCATGTTCTGATCCTCTAAGTTTGCTTGTAGCAGAAATTGGCTAACTTTTACTAAAAGAAAAAAAGTAATTTATTGAATAGATTTGTGTAGTTCACATAGTAACAGAAAATATGATTTCACAAATATAGAAGGCAGGGTAGCTCTGGGAATCTCTTTTGGAGAAATTCGCAGAAGTATCATAGAAAGTGATAGCTGCTGTTAGAATGACTCAGCCCCACTCACCTTTTATCTATTCCTCCCTTGGCCCAGCATTCCAGTTCCTTGGGGTGTGGATCAGATCCAGATTGTCTACCTCCTTATCCCTTGGCCAAGATAATATGTCAAGGCTGAGAGACCCACCATGGAAGATGGAAGGGGAACCTCCTCCCAAAAGAGACAGGATTCTAAAACATTCCTTTAGAAACACAAAAGGTACAGGAAAAGTAGAAGCAAAGTGAGATGGCTGTCACTCTATTTCACCTGGCTGTGTCCTCTAGGGATGTTTGTCCTCTTTCTCTATCTAATATCTGAAAAAATGTTGCTGGGACAGCACATAGAACTTTAGTAACTGAAGACATCGAATTATCAATCATTAGGCTAGTAGTAGGCATTATCACCCATCTTAGTCTGTTCCTGCTGCTGTAACAAAATACTTTAGACTGGGTGTTACTGGAAGCTCGGCACTTGTCCTTGAGGCTGCATCAGAAGAATGAGGACAAGTGGTTGAGGAGAAGGAAAGAGAAATTGCTTACTTTGCCAGCAAAGGAAGAAAATGGTAGACATCGTCTCAAAATCCAAATTCCCGTACATAAGCAGAAATACAGAGCTTTTAGAGGAAGAGCCCTCAGTTCTAGGCTATTGTCATTAAACTATAGTTAATGATTCAGATCGTCCCATCTCTGCTGAAGGTAAAGCCTGTGACGTCCACCCACTTGGGAGGCCCACCCAGACCTCCACCAGCCAGGCGCAGGGCCTGGGATGGCCTGGGCTGGAGCCAGCAGTTCAGCTGAGCCGTCTCCTGTAACACAAAGAACAAAAGACATTCCCATGCCCCTGGACCACCTGCCTGAGGCAGGGATGCAGGCCTCAGTTCCCAAAAGAGTCAGGGAAGTTTTAAAGAGATAGAAAACATCTTTTGCCGTTTTTTTCCCCCAGGCCATCCCCTTTGTTATGTATTTCCCACTCTCAATTTTATCCTTCCATATCTATGGGAGGAGGGGTGAGACATTCCCTCTGTTACATGGGTAATTTATAAACGCATAAATGGCTTGTAGTTATGGAAGCTGGAAAATCCAAGATCAAGATGCTGGCAGATTTGGTGGTCTGGTGAAGGCTGACTCTGTTTTCACAATGGCATCCTCACTTGACAGACGGCGAAAGGGCAAAAAGGTCTACCTTCCCCGTAGCCCTTATATAAGGGCACTAATCCTATTCATGAGTGTAGAGCCCTCATGACTCACCTCCGAAAGGCCCTACCTGTTAATACATTGGGTCTTAGGTTCCAGCATATGAATATGGGAGGAACACATACATTCAAACCATAGCATCACTCAAAAAGCTTAAAATATTTCACTGTATCTGTTGTTTATAATATGAATGAGATTCCTGGGTATATATCTCAAAGAGGTGAGGTGTAATCATTATACATGTGTGGCATTGTAGATAATTGCAGTTTTTTTAAATACTGGGCTTAAATTAGCAACGTGAGCAGGTTTAGCTGGGAAGTATTTTAAGGTTGAGAGCAATTTTTAAAGTATGTATTTCATTTTAGTGAGGAGCAACATTTGGGCTTGTTAGCATCTGAAGTCAAAAGGACAATGAATAAATTATATGAAGTCTGTATTGATCCTTGAGTCAATGGGCTCTTAATCTACAATAAATATCACCAACTCCTTGTCTGGGCTATGTGTGCTCTGTGAAATGCAGTTACATTCATTTTTTTTTATTATTTCAGCATATTATGGGGGTATAAAAGTTTAGATTATGTATATTGCCCTTGCCCCCACTCCCCCCATGAGTCAGAGCTTCAAGTGTGTCCATTCCCCAGACGGTGCGCTCGCACTCATTATGTGTGTATACATTCATTTTTTAAAACTGTTTATTTTCAAATAATTTTAGGCTTACAGAAGAGTTGCAAAGATAGTACAGAGAGTTCCTATATACCCTTCACTCAGCTTTCTCTAATGTTAACATTTTATGTATCCATAGTTACACTCATTTTTTAGTGGCTGAGTCATTTAAACTTGAGAGAGACAGAATGATGCATTTAAAAGGATGAGATTTTGGATAGAACAAACTTGACTTTAGGTCCTATATCATATTTAGTAGCTATTAAACAATGCCAGGTAAGGTACTTCTCTATAAAAATGGGGTGTCATCTCTTTTACAGGGTCCTTGTGGAGATTAAACATACATGGAATCATCTTGTAAGGTTTTGGTATTCAGTAGATAATAAATGTTCATTTCTTCCACCCCTTCCCTCCTTCACCATTCTTTTGGTTTCCTTCTGTCCTTCCTTCTCTCCTTTTTTTCTTGATATAATTGGATAATATCACTTTTTTCCAGGCTTTTGTTTTCTACTTTCATGTCTCTCCTCAGCCAGATTGCCTTCTCAGCCTCCTGTTCCAGCACATTCTGATGCTGAGGGCGGAGATGGCCTTTTTGACCTTAGTATTGCCCAACCTCTTGCAGATTTAGTCTGAAAGACTTAATGTTCATCATTAACCTGAGTTTGAAGTACATAATGTTTCTACATCAGTAGCAAGGACATGGAGAAATTGTACGGAAAAAAATGAAACCAACTATAAGTTGCAAAATGTGTGTGTGTGTGTGTGTCTGTCTGTGTGTGTGTGTATCTGTGTATGTGAGAGAGAGACAATTGGACAAGGATATAAACTCTGAAAGACAACTCAAGCCCCCCTACACTTTAACACTGGAAGGGATCCCTAGTACATGAAATTTAAGACCCTGGATCTAAACAGGGTCTTAATCAAAACAATCCAAATTTTAGCTGGTGGGACTCAGATCCTTGATGGGCTAATCTACCCTCATCATTTACTCTGACAAATGTCCACAGGGAAGGGAGGCAGTACAATACTGGCACCATTTCACCTCTCAACAGAAATCTGCTTAAAACCAGATGCCTGCTAGCCATATGACAGACGCTCCATCCTGAGGAGGGGGCTCCCCTCAGGGATCCAGGAGAGGCAGGGGTGATTATGCTGCATGCCTGCTTCCAAGCCTAATAAGCAGGCAGGGAGGGAAAGATGGAGCCCTGAACATCTTGGAGGTGACACCCTCTGGGCCATAAGTGCTCCATACAGGCTTTAGCCGCAGCTTAGCAGCTGTCCCATGGCAGCAGCCCTTTCTGCCATATGGGGGAGCAAGATTTGGCATGAAATTGGCATCCTCATCCTGGTACAAACGCCATCACCCTTGTAAAAGTGTGGGTCAGAGAATTAATTTGACAGTGAGGGAGAGAGGAGAATAGGCACTGTCAATCCCCAATTGCCTCTCTCTTAAAAAACAAATTTAATTCAAGAACTGTTATCTGGTCCCCAAGCCACAATAGTAGAGAGGAGTGAGTGTTACTTTGCCACCATCAGGGACTATAATAAGGAAAAATAATAATTAGTATCTGGGTTTCACAAAGAAGATAAGCTTGCCCATGATGAGTTTATTCAGAAGGGGTCATTGGAACGGTCACAAAGTGAAAACATGACTGTTTAATAAAGAAAATGGAAACCAGATATGAGGCAAGTAGCATTTCTATAACAGCTATATACTTAGGTTTGTAGCAGGGCAAGAAGCTGGGAGCTGAGGCCTGGAAGTGTCCTTGGCTATGGGGGGGCTGCACTGAGGCATGAGGACCAGACGGTGCCTTCTTTTACTGAGTGATGTTAGAGAGATGGGCAGAAGAGTGGCAGTCAGGGACCTAATTTGTTATGGTTAGAGATTAAGTTATTAGCATTGAAACATATTAGAGGGGCTGGGTGCGGTGGCTCACGTCTATAATCCTAGCAGTCTAAGAGGCTGAGACGGGTGGATCGTTTGATCTCAGGAGTCTGAGACCAGCATGAGCAAGAGCGAGACCCCGTCTCTACTAAAAAAAATAGAAAGAAATTAGCTGGACAACTAAAAATATATAGAAAAACAACTAGCCGGGCATGGTGGCACATGCATGTAGTCCCAGCTACTCAGGAGGCTGAGGCAGGATTGCTTGAGCCCAGGAGTTTGAGGTTGCTGTGAGCTAGGCTGACGCCAGGGCACTCTAGCCTGGGCAACAGAGTGAGACTCTGTCTCAAAACAAAACAAAACAAAACAAAGCATATTAGAGGCCGTGTGGGGTGGCTCATGCCTGTAATCATAGCACTTTGGGAGGCTGAGGCGGGAGGATACTTGAGCTCAGGAGTTCGAGACCAGCCTGAGCAAGAGCGAGACCCTGTCTCTACTAAAAAAATAGAAAAATTAGCTGGGCACAATGGCACACTCCTGTAGTCCCAGCTACTTGGGAGGCTGAGACAGGAAGATCGCTTGAGCCCAGGAGTTTGAGGTTGCAGTGATCTATGATGATGCCACTGCACTCAATCTAGCCCAGGTTACAGAGCAAGACTCTGTCTCCAAAAAAACAAAAACAAAAACAAAAACAAAAAACAAAAAGAAAAAGATATTTGAACTTTGCAGAGGTGGCAGGAATGTGATCATTTTTGCTAAGGGCTCAGTGTTAGGAATATTCGAGTTTGTGAAAATATGATGTGTAATCTTTTATTTTAAAAGAGAAATGCTAACATGTCCTGTCAGTATAGATATATGACCTACTGGAAAGGTGACTGAGAAACAAGAAATCTGATTTGTGGTCAAGGTTGTTTTACTGATTTACCTTAGTTTCTTTATCCATCAATGGAGATGATAATAATAGCTAATACTTCACTGGGATTAGCTATGTGCCAGGTACTTTCTGTGTATTAGTTCATTTAATCCTCCAGAAAGCCTTTGATACAGGTGATATTATCATCCTCTTCATTTTATAGTGAAGGAGCTGAGCCCTGAGTTAAGTAACTTACCCCATTTCATATAGCTAACAATGATAGAACTGCTATTTGACCCCAGGTTGCCTGACTCCAGAGCCTATATATTCAGCTCCTGTATGATCCTGTCTAATCTATTTACCTCAGAGGGTGTGGCAAGGATAAAATTAGGTAGTAGAAAGGAATGGACTATGTATGAGATGGCTGCCAGAATGGAAAAAGTCTGCCTTTTGGAGCCTGACAAAGGTGGATTTGAATCCTTACCATTGCCTTGTAACTAGCTACAAATTACTTAATTTTATAATTTTTGGGTTTTTTCCATCTTAAATGTAAATGGTAATACCAACTTTGCTGGTTGCTGGAAGATTACAGATTACATATAAAGTGTCCAATTTGTAGTAGGAACTCAGACATTGGTGGCTATCACTGTTTGCTTCCATTTTCATACATTAGTCTTGAGGATCAGGGCCATATGTTTATTTTGGTACCCAACTTTAGTTATAATGGGACTGGGCACCAAGTTGTCACTCATCTATTAATAAAAATGGCTAATGCTTACTATGAGCAAGTTATTTAATACCTTTTTGTCTCAGTTTCCTTGTTTGTAAAACTGGGGCTTCAAGAATATCTTCCTCATCTTATGGTGGATAAATGAGTTAATATATGTAAAGAACCTTTAAACACCATAAGATGAGGAAGATATTCTTGATGCCCCAGTTTTACAAACAAGGAAACTGAGACAAAAAGGTGTTAAATAACTTGCTCATAGTCACAGAGCTTGACAATGACAGAGCTAAGATTTGAAACAAATAGTATAGTTCTTAATTATAATACTATGCTTTTAGTCATGGATTCATAGGATCATAAAGTTGGAAGAAGAAATAAAGGTTTTATAGTTCAACCTCATGCCCCACAGTGGAACTTGTTTGATATTTTGAGAGTTCTTACTCACTTTCTGCTCATCTGTCTTTAGTAACACGATGCTCATTGGCCCAGCGAGGCAACTCTTTTAATTTTTGGGTAACTCTTTATGCCAAATTTGTAATGTTAAGCTGAAACTAGCTTTACCTTTTCATTTTTAATTGATCTTCCAGCTTTTGAGGTACCCAGAACAAGGTTAGTTCCCTCTTCAACATGACGTTCCTTTGCTATTTGGAAACCACTACCTTCTCTTTTCCAAGCCAGCACCTCCAGTTTTTGTTAATGGTGACTCATCACCCTGGTTGGCCCATTGTCTTTTTTTATGTCTGGTAGAGTAAAACATGACTGTTATTGTCCATCAATAGTACTTTATCCTTTTCTCAATGCAGGTTGAAATTGCATTAGTTTTTTGGACAATCTTATCACACAATTTGCTCCCCTTGGCTTTAGGTAATTACAGTGGTTCTCCTCTTATCTGGGGGAAATATGTCCCAAGACCCCTGTGGATCAGTGGATGCCTAAAGTTGTACCTTATACAGCATATACTGTGATTTTCCTATGCACATATACCTACAATAAAGTTTAATTTATAAAGTAGGCACAGTAAGAGAGTAACAACAACTAATAGTAATAAAATAGAACAATTATAAAAGTTATGTGGTCTCTCTCTCTCTCTCTCTTACAATAATGTAGTATTTTCAGATTGAGGTTGACTATGGGTAAATGAAGCTGTAGAACATGAAACCATGGATAAGGGGGGACTACTGTGTAACCTCCTGTGTATTAGTTGGCTTAGAGAAGTTGGAACAAATTATCATAGATTGGGTAACTTAACAGAAATTTATTTTGTCACAGTTCTGGAGGCTAGAAGTCCAAGATTAAGATTCCAGCTGATTTGGTTTCTCGTAGGTATTCTCCTCCTGGCTTATGGACAATTGCTTCTGACTGTGTTCTCAGTCTTCCCAGGGTATCTCTCTCTCTTTTAAAAGGATGCCAATTCTATTGGATTAGGGCCCCACCCTTATGACTGCACTTAACCTTTATTACCTCCTTACAGGCCGTGTCTCCAAATATAGTTATATTAGGGGTTAGGGCTTCAACATATGAATTTTTGGAGGGCACAATTCAGCCCATAGCATCCTGTGTGGCTGTGGGCTAGAGACCTGTGATAGAAAACTGAAGAAAGGGGCCCTGGTCACTTAATCTTGGGCTGCAGGGCAGTGTAGGAGTCAAAACTGTCCCTCTGCTTTCAGGGGCTGTACTTCCTGTCTCTGTAGTCCCACTGGATCCCTGAAGTTTCCCTTTCTTGGTTTTGAGTAGCTGTGTTACTGAGGATGGGAACAGAGACAGCTGAAATCTGTTATTGCAAAAATAACTTTGAGTTTCAAGGCCAAGGATTTCCCCAGTTATCTCATATTGGGCATTTGCCTTCCTGATGTAGGAAACAGATGCATGGAGGGCAAGTTATAGTCCCCTCAGATTTTCTCCTACTTATTTCTGATATTTACCCTATGATCTTATCACTTATGCCCATCCATCCATCAAACAAATAATTATTGAGTGTCTAATGTGTAGTAAGGGATGCTAGGTCCTGGGATGTAGCAGTGGACGAGAGAGAGAGAGTTGTTGCCCTCATGGGGCTTTCATTCTAGCATTCCAGTCTCCCCATCAAGCTGCCATGCAGGTACTTGCCCATTGCACTGTGTGGCTCAGGTATCTCTGATCTCCTTCAGGCCCTGGGTGTCCCCCCCCCACCTTGGCCTTGCCCTCTTCATTACTGTGCCACACAGGGAGCAGGGTCTTCCCTTAATTCTTAGCACGACAGAGACTGTTCTCATCTGTGTGGGGTACACTTCTCTTTGGTAGCACTTGTCATAGTTGTTATAACTTATTTGTATACTTGTTTACTATCTTTCCCTCTAGACTTCTCATAAGGATAGGCCTTGTGACTATCTTATTCATCATTATTTTCCCTTGCATAGCACAGTGCTTGGAGCATACAGCCGTTAAGATAAAAGATCTGTTAGATTGTCAGGTTTAAGAGGACTACTTAAGGTGAAAGAATAATAAAACAGAAATACAATAAAAAAAGTATCCTGAAACAGTTACTAGGTGTGTGTGTCTTAGTCTACTCAGGATTCCATTATGAAATACCATGAACTGAGTGGCTTAAAGAACAGAAATTTATTTTGTCACAGTTCTGGACCCTGGGAAGTCCAAGATCAAGGTGGCCAACTTAGTTTCTGGTGAGGGTCCTCTTCCTGGCTTGCACAGAACTGCCTTCTTACTGTGTCCTCATGTGGTGAAAAAAGAATGGGTAAGCCCTCTAGTGTCTCTTCTTAAAAGGGCACTAATCCTATTGGGGATCAGGGCCTCAAACTTAAGATGTCATTTAACCTTAATCATCTCCCTGTAGGCCCTATCTTCAAATATTATTCCACTGGGGATTAGGGCTTCAACATATGAATGTGGTGGAGGTACAGGAAGGCAGTCCATAGCAGTGTGGCTACCTTCCGAGTACATGGCTAGGGTACCTTCAGAGACCTTTCTGGTGCCTACATGTTTAATTTTCTGTATGCTTCTATGTGGCAGAGGACGGCTGACCTATTACTGTGACCATGTGTATGTAACCATATACATACTCAGTGCTCTTGAGTATGACTACTTATAAAAATTTAAACATACCTCCTCCAAGGCTGAGAAGAAGGAAGTTCCTCTCCTCCCAGTGTAAGATTGGCTTTCTGAGTCCCTATTTTTTGTCCAAGTCACTAAACTTGTCCAAGGATTGTGAATGTCCACTCTCTTTAGGGAAACTTTATCCTCAGTCTCTATAGCTGCCCTCCCCATAAAGGGCAAAAAGGTCTCTAAAGACCAAAATGAAAATCTTCTCTACTGAACAGATTACTTACGTTTTTAATTTTAAACAACTGTACATAGGTTATTTCACAGTTTTCTCCAAGTAAAATTGGTAGCTATAACCCAGGGGTCATCTGGATGTTTTTGTTTCAAAACAAAACCTCTGCCTACCCCAAAGAGAATTCAAGTCCCTTTATCTGGGCAGATAGAATTGCTTCCAGTGCTTACATGGGTAGCTCACCTTCCATTGTGCCCTCCCCTTAGGTTTTACTCATCAAATATTCGGTAATCTTAGGAGTTAGTGGCAGAATTCACATTGTGCTTCACATTTCCTGGGTCTGGTACTGAATCACATGGTGCAATATTTTAGTGTCTGAAACTGGACCTCCATAGCTCTGAACTGGCTGGAATGAAGGACAAAACCCCATCCTAAAGATGCCAGAAATGTGTTTTGTGTATGTAATAGGTGGGAGCAGGAATAATATTTGGAGTGTAGTCTTTCTTTGTTTTGTAGGCCCTTTAGGTCATATAGCTATAATAAAAGAACTGACTCCTTGTTGCCTGGAATAGCCTTAAATATTGGTAAAATCATCCAGATATAAATATTTCAGGCTGTATGTTAAGTGTTCTCTTTAGTAGTGGAAAATAATGTCTCTTGAAGGGAAAGACACAGTTTTAAAAGTGTTTTGTTTCTTCATTGATTGATTGATTGGTCTAGAGTTTCTGTGGAGAATATTTGACATGACTAATAAATGTTCCAAAGTTCAGTGAAGAAACCACCTAGACCATTAATAGCTTAAAAACAACAAGAGTAAAATGTACTTTTCAAATGGTTGAGTCTGGGTATTAACTTTTTGGTAATAGTAGTAAAGATAACAAGTAACAAATATATAGTGCTTTAAAGTTTACAAAATATTTGGTGGGTTGCAACTAGGTCTATATTAGGGATGAGCACTTTGCTTCAGCCCAGGCTGGTAAGTAACTCCAAATTTCATCGTTTAAGTAACTAGTCAGCATTTGTGGTGGAAGTAGGACATACATAGTCTTGTCTCTTGCCACTCCCAGTGTTACCTCTGCTTCTGCTAGTTTATTCCATTTTCTCTGCCTTGCCGCTATCTGCCTTTAGGACCAAAACGGAATGAGGGTTTTTTTTTGTCACCAATAAAGAAAGTATTGTCTGTGAGATAACCATGTTCTAGACTGAACTTGAAGCTATTAACCCACATCCTTGTACTTGTATATTCATCTTGGCTCACAATGAGCCATTTGATGGATATGTGCTAGTACATATGTATTTGATGTCACCAGATTCTATATTTTTCAGTTACGTAGAGGAGGCCACTGTTGGCAAATACTAAACTTGGCGAGGTTAGGAATCTAGAATCAGGAAATCCGTTCCTGGGTGGGCCAAGGGAAGTTTCAAGACCTGTGAGCCCTAGCTGACCTTTGGGATGTGATGATTGACTAGAAATGACAGATTTTGCTCCATGAACACTTTGTTTCAGCACTGCTGAAAGCACGCAGGATCATATCTTTTGTGTGTTTACTGCAGAGCAGGAGAGAACCCAAGTTTTCCATCCCTTGGGCTGACGACTCAGAAAACTCTGAGTAAAACTACTCCTCTCTTTGGGGTTCAGCCAAGCAGAACCTTCTTTGTGACCTCTGATTTCTTGTTGGTGAGGAAGGAGGAAGGTGCTGGGTTATGGAGAGCTCATCAGGCCTGTACAGAAAAAAGGGCTTCTGACTTACTTGTGCTCAAAGGTCAGATTGTTGTTCCTCATCTGCATTTAAAAAAAAAAAATACTATCTAGTATTGGTGAGAGTCTTCCTGATAGATTTTATTTTAATTCCTTAGAGTTATTTAATTAGGATATTTATTTCATGATGTGTTGTTATTTTGATGTGCTGTGTTCTTTGGCTGTGCTGTGTCTCACATGCATGTGTTCGGACAGGTACACTAGGGTCTTCATCCATACATTTGCTAACCAGAAAATGTGTTTTCCCTTTTGGAATTACCCAATGAAAGGGTCTTTCTTTATATGTGGTTCATGGTTGTGCTTTGCCCACATCTGGCTCTTTGTAATTGTTTTCTTTTTAAACATGTGCTCATGTATACGTTATTAAATAAACTTTCTCGTTTTCTCTAAGGGAATCCATGCATAAAAGGAGTGCAAAAAAAAAAGAGGAAATTCCAATGCATCTATGCTATTGGTTACTTCCTTAAACAATGGGTAAAATCTTACCCACAGAAAAAAAACTTTGCTTGTGAACATAGATGGAGGAATCCATCCAGTGTTTTAAGTTTATTTTCTTCTCTGAACTCTGGTCACTCTCCCAATCTCTTTGTCATTTTCCCCAAGGTACCCAGGACCAACTTGGGCCTTTCTTTCAGCTAGTGATCTGGGCCTTTCTGCTCTTTTCCTGACACTTGAAAAATGATACTGAATCTGAAAGAATATAACCTCTTAAGATTTGAAGGTTTTGAGGGTCAAAGAGGAAAGATCTAACCTACGTTGAAGTTTGAGAGCCCAAGTACCCAGGATTTTTTCTGTTCAAGTATTGAATGAATCAGGTTCACCACTCTGTTCAAAATTCTACCAGCTTCTTTCGTTAGTGTCTTCTATGTATGATAATGGCAAAGAGAGGCTGCATCTGATACCAGTGGGGATGATAATTTACTGAACTGGTATGGAGAAACCTGCATTTAACATCCATTAGCCTTTGAACTTCCTCAGCTTATAGGGTTTGCTTGGTTTCTTCTTCATCCAGTGCCTATGGATCAATGCTTATTTGCATGGAAAACTTTACCTTCTTAGTATGGGGATAGATAATCCATAGTATAAGAAATAATGGGCTGTGATAGCATTGCAATATTGGTACTGTTATTATTGGTGCCCTACTACTATTACTACTGCTATTATTGTTGCTGTTAACTGCTGCTCTAACAATGATTATTGCTGGTGCTGCTGTGGCTGATTCTGCTGCAGCTATTACTGCTCCTTCTGCTGCTACTACTGGTCACTCTTCACATTTTCTGTGCCAGATTCTGTAGGAATTAAAAAAAAATTAATCATCTAAACTTTCAAGATATTTATAGTTTACATAAGACTAACCTGAGAAATAATGGCTGGCAAACAAACACAATAATTATTATTTATATAGCATCACTATGTGCCAGATACTTTATGTAATTAGTTCATTTAGTTATCTTGACAATCCCAAGAGACACATCTTACTGTCCCTTTTAACTAGATGAAGAAACTAGGTTCATAGAGGGCAAGTAACTTGCCCATGATCACACAGCTAGTGAGTGGCAGAGCTGGGATTTAAACATAGGTCTGTTGGGCTCTAAAACCTATGCCATTTTCACTAGCCTGGCCTAGTGAAAATTACTAGTGACGAAAGTTCAAGCAATTACTGAGATTGTGTTTCCTTGTCTACTTGTCATGCTGTGTACTTTATGCAGCCATTTTTGTTTTCATCAACAGCATCATCTTTATAGCATCTTTGTCCTTTGAGCAGCATTGGTGTTATAGTATGGATATAAATGACCAATGGGAATGGGTCTGGTGGCTGTGTAGTTTGGAGATCTGCCTATTGCTTTGATCAACAGGAATTTATTGAAAACTTTGTACTTGTCCACCAGTGTCTGATTGTACCAACAAAGTTTTCTTAGGCAAGATTTATTTCAATTAGTGGCTTCTAAAATGTGAGGATTCCTTGGAAGCTTTTTAAGACACAGTCTTCTCTCCATGATCTGTCTGTGTCTAATTTATATTGTGGATTACTGGAGTGAGTGCTGCATCTTCTTCCCACTGCTGGCTGAATTCTGGGCTGCTGCGGAGGAACAGAGATGGCAAGGGCAAGATGCCTGGACGGGTGTGTTAATGAGAGAGGATCCAGGTTCCAGAGGTAAATACAAACATTTTGGGGATTATATATTGTGTCTTGGAGGTTAAGGGTACAGGCTGTGTAGTCAGCATACCTGGTTCACATTCTGGCTCTACTGCTTATGGGAGGAAGATCTTGGGCAACTCTGGGAGTCTGTGTTCCTTACCTGTAAAATGAGAGTGAGTACTTCTCTCACAGGATTACTTAAGGATTCAGTGAGTTAATATGTATCATAATAGTGCCTGTCACGTAGTTAAATATTATAATCATCATTATTATAATTTTTAAATCTCATTTATTTTTCGTTTCTCAAAAGGTACTCCACCCTATGATCTAGTGGCAAGGATTGCATACTTTTCACTGCCACAGTGTGGGTTTGATTCCCAGTCAAAAGATAACTCACATTTGATTAAAATATTTGAATGTCTTATTCTTCTACCTCTTCTCTGTATATGCTTCCTTAGTAATTTAAGCTGATAGTATATTTTTAAAAGCTAGCTTTTAGATAAAATAAAAAATGAGGGAAATATGCCAATTTAGAGATTAATAGAAGAGCCCATTTTGAGGAAGCCCAGATGAGAAGGAAATATTTTGAAACTCTATTAAAAGACTAGCATCAGATTATGCCTTTTCCTTGTTTTTAAATTCTGGGCGGCTCCCCTCAGACTGAGCCCTCTGTGAGGCACATTCAAGATCCATTTTGCCTCTCTGTCTAGCCCCATCTTGCACACTCCTCCTCACCTTCTGTAAGTCAAGTGAACAAGGAGGGTGTGGATCATCACAAATATGTCATGCTTAGTAGAAAAACTCAAACTTCCTCTTCTAGCCACAGAAAGTTTGTGGTGATTCTTCATGTACACTAATTATATACTTATACTTCACATAGTGTGACAAAGTAACTCTCAGTTATTCACAGGTAAATTGTTCAGTTCAGTGTTTCTCACTCTTGGCTGATCATTAGAATAACCTTGGGGGTTGGAAAAATACAGGTAACAGCTCAAATACAGCCAGTCTCCAACTTACAATGGTTTGACTTAATGATTTTTTTGACTTTGTGATGGTACAAAAGTGATACACATTTGATAGAAACCATACTTCAAGTACCCACATAACTATTCTGTTTTTTTACTTTCAATACAGTATTTGATAAATTACAAGAGATATTCACTTTATTATAAAATAGGCTTTGTGTTAGATAATTTTGCCCAACTATAGGCTAATTTAAGTGTTCTGAGCACATTTAAGGTAGCCTAGGCTAAGCTATGATGTTTGGTGAATTAGGTGTATTAAACGTATATTTGACTTACGATATTTTCAACTTATAATAGGTTTCCCAGGATGTAACCCCATTGTCAATTGAGGAACATCTGTATTATGGTAGTTTATTTCTCTTCATTTAATAGTCCACAGTGGCTGCTTCTGACTGAAGAGAAATTGTCTTCTACTCATTATGCAGGGCTGTCCTTCTGTGGGCACATGGAGTTCTACCTAAGTTTCTTCTCTTCCTTGTCAAAGTTTACCTATTCTAAATTCCATTTCTCCATAAGAATGGAATATGGCTAATCTGATTAATTTGAGCTAATAATAATACTTTACATTTTATAATACCTTATAGTTTATTAGTGTCAATGAAAAAATTAATATCTATTGCATGTTTGGTATATGCCAGGCACCATGCTGGATACTTCATACTAGAATGTGAGCTCCCCAAGGACAGGGATCCTGGTCTGTTTTGATCACTGATGTCCCCTAAGCACCTGGAACAGTGCCTGGTACATAATAGATGCTCAATAAATATTTGTTGAATTGATGAATGATTGCTAACCTTTCTAATAATTTTGCAAGACATATTATTCCCATTTCCCAGAGAAAAAACATGAAGCTCGGTTAAATGTTTTGCCCAAGGGCACAGTTTAGGTGGGAGCAGAGTCTAGATAGGAATTCAGGTTCCAAAACTTACATTCTTTTATTCCTTTTTTTCTCTTCTACTTTGCCACTTTCCCTTCTTTTTTGCTTCTCCCCTTCCTCTTTCTCCTGTTTCCCTCCTTTTTCTTTCCTGCCTTTTCCTTCCTTCCATTCCCTGTCCTTTTTTTCCTTCTTTTTCCTACCCCCTCTACTCCCCTTTCTTCCTCTTTCTTTTCCTCTTTTTTTCTTCTCTTTTCTCTTCTCCTTTACTAATTTCCCCTTTCCTTTAAAATACTTACAAATACAACCTTTTACTTTTTAGATAGCAATGTTAAGCAAACAGAGTAGTTATTTTGATTTCCCTGGCTAGTTAGTACTGGGGCTTCAACCTAATTGTCTTCCCACTAGTCTAGTTAGTGCATTTCCCACAGCATGTGCTGCCTTGCAGATATCAGTGGTTGTGGATTACAGACAGTGATACCTTTCCTTCAGAAGATTCATTAGCTTCCAACTGAGTGGATTGAATTCTGAGGCAATTTAGGAAACAGAATAGGTTTTTGAGGGACAGTATGGGGCAAGTGAGACTCAGATTCTCCTCAAATCCCACCATCTGAGTGACAGTTACTCATAAGGCTGGCTCCTGCAAAGGAAGAGGACTCCAAAGCTAATTTCAAAATCCACCTGTGCATGGGAGCCTTACACAGCATCAGAAGCAGTGCTTCACTCAGGAACTCAGAGTGCCCCTCTTTGGGTGCGGGTGAGGAGTTAATAGTTGCTAATTCTAAGATTAACACTTAAAGTTGCACATATATAAATGGTGCTGGCTCATTTTTACCTTAGTGCATAATCTTTTTCTTCAGTTTAACTCATCTGATGTAGTATATTAGTGATATTCTACAGCATACCACTAACAATTCAAATCCTTAACTGCACATTATTACTTTGCTGATAAACCACAGGGGTATGCTACAGTTATGCCACACTTCTTGGTGGTTTAAGACATTAAGCTGAGGGTAAACAAGTCAATGAAACAGGCCCCAAGGTGTTTTAATCTTATATTAGTTAGGAAGAAGGTTTACCTCTTTGGCCAATGTCTATACAAGTGCTGGATAGGCACTATAAACAGAGCTGGGTGAAGCAATGGTTTTATTACCTGATTTTGTTCTTTTTGTATCTCAATGTATATGTTATTATATATGTTCTTTTTTTACATGTATGTTTATGAATATTATATATTTACTTTTATGTTTGTGTCTATATAATCCTTTCAAAAGAACTTCTTGAAGTAGTAATATTTTATATAATTGTGAAATATTTTTATAATAAGTATATTGATAGAATGTTTGATCCAGTAAATTAGTACAAATTAAAAGTAAAATGATGTCATTGAATAGAATAAGAGGGAAAGATTGGTGTCATTGTCAAAAACTCATTCTTACCTATGTTTTTAAATCTATATGTGTATGTGTGTGTGTTTATATGCACGTATGTTTATGTTTGGTGGTTTTGGAGTTTTTGATTGTATATCTTTAATGGGCCAGGGCTTGGAGAATGGGAGGGAGGATTACATCTCAGGTAAAGAAGCATTTACTAGGCAAGGTACCCACAAGTGTTTGCTATACAACCTATTCTGCTCTAGAAGACAGGGCCCTTGCCCCGAAGAAGCTTGAAGTTGTTTCCATGACAGACAAGCATCCAGTTAATGGAATATAAGGCAGGCTGATGTAAAGGCTCAGCTAGAGGTAAAACAAAACTGATGCTTGCAATAGGACACAGGATTTCAGCTCTCACCCTAACAAATGGAAGGACTTCTTTGTGAATGGTATATAACCCTTTATATAGAGCTGATTTTTAAGAGTGCATTAATAAACTGAATTATTCACTGAAGAAAATATTTCTACCTTGTAAACAAATCTCTTTTATTAGAGCCACTGTGACTTTGTTATAATGAACCCTTTAATGTATTATTTACTGGAGGAATTTTACCTGGGTAGGTGTGATATTTGTTTCTTTTCCATAGAAAAAGGAACAACTTTAACTAAAATTATCTTGGAAATCCCCATTTTTCTAGAATGTATTATGTTTACACTGGGAGAATACTTATAAATGAAGGTTGATTATTGTATTAATAATTTTTCTCAGGTAAGGGGTGGAGACTAGATTAAAAGGTCATGTGGGCTGAGTTATAAGATTCAGTTGTACATAACTTGATAACAGGTATATTACTACCATGTCCTCCATCTCCTGCAAATGGAGATCTGATGACACATAGTAGGCGTTTTTTCCCTCACTTGCTTTGTCATTTTAGGTCAGATCTTTTCAGTAGCAAATCAATTTTCAGTATTTTAGGCAGCTAGGAAAGGGATAAAAATTTACACATATAAACCTTGCTAAAATCTTATAACTTTCAAACTCCAAGATGATAAGGAGAAAGCTGCTAGAAAATTTGCCTGCCTGAAGTGGAAATAATGTTACTTTTCTTTAAAAAAAAATTAAGAATTAAGAATGACTTATTAAGAAATTACTTATGCCTAGGGGTATGCTAAAGGTTATGGAAAAATCAAAAGTAGAGGTACCCAAAAGAGCTATCTACTTGAGTAGGCAAGATTAAACCTTGTGACAACATTAAATGCTAAAAGAGTAAAGCCCCAGAATACCAGTGCAGAGTTCAAATAGTTTATAAACACTGTTTCATATTTTGTTGCTCAATGCTTTCCTTCCCCCTATATAAAGTAACACAGTTGTGCTTCTATTAGCATATTAAAGCTATTTGGTTCCATTTTGAATGTTTGTATCTGGAGTTAAGTCAAAATGAAGCAGCAAAACACTGGCCCTATAAAATCAGGCAATGGAAAATCTTGAATTCAGAAGGATGTCAGGGAAATCTCTGAAATCTGTTAGGGCAAGCTTCTGTGGGAGAATCACCCCAAAGTCTACTTCTGGTTCAAAACCTAGTGCTCATTCAGGATCTGATCTACTCTCCCGGGGCTTGCTGAGGCTTTTAGCCTTTGCTGATGGAATTTTGCCTGGGAAAGAACAGAGGAATGGAGCTCAGGCTCATTGAAGTGTGTGGTCACTGTCATAAATCCAGGAATGTCTAGGAGAAAAAGAGGATAATGCCTTGCATCTTCCTTGTGAAGAGGTGTTGCCACTTCTGGCCCTAACCCTAGCCCTTTGAAAGGTCCTAAACTCTGAAGCTCACAAACCACTCAGGGACCCAAGAGCTTTTCTTTTCCCTTCCTAGGAAGCTTCATGTGCTGAGGGGGCCTACTTATGCATTATACAGTTTCTCAGATGGCTTTGTGGGCAAGTTAGGTCTCTGTTTACTGTGACTGAACCCCCAGCCTATATATTAGCTTAAGCAGAAACAGGGACTTTTTGACTCATAACCAACAGAGCCAGAGTAAAGCTGATTTTCTGGTTTAAGTGGTATCACCAGAACTCAATTTCTTGCCTCTCAACTCAGCTCTGTTCTCCTTGTGTATTCTCAGACACGTTCTTCATTCATGAATGCAAAATGGGTGAGCAGCTTCAGACCTGACATCCTTTCACATTCAAAATCAGCAGCCCACAGCGATTTCTAGTAAAATGTTTCATTGTATCTCAGTGGCTTCATTAGGATCCCATGTCCATCTCTGAATTAATTTCTGTGGATCAGGAGAATGTAATAAACTGATTGGCATAAAACTGACTGGGCCACATGCTCCATTCCTTTTGTTGGATTCCCACCCGAAGCATATAAGTTAAAATGTCTAAGAGGAAATAATAAACTCAAACATCAGGTAACAAAAATAACTGAATTTATATACCATTATTATTGCTGCAAGTTCTATTCTGATTGCCAGAGGTTAACAATCTTTTGGCAAAAATTTCTGCTTTGCATGATTTCCTAAAGAAAGCAGAAGGATGCTGAACATTCAACAACAATAAGAGCCATACATGTTCACTGTGTCCAAATATTTTTGGCCTCCAAATATTCTCAGGAAGTATGTAAAATGTACTGATTGGAGCAGCATCTATCATCAGCATAGACTTACGGCCATATAGGTATGTGGTTGGAGTGTTTGAATACTTGTCTATTTTGTGAATAAAGTTCGATTTAAAGCCAGAATTGGGCACTGTTGGTAGAGGATTCACTAAACCCCTTCTCCTTCTGCATGAGACTTTGACCTTTGGTTAACTCTGTAGTTCTGTTCCTCTGAAAAGCTGAAAATGGTAAAATGTCAACTGTGGTACTAGGCAACATTGGTTAGGGCAAAAATGACCTTTGGTTAGTAAAAATGACTACCTTGGAGATGGGGAATTTACCTAGTCTGGTCCTGACTCTGCTGTCCAAGAGGAGCTATTTTTCCATTCTGCCATGGCCCTGTCACATCTGTTACGTTTTCTAGCTGTGTCTGAAGTGGGTGATGAGAAGTGAGCCCTCCTTTGTAGCTAGATTGAGAAAACTGTAAATTCTAAGAGGAAGGCATTGTTTTGGGCTTTTCCGATTGTAGTGACTCTTATAACTGGGTGTGTCTCTCTGAGAGGTCTTAGAAATTATGCCTATGAAATTATGGCAAAGATATTGGCTCCTGTGAGGAATGAGGCTTTTAAGGCTGGGCACTGTTGAACTTGTCTAATGTGTTCTTATCTCACTCATTGTTCTTGAGCTGTCACCTGGGGGCCAGATAGAATAGCTCCTGGACACTGTATAGATTGTTGCAGGGATTACTGCAAGATTCAGGAAGACAAGGAATATCTGATACTGCTCTGTTGGCAAACTCTCAGAGTAGATTGGTGCCAAATATTGGCTACGATAGTCTCATGCACCCGAATGTTCAGTTGAGCTTAAGAAGGCCCACTAGAGATATTGCAGACACGTGTGTACAATGCAGCCTGAAACAAGGATCAGATTCCTAATCTCATGATGTGGCAAAGACTAGGTAACTGTGCATTACAGCTGTTTCCTTTTCTCCCTGGGCACAAAGCTAGACTCCATTTCCCAGCCTCTTCTTCAGTAGGTATAGCCATTTGACTGAGTTCTGACCGATGGATTGTGGGTGGAAGTGAAGAAGAATACTTACAGACCTGGCCCATAAAGAACCTTCCCTATACCATCTCCCATCTTCTTCCCCCAATTGCTCAATTAGTGCCCCGGACGCTAAGGTGCTAGAGGAAAGTAAAACCCCAATATAGTCAGTGTCCCTGAATGATCACATACAAGGTTACCTGCAATCAGGAACATTCATTTAGACTTCAAATGAATAAGAAATACACAATGATTGTGTTTAGCCAGGGTAATTTGGGGGTTTACCTGTGAAATCAGTTACTAGTAATACTTCCCCAGCTAACAGATTTCTCAGATCTATAAATTTTCTCACTGTACACTGAGAGATGCAGGCCTGCTGCATTTTTAGGAATGGCTTTAAGATTTTTTTAAACCCTAAATTACAGATGCAAGATGCATGTTTACATCATGAGCTAATGATTAGGAAATAATACTCAATTGCTTCTGAAATCTTTAGAATTTGGGATACAATTCTGTCTTACTCTATTTTCTGCTGCTATAACAGAATACCTGAGACTGGGTAATTTATAAACATTAGAAGTCTGTTTGGCTCACAGTTGGAAGCTGGGGAAGTCCACGATTGATGGGCTGCATGTGATAAGGGCCTTCTTCGGCATCATAAACATTGTGGAAGGCATCACATGGTAAGAGAGGGCAGAAGACAGAGCAAAAATGGGGGCTGAACTCCCATGATAATTAACCTATTCCTGAGGCAGAGCCCTCATGACCTAATGAGCTCTTAAAGGTCCCACCTTTTAATACCACCACAATGGCAATTAAATTTCAAAATGAGCCTGTAGTCACAGCAACTTGGGAGGCTGAGGCAGAGGATCACTTGATCTCAGGAGTTTGAGTCCAGCCTGGGCAGCATATCGAGACCCCAGCTCTAAACAAACAAAAAAAAAAATCAACATGAGTTGTGGAGGGGACATTATACCATAGCCAACTCCTACTTATAAGTAGGGAAAAATGGCCAGGAGGAAATATTTGTATAAATGTTGCTGTCTATAATGACACCACGAAATTTCTGCTTTGTCATGTCAGTTCAGGATGGCTGAGAAATATTGGAGGCAGACTGAGTTGTACTGTAGGTGAGAGAAGTTTTATGCTTCCTTCTTGTGCAGCTCCCAGGCTGAATTGGAGGCTTAGGGTGTTTCTGGCCCACTACTGTTTACATTCGTATTTCCTATGCTGTAGATGGACAGCCAGTGAAACATTAGTCCATGAAAAAAGATTCTATGGTTAAATAAGGAAAATACTGCATACTGTATTTCTCCCTATGGGAGAGTCTCAATGCATATCATCAGATTACTGTCTTGTAAATCTGCAAGAAGGGAACCTGTTCTTAACACTGTCAGTTTATAATAAATAATGATACAAAATACTATAATTTTATTATAGTTTATGAAATTATTTATATTTTGTTAAATTATTATAATTTCATCTATAAATATATAATTTATTTATGATAAACTACCCCCAGATCTCAGCGGCTTAATACAGTAAAGGTTTATTTCTCATTCATTGCAGCTCAGTTTGGGTCAGTGGGTAGTTGGGAGGAGATGGCACTGCTCCATGCCATTGTTCAAGGACCCACTGTTTATCTATAGCATGGAGCCATTATCTTTCAAGGTTTAAGAATTCCACTGGATTCTTTGTAAGCAGCTAGTGGGGGGGAAATAAGAAGACAGTGTATTTGCTCTTAACCACCTTTGGTTGTGATGATTCTTACTTCCCTTCCCATTCCATTGTGAGAACCAGTTCCAAAGCCCACCAAGAAATATGGGCACTGGGACTGTGCCTAGGAAAAAGAGAACATGGGTATTGGTAAGCACTCCCAGTAACTGTCACAAGTTGTACTGCTGACCCCCAAATATCTCTTCCTTCCCTTTCCCTCTGCAAAAATCATATCCACATCCCAAGGGAGCTAGCTAAAGTTCCATCTAGTCTCTACATTCAGCTAAAAGCCCAGGAGTTCTTGGTGATACAGAATCATCTCTATTGAGGGCAGAATGGGAGACACACAATGTCTCATGGGGTTGCCCATGTTTTAAGAATTAAAGTCTATTTACTTTAGAATTAGAGCCGCTTGGTCACCTGTTTACATTTCATTTTTAATTATTTTTCTGAATTTTTCACAGCAATTCTGAAATCCTAGTCACTCATGTGTGAAGCTCCCTGCCTCAATTCACTGATATAACCCTGATTCTGCTCTCCAGGAGAAACTCATTTTCTCACTGTTGCCTGTGGTCCTGGCATTGTCCTCTGGGAGGATACCATGTCTATTATCTTCCCTGATCTCATTTCTGAAGTGAGTGTTGAGGGGTAGCCTGTCTTTGGTAGCTGTGTAGACTTTGCAGGCCATTTCCTAACCATTTTATCCAAGAGTCCAGAAGCTGAGAGCTAAAGAGCCTCCACTGATGAGGTGAGTGGGCTATTAATGATGATATTAACAAGGTTTATTTCTTTGATGCTTCTGGTTTCCAAAATGCTATTATATATGTTATTGCATGCAGTCCTCAAAACAACCCCATAAGGTGGGTATGTAGGAGCAGAGAGAGAAAGGCCACTTGAGAAGTCCAAGGTAGATTACCATAGGGCCATTCATAAGGCAAGTAAACACTTCATGACTTGCTTCTGCTATTTATGAATTCCATTTTTTTTAAGCCAATGTGCGTCATTTTGTGGGCCAGCTATTCAGCTAGTTTAGGTTGTTAAAAGTTTGACCTGGCCTCAGATTTGATGAGCCATCCATTTCTTCCCACTAAACAAATGAATTGCTTCTGGCAAAGAAAACTAACAAGATTTTTATCATCTTGAGAAGCCATATTCAAGTCTAGAACACCTGATCCCCACCCTGCCGTCTCTTCTTTATAGATTCATGGGAATTCAGCTCTGGAAAGGCTAATCTTGTTCTAGATCCATAGCTTTTACTTTATCTTCTCCAGAAGCTAAGGGGTTCTTCAGAGGTATCTTCAAGGGTTAGCTCCTAATAGACAAGGTCAGGGGCAGTGGTTGAGAAGGGCCCATTAATCTTGGCTCTGGGATCTTATCCCTCCTAAACCAAGGCAGTCTAGTTTTGAATTGTTTCATTAAAAGAAAGGGTTCCACTACTAACAAAAAACCTGAAAACCATAGTTACTAGCTAAATCTCTCATCTCTGCAGATGAAAAACGTGAAGCCCAGAGGGGTTAATTGATTAGCCTGATGTCACACAGATGCTCTAGGAAGAACTGGCACTTATACTTGGGCTTCTTGAATCCCAGATCAGTGCTCTTTACGCTGGAGTGGCTGCCTGTTACCTCCCTTGGTGTGTGTGGCATGTGGTCTGAGGTCTAAGATAAAGGGAGGGAGTCAGGCTCTGCCCATGCCACTGAGAACCTGGGGGTCCTGGGCAAGCAGCTTCACCTCCTGTTCTCGGTCTCCTAAGTCCTCATTAGGCGAAGCAAGAAGAATCGTGGCTTCCCATCCAGAGCAAGGGCTGCTCTGTGTAAGGCTGATAGTGCACCCCGCTAGGATCTTGGCATCTCTCTAGCATTTTACCAGCCCCTTTTTACGGAGACACTGCCTGGATTCCTGCTGCTACCCCATCCCCCACCCCCTATGCTGGTGGTTAACAGTGCCTTTTAAAAATCTCAAGTAGGAGGAGACAACATAATTGTCTCATTATGCTTTGGGCTTTTGGTATGTTGTTCTTCCCCAGAGTTGTGAAGATAGAGTGGATGTAGGTCAGCTTGATTCTGTTTTTCTCTGTGAATGGCCTGCAAATATTAAATATGCAAGAGATGCGCTGCTCTATGTATCCTTCTACCCCAGTTCTCACCACATGTGTGTATCTGCTCAGGACTGGAAAGAAGTGATTGCTGTAGATATGCTTTTCTTTTACCCAGCTGGAGAAATAACCTCACTGTGTCTTGTTTAAATGTGGCTTTTCACACAGTTCCAGCTTTTGTGGGGGGAGGGGTCTAAGTAATCTCCTGTGTGGTGGCAGTCTTATTGGTCCACAGAGAATAAAACAGACCCCAATGTTTGGAATGCCAATGACTTAGAGGAAGTTTTCTGGTGGGTCTGCCACTTGTTCCAACCACCAGGTTTGGTCCCAGAAAAGACTCTCTTGCATTTTGGCCATGAGTGGGAGGGGATCCTTGCAGGCTAAGGGAAGGGTCCCTAGAAGTTGAGGGTGGTGTGGTATGCCCCCTTTGATTCCAAAGCTCCCTTTACTATCTATCTGATGGTCAGTTGAGAGCTGAGGTTACTCTGCATGAGAAGGTTCTGTGGGTTGGTATCCATCAGGGGAAATGATCAGGACAGACTTTATGGGCCAAAGGTTTGTCTGTGTTTTGAGAATTAAAGTCTGTTTACTTTAAAATTAGAGTCACTTGGTCAGCTGTTTATATTCCATTTTAATTATTTTCTGCTCTATGTTTTGTTCTTTTGGTCTTTGACAGATAAGCAAAAACTCTTTTGAATAACTTTTGAAAAGGTATCTTAAAATGCTGTCCAGAGAGGACAAAGTGATCAAATTGCCTTATAGGGAAACATTGTGCATTTGAGTTTTTATTTGCTTAATACTAAATCTATATTCCCCTCCCATCTTTTTTCTAAATATGTAACAACAAAGGGGAAGGTAATTTTTATTTTTTCCAAAGTGCTTTCAGGGAAATCCCTTTTAAACCTATGGATTTTAGTCCAATGAGGAATCCTCTTCTTTTGGTCTAAATTTTGCATATCGTCTGTTTCTTACAGGGCTTCCGTATTGTCTCAGGCTCCACTGGAAATGCAGCAAGGATTCCTAGCACATCCCAGTTGCCATAGCAACAGCAGTCTTTCCCATAATGAGCTGCATCATCTGAACTGATGTCACAGCATCATGCAGCAGGTCAAACAAGGCATCTCCTAGTATTGCATCCTACAGATGTGCTGTAAACATCAAAAGAAGACGGTGGGAGCAGGAGATGGTGAGTGTTAAATGTCTGGGCCTTAATTACGTGGCTGTTTTGTCGGTTAGTCGGTGTCTGCTAAGGTGGAGAATGGGGGGATGTTGTCTGCTTAAAATGGACTGGGAAAGAAGGCTGTTTTACCTAAATCTGTTTTTCAGGCTGCCGGGTTAAGACAAAGGCCTATAGGAATCATATAGGAATCAAAATATGTGGAATTATTCTTGTATCTCTATCTGTTATTTTTAAGTGTTCTCATAGATTTTTTCATAAATATAATTTTCTGTTGCAAAACCCCAAATAAGCTCTAAAATGAGTAGTTAACAGTATCTAAACATTGTGAAGATATATATTTATTTTTTATGGGGCAGAGCTAATTGGTCCCCTATTTGCTCTTATGAGTTATAAAATATTTAGTGATTTGCAGTATGAAATTCAGTATTTACCTCGGTTGGGTTTCAGTTTCTTCATGGCAAGGAACTAATGCTGAATAAGCATTTGACATAACCTGATGTGAAAGGGCATGTCTTGCATGTTCAAGACAGAATTTATTAAAAGCATAAAGAGCAAACCAAATGAAATTATTTGAGCCTTTTGATTTACACGGTAGTTCTTCAACGCAGTCCATCACAGTTAGTTGAAAGTCTGCCACAATATTTTTCCATCTCTAGCTAGTCTCTAAAATAGCCGGAGTTGTATGCAGGCTGACTTAAAACTGAGAAAGGAACAAGTCTCCTCTCTGCGGCAGTTGCAGTGAAGGGTAACCCAGGGAGAGCCTCTCGAAGTGGCAGTGGTGTTGCCATCTCTTGCTTAACTTTAACCAAAATCTGGTATGATGAAAAAATATCAGGGTCCTCAGTGACTGTAGGGAATACAGATCTCTAGACTCAGCCATAAGCTTAGTTCAATTCTGAAACTCTAGATAAACATGTATCATTTTCGTTTTCAACTCCTAGCTCTGTCTTTAGGCATCTTCATTATTATTATTTCTTTCTGAAAAATGTAGTCTGACAGTGTTAGATAAGGAGCAGTGTATTGCCTTTTGTTTTGGGAAATGAAATGGATTTCCCTGGTGCAGCTGATTGCTACTGGGGAGAGAAAGGAGGAGGCACATGTCAGTTGAATTGATCGATATGTCCACTTAGAATCAGGGAGTGGTTCTTGTGTCTCAGTACTGCCAAGTTGATAGTTTTTATTCAAAAAGTCTTACAGGAAAGAATGGCAACCCCTGAATTACTCTTGTTTTAGGCTGATTATTGCGCCTAAGAGAGATATATCAAAGGAAGCAGGAAAAGAAATACCTCTTGCTAGCTTGAGTGATTTTTTTCACACAGAGTGGAGCATATTGGTCCCATTAGGCACTAGCCGGAGTGAAAGACCTCGGTTTTTAATTAGTTTGTTTATACCACATCACACACATGCTACTCTCAGTCCTTTAAGCTTATGTGGCTGACATGCTCCTGTATGGGATGGGAGAGGTCAGCTCAGCCTGGCTTTATTGCAAGCACATAGGAGCATGAATTGTTCATTGCCTGCTTTTTTATGTCATATAATGTGGGCAGAAAGCTCTGCTGGGACTGCTGGGTGTGAACCCAGCTAAGTCAGAAGCTCTAAGGTGACAGGGTGGAGTGCTAGATGGTGATGGGGGAAGGGAAAGAATGTCTAGTAGCTAGATTGTAAGTGTGGAGAAAATCACTCAGTGCCCATTAGAATTCTTTTAAAGTATTATTTCCAAGGAAAAGCAATGAAGAGAGACTTGTTTGGTAACATGAATTGCTAGGAGTAGAATATAAACAACGGCAGCATTTTAATGAGTTTTCTATTTGCTTAATTCTTGTCTCTTTTGTCTAACAGTGCTCTCAGCTGCTTCATCATGGGTGATTTGTACAATTACTGGAAGTCACAGAAGCCAGATTCCTTAAGGGCAGTGCTAGAAAAAGTGGAGTCATGCTTTGAGGGTGGGGAAGGGCACTGTGGGTGTGGGCTGACGCAGTTATCTAGTGGAACATCCTCCCAATTCAGACAAACCTATGATTTCCCCCGCCCCCCACAAATGTTCAGAATGCAATTATAGATCCCCAACTTTATGCTTTTGTGCTCTCTTGCTCCAGGAGAACAAAGCCCTGGTAATGGAAGCTGTCATCCTGATGCTCTGTTTCTTCGTTTCTTTGCAGAGGGCCACAGCCTGTGCTGCTCTCTGATTAGCTGTGTGTCTTAATTACTGGCTAAGTCTATTTCAGTTGTCTTAGTTTTAATATATCCCCAAGGGATATATGGGGGTGGGTGTGTGTGTGTGTGTGTGTGTGTGTACGGGGGAAGGGAGAGATTGCTCTATGGCTGTATTTATTGGTGTCTCACTGAAACTTTCTAGCATTTAAGGAATTTTGTTTCATAGTAATGACTGAAAGATCATCAAGACCATGTTTACTGTGTGGCCAAGTTTAGAACATGGAAGTTTCACAAGAAGTTAACCTCATCTATAGTTTTGGTTATAGTTTTCATAACTGAATTACAAAGTTACAAAGAAGTTAATTTTTTGCAGATAACTAGGCCATAGTTGGGATGGTAAAAGTAATAATCATAACAACAACCACAGCTATGATTTTATTCAATTTTTATTATGTTTCAGGTACTGGACTAAGCTTTGTGTATATTTTGTTTATCCCTTATAATAACACTATGAGGTAGAGAGTAATAATCCCACTTTATAGAATTAGGTGTTATTCTTATTTTGCAAAAACCAATTTTTAGTCAGGTTAGCAAACTTGGTTAAGGTCACATAATTAATAAGTGATTGGGCCAGGATTCCAAACTGATGCAATCTGGCTGGGAAGCCCATGTGCTTACCCATGATCATGTCAGTTTTATGACATCTTAACTGTGTATACCATACAGATCAGTCATCTATACTCCATCACACTTACCCTACTCCTCCTTATTCTAATTGGAAATTCAGATTTAACATGCAGAATGAAATCTCATTTACAACACTAAGATCAATTTTACTGTAAGAATGAGCATGAATCCTGGTCAGATGTGAATATTTACTCTGATCCTAGAGATTTAAGTAATACAGAATTGATACTCAGACCTTTTGCCACTACCCTTGGTTTACAAATCTTTCTAGCAGGATCTGTGCATGAAAAATGCTGCATGGAATGAGTGTAGGCATGACAGAGTTGCACTAAAAGCAGGTCTTACCTGAGTCAGTAGTGTCAACTTTTTTATACCTGTCTTATCAGCTATGTATGTAGTGCTCTACTAACTTTAAGACATTTGTATTCCCTAGCAATACCAGGCAGTGAATAGAAGCAGAAACTTCTCTCAGAGCCAGGATCAAGAAGATAAAAAGAGAGTTTATTTTGCTGAATTTATCAGCGGCTGAAACCAAATGCTGTCTGTCTCTGATAAAGTACAAGAATGACAGTCTTGTGTAATATCCTGGAAGCCTTGTGTTTGAGGAGAGCTGATATAGTCATCTCTGCATCATCTTGCCCATCCCCAGTTATCCACACCCAGTGTCATTATTGGGCTCTAAGGGCTGTTCTTTGAGTGAGGGCTAATGCACATACTGACAGCACACTGATATTGATTCCAGTATGTTGAATACTTAGAAATATTATTCCACAAGGCTCATTAGCCTTTTCCAGATTCTGGGAGGAAGTTAACCTTTGTCCTAGCCTGCTCCACGGAGGCTCAAGCTTGTGTCTGCATGAGATACAGGAATGAGAGGCTGACCAGAAAGCAACAGAGCTACTAGGCACAGTGACTACAGGAGTTCAGTTATAATTAGGTAATAAAATAGCCGGTGGAATTTTGGGAAGTTGGTGATCCTGCTATGTGTCTCTTATTTCCTTCTATTTCTAATCCTAGAATCCATGAAAGGCCATTGTTTGATACTGTGGATTTAATTCAATTCAACAAATATTTATTGACTATCTTCTATGTGCCAGGCATTTTCAGGGAACATAGCAATGAATAAGACAGATGTAAATCTCTTCCCCCACTACATTCTAGAGGGGGAGACAAAAATAAATAGATAAATTTGTAGTAGAATAATTTATCCCCTCTGATACTGCAATTCTGTTTCTATTTATGTTTTATTCCTTGTGCTAATAGATAAACCCATTATCTCTGCACATTTGTATGGGTGCATGTGTATATATGGTGTATATGTAGAGGTGAACCCATTGCATTAAATAATAGCTTTTTTGCCTACTTGAGTTTGTAGTAAAATCTTGCCAAGTGTGGATAGGGCCAATGTGGCAATTAGCATTTTTTTAGTATAACTTAATCTGAGAAATAAAATTATAATCAGTCAAAAAGTACATGTCTGTCTCAACTGACAAACCCGACATGTGGAAATATGAAATGCATATGACAGATTAAGGAGAGATTTTTTTCATTTTTATAAAAGATATTTCTCACATTTGAAAACTATTTCTCCAGAGAGCCCTTTAAACTGAACATCCAGGCTGGGCACGGTAGCTCACGCCTGTAATCCTAACACTCTGGGAAGCTGAGGCAGGAGGCTCGCTTGAGGTCAGGAGTTTGAGACCAGCCTCAGTAAGAGCAAGACCCCGTCTCTACTAAAAAATAGAAAAAATTAGCCAGTCAACTAAAAATAGAAACAAAAAATTAGCTGGGCGTGGTGGCTCGGACCTGTAGTCCCAGCTACTTGGGAGGCTGAGGCAGGAGGATCGCTTGAGCCCAGGAATTTGAGGTTGCTGTGAGCTAGGCTGATGCCATGGTACTCACTCTAGCCTGGGCAACAAAGCAAGACTCTGTCTCAAAAAAAATTGAACATCCCAGCCAGTCTGCTGATGGAGGTATGTGCAACATAGGAGTAGTTATACCAGTCACCTTCAGTCTTGTCTATTCACCCTACTGTGCCTTACAAACATTACTTCAAATGAGAAACATTTCTCTAAACAATCATATTAACTAATGTATTTAAAAGTAAGATTGTATTTTCATGAAAATTTTCAGGTGCACATTCATTCATATATAAGGTATATTCAGCTTGTTATGTCCAAACAGAAAAAAAAAAAAAAATCACTTGCGGGTTGATTGATTGTTCCTCTTTGATGGCAGTTGCACCTACCCAACTCTGAGACAAGCCGTAAGTGAGAAGGTTTTTCAGAGGAATATCACTTTTATAGGACTTTGGCTTGACAACAGAGTTTTATGTACAGTAGTCTCTGCTGTGCTTTTGCTTTTCGTGGTTTCAGTTATCAACAGTCAACAGCAGTCTGAAAATACTAAATGGAAAATTCCAGAAATAAGCAATTAATAAGTTTTAAATTATACGCTGTTCTGAGTAGCTTGATGAAATCTCACGCCATTTTCTTTCTCCTGCCCAGGATGTGAATCATCCCAGCGTATCCACTCTGTATACACTACTTGCCTGTTAGTCACTTAGGAGCCATCTTGGTTATCAGATTGACTGTTGTGGTGTCAACAGTGCTTGTGTTCATATAACGGCTATTTTACTCAATAATGGCCCCAAAGCTTAAGATTAGTGATGTTGGCATATTGTTATAATTGTTTTACTTTATTATTAGTTATTGTTGTTAATCTCATACTGTGCCTAATTTATAAATTAAACTTTGTCGTAGGTAGGTATGTATAGGAAAAAAAACATAGTATATATGGGGTTTGGTACTATCCGAGGTTTCAGGCATCCATTAGAGGGTCTTAGAACATATCCTCTGGGGATAAGGAAGAACAAATGTATTTTGAATTATTAATATTAAAATATAAGGTTTCTACTACATAAGCACATACCTGTCAGCATCTGAATCCTTGAGTTGGTTTTAAGACTTGGTAAAGATAAAGGAGAGACTTTGTTTCTTTTGTAAACTACCAGCCATGTTTTTCTCTGCTCTTCAGCTCTAGGGCGTGCTCCAAACACTTCCAGCTATATTGCAACTGTGTGCTTTGAGTCACAGTTCTCTGCACAGGGAGAGAATACGGAACCTTTGTAACAGGGTCTCAAACTGGCTAATACAAGAGCTGAACCTGGCCCACAGCTTGTTTTGCATGGCTCCAGGGCAGGCTTCATGGATATACAACCTGTGCAGTTGAATAGGGCTCTGCACTTAGAAGGGTCCACACTTAGTTTAATGCTTTGGTGTTGCCATCTTGAAATTCTTAATAATTTTTGAACAAGGGGCTATGCATTTTCATTTTACACTGAACCTGTAAGTTATGTAACCAGTCTGGTTTGACCCTTTCGGTACTACCTGAACCCTGTAGTTGTTTGAGTTTGAGACTTCCTCCCACTCTGGAACAATTCAAATAGAAATTGTAGTGCTTAAAAAACTAAGGGACCATTGTTACCCAAACAACTCAGAGCAAAGCTCCTGTACATGGTAATTTAGTGACATGCACAGTAATTTAGTGGCATTTCTTTTAGAGGCAACGGGGGATATATTACATTATACCTGAAGATATTTGGTAGGTCAGACGTATTTTTCACAACCATTGCTTTCAGGGGAGAAATCAAAGCTTCTTTGCAAAAGCAAGCTAATTAACCATCCTATTGTTTCAATGTTTATGTTAATTCTTCTGCCCTTTGTTTACTACTTGATTACTTTTATCACCTTCTTTGTTTAACTCTCATTTAAGTTAACCAAAATATTTATGCTGGCTAGGTATTTTTTTTTTTAGTACTATCCTTTCTTTCTTTTTCTTTTAATTCTCTCTCTTCAGGAGTCTGAGGACCTGTAATTTGAGGTTATATTACTACAGGAAGAGGTTTTTTTTTTTTTTTTTTTTAAAATAGGGAATTACATAGTCAAAATTTATAATGAACCCTTGTCCAACAAGGCAGTTCCAGCCATGCTAATGTTCAGAAGTCCAGATCCACCGTTGCTGTTTATAATAATGAGATCCTAGTGACCAACTCCTGTACCTTACACTAGGTGAAGCATTCCCATCCATCATGTCCAGTGAGAAGTGGCTGTGTTAATCTATTAATCTACAGATTTTCATAGAATTGTTAGAGAATTAATATGAGTGATGGCACTTGCTACACAGGAAAGAGGTAAATTTTTTTCTTTTGACTGTGTGAGTAAACAGGAACCTGACAAATCTATAATGGGCTGTGGTCACCTCTTGGAAGCCTAAGGGTAGAGTCTTCTTCAAGAATCAAGCCCCAGGAACTCATGGCCTTGCTCTGTACCCCTGAATAATCCTGATGCTCACCACATTCATCATTGTCCAAGCCATAAAACCAGCTGTTTCAGATAATTTCATCAGTAGTCAATTGACAAATGCCTCAAATGTCTAGGATGTACAAGATCTTGTGCTAATGGAACAAACATTTTACAAATAAGGCTGACTATAGGCACACACATGTATATTACTTGTGGGACATACCCTGAAAAAAAACTCCAGGCATATCTGTGGATACCTTCTCATCTTCTGTTCTTCTCATCCAGTTTCTTGATTTAAATGTTTTTCTGATCATTTGTTACCTTTGCTGGCCCATTCAAAATCATTGTTTCCAAGCTCCCTCTCAGCTTTCTCAATCCTTAGTGTTCATAGTTTGTTTCTACCCGACCCAGTCTTCTGTCACCATTGCTCCTATCTACCCCACCCAGTGTGGAACAGTTCTGAACCCACCACAATCCTCCCCACCAGCAGCCCCCCAGGCCCTCATCTTCCTGCCACTCTTTATTACCATTATAGTAGCATAAAAATGGCCCATCTTAACACATTGACTGCCACACTAGAAAAAGAAAATTCTTCCTTGGGGCCCTGGTGTTTTATTAAGAAAATAGAATAAAAACTTCAAAAATAAAACGATCCTTTCTAATTTAATGAAAAATGTAATGAAAAATGAAATTTATTGACTTCTATTCATTTAATCCATGTTTTTAGAATTAATTTGTCAGTATGAATTATAACAATAAAAACATCAACGAGTAAGATTTTCACGAACCAACTGCAGGGTTTTGCTTCAATGAGGCCCCATGTGCAAAACTAGTGTTAATATAACTCACATGGCAGTTAATGTGTTAAACCAAATGAACTAAAGTTCTTCTGATATGCCTCTTAGAAGTAATCCATTTGGATTTAGCTTTTAATAGTTAATTCAAATACTGCACTATATTTAATATTTTTTTATGTGTTTGTATGAATTGAAAGGAAATGACTCTTTAAAACTCACATAAGTCACTCTTTCAGGAAGTCTATGTGGGGGATCAACTAGAAGTAACTGAAACAGTAGGGCCACATGTGGTAGAAGACTGGACGTAAAAATGAAAACAAGTGTTCAAGCATAGTTAAAAAAATTATCCCTTAATGTTATTGTTACATTTCATTTTTATATAAAAATAAATAAAAATAAGGGGGGTAGTGATGAGAAGGTGGGTAGCACAGCAAGAAGCTGTTAGCTTTTTACATTTCGCTTTTGAATTTAGCTTTTAATGGTTAAAATTTCTTCAGTCTTGGCTAAGAGTGGCACTCAGCTTCTAGAACACTATAGGGGAACACCTGCCTCAGAAGGGCAGCTGCTCCAAGAAAAAGGAACAGTTCTGAAAACAAAGGTAAAACTAAAAACAACCACAAAAATAGGTGTGATTGCTCTGAGAACTAATAAAGAATCAGACTGGTGAATTAAGATGTTGTGGTACTAATTTAGTAATAAATAATTGATAATAGGATTTTTAAACATTTGAATTTTGACCAACTAAACTGAAAAGGAATAGATTGAGAGACAGAGGACCAAGAAAAAGATAACACAACCAGCCTAAGAAGAGATACATTTCACCTTATGTTTTGCTTAGAGAGTTTTTCCTTTTGTTCTTTGCTCTGGTTAGTATCATTTGGTTTATTTGTTGTGAAGGTGAATAAACCCATATATTTTGTTTTACTTTTAAGAAATCATTCTTTAAAAAAATAACAGAAATCATAGTCTCTGGCATGATGTTTTTCTCTGGTTCTTAGATCTTAACAGCATCTTTGTCTAAATACCATATATGTTCAGATATTCAAACAAGAAGTAGTAAGTTGAGTGCTGTCAACTGGCTTGAGGAGAAACCATTTTCCTCTGGAGCCTCAAATGGTGATGGAAATGTCACACTACCAAACCTAAAGTGATTTTTTACACTAGCTTGTACCAAATGGGAGGTTTACATTTTGTATTTTGGATTCCTAAAATGTAACAATTTACACATATGTACACATACTGATAATTCTCTGAGTAGGAGATTAGTGGTGGGGGAGGTAAGTAGGAGGTGGGTGGTGCTGTGTGAGCAATAGTCATGCTGCTTTTCTTGATTCACTCCATCTCCTGACACCTGTACCTAAACACTGAACAAAAACAGAGGCTGGCAGGGTGGATTTTGGAGCTAGGTATGTTTACCTTTGAATCGGTGCAACCATAAAATTATTAGATCTATGATTTTGAGGTTCTTGGATCTAATTTTCTCCATACATAAAATATGGAGAATATCCATTTTACAGGATGAAATGAAGTATTTTGTGTAAAGTTATTGGCACAAAGTGAGCATTTGATAAGTGAAAGTTATTATTTCACTATTTAGAAGTATTGGGATAAGATTATTACTCCCCCAAGAAGAAAATGCAGTTTTTTCTCAATGCCAACCCTAATATCAAGGAAATAATTTTTTAGAGGTTTTATTAATGGAAAGAACCCTGTAATGTATTTTAAATACTTATACTGCATAAAACACATATATTATCCTCATTTAATTTCTTTTCCTTGCTTAATTTTCTCCATAACACTTATCACCATCTGAAAACTAAACATTTTACTTATTTATTACTTGTTTCCCCCTAGTATAATGTAAATTGTACAAGAGCAGCAATTTTTGTCTATTTTGTTCAATGATGTTTCTTTAGCTCCTAGAACAGTGCCTGGTATATGGTAGATGCTCAGTAAATATGAATATTTATTGTTAGAGTGAATGAATCCACATAACCCTATGAGAGAAGGAATATGATTATATTCAGTATATAGAAAAATAATTCTCTTTTGCAGTGATCCTTGTTAAGTAGTTTACTAAATACCCTTGAGTTATTCTTGCTATTCCAGATAGCATGCCAAAAAATCCTGTGGCTGATGGTTAGGGCATACCATTCAATTATTCTAAATTCTTCTATTGAAAGCAGGGATATTGTCTGGACAGGTCTGATGTCCTCCTCTCTACAGGGTTTCCATGAGGGAGCTGAGGTTTCACAGGTCATTTGAAAGATGTATCGATTCTTCTACTAGTGGTTGTCTTTTTCTTTCTCTCTTTAGTGAGTTTGAGTCTCCTTCAGAAACAGAGTTATTTATTCTACTTTAAATCATGAGTCCTTAGCTGTAAATCTCAGATTGATGAATTGGTGGATTTTGGAAGAATCTTCAGTGAAAGAACCAGATAAGGAGAATGATAAGCCATGGCAGTCAGCCCTTCTCTGTTGCTATTAAAAATGCTCTAATGAGAAGTAAGCAAAGTACAGAAACGTAATGATATAGTTGTTTGGCCAAAAGAATATACAGCCTCATAAATGAAGGAAATAGTGCAGATAGCCTATTTCTGCTATTTATTTTGGATTAGCGGCAAACTATCTTTTAGCAGTGGATATTTACAGCTGATTTTTGTATCATAGGCATATTCTAAATGTCATGCTTTTGAACTGAGTATTTATTTCTCAGGGAGCAGGTGTGAGTTTTTTTTTTTTCCTTGAAATTCAAACCATTTTGACAGTATCCTATTTTTAGAATGCCTTCCTCTTTAGGAAGACAAACAATATCTATCCAAAAGCAATTAGAAAAACATCCTGGGAGAAGACAATGTTTTGGTTATACCATAATAATAGCAGGCTGAATAAGAAAAAATAATGCTGTTAAAATTTAAAACTCAGTGTTTTTATGTTATGATCATAAAACATATTTAATATATTTATTTTTGCAACCTCATCATGCTCTAAGATCAAAATCATGCCTCATGAAAATTTTCTTACATCTGCAATACATGACATGGCCCAGTTGCAATACACAAGGATGTTATTACGTTCAAATAGCATTTTATTCTAGTCTACTTCAGAGAATACTGGACTGGGAGTAAGGAACCTGAGTTTTAGATAATCTTGAACCTTGGTTTTCTCCACAGTAAAACACAAGAGTTAAATTTAAATGATTTTTATTTCCTGATAGCTCTAATATTTTATGCCTCACTTACAGGGTTCTCCATATTTTTAAGTTGTTCAGTTTTGTGATTTTCCAAAAAGATGTTTGGTAGAATATGTTAAATTTGCTTAGTGCTTTCATGTAGATGAAACATATTTTAATTTATTGTTGTAGTCTATTTGGACTGTTATAAAAAAATACCATAAGCAGGGTAGCTTATAAACAATGGAAATTTATTTCTCACAATTCTGGAGGATGGCAGGTCCAAGATCAAGGCACCACAGATTTGGTGTCTGATGAGTGTCCCTTTTCTCGTTCACAGATGGCACCTTGTAGCTGTGTCTTCACATGGTGGAACGGACAAGGAGTCTCTCCTGGTCCTCCTTTATAAGGCCTCTACCCCCATAACCTAATCACCTCTAAAAGGCTCTACATCCTAATACCATTACTTTGGGGGTTAAGATTTCAACATATAATTTTGGGGAGGAGACAAACATTCAGACAATAGTGTTTATATACCATTTATATTTCACATTTGTATATTTCATATGCTTGGTGGTCAACTTATAGTCAACACCTAAAGTTTCACTTAAACTAACAAGTATTGTCTGTCACAAGAAAATTTTTTAGGCCGGGCGTGGTGGCTCACGCCTGTAATCCTAGCACTCTGGGAGGCCGAGGCGGGCGGATCGCTCGAGGTCAGGAGTTCGAGACCAGCCTGAGCAAGAGTGAGACCCCGTCTCTACTAAAAATAGAAAGAAATTATATGGACAAATAAAAATATATATAGAAAAAATTAGCCGGGCATGGTGGCGCATGCCTGTAGTCCCAGCTACTTGGGAGGCTGAGGCAGTAGGATCGCTTAAGCCCAGGAGTTTGAGGTTGCTGTGAGCTAGGCTGATGCCACGGCACTCACTCTAGCCCGGGCAACCGAGCGAGACTCTGACTCAAAAAAAAAAAAAGAAAATTTTTTAGCGTTTTCTTATCTTGCATATTTGTGTTTCTATTTATCCTTTCTCTTTTTAGACAGAACATATATTTGTTGTTAATGAGCTGGGTAAAATATTTGGTTCTCTGCTATCCTTACTATTGGGTATAGAATCGCTTTAGAAATTCTGCTCCAGACATTCATATAAAATACAAGTGAATGTGCTTTTATTAGGTCAAACCATGTGGAATTCCCATTTTTGTTGTAAAAAATGGCCAAATATCAGCAGTTTCATGTGGTTCAATCCAATAATTTGTTCATTATCATAACAGTGTTAGTCTTAAATATAATATATAGTTTATATAATTTTTTTTGTTTGTTTGTTTTGAGACAGAGTCTTGCTCTCTTGCCCAGGCTAGAGTAAGTGCCGTGGCATCAGCCTAGCTCACAGCAACCTCAAACTCCTGGGCTTAAGTAATCCTGCTGCCTCAGCCTCCCCAGTAGCTGGGACTACAGGCATGCGCCACCATGCCCGGCTACTTTTTTTTCTATATATATATATATTTTTTAGTTGGCCAGATAATTTCTTTCTATTTTTAGTAGAGACGGGGTCTCGCTCTTGCTCAGGCTGATCTCGAGCGATCCACCCGCCTCGGCCTCCCAGAGTGCTAGGATTACAGGCGTGAGCCACCGCACCCGGCCTATATTTTATATAATATAATTTTATATAATAATTTTTATAACTCAATGATGAAATCCAGTCCTTAAATGGGTTAGTAAAGTAGTGTAAAGTGCCTACAGGGGCCGGGGTGAAAGATATATCTGGGCTTGAATTCTGCTTTTCTGCTACCCACATTATGACCGTGAGCAAGTTGCTCGACTTTGTTGGCTTCCAATATCCTTGTTTGTAAAATGGAAATGATAATGCATGCCTCTCAAGCTTGATAAGAATGCCTATGGCTCCCAGAATGATGCCTGATATGTGCTTGGTACTCAGTCAATGGTCATGATACTGTTACTAGTAACCATCATAGTACCCGTCAATCATAAATATATAAATGTTTAGCTACTAAGTGGACCTAAACAGATTAGAAGAGAAATAGTTACAAGAAAGGGTATTACAGCTCAGTGTTGTATCTGCTAGAGCAGTGTATGTTTTTGACAAGGTTTCCAAGGGACATTTTTGGGGTGAATGGGAAGGTTATCTTTTATGTCATCCTCAAGTAACTTTCTGGAGCAGTAATTCCATAATTCATCTGACATCTACAAATTTACTTCAACTCTCCTCTTTTTATTTATATATATATATTAGTCACAATAACAAACTCTATTAAGAAAACTACAGATTATTGGATTGTATGTATTTATAGCAAATAGATTTCATGTTTTTTTCTGTAAAGTCCTTTGAGCTAAAAAAAAGTCACTAAGGTTAAATATTCATAAGTGTTCTATTAATGCCTACTAGGTAAACAAGTTTAATGTTTTATTTAGTCTAAAATAACTGTCATGAGTGCATGAGTCTGGTACCAGACCAGAAGGGACAAATCTTTGACTCTCTTCCTTTTCTCTGGATGATCTGTGCTTGTTGATGGCTTCTCCTATAGTGATGTGCTGATGACTCATAAATTCAGATATCTGGCCTCTGGTTATTTTTCCTGAGATTCAGACGTATATTTCTCCTGCTTTCTATATTATGTCTTTTCCTGAATCTTCCACAGACACTTTTCACTCTGCATTCCTCAAATGATCTCATCCTTTCTGCCTGGAATAAAGCATTGTCTTCAATCCCATCCCTCAGGGTGGAGACTGGGAGTCATCCTCAGCCCTCTGTTCCATCTTTCTCCTCACCCAAATCCTGTTGAGTCACCGAGTCCTGTCTTGTTTCTAAGTCTCTGGGATTTGATGAAAATGAGCTTAGGGTCACCCCATAAATTTTTTATTATGTGATAAATTTAGGTTATGCTCCCTCATCTCCTGGCTTCCCTTTTTCTAAACTATAGACCATAGATACTATTAGACATTCTCTCATGGAAGTCCCTCCCATCTCCATGTTCTTTCTAGCTGCTCTCTGAACCTTTTCCAGGTCTGTGAAAACCCGTGTCTAGGACAACCTCAAGTATCCAGTGTGGCTAGTGTGGTGAGCCTTGAGGAGCAACTAGGGGTCCCAGGTGGATGGAGATAAGGGCATTTCTGAGTATGAGTGCCCCCCATGTTAAGCAAGCAGATTTTAAGAGTATATATAAGGAAAATGATGGTATAGAGAATAAGTGTTCGGAATGAGGCTCAGAAGGAGGCTTGGTTGGGATCAGAGGGCTTTTCATATAATGGCTGTGTAAAATAAATATTTATATATCACATTTTATTTTTCTTATGCTTCTTTTTTAATTTGGGAAATGTTTTCATAGAAAATCATTTGGGGCCAATGAATAATAAAACTCACAGTTAAAACTCAATATTGTCAAGAGAAATTCTGCATTTTAAAATGTGCATTTACTTAATAGTACAGATTCAATTCCCACAGTGTTGCACACCCAGGTATTAAAATGCTCTATATAGTTCTTACTTCACATTTTTCCCACAGGTCTTGGAGACATAAGCAGACACCGGGGTAATTCTCAGGGAGTAAGATTGCCTACGGGCTTTTCCTAGGTACAGGTAAAGCATTGCTTTGGAAATGATTATGTGACTTAGCAATGAAGGGTTAATATTCCTTTAGTCTGTCAGCTGTGGTGTAGCCAGTAGCATCTCAGCTTGAATTATCTCCATCACTGAGCTTCAGACATGTCTGAGTACATCTGCTGAATGTCTTCCCTATGTCTGAGATGATTTGTGGTCTATCCCATAAATATATTGGCACTATGGTCAAAAAGTTTTCTGGAGAGAACTCATCCTAAGAGAGGTGGGGTCAGCCACGATAAGCTCTAATCATCAGAGAGTGGGGTGATTCTGAGGCCAGTTTGATGTGGCCCATGAGGAAGTGCACTATCTCATCCACTCCCTGGACTCAGGACTCAGTCCTAGAAAAACTAGAGGGGGCAAGTGAGCTGTACATAAGAGCTATTCCACTATATAATCTGTTTGTTATTTGAGCACAATACCACTGTTTCAGTAGCCTTCAGCAGAGTATACTGTAGAAGTGGTAGAAAGGCATATTCCCTCTATCCACAGATGCTCTAAACAAGAGGTTTCCGAACTCTTTTGATTGACATTTTTATCGGTTAAAAAGTGTCTAAGCCCTCTCATATATTAATATCCTATATATTTTATAAAATATATATGGAAGTAAAATTTTTAAAGAATAAAATAAAAATGAAACAAAAATTTTGATATTTTCTTCATACCTCCCAAAGGTTTGCCTTGCATCCCCCTTCATGATGAGTCCCTGTCATGGAGACCATTGCTCTAGAGCATCAATGGGTGGGGCCTGATGATGCTCAGAAATAGCAGCTCTTCCTGGTAAAGGTGCCCATGATGCAATGAGTGTGCGCACAGGTGAGACTCATGCTGGAACTTCAGGAAATTCTTCTTAGGGCCCTCTTTTCAGGGAGCTAGACTCTGGTGAGGCAGGTAAGAGAAAGATGCAGAAAATCATATGGCAAAATGTTACTCCATTTGAACCTCCAGGCTGGTGAGCCTAGGGAAACTTGAGTTGCACAAATCAAAAATATTTCTGAGACTGTATGTTTGTACTGCATTTTAGAGTTTACCAACCACTTTCACATGTAACATCTCAACAACCGCGTGGAGTATGAAGGATGGAAATTGAGAATTTCCTTAAACCAATTTGATCACACTCAGATTTTAGGCTCTTTGTGGAAATCATAGTAGCTACCCAAGAAGTTTGAGGTGGTGACAATTACCCTTCCATGGTCATAATAACAAGTTGTAATGAATGCAAGCCTCAGGCCCAAATCTTCAATACACAAGAGATATTTATTAGACTAGCATTCATTAGCAAAATAGACACAAAATGTTTTATACAACCTGTTTGGTAGGTTGATAAACTCCCAGCTCTATTTCCTTTTAGGTACTCTAACTATATATTGAGTAAAAAAAAAAAAAAAAAGCTTTACTTGAGGTAGGATTCTGTACCCTTTAGTATGCATCATGAATGCAATCAGAAATCATTCTACACCACTGGTTAGAGATAAGGAAAGATTAGAAATTGGGCCTCACGGAACATCACTAAGGGGTGCAAAGTTGAGGCATCAGAGGATTCTTATTCTTTTTTCCTGAAAGTGTCCCTAAACTATTTTAGCTAACCCACATGTCTTGAATACCTTTAATTTCACCAAGTAAAACCCATTTCTAACTTTCAGCTTACTATTAAATAAATGGCAAAGTAATGGTTATTGATTAAGGTAGGAGTGAGTCCACCCCCTTTCTGTGGTAATGCTGCCTGGCATATACCCCCACTTCTGGACTGTACATTTCAGAGATTGTTTTAGCTGACTTGGCCTAGAAACGAAACTTAAGTTAATTGTCATGCATCTGAAGTATTTTACAGTAAATTACAGATCTTGTAATATTGCGTTACTATTTTACAGGCATTGAAGCTATGATCTATGATTTGCCCAAAGTCTCTCAAGTGGTAAGCAGAGAGTAAGAAACTGAATCCAGGTGTAAATGACCCTCAATCCCATGCTCTCTTCATAATATTGATGCACCTGACTATATGGCCACTCTGGCCCTTGAAGCACTCTGCCCCTTGGCCAATTTTTAATAAAGTCTAAAATTTAGTTAGTAGTAATAGACCAATGTTAAAAGTGAGAAATCAGCCTCTTCTGTTGACCTGGTTCCTACTGTAGGAAAAGAAAAACAATCTTCACCAGAGTTATGAGGTTTTGCTTAGCTTCCTAAAAGCTTACTTTGTTTGCTCGTTCTTATAATTCTTTTCCTCAAGGAAATTGGGATATGTTTTCTAGGCCCTGGAGGACATTTGTGTGAAGCCACATGGCCCCTGAGGGCCATGACCCAAGGGCAGGGGCTGCTCTGGACAGCAGTATGTGATGATGGGCTGGGC